>NW_027411866.1:249821457-250564206 GCF_047663935.1 Musca autumnalis
TCTTTTAGGAAATTTGTCGATAACAACTTTTCTATGGAGAAAAATTGCCGACAACAACTTTTCTATAAATAAAAGTTGTTGATAAAAATTTTTCTATAAAGAAAAGTTGTCGATAACAACTTTTCTATAAAGAGAAGTTGTCGATAACAGCTTTCTACAAAGAAAAGTTGTCGATAACAACTTTTCTATAACGAAAAACAAAAAGTTATCGGTAACAACTTTTCCATAAGAAAAATTTAGAGATAATACATATTCTATAACTAGTTATTGTCGATAACAACTATTCTATAAATTTGTCTATAAAGAAAAAATTTCTCAAAAGAAAACTTGTCGATAACAACTTCTCTATAAAGAAAATTTGTCGATAAACAATTTTCTATAAAGAAAATTTGTTTATAACTTTTGTATTAAGAAAAGTTGTAGGTACAATTTTTTTTTTTAGGAAATTTGTCGATAACAACTTTTCTATAAAGAAAATTTGTCAATAACAATTTTTTATAAAGAAAATTTGTTTATAACTTTTTTATTAAGAAAAGTTGTAGGTACAATTTTTTCTTTTAGGAAATTTGTCGATAACAACTTTTCTATGGAGAAAAGTTGTCGATAATAATTTTTCTATACAGAAAAGTAGTCGATAACAACTTTTCTATAAAGAAAAGTAGTCGATAAAAACTTTTCTATAAAGAAAAGTTGCCGATAACAACTTTTCTATAAAGAAAAGGGGTCGATAACAACTTTTCTATAAAGAAAAGTTGTAGATAACAGCTTTTCCATAAAGAAAAGTTGTCGATAACAACATATCTATAAAGAAAAGTTGCCGATAACAACTTTTCTATAAAAAAAAGTTGTCGATAACAACTTTTCTATAAAGAAAATTTGTCGATAACAACTTTTCTATAAAGAAAACTTGTCGATAACAAATTTTCTATAAAGAAAAGTTGTCGATAACAACTTTTCTATTACGAAAAGTTGTCGATAACAAATATTCTATAATTAATAGTTGTCGAAAACAAATATTCTATAATGAAAAGTCGATAACAACTTTTCTATAAAGAAAAGTTGTCGATAACAACTTTTGTATAAAGAAAAGTTATTTTCTATGAAGAAAAATTGTCGATAGCAACTTTTCTTTACTGAACCGTTATCGATAAAAAAATTTTAATGAAAAGTTATCGATAACAGCTTTTCTGTACGGAAAAGTTGTCAATTGTTAGTGCTCAGCAATGACAAATCTCTGTAGAGGGTTTCGGGCATGATCGAATGCTTTGTACAAATCTTTAGTAGAACGGGGGGAATGTCACGGCAGTAGGAAGAGTGGGAAAGAATCCACGTTAAAATCGATTAAGTGCATGAACTTTCCGACCAGACTTTGTGGCTGCAGCCATGGTAAAGATGACCCCTTTTTTAAATGCTTGAGTTGAATTTTTTGCTTGTCATAGTTTTTGCTATTTCCGCTTCCACCAAAACTTTCTGGCCTTTTGCTGTGGAGTTTGTGGCCTTTTTTCCCCAGATGTTCTTGTTGTTGTTGCTGTAGTCCGTGTTACAGTTAAAACCATAACTGAAGCTTAGAAAGATAAAATTGTTGTTCATATTTTTTTTTCGAACAATAACCCAAAAATTTGTAACTATTTCTTAGCGGACGGAAGAGAGGGGTATTTAGGAGCTGGGGTAGGGGGATATTATGTTATGTTTGATCACAGACTGCTCGCTCGCTCAGGTGGTTGTTGTGAATTATGTTTTGTTGTCATTTTTAAAGTTCATGGTATTTTTCCCGTTAACATTTTACCAAACAAACCTTAATTCGGGCTTTAATTTTCGTTTAAACGTGATTGCTGCGATGCGGGATGAGGGGTTGTTGTTGTTGTTGATTTTGGTTTGATATTTCGTGAGTTCAAAGCTTGTCTTCATTGATTTTTGTTACTTCTGTTTAAAGGTTTCCAAACCTTTCCGAAACATGACAAATCAATGAAGACGATGCAGAAGAATAGCCGGAGTTTAAAGTGAAACACGAACTACTGCTCGTCGACAAGCCTGTTTTGTTTTGTTCGATGAAGTGAAAAAATGTCAACAATTGTTATTTAAATTTGTTGGGGTATTTCGAAACTCCTATTTCACTGAGAGTTTGTTTTAAAGGTGTAACAGCGTTTAAACGTGTTTATCGTTATCGTTTGTAAAACCGATCGCAATTTATGATGGAATGACAAAATCGCTGTCGCTGTGAATGGTGTTTATCTGGTTGGTCATGTCTTTCGAAATTAGACTTTAAACAATGTAAATTTCGTATAGCAATTATTGTGGCTTATGAGAAGAGGCTTCTTTCTGTTGCTTCTTCTTCTTCGTTTGTGCCCAACCCTCTCCTGAGTATTGGCTTTAAGCTGTTAACTTGCTAGCCATTACCAGTGGCGTTTCTGGTTGATGTTTCTGTAGCGCTTTGGAACGCATGTATTTGCATATTAAACAGTTTCTTGTCAACATGACGTTGTTGTTGCTTTTTATTTAGATTTCTCCTTTAGGCCTGTTCAAAGAAGAAGCAGCAACAGCACAGAAGAAAACTGTCAAACATCAAATACCCGTTTTATTTGTTTAACTAACCAGTATCATGATAGCCAGCTAGTAAATCATCATCAGTTAAAATAGCCAAGCTGCCAGGCAACCAGCCAGCCAGCCGGTTAGCATATCACATGCCCAACTAAAGTCGAGGGGTCTAACTAAATGTCAGCCAGGCCATCCAAAGCGATGAGCCTATCACATAAAATCAATTGACAAAAAACACTTTTCAAATACCAACGACGACGACATTCACAGTACCTTGCCAAGACGGTTTTTTTGTGAAATTCCAATTAACAGATCAATAAAACTATGATGATGACGATGATGCCTCTCATCTTCACTTCGCGATAAAAGAAGTAACTGTAAATTGTTTTGCAATATAAAGGAAATCGAGAAATGATTTCTTGGTGGGAAAAATATTTGCATAAATAATTTCCTTAACTTTTTGATGTAGCTTTCAGGTGATAATTTTAATTGTATTCTTATTTTTGCTTAACTTTTTTGCTACATTCTTTATATTTACAGTCGAACTTCTCTATAATTTAGCACTTGGGAACCACCAAATTACTAAGTTATAGAGAAAATTGGTTAAAGAGAGATTAGTTTGTATTAGAATTTCCTCTTTTGCCTTAAGAACAGCTTCGTTATAGAGAGGTTCGGTTAAGCGGTTAAAATAAAAGCATTGTGGTCTCAAATAAGCAACATTTAGAGACCACAATGCTTTAATTTAAACCGCTTAAACGAACTTCTCTATAACGAAACTTTTTGGCTATTTGCCAAAATTTATACGATCCTAAAATGTTGATCCCACTCGATTTTTGAATGCATTTTATTAGAAACACCACAAACCACACAAAAACAATTTACACCACGTTGGGAGCCATTTTAAAAAAAATTCCAAACATTCAAAATGGAATTAGCTTAGCGCATTTTGCAATAACTGTGATATTTCTATATACACCCAATAGAAATCCAGATAAGGTATGAAGCGGCCGTCGCAGCTATCCGACTTAAAGCGATGGACGGGTAGATCAGTAGCGACCACGTAACATACAATCAAAACATTCTACGGGTAACAACGGGAGTTTCAATGGAACAATTGTAGCTGCCTCATGCGAAGCATTAATTCCAGACAGAGACTAGTGGAGACTAGTGGATCGGCGGAACTCTAGCACAAATGCCGACTGGAAACTGTTGTCATACAGACGGCTCCATTCTAGGTGGAAGAACGGGACTGGGTATTTTTATTGAAGAACCAGAGGCCGAAATATCTCTTCGTTTGTCGGATCACAATACGGTCCATCAAGCGGATATCCGAGCGATTACAGAGTGTCTCAACTGGCTTAATGCCAACATGAGACCAGCTACTGTAAACGTCCTTACGGACAGTAAAACTGCAATCAAAGCAATAACATCCAAGACAGTAAAATCACAAACAGTCGTGGATTGTATAAATTCGATCAACAGCTATTCTCAACATGGCTCGGTGCGTATAATATGGGTACCGGGTAATGCTGGGAATGGATAGCAAATTCTCTGGCAAAAATGGCAGGGAATTAGCAACAGTAAACTTAGAGACCGCAAAGCCACTAAACGCTTCTCGCCTAGAGTTAAAAACTTGGGCAAAAATGCCCACTTATCCCTATGGAATAGAGAGGAAATGGGAAAACCACAAAAATCCTATGGGGACACCCAAATGAGGAAAAAACTAAAAACCTATTACTGCTAGGTAAGGCAGAGTTGAGTAGACTTACAGGTGTCCTTACAGGTCACCTGGGTTTACAAGCTCTTCTGCAAAAAAAAAAAATTGTACAGACAACAGCGTATGCAGGGCATGCGGAGATGACGAAACATTAGAGCATTTTCTGTGCCAATGCCCCGCTTTCGCAAACATCAGATCCCAGTTTTTAGGGAACGACACAATACCAGATCTTAATCAGGTAATTGTAGACGATGAGACACATTTTTATCTCATCAAAAAAAAATATCCAAAGTAACGAGACCAACGTTGGGCCCGATTTGAAATGAAATACAAAGATTTCAGAAAATATAAGTCGGTTTACTGCCAGGCGAAGCATGTAAATTAAATTAACAGAGGCATACAATTCAGCGGATTTTCTAAGGCAAGAAACGCACTTATCGAGAGAAACTCTGAGGGTCTTAAAACTCACATTTGAAAACATTAAATGCAATGGGTTCAGAAGTTGATTTAGTATCCCACCCTTAAAAGCACCACTACGCCTTAATTATGACGACCTTACAAAGCTTTTACGTACACTTATCTGCTAACTTGCACCTGAAACATCTGTTCTCCACTTACAGAGAAGGTGTATTTAAAAAGAATAAGTGCCAATTCGTCACAGCAATATCCAACTCACCGATTCCCAGGTTTAGACAATGTAAACAGCTTTTAAATTTAACTTGGGGGTGTTATTGGAGGTAATCACTTTCTTCCTCTGACTCTCTCTCTCTCTATATTAAATTTCAACCTGGGGATGTTGTAGGATAAAACCAATTGACTCTCTGTGCCTTTTTCTCTATCCCTTCATTTCCCGCTGCTGCTTTTAAAATAGACCCAGGTTTACAGAAATATACCAGAATGGTGGTGCTGTTTATTTGAGAGTTAATATCCGCAAGTGATTTCTTTCCGCTTAGTTGGGGATAAAAAGGTGGCACTTAAATCCCTTTGCATTACTTAGGGGTTTATTTTGAACTAGTTCCGCTTATAACTAGTGCTGGAACTAACTAGTTTACGTCAATTGCAACTTTCATGACTAGCATATAGCTATAATTTGGATGGAACCTAATTTCGTTAGCTCAGTTTTATATTTTGCGCTCATGCTCCCACTGAAGAAAAGGACGAGCAGACCAAAGATATATTTTACGAGCGCTTAGAAGAAACATATGACCGTTGCCCTGCCCATGACATTAAAATCATTCTAGGCGATTGTAATGCCAAAATTGGAAAGGATATCTTTGGCCCAACAGTCGGGAAATTCGGTCTCCACAGTGAAACATCTGATAATGGTATGAGGCTGATAGACTGCAGCTGCAAAAAAACATGGTAGTTAGAAGTAGTTAGAAGATTTAAGCATCTCGATATTCATAAGGGCACCTGGCTATCTCCAGATCAAAGAACAAGTAATCAAATTGATCATGTTGTGATAGATGGAAGACATTCATCGAGCGTGATTCGGACCACTACCTTGTTGCAGCAAAGGTACGTACCAGATTAAACGTTGCAAATAAAGCACGAACACACAACGGAAGTTGGACATCGATAGGCTGCAAACACAACAGATAGCCACAGCATATTCCACTCAACTAGCCCAATTGCTTAATGAGAGCACTCCTTGTTCCGATAACATAACAACACAATTGTAAAATATTGCCCACTCCATGCAAACAGGCGCAAAATCCATACTTGGATTCCAGAGACCTCCACAAAGGAATTTATGGTATGACCAGGAGTGTCGTGCTGCTACCGAAGAGAAAAATGCGGCATATAGGGCTACTCTACAATCAGTAGCAACGCTTAGCGCACGAGAGAGATATCGGGAGAAAAGGAGAGAAGAGAAACGTATTTTCCGCAAGAAAAAGAGAGAAATGGAAAAGCGGGAGTGTGAAAAAAATCCAGATGTACATGAGCCAGAATGAAGTCCGAAAATTCTACCAAAGAGTGAAACATCAAACAGATGGCTTTGGTACAGGCACATCCTTCTGTAGAGATCAGCAAGGTAATCTGGTAACAGATGCAGATAGCGTGCTCATTTTTCCAATCTGCTGGTATCCAAAGTAACGAAGACGATGATACCACAGATCCAATCCCAGAAGATGGTATAGAATGTATACCACCCGGCCAAGATGAGGTAATCAACCGGCTGAAGAATAATAAAGCAGCAGGAGCCGATGGCTTACAAGCCGAGCTGTTTAAAACCGGAGGCGACGCGCTGATAAGGTGTATGCATCAGCTAGTTAGCACTATCTGGCAGGAAGAACGCGTACCCGACGATTGGAACCTGTGCATCCTATGTCCCGTCCACAAGAAAGGAGATAAGACTGTATGCTCCAACTATAGGGGCATAAATCTTCTCCCTATTGCCTATAAGATAGTGTCAGGGATATTGTGCGAACGACTAAAGCCAATGGTCAACGAAATAATTGAACCATACCAATGTGACTTTAGACCTGGCAAGTCCACCATTGACCAGATATTTACTCTGCGGCAAATCCTAGAGAAGACCCAAAAGATGCAGATCGACACCTACCACCTTTTTGTTTTGCCGTCTTCGACAGCCCCCTCCGATCAAAGGTATACAATGTCTGAATTTGGTATCCCTATATAAGCTATACAAAGACATGAATATAGTTAAAGATATCGAGATGCAACGATTGCGTTGGCTAGGCCATATCATAAGAATGAACGATGATGAACCCGATAAAAAGGCGTATGAATACATGCCACATGGCGGTGCACGCAGAATCGGGAGGCCTAAGCTTCGATAGAGCATACAAGTGGATGAAAAAATGAAAAGGCGCGGTATTCCAAAAAGCGAAACGAAAAACAGAGATAATTGCAGATCTTTTCTTAGTTCGGTCTATGGAACAAATGTTCTGTAATGGGCCAGCTAAGTAAGTAAGTAAGTTTTACCTGCTCTCATGCTCCGAACCAAGTCAAGAAAACCATTACAGCAAATATGCTGGGTCATCTCCAACAAACAGAAAATATTGCCGACATCTTAGCGTTCTAAGCCACTGCTAATCTATCAAACTTCGGAACTAGAAAGCATTACAATTCATGAAAGAAACCCCCCTTCGATTGTATATGTGTATGTATTGAGAAATGATTCTAGAAAAGACTTGATAGAAAAAAACGCTTCAAAAATACTTCAAATCCGCAAATTTGAAATAATATCTGTATAAATGGAAGTTATCAAACTTCACCTTTTTCTTCTAGCCATTCACATCCGCTATGCCTGATGAGCTGAATACCACTTCGCTAGATTTCACTTTTTCAATAGAAACTCCTTAGGTGATGTTAGCTCAATTAATTTAATTGACCTTTGTCCTAATAAGACAACAATAAATAGCAAATATTCTCGTCATTCTTCCCCAAATTTCATCTAAGGACAGCTCGAATATTTAGGGTCTTTTCAGAATTTTGTGGCCCATTTTGGACATTTCAACTTGCCTTTGAACTTAGAAGTTAAACTATATTGGGACTAAATATTCGGAGATCCCAAGTTTGGACCAAATTGGTTGGCCCGATCAAGAGATAACGTGCATACCATTTTAGTGACATTTTTTTAAGTACTGGGGGGAAGTACCGGAAGTTGTGGACCGGTATTGCCCATCCAGTATTACCCACCTTCGAACTGAAACTAAATTAGGACAAAATATTTTTTTGGACCAAATCGGTTGATCAGTTCGTAAGTTATCTCCAGCCACTACATATGGCTAGGGGTTTTAACACCTTTCGGACTATTTGCTCAAGATGTATGGATTTGCCCAGAAAAAACTTTTACCGTCGTAAAGGATGCAGCGAACGCAAGTTGTTTCAACAAAAATCAAAGTGATTCGAGACCAGGTCTTAAAGTGAACTTATCCGAAATTTTGTGTGGGAGGTATCCGAATGAGTGGACAAATATAGTCCCTATTCAAACCTGATCTATGTCTGGTAGATATGGTAGGATGTGTAAAGTATGGACAAAATCGGTCGCTCCTTTCAAGAGTTATCGTTTGCGGGGGGACGTACCTTAAGAAGTGGACCGATATGGTCGTATAGGGGACAGTAAATACAAGTTGCTACAACAAAAATCAAAGCGATTAGAAAGCATGTCTTAAACTGAACTTCTCCGAAATTTGTGTGGGAGGTACCAGAAGGAGTGAACCGATTGAGTCCATATTGGGACCTCATCTAGGTCTGTTAGAAATTTCGCGATGAGCAAAGCATGGACCTAATCGGTTGCTCCCATCAACAGTTATAGTGCACACAAACTTCCCGAACATTTTCGAACTTTTGTGTGGGAGGTACTGGAAGGAGTGGACCGATGTGAGTTATCGTGCGCTCCAGCCAGACAGACAGTCTGAAACTGATTTCGTCCAAACATACTTGGGGTCTAAAACCATTATTTCGATGAGGCACATTTTGCCCTATGGAAGTGTATATACCCTCGATAGCATAAATGCTGAGGGTATAAAAATCGATACTGTTTCGTACAATCTGAGTTAAGTTAGTTTGATCCAGTAATGTTAATAAAAGGGCCCCACGTTGGGCGCCATTCTCCAGTCCTAAAATATTCTTCAATATGGCCACGGCCGTGATCACTCCAAACATTCCAATATTTTTAATTCCGTAAACTTTTCATTATGGAACAGTGGTTATCGACAGCTTTTCTTGATAGAAAGATATTTATCGACGAATTTTCTTAGTAGAAAAATTTAAATCGACAACCTTTTGGCACAGAAAATTTGTTAAATGCCAAAATTTTCTGTCTTGTCACTTTGGAAAATCAGAAACTAAGAAAACATTTTTTCTCAACACAAGAAATGTGAAAACCCAATAAACGCTTTTAAGTTCAAGCATTCTGATCCAAATAACGCCCACTTTTTCCAGCTAGAAGCAACCTGTTATGTTTCGAAAAAAATAAATTGTTTTACAAACACTTTGGAATGAAGCATAACAAGCTGGTAGCTGTTATACAATGCTTGCTTGCGTTCTGTTCTAGCCGCTCTTGTTTTCTTATCACGAATCTCTCAACCTGTCCCTCACGTAATCATTACATAGTTCTGTTCAGTTCAGTTTTACACTTGTCAAGTGTGTTTGGGTGCCAAAAACAACATTTCAATTGTTTGGTTTGTGGCCTTTTGTTGAACATAGACAAAGGAATTGGAGATTCTTATATAAGAAAAGAATACGATTTAAAGCAAATAGAAGAAATGGAAACAACGGTAAGATAACTTGGGGAAGGAGGGGAACTTTGGAAACACAATTAAGAAACGGGCTTTTGCTTCAGAAGTGAGCACTTGTTTTGTTCTAAAATCAAATTGAGATTTCTTGGAGTCTGACTAAATGCACGATCGAAGAAAATTATGCCTAGACTATTTGAAATGGTTTTGGTTTGAAAAACCGTTTAAAAAATTGTTTCATTTTATGTTGGGAATGTTTTGAATAAATAAAATATTATGTAAAACCCCTTCTGATACTAAGATGTGTATCAAAATATATGTGGGAAATACAAATGTGAAGGTTAACTTATTCCACTTGAACAGCCGAAAGGTCGTAAAATGTTATTGCAACGCGCCGTTTTTCAATGTCGCCACTTAAAGTTTGATATCACTTTCAATTGACAACGAATGTCAGTTGGTGAAATTAACCGCACACACACACCGGGCGGACACACTGGTAATTACAAATTGGAACCTGCAACTCTTCATTAAGTACCTCCCGTCTACTTCTTGCTTTTTATGACCAATAAAAAACTACACTTGTTATAAAGCTGAGTATGCATGAAGGTACATACTTATGCTCATTCCCATATGATTATGGCGATGATGATTATGATGTGGACACACAGCTTTTACTTCCAAATTATGTCATCTTGAAAGTGTTATGAGCCGTAATAACAATGCTCAATGTCCATGTCATATTTTCATCCATCATCGTCGTCGTCGTCTCCGTCTCCATGAAAACCATGAAATAATTAGCCATGATTGTCCATACCTTAACATGGTTTTGCCTCTACACGGAGGGATACTTCAAACTAAATTATGCATATCAAAAAAGTGCGTTCCGTTGGGCATGCATATCCAGTCAAACCTCGCTTGGAGATCTTAGCTCTCTCGGATCCATTTCACAAAAAACGGTCAACGGTTAGTGGCAAATCTGACTGACATTATGAAGGTAATCTTCAACTTGAAATACCAGTATTCGTTCCAAACGGCCATTGTGATGATGAACGAGAGCGAAAGATGATTGTTTACGCCAATATAACAGAGGCATCAGTGTGTCTGTATTTTTTAAAACTTTAAGTTCATTAAATACAGATTGAGTTCATTGGTATATTATTTTATGGATTTGGCATTTTCAAAACGCAAAATACACACATACACGTAGTCATATAAACGCTTACAAGATCGTAAATAAATCTTAAAAATATTACATGTTTATGTGAATAAATTATAATTAGTGAATGTTTGAAATTTGTAAAAGTGTTAAAAATGCTTTGAGGCATTTGAAACAAACTAAATTAAATAACTTTATGAATGGAAACCCTGCGTTTTAGGCGGTTTTTGAATGATTTATGTGGGGTATACCATAGGCCAATGTCCTATAGAAAAGTTGTCGATAACAATTTTGCCATAACAAATTTCCTTTAATGAAAAGTTGTCAATAAAAATATTTCTATAGCGACAAGTCGTCGATAACAACGTTGATATGACGAAAAGTTGTCGATAACAAATGTTCTTTAAGGAAATGTTTCGATAACAAGTGTTCTTTAAACCAAAGTTGTCGACAACAACTTTTCTGAATCTAAAAGATTTAGATAACAACGTTTCTATAACGAAAAATTATCAATAACAAGTTTTCTTTTACGAGAAATTGTGGATAACAAATTGGCTATAACTAAAATTTGTCGATAACATCTTTTCTATCACCAAAAATTGTAAATAAAAAGCTTTCTATAACATAAAGTAGTCGATAACAATGATTCTATAACACAAATTTGCCAATAACAACTTTTCTATAACGAAAAGTTGTCGATAACAAATTTTCTATAACGAAAAGTTGTCGATAACAACTTTTCTATAACGAAAAGTTGTCGATAACAACTTCTCTATAACGAAAAGTTGTCGATAACAACTTTTCTATAACGAAAAGTAGTCGATAACATATTTTCTATAACGAAAAGTTGTCGATAACAACTTTTCTATAACGAAAAATTGTCGATAACAACTTTTCTATAACGAAAAGTTGTCGATAACAACTTTTCTATAACGAAAAGTTGTCGATAACAACTTTTCTATAACGAAAAGTTGTCGATAACAACTTTTCTATAACGAAAAGTTGTCGATAACAACTTTTCTATAACGAAAAGTTGTCGATAACAACTTTTCTATAACGAAAAGTTGTCGATAACAACTTTTCTATAACGAAAAGTTGTCGATAACAACTTTTCTATAACGAAAAGTTGTCGATAACAAATTTTCTATAACGAGAAGTTGTCGATAACGACTTTTCTATAACGAAAAGTTGTCGATAACAGCTTTTCTATAACGAACATTTGTCGATAACAACTTTTCTATAACGAACATTTGTCGATAACAACTTTTCTATAACGAAAAGTTCTCGATAACAACTTTTCTATAACGAAAAGTTGTCGATAACAACATTTCTATAACGGAAAGTTGTCGGTAACAACTTTTCTATAACGAAAAGTTGTCGATAACAACACTTCTATAACGAAAAGTTGTCGAAAACAACATTTCTATAACGAAAAGTTGTCGATAACAACTTTTCTATAAAGAGGAGTTGCCAATAACAACTTTTCTATAACGAGGAGTTGTCAATAACAACGTTTTTATAACGAAAGTTGTCGATAACAACTTTTCTATAACGAAAAGTTGTCGATAACAACTTTTCTATAACGAAAAGTAGTCGATAACATATTTTCTATAACGAAAATTTGTCGATAACAACTTTTCTATAAAGAGGAGTTGCCAATAACAACTTTTCTATAACGAGGAGTTGTCAATAACAACGTTTTTATAACGAAAGGTGTCGATAACAACTTTTCTATAAGGAAAAGTTGTCGATAACAACTTTCTGTAACGAAAGAATGTCGATAACATCTTTTTTTATAGCGAAATGTTGTCGATAACAACTTTTCTACAACTAGGAGTTGCCAATAACAACGTTTTTATAACGAAAGTTGTCGATAACAAATTTTCCATAACGAAAAGTTGTCGATAGCAACGTTTCTATAACTAGGAGTTGCCAATAACAACGTTTTTATAACGAAAGTTGTCGATAACAACTTTTCTATAACGAAAAGTTGTCGATAACAACTTTTCTATAACGAAAAGTTGTCGATAACAACTTTTCTATAACGAAAAGTTGTCGATAACAAATTTTCTAGAACGAAAAGTTTCATTATAACGAAAGGTTGTCAAAACAACTTTTCTGTAACGAAAGGTTGTCGATAACAACTTTTTTTATAGCGAAATGTTGTCCACAACAACTTTTCTATAACGAAAAGGTGTCGATAACAACTTTTCTATAACGAAAAGTTTCATTATAACGAAATGTTGTCGAAACAACTTTTCTATAACGAAAGGTTGTCGATAACAACTCTTTTTATAGCGAAATGTTGTCGATAACAACTTTTCTATAACGAAATGTTGTCGATAACAACTTTTCTATAACGAAAAGTTGTCGATAACAACTTTTCTATAACGAAAAGTTGTCGATAACAACTTTTCTATAACGAAAAGTTGTCGATAACAACTTTTCTATAACGAAAAGTTGTCGAAACTACTTTTCTATAACGAAAGGTTGTCGATAACAACTTTTTTTATAGCGAAATGTTGTCGATAACAACTTTTCTATAACGAAAAGTTGTCGATAACAACTTTTCTATAACGAAAAGTTTTCGATAACAACTATTTTTATAACGAAAAGTTGTCGATAACAACTTTTCTATAACGAAAAGTTGTCGATAACAACTTTTCTGTAACGAAAAGGTGTCGATAACAACTTTTCTATAACGAAAAGTTGTCGATAACAACTTTCTATAACAAAAAGTGGTCGATAACAACTTTTCGATGACAACAACTTTTCTATAATGAAAAGTAATGAAACTTTTTTATAAAGAAATGTCATCGATAACATTTTCAAAAGATGCCAATTTGCCTTTTCTACTAGAAAATTTTTCTATAAAACAGTTTCTATAACAAAACGTTGTCGACAACAAATTTTATATTATGAAAGTTTTCTATAACAACTTTAAAAAACCGAAAAGTTGTAGGTAACATCTTTCTATAACGTAAAGTTGTCGACAATAACTTTTCTATAACGAAAATATAGCCCTAACAAATTATATATAACGAAAATATATCGGTAACAACTGTTACATAACGAAATTATATCGATAACAAATTGTCTATAACGAAAAGATATCGATAATAAGTTTTGTATAACAAAAAGTAGTCGATAACAAAACTTCTGTAACGAAAAGTTGTGGATAACATTGTTTTAATCAGTAAAAGTTTTCGATAAAAGCTTTTCTATGAAGAAAAACTGTCGATAACATCTCTTCTGTAGCTAAAAGATATCGATTTCTATAACGAATTATTGTAGATAAAAACTTTTCTATAAAATATTGTCGATAAAAACTTTTCTGTAACGAAAAGCTGCCGATAACAACTTTTCTATAACAAATAGTTGTCGATAACAACTTTTCTATAACGAATAGTTGTCGATACCAACTTTTCTTTCTATAAAGGTCGATAACATATTTTTTAATGAATCGCTATCGATAACAACTATTCTACAAGGAAAAATTGTCAATAACAATTTTTTATTTACAAAAAGAGGCGATAACAACTTGTCGATAACAACATTTCGATAAAGAAAAGTTGTCGATAACAACTCTTCTATAACCGAAAGTTGTCGATAACAACTTTTCTATAATGAAACGCTATCGATAACAACTATTCTACAAGTAAAATTTTTCAATAACAATTTTTTATTTACAAAAAGAGGCGATAACAATTTGTCGATAACAACATTTATATAAAGAAAAGTTGTCATAACAACTTTTCCATAAAGTGGGGTACACACGATCAGTTCTGACTGTCAGTTTTGCTCAAATAATCGGTTGCTTGCCAGTGTGGCCGTTCATTTTTGTCAGTCATCAGGCAACCACAAAATATTTTGTGGTTGCTGGACAGTTATCGATAATTGCGAAAAATCGACAATCAAAACTATTCGTGTGTACTCCGCTTAAGGAAAAATTGCCGATGACAACTTTTCTATAATGAAACGTTATCGATAACAACTATTCTATAGCAAATTTTCGATAACAACTTTTATATGAAAAAGGCGATAACAACTTTTCTATAACGAAAACATGTCGATAACAACATTTCTATAAAGAAAAGTTGTCGATACAAAATCTTTTATCACGAAAAGTTGTCGATAACAACTTTTCTATAAAGAAAAGTTGTTAACAACGCTTATATGACGAAAATTTGTCGATAACAGCTTTCATATAACGAACAGTAGTCCACATTAACTTTCCCATAACGAAAAGTTTCGACAACAACTTTTCCGTAACGAATAGATATCAATATCAACTTTTCCATAACGAAAAGTTGTCGATAACAACATCTCTATAACGAAATGTTTTCAGTAGCTTAATTTCTATAAGGAAAAATTGTCGATAACTGATTTTTCTTCAATCTTTTTGGGTATTGACCTTTTACACTTTCCTTAGTATTGAGATCCCAAATTATTTCATTTCACTATCTTTTATTTAAAACAAAAGTAAGTAGATCATCGTTTTCTCCTTTCGTTGTACAGGAAACCCCCACTTAAACGCACAAAAATCTCTTTCAAAGCGATTCAAGTGATTTCAATGTCGAAGAAGACAAAGAAAAGAAAAAAACAAGAAGAAAATTCAATGTAAATTGAATAATTACGTGTGAAATTTTGCGGTAGTTGTTATTTATTATTGCAGAAAAGTTTTCTACTTTTTGGTTACTTGTCTGCCAATCTTTGTGTCCACCCAAGAAATAACTCCAAGTCTGAATGAATGAACCGCTACCATCAACGGTGTGTGTAGCACCCAAATGAAAGTAATCCACTTTTGTTAGAAAACAGAAAACTGTCAAAATAAGAAAAATAACAAGCGAATGAATACTGAAAGCAAGTCAAGTTTTTTTTTTATTTCACTTGAAATACAAATCAAGCAAAGCACACGCACCCGTCCGTAGTCGCACTAGCACGTCGTGCAATTCGCATTTGCGCACACACCAAAACGCCAAACACATAAAAAGACCGTCACCTCAACATCACCGTCACTTTCATTTAACTTAATTCGCGAAACAAGTATTCTTCTGACAATTTAAATTATTTTCAGTTTTTTTTCTTGTCTTGTTGATGTTATTGTGTTGTTGTTGTTGTGTCCATATTTTTACTGCGCTTTGTCTTGTGAAAATATTTTTTTAATGTAAAAAATATATTAACAGTTATAGCAATTTTATAACATTTAATAAATGTTTATAGTGTCGTTAACAAAAACAAGTTTAGAAACGCCATGGTTATTTAATTTTTTTTTTCTTTTTTTGCGAAGAAGCTAAAATCACCCTATTGAAGTTCAGTTATTTTTTGGTGTGATGAGATTTGGAGGGTATCATTCGTAAACTGAAATTCTTGAATTTCATAATTTGTAAATAAATGACAGAGAATAATTTGACTTCATTTACATACCCACCTTAAATCGAGCATTCTTGAGTAGAATGCAGCTGCATCAAACGCCTGCTAAATAATCTATCAAAATGTTTATGCAAATATTAATTACAAACAAATGAAATCATTTATGCTGGTGCGAATTATATTTACCCTACAAAATAATGTAAAAGGAATTAAAACTTATATCCCCTATTATATTACTTTTTTCCTTTACGACTTTAACAGTATGTGTGTTCGAGTACTTTAAATGTGTACAAATTGTTACTGGATGTTGTTCGTTTACTCTATAGTACAAAGCAAAAAACCTTAGCCGATTACAAGAAGTTACTGAACTTGCACAAATTTGTATAAATTGTTGAGTAAACGAACACACATTATATCATCTCAATCGTTTTCGACCTATATATCTAAATTGAACCTAGGTTAATTCGATAGGTTTTCTTAGGAGGGAAGAAGCGTTGATTCTTCCCTCTTGGCAGCACAGATACCAACGCAACACTTGCTTTCCGATATTATCTACCTGACTCCATTTACAGAAGAAAATGGTTTTTACAAAATTGAACATTCTCCCGGCCTTAAAAGATTCTTTCTTCTTTTTACAAACTAAAAAATTTTAGTAATATTGCAAATATTCTTCATTTTGTAACTGATGAAGGCATTATTTAGGTTCTAAAATAATAATATAAATGCACAAAGTTATTATAATTATCTAGGTGGTGGCACCCAACACCAGGGATGATCCATTTTCTTGGTAGAGGATATTTATCTCTTATATTTTTTTCTTAACTAATTATGCCATCATAGCCCTAAGCACTTTGAAGACCACTGCTGGAATGAATTGTACGCTTGCGGAAGTCTGTTCCGACAGGTTCTTCAGATATCAATGGGAGAAGGAGATCAGCAGTGAGATTTGCATCGGCTTTGCCGGTCGTAATTACTTGGCAGTGGATACTTAAAAGTGTTGCCTCCAGCGGAAAAGTTGCCCTTCGTCGGTGTTGAGAAGATTTTCAAGTTCATTAGTTTATCCTTTCTGTCGAAGCGCTGTACTACTGTATGGAGCAATCGATATTCCGATATTTTTTTCGACAGTATCTCCAGCCTTTTTTGAATAGTGTTTTATGTTTCGTCTGTCATCCAGAGTTGTCTGCCTTTTGTCAATGAACATAGAGTACCTTTACAGTATTTCATAAATGTATCCCTGGTTGCATTCTAAATCTTGCATTGCCAAAACCTTCGCAATACGAAAACACGACAGTGCCTTCATTTAACGGCATAATAACGGGTGATTTTTTAAGAACTATAGGAAAGTTTTTCAAAAAAAAAAACACATAAAATTCAGAAAAATACATGAAATCTTTATTTGAATCGATAGTACGGTCCATATAATTTAATGTTTGAAGATTATTTCATGCAAATGTTGACCGTGACTGCGCCTCAAATGGTCCATCCGCTTAGTCCAATTTTGGCATACTCTTTCCAAGATTTCGGCCAGTATCTCGTGAATAAATGCATCAATGTTATCTTCCACTGCGTCAATTGAAGCGGGCATGTGTGTATAGACATGAGCTTTAACATAGCCCCACAAAAAATAGTCTAAAGGCGTTAAATCGCACGATCTAGGCGGCTGAACACAATTTTTTGATAAAAAAAAGTGGATCTTCGGGCAACTTTCCAAGAGCCCATTCACCAAAAAATCTACGTTGCGGTAGGTCGTTCGGCTTCAATTCTTGCATTCTTGCAAGCGTTGTTCGTTTGTAAGACGATTCATTGTTAAATTATAGACCAAACTGAAGATGTTTGACAGTGAAACAAAACACGAAACGTGCGTCAGCTGTTTAAACCAGTGTTGCCAAAAAGATAATAGATAAAAAATCACCCGTTACAAGAGCTTGCTTAGGGAAAATGTGTTTTTTTGGAAAAGCTTGTGCTTGTGTGGGTGTTCGGCAATCAATCAGTTTCGGTCCCTCCAATATAATTTTTGCTAGTCCCGAGTCCAAACAAATTGTGACTGTTTGAGTGCCTCCATATGCTTTCCTCGTTGACTTAATAGCGGATACATCTAAGCAACTAAATTTTCCTTAAACCTCTTTGACTACATCGAGTACATCCTCTTTATTTGACTTCTTGTGTCAGCGATCGGATTTCTGCCGTACTTCTATGTACCTCTTTAATTACATCCCCGAATTCGTTTATTTTCTGGTAAGATGGCTTATTGAGTTCCAGTATTAACTCACCATTCTCAATTTTTGGAATGTTTTTGAGATTTTCTCCAACAACAGCCAGTTTTAGTTCACTGTTCACTTGCCTAAGTAAATCAGCATACAACAAATTCCCACAGTTGATTATTATCAGCACATTCGGATTGCTGGGTTTAATTTTCCGCGTAGCTTTTGGAAGCACTTTCCTCCAGGCAGGTTCTTTTGCTTCGCTAACCTGGTCTTCTGCATTTTTGTCCATATCATCAGGGTGTATTTCCGTTTTCTTTTGATTGGTTTATTACTTTTTTTTTTTTTTTTGTTCTATATTCTCCTTTTTTTCTTTTGGTCCTACCCTCCTTAGGATTTGGTGACTTTATCCATGTTCAGTTTCTGTATCCTTGTCATATACCTGCGCAACCTGGAAATTTTCAGGTACTTTATTCCATCATTATTGCAATTATTTGACATATGAAGCCTGTAACTCTCGTGTCAGAGAGGTGATATCCTTGTGGATGCTTGACTAAGATCTTACAAAATCAGCCAACTGCGATATTTTTGATCCAAGTTTTCTTATATCTTTATCTAAAGGGGACTTATTATTATTTTTTTTTTTGCACCTGCCAATTATATTTGTTATCGCTCCATGATTTCATCGTTTTGATAATCCTTCTAAATGGGGAATCTATACATTCTGTCGATAACTGACTGGAAGCAGCTTTCCAATGGCATTTCATTAACTCCAATGTTTTTTCTCTGTGTTTCTTCTTTTTCTGTCATGTTTGTGTTTCTAGGTCCCAACTAAAAGCCGATATCTCCGTTCGTAAAAATGTAGTCACATCAAGATCTCATGGGTCCCTATTTCTAGGGTTGACGGGATATCCTTATGAGACCTCCCGTTCAGAGCCAGATTAATCGGGAATGTGCATCCGAACCTACTCTGCCAACTGAATAAAACGAACATTGAACATACTTTGAAACTTGCCAGGTTTTAACGGGGAGGAGGCAGCTGTGGCATTAGCCTGAAAGCCATTTCTGTAAGATGGGTGACATCATACTCAGGTTTCCTAATACCACAGCTGTCAGCCCAGGGTTCATCAATTCCAAATCGCAGCCCAGTAGTGCCACAATCAAGTTCTTGCTGGCTTGATCTTAATGCCTTCCAGCAGGGTTCATTTCTTCTTTGTACATGTGTTTGACTGGGGAAAAAGCACGGAGTCGTCTCCTCCTTTTCAAACGTCTGTTGATGTGTACCTCTAATGTGGAATAATAGTGTCGGTATTCATTCGCCTCGACATAGGGTTTCGTTACTCCCATCACCCTCTCCCGAGAATACCATTGTGGTCTGTATCATAGTCTCTGATCCTCTTGAGATCTTTACCCTAATTGCGAGTTCTCCACATAACTCGCGAAGGGAGTAAAGGATTTAGACTGAACTTTGCACATCATAATAGTTCTTCCAAGCTTACATTAAATTCGAAGTATTTCGGAGTATATCGCTCTGCTGCTTCCAGTGCATCATCCACAAAAGTTTAGTTTCAATTTATCTTAAGTACATCATGGTAGAACAAGAAAAGGTAGCAGCAATACCCAACTGACTGAACTGGGTTGTAGTGTTAGTGTCAAATTCCATACGACATTTTATATATTTATTTCTATGTTCGATGTATATTAGGGACATATATTTTTTGAAGAAAAAAATTATTCATCTGAAATAAAAACAATTTCCCATAAAGACTCCTTCGTATCATTGACATGTAACCTCCTCCAGGCCCGAACGACATGTCGCACACTAAAACACCACTTATAGAGGCGGTACAATATTTGTTAATATGTGTGGTATTTTGTTAAACTTGAAAATAATAAAGCCCTAATAAACATGTGCTTCTTGTTTTCAAAAACAAAATATTCAAACAGCTTCTCTTTTTTCAATGAACTACGAGCGACCCCAAACATTTTTGCAAGAATTCTACTTCCTGCGTGATATTGTGAATTTAGTGGAATGATATGGAAATATTCAAACTGAAAATCTAACGAGTTTTCATTTATGTTTTTCAAAATATTCAATCAAATGTGAAAAATTATTAGTTTTTTAAATTCCAATAATTTATAGACATTTCCTTATTTTGTTTACATTTATATTTGACACTAACGTTCCAAACAAAAACAAATTCCTTTGTGGTTGTTGTTCGAGTTGTATTTGTTGTAGTATTAACTTTACCTTGTATTTGTTCTACCATGTAAGTACATGTTGATATATGTTCCGGATAAATTAAAAAATTGCATAGTTTTTACAGCTCTAATTCCACCAGTACAACTTTTTTCTTAGAGGTCTTATCAAAAATTGTTGACACAGGTCAACTTTTTGGTGTAGCCTCCAAATCTACCCATTGAAGGTTTTATTCACGTTTTCCAACCGACTTTTCGGATTCTATATGGACAGGGAAAATCCATAGACCATGTCTATTACCAGTGAAACCGCAAAAATCACATTATATCAGTATGGTTCCTTAAATCGTTAACAGTTACTTGGATAAAAGTGGATCTTTGATACGTGCGGCTTTATTAGACTAAAAACGACATTTTTTGATCTCATAGTATTGTACCGACTACAGATCTGCCATATCAAATTTTGATGCTTTAATCTAAAACTACAAGTATTTCAATGGGTAACGGAGAATCAGGGTTCGGTTCCGAAGAGGGAACCTAGGAAACGCTAAACACATCTAAGGAAGGCAGCAGGGGCATGAATTATCCACTCTCACATTGGGGTGGTAGCGACGAAAAACAGCAATGATCTTATGGTATTGTACCGACGACACATGTTCTAAATGTCCGCCCTATAAAACTTTGATGGTAGTATATTGGATTACCATTATTTCAATGGATATAGGAGAATCAGAATCCGATTCCGAATGGGGAACCTGTGAGTTAAGCCACATCTATGAAAGACAGCAGGCGAAAAAATTACCCACTCCCAGCTTGGAAAGGCAGTGACGGAAAACAATAATATAGGACATTAATACATTAGACGCTCGGCAATTGGAATGAGTACACTTTAAATCCCTTAACAAGGACCTATTGAAGGCAAAAAACAAATCAGGTGCCAGTAGCAGCGGTATTTCCAGCTCCAATAGCTTATATTAAAGTTGTTTGGTTTAACGCATTCATAGTTGAATTTGCGCTACAATAACCATAACCAGCAATATCATTGGAACCACAACATCTAAAAGAGAGGACACATGGATGATGGACGAGATACGAGCACTTCGCATAGAAAGGAGCAAACAAATGTTTATGGTTATATCTAAAACTACTATTATTGCAATGGGTAACGGGGAATCAGGGGAAGTTGTGACGAAAAACGGCAAAGATCTCATGGCATTATACGGACGAAACATATTTTAAATATCCATCTTATGAAGCTTTGATGGTAATATATTGGATAACCATCGATGCAATTCGTATAAGGGAATCAGCGTCCGATTCCGAAGAGGAAGCCTGTGAAATTGCTACCACATCTATGAAAGACAGCAGGCGCGAAAATTGCCCAATCCCAGAAGATAGAGACGGAAAACAGTAATACATGACAATAATACATTAGACACTCTGCAATTGGAATGAGTACACTTTGAATCCCTTAACAAGGACCAATTGAAGGCAAAGTCAGGTGCCAGTAGCAGCGGTATTTCCAGCTCCAATAGCTTATATTAAAGTTGTTTGGTTTAACGCATTCGTAGTTGAATTTGTGCTACAATTGTAGTTTGAAGTATACCATATGTACATATGTATGCGTATTACCGGTGCAGTTCTCTCATGGATAGGTACTTGTATTTATGTATGTTCCTCCTATTTAAGCCTACTTCATTGAGATTTGTTGCGGGCCTGTACAACTAGTTTGAACAAATTAGAGTACTTATAGCAGGTTCCGAATACCTGAATATTTTGTAAATGGAATAATCAAATAAAGTTCAGTTCTACTTTTATTGTTTTTTAGAAAAAAGAGGGGTGAGGTGAGAGATTGACTGCCGAAGCTATTTTCATTAATCAAGAACGAAAGTTAGAACTTCAAGGTCGATTTATTCTAACCCTAGACTATCGCAGCTGGCAATTTGGTGTATCTACTATCTCTCAGTCGCTTCCCGCGAAACCAATGCATTTGGACTCCGTTGGAAATATGGTTGCATAACAGAAACTTAAAGAAGAGGTGAAATCTTGTACAGTAGTAAAACTAACTTAGTATTTACCAAAGCTATTTTTATTAATCAAGAACGAAAGCTAGAGATTCGAAGGCAATCAGATACATGTCTACTTCAGAGCATAAACGATTTCCGATAACTTGAAGGAATTGATAAAGCGCACCACCAGGAAATCAGAACTCTTTTCTACCTTCATTGGCTTGTTGATCAAAACTTAATGATGAATAGCATTACGCGAGAGGTCAAATTGTTAGACAGTAATAAGACTAGCGTAAGTGGTCGTATTTGCCAAATGTTTTCATTAATCAAGAACGAAATTTGGAGCTTCAAAGTATATCAGCTACCGCCCTGGTTCTAACGATAGACGATGCCAGCGAGCAATTGGGCTTAGCTACTAGCATTGTTCTTTCAGTCGCTTTCCAGGAAATCAAAGCTGTTGGGTTCCGTGATAAGTATGGTTGCAAAGCTGAAACTTAAAGGAATTGACCGAAGGGCACAACCAGGAGTGGAGCCTGCTACTTAATTTGATCCAAGTCGGGAAATCTTAGTCGAAGGTCGCATTAGAGAGGTTACGTGAAAAAATTGTGTTTATTTAGGCGTGCTTAGATCGAGTTCTCCAATACAGCATTTTCTTGATTTTACTTTAGTGGGGAATTCGATTGAAGAACGCCTAATTAAAAGTAATTTTTTCGCGAAACCTTTCTAGCGTGACCTTCTACTTACCATGTTTGTAAGATAGATCGATTGCTCCTTCTCGAATCTATGGGTGGCGGTGCATGGTCGTTCTCAGTTCTTGAAGTGAATTGTCTGGTTAATTCCGACAACGAACGAGACTCAAATATATTAAATAGATGCTTTCAGGATTATGGTGTTGAAGCTTTTATAGCCTTCATTCACGAACGGTGCAAAATGTGTTAGTGTTTGAATTTGTTTATAAAAGTGGAGCCATACCTGTTGATTTCTCCAATTATAAGGCTTCTTAACTGGACAAATTGCGTCTAGTAATAATGAGATTGAGCAATAATAGGTCTGTGATGCCCTTAGGCGTCCTGGGCTACGTGTATTTCCTAGATCGAGAGGCGCGGGTAAACCGCTGAAGGATTTTGAACTAAAACTGTTCAAATTATTACGTTCCGGTTCTTTGCACTCACAGTGCATATTAGACATCAAACGTGAAACAGCCTTTAAAAACGTATTTCATTTTTTAGGGATATGTATACAAATATTCATTGCAGGGTATGAACATTTCGACTTATGGCGCCCAAATAATGTTTCACATTTATTTGAAATTATAACTGAAGTCACAAAATGGTGAATCTCATTAAAATTCGATATTGGATTAAAAAAACAAGGTATTTTGATAGATACTCAAGATTTGAAAATAACATCAGATTGTTATAATACCACATTTGACACACTTCCAACCTACTTGAATTTCTCAGAGAGACATCTGTCTACCTACATTCTAAATAACATACATTTGTATGTACACAAGTATGTTCGCATTTGCAAGCAATTTTTTAATGTTCTTGAAGCCAAAGACAAACCCCAAAAAAGTAATATTTCAATGAATCTGCAGTTGTTGTTTGCTTGAATGCTGATGACGGTGATTGCTAGCAATCAAATTCCAAAAAGTAGAGAAGGCAAAAAATCTATGTGGGTGTGTTAAAATGAAGTGACTTGAAAATGAGCTCTACAACACCTAATTCTTTAGAAATATTGAGCAAAAATGTTGCTGTTGGCACCACAAAGAAAATAACCACTGTTTAATGATAGATAATTACAGCGAATGACCTTTTGATAGATAATATGAATGAAATAGTTTCAAAGTTATGAAAATTAATGTATTTAATGATGCATGTATGAATGATGAATTATCAGCAAAATCAAATCTTTAGAATATTCCATGGCTTCATTTAGTTTCCATGGATAAAGTTTTTTAATAGATAGCAAAGAATGGCTGATGGATTAATATGACAAACATGATGACCTCATTTTCAAAACACCCTATTTACTCTCCACTTTTATCAATCATTCAAATTACTAGTTTCAGCAAATGAATACCAATCCATAACTAACATGAAACAAACAGTTGTATCTGCTGGCATTCGTTCTACTTTAGAATTTTAAATGATCCAAAACGTTGATTAGACGTCTGAGAGAGAGAGAACGTCTTTATCATAAATCTTCTTCACTTGATCGACGAAACACCTTAGACATAGACATTTCAAAAATGGCAAGAAGTTAAAAATCTATTTATTCATGCTAATTTTGTGTTCCATCATCATGTCGAATCAGGTGTGGGTAATAAATCTGAATGGGCAAATTGCTGACATGCGGAAATATGTGCAACGCATTATTTTTGTTTGTTTGCTTTTTTCATTTTTATGTATAGTGGCTGTGATGATATTTGCATATCGCGGTGGGATTTAATCACGTTCCAATTATATGTTAACGTCTAGATCGTAAATACAGATGACATTTTAGCGAGAGTTATAAGTGTTTGCATAAAAATGTACAAGTACTCGTACTGGATATTGGGGTTTAAATACATTTTATTCTCATAACTATTTTTTTCAAATATATGCATATTAATAATTCCCGAAACACATGTGACAGTTTTCAGGAAAGTTTTCACTAACATTTATTAACGTAGATGTATACTTTCATAACAATATTTAATAGTAAAGGTGCCATCAGACCATCTGCTTTTTTACGTATGTTAAGTAGCTTGTATATTCACATGCAAACTCATATGTACAACAAAATTGTCATTTTACATACAGTTTATTATTTTTGCTATCATACCTGGCAATGTTTTTTGGTATGACATAACCTAAAAATGTAAACAACTGCTTTGCCAAACAAACAAAACAGCTGTTCCCTTTTTCCCTTTATGTTTACAGGCGAGAATAGAGCGTCCTCTAATCGAAAAAAATTACATATGTGTTGTCATCTAATTTTGATTCATCAGCATTTTTTTATGTATCACACGACGAGTAGAACTTACAGATCTGAAAAACAGATACACAACATAGGAAAAACAGATGGTCTGATGGCACTCTAAGTAATCCCCAGTGCCAAGAATTCTTTCTTAAAACGCATTTACGATAATAAAGTCCATTATCTCGATTAAGATGAAGGAAATTGAGTTATACATCAGAATTAATTGCCTTAATTACAATTAATTCGTGCATTATCCACATTCTTAATGCACAAAATCAAACTGACTTTATATTGAATCTAAGTATTTAAATATGGCAATACTGTAGAACCAGGTCAGGCACCATACTTTTCTATTGCATACTTTACGGGGCGTATTGTGTGAGTGCATGCTTTTTCAATGGGTTGAATTGTGTGTGTGGAGAGAGCAACGTTAAATGAGCGCACATGGGCGCCTAATTGCCTGACCTGGCTGTAGAAGAAAACCCATATTCATGTCAGGGATGAAAAAATGAAAATTTCAAAAAGTACTAAGATGGTACTTTTTTCAATGAAAAGGTACTTTTTATTATTTTTAAGGAAAAAAAATAAAAATTTTTTATTCAGTAAAAAAGAACAACTAAGGCTTAAATCTATGAAATCAGAAGAATGTTCCAAAATGGTATATTTTTGTATACCATACTGGAGGGTATAATTAACTTTGTCATTCTGTTTGTAACACATCGAAATATTCGTGGGAGACCCTATAAAGTATATAACCAGGTCCGTCCGTCTTTTGAATTCTATATACAGCTCACAATACTTAATATGGAGCTTTTTTATTTGGTACAGAAGCTTTTATTTCTCCTAGGAAGTTTGGTATTGCAAATGGGCTCTATCCGTTCACGTTTTGATATAGCTCCCATACAACGGTACCTCCCGATTTTCGGTATTTTGAAGGTTTGAGCCACATTATCATATCAAATTTGTTGAAATTTAGTATTTTGTCTTGGGGTCACAAAACTCTCCCCCAGAAATTTGTCAGTGCGGGTAAACGTTCTGATATCGCTCTAATAGAACGGTATTTTAAAAGATTTAGCCTCAGTATCCCATCGAAATTACTGCAATTAGATACTTTGTTTTCGTTTTAAATAGCCTGGAGCTGGCAAACTATCCATAGTCAGACTATCGTTTTGATCGCTGTCGTAAACCCTTATTTATATTGAACTCTGAACAAATGATTTTCTTTTTAAATAATTCGTGACAGATAGTCCAAAAAATGTTTTGGTGGCCAATGTAAACTTTGTTTTTCGTCAGTAATCAAAACGATAGTTAGACTGTCGATAGTTTTCCAGCACTAATATGTATAGCCCCCATTATGGTACAATAATACAGGTAGCATTATCATGCCAGCTGATGGTAACATAATGTGTCAATTGCATTGAATTAATGTCAAATATTGACATCTTATGTTACCAACAATTGCCGATGCGGCTACCTGTGTATTTGTACCATGGCCCCCATAAAAGAGGTATTGCAGATTCTCATATTGGAGTGTACTTCGATACCGCTCGATGTGAATCTTTTAAATGATTAGTCTACCGTAGTGACTGTAACTTAATATTACGGATTCTCAAAGGGTGGAAGAGCTCCACGAAGAAAATGATCAGCATAGGTTCATATTTTGGTATATTCCCATATATCCAGATTTATAAAATTTCTAGAAATTTTAATTTTTAATTTTTGCATTTTTAGTTCCAAATACAATTTTTCTAGACTAGAGTATGGAAATGGTACTGAATTGGCCGCGGGGGTACTTCAGTACTTTTTATAGTGAAATGGTACTGAAAAAAGTACTATTGTACTGAATTTTCCATCCCTGATTCATGTAAAAGAGAGAGAGCACATTCATGCTCTGAGAACAGGGAAAACAAAAAAATGCAGGGAAAACAATAACAAACAAGTAAGAAAGTATTAGTCAGCTGAGCCGACAGAGATATAAACTCAGCCACGTACCCGAAGAAAAAAAGTTAACACAGTACTTCTGTAGGTTTTTTAGCTGTTGGGAAAATTTTGCAGGATGGAAAGGGCCGCAAAAAAAACTATATGTTGCAACAAAATTCAGAATGATCCAAGACGAGTGCACTTTTTCCAAACTTTGGGTAGGGTGTACCCGTAGGAGTGATCCGATGTAGTACATATTTGGACCTAATACAAATCTGTAGGAAATAATTTTGTTTCTTTATTAGTCTATGGATATTTTCCTTACAGACTATATAATTAAAAATATTTTCTAGTTAATTTTCTGAGTTTAAATATATTACAATTTTACTTTTCAATTTACAAAGTTTGAGCTAAATCGATTTCTCTCTTAAATGGTTATTTTACACATTAGCCAATTTAGGTGGTGCCGGTAGGATTATCTGGACCTTTTTGGGTCATTATCTCAGGATGTATGGACTTGCCCACGAAAAAAAATTACAACGTAGTAACAGGGGCCGCAAGTGCAATCTGCTGCATCACAAATTATAAGATCAGAGAGGAGTTGTTAAACTATACTTTTTCCAAATTTTGTGTGGGAGTTACCCAAATGAGTGGACCGATATAGTCTATGTCTGAAAGTAATATTACCAATAGCAAAGTTTGGCTCAATTCGGTTACTCCCTCCTAGAGTCATCATGCCCACAATCTTGGCGAAAATTTTTGAACCTTTGTGGGGGATGTACCGGAAGGAGTGGACCGATATGGTCTATCTTCGGACTTAAACTAAGTTTGGATGAAATATTGAAAGACCCAAAATTTGAACCAAATATGTTGATCCGTTCGAGGGTTATCGTGCGCTCCATATGGTATTATATGGGTTGTTTGCAGTTTTTGTGCTGATTTCTTAGGAAGTATAGACTTACTCCTGAAAAAAATTATATCGTCGTAATAGAGGTAGTGAATACAATTCGCTGCAACAAAAATCAAAGCGATTCGAGAGCAGGCCTTAAACTGCACTTGTGGGAGGTAACCGAAAGAGTGGACCAATAGGGTCCATATTGGAACCTCATCTATGTCTGGTAGAAATGTCACGATGTGCAAAGTATGGACTAACTTCAAGAGTTATCGTGCGGACAATTTTTCCGAACATTTTTGAACTTTTGTGGGGGAGGTACCTGAAGGAGTGGACCGATATGGCCCATCTTCGAACTTAAATCAAATCTGGACAAAATATTTCGATACCCAAATTTGAACCGAATTGATTCGAGAGTTATCGTGCGCACCAGCGAGCCAGACAGACAGACGGACGGACATTGCCGGATATCGTACAAACATACTTGGGGTCTAAAACCATTATTTCGATGAGGCACATTTTTTGTCGTATCAAAGTGTAAATACCCTCTCTATAGGTCATATAGATATGACATCATTAGCCGGATTTAGCCCATTATAAGGTTTTAATAGCTAAATCCGGCCAAAATCTACCAGATTTCCCATACAAAAATAAATCCTCGTATTGAGTGGATTTGTTTTAAATCTGGCATAAATCATCGTATACAGCTCTGTTTTTTGCAACATGTTTGCTCTGTTCCAGAACCTGCAAGAAGCTACTATTTTTTACTACGATAACATTTTTTCCTTTATGTTATCGAAAAATATAGTAAAAATTAGTAGATTCTTGCAGTACTGGAACAGACCAGTTGTTAGAAAATACAAAAAGCCTCAATTTACATTAGGCGAGTTTACTTGCGGCAATTGTCAGTTTGTAGGTGAGAGAGGGTGCTGAGAGGCAAAGGGTTACCATATGCCTCACCTCTCTCTCATACAAAATGACAATTGCCGCAAGTAAACTCGCCCAATGTAAATTGGGACAAAGTTGCAAGCTGGCACAAGAAACAAGGTAGATGCATCGGTGAATTACTACACTAAAAATAATTTAAAATGTAACATTTTGTAAACAAGGCTGAAAAATTAAATTTGTTTTGATGTACAAAGTTGATTTTAATCAACCCCGACTGATATTTACGATGTCTAAACGATAAAATAATTCGTTTATTTATTTTAGATGGGCAAACTGCGATAAAATAGTTCTTTATTTGCTCTTTAGTTAGTATTAGTAGCATAATCTGTTAACATTTTCAGTATTAAACAATAAATTTGTTATTTGAAGTATGTTTTTTGGGACGAAGACAATTTACAAAAAAATCTTTTGGCGTTTCTAATTCGATCAGATGGGCTAATGCATCTACCTTGGTAATTGTGCTATGAACAAAAATCAGCTGACTGCCATTTAAATCCTCCAAAATGTATACCTAAATGCAATGAGATTTGTACTGGATTTATTAAATCCAGTCGAGGATTTATGACTAGTCTAAATGAGCTATTAGCCTAAAGGCTTAGGGTATAAAAAGTTGTTTAGCAGCAATCTGCTGTTTCGTAAATGTAGAAACTGTCGTCTGTCAGGGTAAAATTAAATGCAGATATTAATGCAAATTAACACTTTCGTCTGGCTAGGGTAATAGTTTCATTATCACTACAATCAACTCTAGTCTAAACGTACTCTAAAATCTAATGTTTTGTAAACAAACCAACAAGATTAAAATGAATTACTCCTGTTAAAATCATTCTCCTCGCAGCAAATGCAATTTATTTCACAGATATTGAATGGAATTGACAACTTAAATGATGCATGTTTTATAAAACATGTTAAATGTAAAATGCATTTAACACATGTATTGATGAAAATAACATCAATTATTGGTCTGTTCCTTTACTTTTGAAAATGGTAAAACCGACAAAAGTAAAAGTTGTAAACTGCACCCATATGAATTGTATGGTGTCTGAAGTAAAGGAACGCATTTCGAGTAGAAAGTGGTAAAACTTGAAGATTCTTGCACGTAAAGGAACAGAGCTTGTATCTTATTCTTGACGAATTTCACTAATATTTTGTCTCCATATTAAATTTTTTTCCAATAAGAATTACCCGAATAACAAATATTTTCACTTGTCATTGTTACACTTGGCACACGACCGAGAACGATCGCCACCTGTTATAAATTGTGTAAAATGTGTACAAATAACCGACCGACAACAAAAATACTCCTCTTATTAACGGAAAACGAACGTCACACGAACTCATAGGCAAAGCAATAACAGGAATCTTGCAATCTCATTGCAAGGAAAATATAAAACACTAATTTCTTTAAGAAATATTAACGGAAACACTTTTATTCCATTGCCTACACATTAAAATGCAATAATAAAGACTTTTTCCTTAATTTCCAATTAATCTTTTAATTAAATTTACGAATTAGGAGCACAAATCGCGCCCGACCGTTTTAACAATTCGTGACAACTGAAGAAGGAAACAAATGACAGTAACAGTGTTGTCAATGTTAGGAAATAAAAAAGTTGTTATTACTCGCAATGTAATAAACGCTAAAACGATTTTAATCAGTTTACATAGAGGAAATAGTTGTTATCTGATCAATTATAATAAACGTTTGTAAAATTGACAAATTAGGAATAATTTAAAGTTATTTTTCCCAAAAATTAAAGCACATGTATTCACGTATGTTTTAGTAATAGTAAACGATTGTTAAATATCATGGTAGAACAAATACAAGGTAAAGTTAATACTACAACAAATACAACTCGAACAACAACCACAAAGGAATTTGTTTTTGTTTGTAAACCTTAGTGTCAACGTAAATGTAAACAAAACAAGGAAATGTCTATAAATTATTGGAATTTAAAAAACTTATAATTTTTCACATTTGATTGAATATTTTGGAAAACATGAATGAAAACTCGTTAGATTTTCAATTTGAATGTTTCCATATCATTCCACTAAATGCATAATTTCTCGCAGAAAGTAGAATACTTGCAAAAATGTTTCGGGTCGCTGGTAATTCATTGAAAAAAGAGAAGCTGTTTCAATCATTTGCTTTTGAAAACAAAAAAGCACATGTTTATTAGGGCTTTATTCTTTTCAAGTTTAACAAAATACCACACATATTAACAAATATTGTACCGCCTCTATAAGCGGTGTTTTAGTGTGCGGCATGTCGTTCGGACCTGGAGGAGGTTACATGTCAATGATATGAAGCCGTCTTTATGGGAAATAGTTTCTTTTTCTGATAATAAATTTGTTCTTCAAAAATATATATCCCTAATATACATCGAACATAGAAATAAATACATAAAATGTCGAATGGAATTTGACACTAACACTACAACCCAGTTCAGTCAGCTGGGTATTGCTGCTACCTTTTCTTGTTCTACCATGGTTAAATATTAAAGGAAGTAAGAGGGCAAATTATGGTCAAAATGACAAATTTTTTTCATGTTTGCCATATTAAAGCGAAGAACATTTCATAGTGATGTTTTAATTATCTTTCGAGCTGTTGAGCTGTTATGACCTAAAGCGGTTTTTACATGGTCCGTTTTTTACAGATTGAACAAAAGAACAAAAACTATGCCATACGTTACACAGCTACAATTGTGCATAAAAATTGCACGAATTAACATAATTTTAGAAGATAATAAAGTTAAGGTAGAAACAGAATCAATCGTCGCTTGCTTTGCTTGCTTCCCAAATGTCAAATTATAAAAGAATGCCAGAGCCTCATAAAAAGAACGCAGGCGGATTTGCAAAGAGGCTCAGGCATTTCTTTATAATTTGACTTTTGGGGAAGCAACCGACGATTGTTTGACATAAATAATTTTTATTTGACATAAATAATTATAGACCTAATAGTATGTTTACATTGGAGCTTTTACCGTGTTAGTTTCCTTTCATGAGGATTTATTTGCATTACATATATGTACATACATATGTATGCAATTTGCATTGACAATTTATATCCGCTGGATTTATCAATTTCACTTTCTGGCCTTTCCTCTCTCCATAATTAGCACATGAACTTGAAAACAACATATTTAAAAAAAAAATTGACCTACAATCATTATTTACCTTCATGTAATATGTTCACAAACATCATATAATTCTAATGCTAATTTTAGATTTACGAAATCCACTTGATTTGAACTGTCAATTCCATAGCTTAAACGTCAAATGAAATCTCATCTGGATTTCATTTGACGTTTAACCTATGGAATTGACAGTTGAAATCGAGTGGATTTCGTAAATGTAAACCAAGCATAATAATAATTAGAAAATTCAACAATGGTTCTTTCTAAACAAATAAACTTAATTAAAATCAAATCAATAGAACAAAAAAATCGGATCTCAAAGAACTAAAACATTCACTTTCAAATTTGATCGATTCAGGAACAATTGCCTTAGAACAAAGCTTCTTATTTGCAACTGAAGTAACACCGATCTTGAACTCCAAAACAAAGCGGTCTCCAAACACAATCCATATTATTGAACTATATTTCCAACGAAAAAAGGAACACATAACCCTGTGCCCTAGAGTTATGATTAAACAAAATGTAAAGCAATCATTCACCTCAATTATTATTATTTCTTTATTATGATTTTTGTTTTGTTAAACTACATCATGCTTTGGTTCTTTGTTTATAAGTTCAAACACACACAAATTGAAACATTTCCTGCTTTATTTTTATAGTAAAAAAGAATGAACTCAGTTTCCAAATGGTAATAGCTAATGGCCAATTAATGATCGACATGTTGAGTGTGTGTTTTGGCATTGTTGGCTTAATTATTTTTCGTTTCTTTTCTATTATTTTTATTTCTAATATACAAATAATTGGCAAAATAATATTAAACAATTTTTGATAATGTGAATACAAACACAAACATACATAAATAAAATAGCCAATGCTGGTAGAAATTTTTGGTAATAATAAAAAAAATCCACTTTTTATAATTCACCCCTACTCAGACCGCCATAAAGCTGATTCACCATAGATGACATTCGGCCAGTACCTAACCTAAAGTTTAATTATAGTCTATTATCTGGACCGCTCGCAGCGTTTTCTTGAATTGAAAAATCTGATTAACATAATTTTGAGTAGAAAATTGTATAATAATTAAATTATTTTCAAATTTGTGGAACGTAACAAAATATTATGAAATAATTTTATTGTGAATGCAGATTAAATATAGTTTTTTTAATAAATCCAATTGTTAAAAACATATTTATAATTAAATTATGTAATGGTGATTTCTGAATGTGGAAAATTATGTCTAATTTTTGAAAAAGTTTACATTCCTCTTAAATATATATAAAATATAGAAACAGTTATTTTGCTTATTTATCGACCCAAAGTAGTTATTTAAATTAATAATTTTCATATTTTTCCGTATACTTTCAGGTAATTTTTAATTAAACGGATATAGGTAATAGTTCTTCAGCAAATACCGCAGCTATAGTAAGTACATAAAAGCCATAATAACATCTTATGCTTGGTTTCGACTATACATCGTTATGATGATTAAGTGCATTATCTCGATTTATTTGACATAGTATGAAGGGTATATTAAGTCTGTTTTTCCGTTTGTAATAGCTCATATATACTAGCCATAAATCCTCAACCTGATTTAATAAATCCAGTGCAAATCTCATTGCATTTAGATATACCTTCGGAGGATTTAAATGACAGTCAGCTGATTTTTGTTCATAGCACAATTACCAAGGTAGATGCATCAGCCCATCTGATTGAATTTGAAACGTCAAAAGAAGTCGTTGTACATTGAATTTGTCTCAAACAACATACGGTAAATTACAAATGTATTGTTTAATATTGAACATGCTAGCATGGTTTAATAAGAAAGGTTAGCTAAAGCTTTCTGTCAGTTTAATTTGTTTCTTTGGAGTGTACCTAAAACTTCAAAACAATATACACAATCTGTGTGTGTGCTGTTTGAATAATATGCCAAAAAATTTTAAAAACAATCGAATTCAATGATTTTTTAAATTGTTTTTAGAACATTTGTATGGAAGAAATTCGTCAGCTTTGCATTGAAACACACGTTTTGTCATATCCACAATTCGATTATGTGGAGAAAGAAACCACTTGTTGCTTTTGTGTTTACTAATTTCGAAGTCTTACTCTTATGTTACACGCTAAAACTTTCATACGAAACTTTCCCATTATTTTGGCGTTCTTAGGTCGAGTTCCCCATTACAGTAATTTCATAAAATTACTTTTGTATGGAACTCGATCTATGAACGCCAAAATAATGGGAAAGTTTCGTATGAAAGTTTTAGCGTGTAACATAAGAGTAAGACTTCGAAATTAGTAAACACAAAAGCAACAAGTGGTTTCTTTCTCCACATAATCGAATTGTGGATATGACAAAACGTGTGTTTCAATGCAAAGCTGACGAATTTCTTCCATACAAATGTTCTAAAAACAATTTAAAAAATCATTGAATTCGATTGTTTTTAAAATTTTTTGGCATATTATTCAAACAGCACACACACAGATTGTGTATATTGTTTTGAAGTTTTAGGTACACTCCAAAGAAACAAATTAAACTGACAGAAAGCTTTAGCTAACCTTTCTTATTAAACCATGCTAGCATGTTCAATATTAAACAATACATTTGTAATTTACCGTATGTTGTTTGAGACAAATTCAATGTACAACGACTTCTTTTGACGTTTCAAATTCAATCAGATGGGCTGATGCATCTACCTTGGTAATTGTGCTATGAACAAAAATCAGCTGACTGTCATTTAAATCCTCCGAAGGTATATCTAAATGCAATGAGATTTGCACTGGATTTATTAAATCAGGTTGAGGATTTATGGCTAGTATATATGAGCTATTACAAACGGAAAAACAGACTTAATATACCCTTCATACTATGTCAAATAAATCGAGATAATGCACTTAATCATCATAACGATGTATAGTCGAAACCAAGCATAAGATGTTATTATGGCTTTTATGTACTTACTATAGCTGCGGTATTTGCTGAAGAACTATTACCTATATCCGTTTAATTAAAAATTACCTGAAAGTATACGGAAAAATATGAAAATTATTAATTTAAATAACTACTTTGGGTCGATAAATAAGCAAAATAACTGTTTCTATATTTTATATATATTTAAGAGGAATGTAAACTTTTTCAAAAATTAGACATAATTTTCCACATTCAGAAATCACCATTACATAATTTAATTATAAATATGTTTTTAACAATTGGATTTATTAAAAAAACTATATTTAATCTGCATTCACAATAAAATTATTTCATAATATTTTGTTACGTTCCACAAATTTGAAAATAATTTAATTATTATACAATTTTCTACTCAAAATTATGTTAATCAGATTTTTCAATTCAAGAAAACGCTGCGAGCGGTCCAGATAATAGACTATAATTAAACTTTAGGTTAGGTACTGGCCGAATGTCATCTATGGTGAATCAGCTTTATGGCGGTCTGAGTAGGGGTGAATTATAAAAAGTGGATTTTTTTTATTATTACCAAAAATTTCTACCAGCATTGGCTATTTTATTTATGTATGTTTGTGTTTGTATTCACATTATCAAAAATTGTTTAATATTATTTTGCCAATTATTTGTATATTAGAAATAAAAATAATAGAAAAGAAACGAAAAATAATTAAGCCAACAATGCCAAAACACACACTCAACATGTCGATCATTAATTGGCCATTAGCTATTACCATTTGGAAACTGAGTTCATTCTTTTTTACTATAAAAATAAAGCAGGAAATGTTTCAATTTGTGTGTGTTTGAACTTATAAACAAAGAACCAAAGCATGATGTAGTTTAACAAAACAAAAATCATAATAAAGAAATAATAATAATTGAGGTGAATGATTGCTTTACATTTTGTTTAATCATAACTCTAGGGCACAGGGTTATGTGTTCCTTTTTTCGTTGGAAATATAGTTCAATAATATGGATTGTGTTTGGAGACCGCTTTGTTTTGGAGTTCAAGATCGGTGTTACTTCAGTTGCAAATAAGAAGCTTTGTTCTAAGGCAATTGTTCCTGAATCGATCAAATTTGAAAGTGAATGTTTTAGTTCTTTGAGATCCGATTTTTTTGTTCTATTGATTTGATTTTAATTAAGTTTATTTGTTTAGAAAGAACCATTGTTGAATTTTCTAATTATTATTATGCTTGGTTTACATTTACGAAATCCACTCGATTTCAACTGTCAATTCCATAGGTTAAACGTCAAATGAAATCCAGATGAGATTTCATTTGACGTTTAAGCTATGGAATTGACAGTTCAAATCAAGTGGATTTCGTAAATCTAAAATTAGCATTAGAATTATATGATGTTTGTGAACATATTACATGAAGGTAAATAATGATTGTAGGTCAATTTTTTTTTTAAATATGTTGTTTTCAAGTTCATGTGCTAATTATGGAGAGAGGAAAGGCCAGAAAGTGAAATTGATAAATCCAGCGGATATAAATTGTCAATGCAAATTGCATACATATGTATGTACATATATGTAATGCAAATAAATCCTCATGAAAGGAAACTAACACGGTAAAAGCTCCAATGTAAACATACTATTAGGTCTATAATTATTTATGTCAAATAAAAATTATTTATGTCAAACAATCGTCGGTTGCTTCCCCAAAAGTCAAATTATAAAGAAATGCCTGAGCCTCTTTGCAAATCCGCCTGCGTTCTTTTTATGAGGCTCTGGCATTCTTTTATAATTTGACATTTGGGAAGCAAGCAAAGCAAGCGACGATTGATTCTGTTTCTACCTTAACTTTATTATCTTCTAAAATTATGTTAATTCGTGCAATTTTTATGCACAATTGTAGCTGTGTAACGTATGGCATAGTTTTTGTTCTTTTGTTCAATCTGTAAAAAACGGACCATGTAAAAACCGCTTTAGGTCATAACAGCTCAACAGCTCGAAAGATAATTAAAACATCACTATGAAATGTTCTTCGCTTTAATATGGCAAACATGAAAAAAATTTGTCATTTTGACCATAATTTGCCCTCTTACTTCCTTTAATATTTAACCATGGTAGAACAAGAAAAGGTAGCAGCAATACCCAGCTGACTGAACTGGGTTGTAGTGTTAGTGTCAAATTCCATTCGACATTTTATGTATTTATTTCTATGTTCGATGTATATTAGGGATATATATTTTTGAAGAACAAATTTATTATCAGAAAAAGAAACTATTTCCCATAAAGACGGCTTCATATCATTGACATGTAACCTCCTCCAGGTCCGAACGACATGCCGCACACTAAAACACCGCTTATAGAGGCGGTACAATATTTGTTAATATGTGTGGTATTTTGTTAAACTTGAAAAGAATAAAGCCCTAATAAACATGTGCTTTTTTGTTTTCAAAAGCAAATGATTGAAACAGCTTCTCTTTTTTCAATGAATTACCAGCGACCCGAAACATTTTTGCAAGTATTCTACTTTCTGCGAGAAATTATGCATTTAGTGGAATGATATGGAAACATTCAAATTGAAAATCTAACGAGTTTTCATTCATGTTTTCCAAAATATTCAATCAAATGTGAAAAATTATAAGTTTTTTAAATTCCAATAATTTATAGACATTTCCTTGTTTTGTTTACATTTACGTTGACACTAAGGTTTACAAACAAAAACAAATTCCTTTGTGGTTGTTGTTCGAGTTGTATTTGTTGTAGTATTAACTTTACCTTGTATTTGTTCTACCATGATATTTAACAATCGTTTACTATTACTAAAACATACGTGAATACATGTGCTTTAATTTTTGGGAAAAATAACTTTAAATTATTCCTAATTTGTCAATTTTACAAACGTTTATTATAATTGATCAGATAACAACTATTTCCTCTATGTAAACTGATTAAAATCGTTTTAGCGTTTATTACATTGCGAGTAATAACAACTTTTTTATTTCCTAACATTGACAACACTGTTACTGTCATTTGTTTCCTTCTTCAGTTGTCACGAATTGTTAAAACGGTCGGGCGCGATTTGTGCTCCTAATTCGTAAATTTAATTAAAAGATTAATTGGAAATTAAGGAAAAAGTCTTTATTATTGCATTTTAATGTGTAGGCAATGGAATAAAAGTGTTTCCGTTAATATTTCTTAAAGAAATTAGTGTTTTATATTTTCCTTGCAATGAGATTGCAAGATTCCTGTTATTGCTTTGCCTATGAGTTCGTGTGACGTTCGTTTTCCGTTAATAAGAGGAGTATTTTTGTTGTCGGTCGGTTATTTGTACACATTTTACACAATTTATAACAGGTGGCGATCGTTCTCGGTCGTGTGCCAAGTGTAACAATGACAAGTGAAAATATTTGTTATTCGGGTAATTCTTATTGGAAAAAAATTTAATATGGAGACAAAATATTAGTGAAATTCGTCAAGAATAAGATACAAGCTCTGTTCCTTTACGTGCAAGAATCTTCAAGTTTTACCACTTTCTACTCGAAATGCGTTCCTTTACTTCAGACACCATACAATTCATATGGGTGCAGTTTACAACTTTTACTTTTGTCGGTTTTACCATTTTCAAAAGTAAAGGAACAGACCAATAATTGATGTTATTTTCATCAATACATGTGTTAAATGCATTTTACATTTAACATGTTTTATAAAACATGCATCATTTAAGTTGTCAATTCCATTCAATATCTGTGAAATAAATTGCATTTGCTGCGAGGAGAATGATTTTAACAGGAGTAATTCATTTTAATCTTGTTGGTTTGTTTACAAAACATTAGATTTTAGAGTACGTTTAGACTAGAGTTGATTGTAGTGATAATGAAACTATTACCCTAGCCAGACGAAAGTGTTAATTTGCATTAATATCTGCATTTAATTTTACCCTGACAGACGACAGTTTCTACATTTACGAAACAGCAGATTGCTGCTAAACAACTTTTTATACCCTAAGCCTTTAGGCTAATAGCTCATTTAGACTAGTCATAAATCCTCGACTGGATTTAATAAATCCAGTACAAATCTCATTGCATTTAGGTATACATTTTGGAGGATTTAAATGGCAGTCAGCTGATTTTTGTTCATAGCACAATTACCAAGGTAGATGCATTAGCCCATCTGATCGAATTAGAAACGCCAAAAGATTTTTTTGTAAATTGTCTTCGTCCCAAAAAACATACTTCAAATAACAAATTTATTGTTTAATACTGAAAATGTTAACAGATTATGCTACTAATACTAACTAAAGAGCAAATAAAGAACTATTTTATCGCAGTTTGCCCATCTAAAATAAATAAACGAATTATTTTATCGTTTAGACATCGTAAATATCAGTCGGGGTTGATTAAAATCAACTTTGTACATCAAAACAAATTTAATTTTTCAGCCTTGTTTACAAAATGTTACATTTTAAATTATTTTTAGTGTAGTAATTCACCGATGCATCTACCTTGTTTCTTGTGCCAGCTTGCAACTTTGTCCCAATTTACATTGGGCGAGTTTACTTGCGGCAATTGTCATTTTGTATGAGAGAGAGGTGAGGCATATGGTAACCCTTTGCCTCTCAGCACCCTCTCTCACCTACAAACTGACAATTGCCGCAAGTAAACTCGCCTAATGTAAATTGGGACTTTTTGTATTTTCTAACAACTGGTCTGTTCCAGTACTGCAAGAATCTACTAATTTTTACTATATTTTTCGATAACATAAAGGAAAAAATGTTATCGTAGTAAAAAATAGTAGCTTCTTGCAGGTTCTGGAACAGAGCAAACATGTTGCAAAAAACAGAGCTGTATACGATGATTTATGCCAGATTTAAAACAAATCCACTCAATACGAGGATTTATTTTTGTATGGGAAATCTGGTAGATTTTGGCCGGATTTAGCTATTAAAACCTTATAATGGGCTAAATCCGGCTAATGATGTCATATCTATATGACCTATAGAGAGGGTATTTACACTTTGATACGACAAAAAATGTGCCTCATCGAAATAATGGTTTTAGACCCCAAGTATGTTTGTACGATATCCGGCAATGTCCGTCCGTCTGTCTGTCTGGCTCGCTGGTGCGCACGATAACTCTCGAATCAATTCGGTTCAAATTTGGGTATCGAAATATTTTGTCCAGATTTGATTTAAGTTCGAAGATGGGCCATATCGGTCCACTCCTTCAGGTACCTCCCCCACAAAAGTTCAAAAATGTTCGGAAAAATTGTCCGCACGATAACTCTTGAAGTTAGTCCATACTTTGCACATCGTGACATTTCTACCAGACATAGATGAGGTTCCAATATGGACCCTATTGGTCCACTCTTTCGGTTACCTCCCACAAGTGCAGTTTAAGGCCTGCTCTCGAATCGCTTTGATTTTTGTTGCAGCGAATTGTATTCACTACCTCTATTACGACGATATAATTTTTTTCAGGAGTAAGTCTATACTTCCTAAGAAATCAGCACAAAAACTGCAAACAACCCATATAATACCATATGGAGCGCACGATAACCCTCGAACGGATCAACATATTTGGTTCAAATTTTGGGTCTTTCAATATTTCATCCAAACTTAGTTTAAGTCCGAAGATAGACCATATCGGTCCACTCCTTCCGGTACATCCCCCACAAAGGTTCAAAAATTTTCGCCAAGATTGTGGGCATGATGACTCTAGGAGGGAGTAACCGAATTGAGCCAAACTTTGCTATTGGTAATATTACTTTCAGACATAGACTATATCGGTCCACTCATTTGGGTAACTCCCACACAAAATTTGGAAAAAGTATAGTTTAACAACTCCTCTCTGATCTTATAATTTGTGATGCAGCAGATTGCACTTGCGGCCCCTGTTACTACGTTGTAATTTTTTTTCGTGGGCAAGTCCATACATCCTGAGATAATGACCCAAAAAGGTCCAGATAATCCTACCGGCACCACCTAAATTGGCTAATGTGTAAAATAACCATTTAAGAGAGAAATCGATTTAGCTCAAACTTTGTAAATTGAAAAGTAAAATTGTAATATATTTAAACTCAGAAAATTAACTAGAAAATATTTTTAATTATATAGTCTGTAAGGAAAATATCCATAGACTAATAAAGAAACAAAATTATTTCCTACAGATTTGTATTAGGTCCAAATATGTACTACATCGGATCACTCCTACGGGTACACCCTACCCAAAGTTTGGAAAAAGTGCACTCGTCTTGGATCATTCTGAATTTTGTTGCAACATATAGTTTTTTTTGCGGCCCTTTCCATCCTGCAAAATTTTCCCAACAGCTAAAAAACCTACAGAAGTACTGTGTTAACTTTTTTTCTTCGGGTACGTGGCTGAGTTTATATCTCTGTCGGCTCAGCTGACTAATACTTTCTTACTTGTTTGTTATTGTTTTCCCTGCATTTTTTTGTTTTCCCTGTTCTCAGAGCATGAATGTGCTCTCTCTCTTTTACATGAATCAGGGATGGAAAATTCAGTACAATAGTACTTTTTTCAGTACCATTTCACTATAAAAAGTACTGAAGTTCATAGATCGAGTTCCATACAAAAGTAATTTTATGAAATTACTGTAATGGGGAACTCGACCTAAGAACGCCAAAATAATGGGAAAGTTTCGTATGAAAGTTTTAGCGTGTAACATAAGAGTTAGGAATTCAGGAAAAACAAGGGTTCTATAGACTGATTTCTTTTATTAAGTAACCTTAGACCTCTCTTTCTAGATCATGAAGATCTCTCCTGATATGCTTGGATGGGGGTGTCTTATCCACCATATGGTGATTAGGATGGCTCTCACGGTAACACCCAAGCAATGAAAGCATGCCATTATATTGCTTTACTGGCAGAATCTTTGTAGATGGTCCAGTGATGACATGAGGAGGCACGCGATTGCAGCTCTCAGGGCGGGATTCTAACAGGTTTCAATATCCTTCCATAGTGTAACACACATTTCGCGGACCACATGGCGCCACCTAGCTTACCACAGACCGACCTATCGAGTTATCAACAAGATTTTTTTATCCGCACCTCAAGTACTGCCGGCTAGGGACTTGAGGACCTTGTTCCTACATCTCAGTTTGTACCAGATGGCTGTGGCATGCTCGGATGACATGAACATGCTGTGAATGTGTTGTAGTTTGTAGTCGGAATTCTGCTACCATCGACCATGATATTATAAGTTAAACAGTTGCGGAGATATCACCTTGGGAACTTCCAGTTTCGCGCTACGGGGCTTGGACGTCTTGTTCCTAAATTGTACTTACGATTGGCACTTTGCTACCGGCAACAAAAGTGAAATCTGTCTTACAATTCACCTTGCTGGCATCCTTGCCTACCATCATTAGCGGGACCACCCTGTCCATTTTCCAGACTTCGGAAATGATGTGGGGAGCTAGCGACAATTCGACAACTTTAGTGAGATACCCAACACCCGGCTCATCCAGCAGTTTCAGCATTACCATGGAGATTTCATCAGGGCCCAACGCTTTTGATGATTTAGCGTTCCTGATGGCATTCGCAACATTATACATTGTAAATTGGGGTGGTTCATCCTCGGCAGGAAGAGATCTAATTCGACGTAGTACTCTTCTCTTCGCCCTATTACTACAGGGGTTCTCGTCAAACTGTCGAATGAAATATCTTGCGCACCTCTTGGGATCAGTTAGTGTAACGTCGCCAAACGTGATTGAGGTCCTATCTTCTTTCTTTCCAGGATTCGAGAGTGACTTAACCGCAATTCAATTGTTCCTGCTCCAATGTTGCAACTCTTCTGATGCTTTAACCACTTGTTCCGCTTATGTTCACCGACCTGTTAACTTCCAGTGTCAGCTCCCTCATTTGCGTTCTCTGGGGTTAGCACAAAAAAGTCCATCACTCTCATTTGCTAATACCGTCGCCTCTACTGGAAAGTTTTTTTCTTACTTCGGATATTCGACAAGCTGGGGTATGGCGAGCGGATGTAGCCAGTGATGATGTCTGCTAACGTCCTTTCTGCTATCCGAACATCAGAAGAGTTGGACATATCTCTGAAGTGAGCTCTCCGAAACTAGACCAATTAGTTTTCCCATTATCGAAATTATAGGTGATGAAATCCGGAGGTCTTCTTATGGAGACCATTATGGGAACATGGTCTGATCCAAAAGAAACGACAGGTTGCCAGGTGAGGTCATTTGTCAGACTAGGTAACACTATGGTTACGTCTGGCGAACTGTGACGCTCTCCACTAATTCTCGCAGGGGCGTCCTTATTGACCGTGCAAAACTTAGAGCTATCAATCTGCTCAGCCAGCACTATACTCCTCTGGTCGTGATTCCGAGGAACGATTGCCACAAATCATGATGAGCATTAAAGTCCACCCAAATCAGCGGGTTAATGTTAGGCCTATAACCTGGAGTACAGCTACATATTTATCGGCAGGATGTATACGTTTACCAATTCTACCTCGACAGTTCCACATCTTGCTACCCCCATACATTCCATGCACGGGTCATTAGAGCCAGGTTCAAGCGAGATAGGTCTGTAGTAAACACACTAGTGCTATAGGAAAGGTAATCCTCCACCTCCTCGGTACGCTGTAACTATCACAATGCAGTAAGCTGCAGTTGTTGAGCTTGGTCTCCTGCACCGCCGCAACAATGATATTCCTCATTATACCCTCAGCCTTTAGGCTATGAAGGGTATATGCACTTTCATACGGGCAGAATGTGCCTCATCGAAATAATGGTTTTAGACCCCAAGTATGTTTGGACGAAATGTGTTTCAGACAATTTGGAGTCGATTGAGCAATGTCCGTCCGTCTGTCTGTCTGTCTGGCTGGAGCGCACGATAACTCTCGAAGGGATGAACCGATTCGGTTCAAATTTTGTCTTTCGTAATATTTTGCCCAAACTTAGTTTAAGTTCGAAGATGGTCTATATCGGTCCACTCCTTCCGGTACCTCCCACACAAAAGTTCGAAAATGTTCCGAAAATTTGTTCGCACGATAACTTTTAAATGGAATAACCGATTTGGTCCATACTTTGCACATCGTGAAACTTGTACCAGACTTAGATAAGGTTTCAATATGGACTCAATCAGTCCACTCCTTCTGGTACCTCCCACACAAAATTTCGGAAAAGTTCAGTTTAGGGCCATGTCTCGAACTGCTTTGATTTTTGTTTTTGCAACTTGTATTCACGACCCCCATACGGCGGTACAAGTTTCATCCGGGGCAAAACCCTACTTCCTGAGAAAATAGCCTGAAAGGTTCAAAAAACCCCTATGACACCGTCTGTAGTGGTTGGAGCGCAAGATAACCCTCGAAAGGATCTGCCGCTTAGATCCAAAATTTGGCCTTCATAATATTTTGTCCAAACTTAGTTTAAGTTCGAAGATAAGCCATATCGGTTCACTCCTTCAGGTACCTCCCCCACAAAAATTCAAAAATGTTCGGAAACATTGTGCGCACGATAACTCTTGAAGGGACGGGCCGATTTGGTCCATACTTTATGCATCCTAATATATCTACCAGATATAGATCAGGTTTGAATAGTGACTATATTTGCCCATTCCTTCGGGTACCTCCCTCACAAAATTTCGGATAAGTTCACTTTAAGACCAGCTCTTGACTAACTTTGATTTCTGATGAAGCAACTTGCAATCGCTGACTCAATTACAACGGTAAAAGTTTTTTCAGTGGCAAGTCCATACTTCTTGGGAAAACAGCCCGAAAGTTGTAAAAACCCCCCTGTGGCGCCATATGTAGTAGTTGGAGAGCATAATAACTATCGAAGTGATAGACCAATTTGGTCCAACATTTTGCCTTCGTCATATTTTGTCCAAATTTAGTTTAACTTCTAAAATGGCCCATATCGGTCCTCTCCTTAGGATACCTCGCCCACAAAATTCAACATTTGTGTCCAAGTGCAGTTTAGGGTCTGTTCGGAGATCCTTTGGAAATTTATACCGATTATGTACAGCCATATTATGTTTTCCGTGGACAAGGCCATGCTTCCTGGCATACTGGTCCAACAGGTGTACGATAACCCACTGAAATGACTAGTGGGCGCAATATCTATCGAAAAGATATGGCTCTCAAAATAAGATCCACTTTCGTAATGCATTATGTCCGTTCATTCCCTTTAATCCTAATTCACGTTTTTGTCGGCAAGGTCAAATGTCCAAAAAGTGCCACAAAATTCTGAAAAGACCCTAAATACATTCGATCTGTCCGTAGATGAAAAATCCAATTCAAATAGGCTGAGGGTATATCTCTGTCGGCAAAGCCGACTGATACTTTTTTACTTGTTTTCAACTGTTTTCTCTATCTTACCTTGGAGTCCATCTCAATTAAATTGCATAAAGGGTGAATTGAGGTAATTGGAACAACAACGGCCGGTGTTAAGTGCTTATTAGGGGACTGCGGGCTGTGTTTACGCATTATGCAGCGACATAGTGCTTGTAGTAGTCCGTAGCATGGACGAGTTCAGAACAACCCCTAAGATGCACCCACTCCCGGAATCTAGGCATTGAATTACAACTAAAATATTGCTACTATATAAATTGCGGTTGTGTTGTCTTAGTCTTCCTTTATTTATTACAGATTCCATTTTTTGTTGTATCCTTAGCTCTCTAATGTACATATATCCGTTATTCTCTATACGGTTTATCTAAAATTCTGACGTTTTTAAAATCAGCTGAGTGATCTGTGTCAAAACAGTGTTTGGCTAAAGCTGTTGTTTATTTCGAGTTTTGAGAAGTAAATTCCGCATCATCCATCCAGGATATCAATTTCTATTCCTTGTAACGATTTCTCACATTCCACTTTCCTACGTTTGGTTTGAAATTATCAATTTCAGTTTTTTTTTTAATTTATTGTGATTGTATTGGTTTGTTCCAGAACTGCTAGAATCTACTATTTTTTACTATTTTTCCCGATAACATAAAGGAAAAAATGTTATCGTAGTAAAAAATAGTAGCTTCTTGCAGGTTCTGGAACACAGCATATGATTTACGAAGAACTATTCTTCATTAGTTTCCCGTTGCCTTCTGAAGGATTTTGCGTTTCTATATTCAGACATTCTCCTGGATTTCAGTAGGTGCTTGTGAGGTAGACGCTGTGAAGTCACACAATGGTGCTGGTACACCGCAGTTGTTACGGTAAATAAAATTCGAAGCGCCAACCTTCAATGTGGCAATCTCTTTCTGAGAAGACCTTCATAGATTCTCCATTGGGTTATCCAAAAATATTATTAATTAACATTTATTAAAAAAAACCTACTACGTAATATGTATTACAGACGATTGAGAGTAAGCGAGGGAGGGAACACTCCAATACTAAAGAAATATGTATGTTTACATTTTGTGATATGATAATTATTTTGTATTAAAATGATCTTCTGTCTGCTTCGCTTTCGGAATTGTATTGGTTTTAGTTGGTCTTCAAAATAAGCAACCCAGTCAGCATTTTTTGAAAATTTTAATCAAATTCGAGTCTTTTTTGATCCGACTGCACGATTAAAAAGCTAGAATATGAGCTCATTTTCTGATCATAAATGACTCCTTTGTCGGTAGGAAAACATAACCTCAGGCGACTCTTCTAAACAAATCACAAATGAGTCTTTTTCGAGTCGTATTTCAATCATTTATTGGTGTTTTGTTGATTAATTTCGGACCCTTTTTCGAGTCTTTTTAGAGTCATGTTTATAATCATTTATGAGTCTTTAGGGAGTCATTTATGAGCCTTTTTGTTTGACGAAATAAATTAAAAAATTTTCTTTTTATTCTTCTTTGTTTCTTTTCCTTTGTTTTATAGTCTTTTCTGCTTTGTTATGTCTTTTAATTATCCTTTATGTTGCTTGGTGTTTAGTATACTGCTTCTTCATTTCACTTGGCAAAACCTGTTGTGTTGTGTTTGTCTGTACCTTTAATATTATACGTTACATTTATATCAAAATTTTGTAGAAAGTGTATATGAGAATTTTATTTTTTTATTTACAACCAAATAAAAATAAAACAAAGCAATCAGTTTTTAATCACCTAACTGTTCAAAATATGATCAGAGTATACATAATTATAATCACTTTTCAAACACCTGTATGACCCTTTTTTGATTAAGCATTTTTCAATCTTCCAGATGATCAAAATGTGACAATAAATAACAAAAAATTGTCACATTTTAAACACCTCAATGATTTATTTGTGATTGCTACACATTTGTTGTTGTATTTTAAATTGAACTCTTTTTAATCATTACAGGGAGTCACTTTCGAGTCCCTTTCTGATCACACAAGCGACTTAATCAATTTTTGATCACCAAAAGGACTCTAAAAAGACTCCTCAATGTGATTTTTGAAAAAACAGTCTTCTAAATGCTATCTGGGCAAACAGAAAAAACCGAAAGAGGAACAAAAAAAAAAAACTCAACATGTTCTCCTTGAACTGAAATCATTGCTTTTTAAGGGTACTCAATGGGTGAACTTCTGTTTCGCATCTTTTTTTTTTCAAAAATCTCATCACTTTTACACTTCAAACATGGCTGCTGGTTCCGAGGTACTCCAACCATAAACAGCAAACAAGAAGACAATGAAAAAATAAGTCACATCTTTGTTTATAGAATGTAAACTAGCATGATCACGATCAGAGCAGCGCCAGGTCGCACTGAGCATCAGCCAGAGCATTGAAATATCATGTGGTGCTAATAAATATCGACATATATTTCGAGCAAATTGCCAGCAAAAGGTGAATAAAAAAAAAACAAAATCAAGAGTACTGAACATTAAGAAAAAAATGGATTTGTAGTACACAATGAGGTGGATGCAAGAAGAAGCAATAAAAACAACGCCAATGAAAAGAAGAAACAAAAACAATTTTAACATTTAATAATGGAAAAGTCGTTAACATGTTTCGTCGTATTGTCTTTATTTTAGGGAGAGCCAACCAGGCCCGTTTAATGTCATGAAAGGGATGCGGGCACCACCACCTTTTATCCAAAGGCCGAATGAAAAGACAATGACTGACTAACGTGCGGCAGCATGAATGTCGGCATTTCATCGCTCAAACGTTTTACTTTTTCATTCGTTCGTTTCGTTTTTAGGCCCAGTGCTAATTAATTTGATTTTGACAAGCTTAGGTCTTTGCTATTGTTGTTGTGCAGCCTTCGATAAAAGTGTGAAATGCCATTGAGGTCTTCTCATCCCATCCTCTGGTGCTGGGATTTCAGGTGGCTTGTTTCGTTTTTTTTTTCTGTCTTCTCTGAATCACTTGGGCGCTGCGCCTCATACGTTCATACATATGATGTGAGCCAACAACAACAATCAAGCAGGGAATGAATGAATGGATTTTTTAACTTTCACTATTCGAAATTGTATGTCGCCGCCACATACAACAATAACAACAGCAGCAACAATCAAAGCCTGCAGCTACAGCACCAACAACAAGAAAACAAAACAAAAAACGCTTAACAATGAAGTCAAAGATGCTGATAAAGTTTGAACGCTGCGCCTTCTGCTGCACACTTTTGCATTATTTTTCCAGATCATGACGAACTGCAAAAATACCTGCTTAGATATTCCCAAGAGTTGGTCTAGTTGCCGATCATGGGTAGCCATCCCTCCACCATTTACCCCTGCCACACTTGACTCACCAAAGATGCCGCTTTGGTCTTGAGCTTTCTACTTGGGGATGGGTAGCAATACATCGTAAAATTAAAATCGACCTAAATGTAAAAAAAACGACCAAAAACAAGAGGACAACAGAAAGAACAAAAGGGGTTGTCCATAGTTAGAAGATTTCTTTAAGAGGTCTAAAAGAGATCCCTAATCTGCAGCATAGTTTACATCCCGTAATCTAACTCTTCAGTCTAAACCATCTCCATTTGTCTGCGTCTTCATTCTAGGGGCACTCTCATCGTCTTTATCTGACTGATTTCTTTTAGTGTGTAAGATTGTCATGCTTCTTTAACGACTTTACCTTTCTGACCTTGGGTATATTCTCCTTCCGACTTCGAAAAAATTATCCATTGCCTGGTTCTTTGGTTAAATAGACCTGAGTTCTATTATTCCTAATATTGGAGAATAATTCCTTTTCTTCCCTCTTTATACATTTGGCTTTCTTTGCGAGCACCTTCACCAGAGGATTCTTTTGTCTCCAGTTTAATAAGGCTCGGCCATTCTCCTTCTCGTGAGAAGGAATTCTTACCCTCGCTGGTATTTATGTAAAGTCAATTGTACAAATACTCTCGTTCGGCCTTGAATGCAAGACGAACCTTCTCCCAAGGCCGCTACCTCTCTGATCTTTATTGTTGTGGCTTCATTGGGTGCGAGTTTTGCAATCAAGTCTTCACGTTTACTTCTCTGAGCTAGCCAATTCTTGACTTAACTTCATCCTTTCTGCCTTTAATGCCTTGATCTTGCGATTCGCCTCCTCATGGTTTGCCGCTTTAACTCTTTCTTGGATGCTAGTTTTGCAACCAACTTCTAACGTTTGCATGACGCTCACTCTCTCTCTCTGAGCTAGTCAATCCTTGCCTTAATTTCATCCTTTCTGTCTTTAATGCCTTGACCTTGCGCTTCATGGTTTGCCGCTACTAAGGGGTGAGTACATAAGCTGCCTTGCCTGCTTACCTTGCTTGCTTCTGATAAAAGAATAAAAAAGAAAAGGGCAACCCAGTTCGAAATTTTCTCGGCCTTCTTTATTCTTTTATTTTTATTATGTCAGAAATGAAGCAGGAAAGCAAGGCAATCAGGCAAGGAAGCTTATGTACGCAGGCCTTTAATTCTTCCTTGGCTGACCTAGCTTCTTCAGCTGCATACAGGCCATTATTGTGATGTTCTGTTAGTGTCAGGGCATGTTAGGCGGCATCTTCCTTTTCATGGAGTCTTGCATTGGCTTGACCTCCGCTTCCTCCTTGTCTATCACCACGTCGTAGCGTTACATTCACTCGTCGTCCAAATCGTTCTTTAGGCCATGGACTTCCTATTTGGTCTCTCCATTTTTTAATGTGTAGGTCTCGAATCACCTCACAATGAGCTTCCACTTAAGGATCAAGGTTTGCTTTCGCTTCTTCAGCTGTCTTCCAGTCAATTTCAAGAATCTTGTTCTTGTTTTGCCGCTATTAATTCTTTCTTAGCTGACCTAGCTTCTTCAACTACACAGCTAACTAAGCATCTTCATCTGCACACAGAACATTATTGAGCTGTTCTCTTAGTGTCATGGCAAGTTTGACGGCATCTTCCTTCTCAGATTTGTATGTCATCATTGCGTCTTTCATTGCCTTGACCTCCGCTTCCATTATCTCCATGTCTGTCACCACGTCGTAGCGTTGCATTCTCTCGTAGTCCAAATCGTTCTTTAGGCAATGAACTTCCTTCTTGGTCTCTCCATTTTTAATGTGTAAGTTTCGAATCACCTCACAATGAGCTCCCACTTAAGGATCAAGGCTTGCTTTCGCTTCTTCAGCTTTCTTCCAGTCAATTTCAAGAATCTTGGTTTGCCGCTATTAATTCTTCCTTAGCTGGCCTAGCTTCTTCAGCTACACAGCTAACTTAGCTTCTTCATCTGCATACAGAACATTATTGAGCTGTTCTCTTAGTGTCATGGCAAGTTTGACGGCATGTTCCTTCTCAGATTTATATGTCATTATTGCGGCTTTCATTGCCTTGACCTCCGCTTCCATTATCTCCATGTCCATCACCAAGTCGTAGCGTTTCATTCGCTCGACATCCAGTTCATTCTTCAGGCCACGGACTCCCTGTTTGACCTCTTTATTTTTAATGTGTAGGTCTTGAATCACCTCACACTGAACTCTCACTTTAGATTCAAGGCTTGCTTTCGCTTCTTCAGCTTTCTTCCAGTCAAACTCAAGAGAATTCTTCTTCATAACGCCGTTTGTGCGTCGTGAATCCATACAGCAAGACAGGTTTAACTACGGATTCTATTATTCTGAGCTTCGTACGTGGGCTTAAGCTGCTGTTTTGCCAAACTGGTGACAGTATTCCAAATGCTGGTTTGGATTTACTAATTTTAGGCATAGATTTGATCTCCTGCCGTTGTTCGGTGTTGGTCTTAATACTCATGTATTTCATTTTTGGTGATTTTATCTGTAGACCTCCCCATAGGTGGTATTGTAAGTATAAAAGTTTTCTTCGACCAAAAAATGGCAACACCGAACCCAACATATCACTCAGTAGTCAGTCAGTCATCCAACAAGTATGACCTGAACACATTGCCAGAAGCGAAAAAGCGAAGTGCAGCAACACTAGCAAAAGCTCTATTCGACTTATAGACAGCAACATCAATGCAGCGCAGAAGCGACAGCAACAAGAGCGTCTCCAGCAAAAGGTGCATGGATGACCATTATAAAAAGTCAATACAACAATAACAGCAGCAACAACAACAACTAGTGGTGGCATTGTTGTCGTTCAATAGCGACACACATGCACAACAATTTTTCTGCTACAGGTGTGCTCTGGCATTATGGCCAATTGTATAGCAATTTTTTGCTGTTATTGTTGCTAGCGAAATTAGCGAAAGTCGTCGTCATCGTAGTCTTCGTTGTTTCATGTCACCACCGACCGTAATATAAGCTCTAACTACACCATGGTGCTGCTACATTCATCTGAAATTAAAAATTTACCTGATTTTTTGTACGCTTCCTTTTGTTCATGACCGCGCTCTCCATCGCTCGCTCGCACTCACTCACTTCACTTATTTCTTATTAACTTGTTCAGATCGTGTGTGCGAAAGAAAAAAACTTCATTATTGGCATCAAAAGAAATGTTGTCGACAACGATTTCTTTCTTTACATATTTGGGCAAAATTAAATGCCAAAATTGATGTTCCCAGCCAGTCAGCCAGCCAACCTTCCCGCAAGCCATAAAGTACAAAAATACCTTTGGTTTTTTTGAAAATTGATTTGTGTTTTGTTTTCATTTTCTGTTTTGGGGAGATTCATGTGGGCTAGGCCTTCACATTTGTACGATTAATCACTTGAAATTGACCGTAATTTCTTTGGTTTGGTTTTTGTTTTGGTTTATCATGAGAATGCAAAAAAATATGAAATGTATCTGGCCCGTTATAAGTTAAAAAAGTATCAGGTTAAGTGCTTTTTCGGAATTAATTTTATTTCACTTATTTGAATAATCCCACTCACTGAATAGTTATTAATATGTACATATTCCCACATTTGTTTTGTTTATAAAATATTGCTATAACAGTGAAAGATGAAATGCTCGTGATATCCTGAAATTTTTGATAAACTTCAAGAAACTATATTCAAATTTATAACTAGGCGTTTACACCAGACAGTTTGTCTTCAAATACAACTCTGATTTACTAACACATACAAACATTTGTCTTTTGTCTCCCAGCTGTCCATAATTTTTTCACAGACAGCCGGGTTAACCATTTTTAGAAATTTTTTGTAAAAATAAGTGAAATAATAATTGAAATATGTTGAAAACAAAAGAACATGAACAAAAACAAAACATGTGAACGGAAAACAAAAAGAAATCGACGATTTTCATTCAAAATTTTAGAACTGTTTTTGCAGTTGTCGGGACGCCTACGTCACACAGGCAAGTTGTGGGATTTTGACAATCAATACATGAACTCAACTGTCCTGTCATTTGTAAACGCAGGGTAAAATTGAGGAGTAAAGGCCTGCGTACATAAGCTGCTTTGCCTGATTGCCTTGCTTTGCTGCTTCAATAAAAAAATAAAAGAACAAAGAAGGCCGACCCAATTTCCAACTGATGGCAACCCAGTTCGAAATTTCGTCTTTATTCTTTTATTTTTATTATGTCAAAAATGAAGGAGGAAAGCAAGGCAATCAGGCAGAGCAGCTTATGTACGCAGGCCTTAAGACAAGCAAGACAAAAAATAAATACATGAGTATTAAAATCAACACCGAACAACAGTGGCGCGCAGGAGATCAAAGCTATGCCTCAGTAGACCAATTCGGCTATTTGGGAGGCCTGGCGGACCCGAATGGTGGCACAGAAGTAGAGAAAAACCAAAAATTAGTAAAAGCTGTATTTCGAATGCTGTCACCAATTTGGCAAAACCGCAGTTTAAGCATACGAACAAAGCTCCGTATATTTAAATCCAATGTCAAATCTGTCTTGATGTATGGATGTACAACGTGGAAGGTCGCCAACAGCGTTACAAAATGACTACAAGGATTCTGCGTATATTTTGGCCACGTGTAGTAACGAACGCATAACTCTTACGCCAAGCAAATCAGATGAATGTGGGATCTTAAATCCGAAAACGTAAATGGCAGTGGATTGGACATGTTCTACGTCGTGATGACAACAATAACTTACGTTGGGACGTTAGAGACATTCCACAAAAATGAGATCTATCCGATTGAACTGGAATCGACTTAGATATATAGCTGCAAACCGAGTAAGCTGGAAAACGGCTATTGTTAGCGCCCTATGCTCCAGTAAGAGTTAAAGGAATAAAATAATAAAAAGCGTCTGGCTGCCATCACGTTCCGTTTCCGCTAAATGTCGCACTCTCTCTGCACTAGCCAAGGTCAAGGCGTCCTCGCGCTTCGCCTCATGGTTATTCGCTATTAATTCTTCCTTGGCTACCTTCCTTTCCTCGGACTCGCGCTGAACATTTTGACTTGCTCTTGTATACTATTAGCAAGGTTGACTGCATCATCCTTCTCGTTTTGGTACGATATCATGTCATCTTTCATTGCATTGACTCCAGCTTCCATTTTCTTCATGGCAGCTACCACGGCTTTGCGCTCCGCTCCTTCTGCAATTCTAGCATATTCTGAAAGAATATCGAATCTTTTTTTGTTTTTCAAAATAGCCTGGCTTAATCCCATAGTCGTTGTTTTAATATTTTATTAAAACAACTTTAATTTATTAGTGGGAAAAAATTGGCGGTGTTTACCAAGGGGTAAGGCAGGGAATACTATAGTTTCAGATCTTCATCAGTTCCCTTATTTCTTGTTTTTCAACAAGAAACTTTTTATACCCAAGTGTCAATTGCTAGCTCAAATAGATATGTGCGCAAAGAAACACTCTGATCGAGAATTTCTTTGGTACTACCTAAACTCTAGCAACTTCACTTGCAAACAAAACCAAATTTTTTTTCCACTAATAAATTAAAGTTGTTTTAATAAAATATTAAAACAACGACTATGGGATTAAGCCTGACTATTTTGAAAAACAAAATAGAAGTCGTCATCCCAAACAAAAAACGCCAACCCTCCTAATATCGAATCTTCATAGCTAAGCTGATCGCGTTTAGCGACCTTCAAATCAGCTTGCTTGCCTGCTTTATTTCTGACATAACAAAAATAAAGAAGAAAATGGCAACCTAGTTCGAAATTGGCTCGGCCTTCTTTAGCCTTTTATTACTGTTATGTCAGAAATTAAGCAGGCAGCTTATGAATCCAGGCCTTTAATTCTTCCTTGGCTACCTTGCTTTCCTCGGACACGCACAGAGTATACATGACTTGCTCCTGTAAAGTACTGGCAAGCTTGATTGTCTATTCCTTCTCGTTTTGATAAGGTATCATGGCGTCTTTATTTGCCTTGACATCAGCTTCGATTTTCCTAATGGCATCAGGTGTAAATCTTCTATTATATGAAAGAATATCGTACTTTCATACCTAATTTTATCACGTTCCGCTACCTTCAAATCAGCTTTGGTTTCCCTATTTTGTGCACTCAATCTATACACTGCAGTTTCGACAATTCAGTGTTCACGACTCTATTTCAACGGGCCTCATATTTAACTCTGATATTATAGCTAAAGCCCATCCACTTGTTTCTCAACGTCCTACAGTTTCTTTTTGACCTCTGTGTCTTTCACGTGCAGGTCTTCTATTATGTCAAACTGATTGAATTTCTTATCTTTACAGCTAATCTCATCACGTTCAGTGACTTTCAAATCAGCTTTGAGGTCATTATTCCAATTCCATCCAATTCAGTGTTCACGAAGATACATTCGTGTTTGCCACTATCACGCTCAAAATCTACGGGTGATATGCCATAACCTGGTAACTTCTGCTCTCGATAAACCCCTTGTGTTGGCCTTGTCATCTTCTGTTTTTTTTTCTTTTCGTTTGTAAAGGGCCAAATACATACGGTCCGTTGTGTGACGCGTTGCGCGTTGAAAACAACAACCACATGAAAAATATGTAAGTGATGCCAAGTTTGTTCTTGAAGTTTTCATGTGGTTGTTGTAACGCGACGCTCAACGGACCGTATGTGCAGCGGCCTTAATAACGTTAAGAATTTAATGCTCACCTCTGTTTTCAAGAATTTCACTATGACCTTCTTCATTTTATCGAGATTTTCTCCATCTTCCTCAATCTCTCCCGCCGTTCCATTTTGGCGCAGCATGGTGAATATTCCTCCTCTTAAGGACAACATCTACACTTGGATATTAAGTCTTCGAAGACTTGAATTCACCACTCTTTCCTATTGCTGTCCCAATTTTCTCCTGCTGAAACAAATTATCAGCTTTCTCAGTTTTTGGTTTCGGTCACTGAACCTCCTCGAAGGACCAACGATTAACTGAATTTTTAAATTTAAAAAGTCGAGACGTCTTTCTTCGGCGAGTAGTTGTAAGGCACTGATGTTATTCATCTAAAACATTAGTGCTCAGAAAAGTTGGTGTTATATAAGTGGTAATATACTCTTTCCATTGTTAAACAATAAAAAATCAAAAATAAAGAGAGAATACTTTTATGTATGAGGGAGAGCATCGCTGATCTAAAATCGTTCGCAAGAACTATGTATTACAATTAGACTTAACCTGACTTAGACTAGTGTGTAAAAGAGAGAGGAGGAGAGTGCACAAACGTGTACATACGCCATCTTCCATTCAATCTTATCGAGAGGTCATAAACACCCTTAGTTATAGGAAACATGCTACACATGGTTATCAGTCTATAGCAGGGAGTGCAACAAAAAATTTGAGCAATCACTGTTGTCATTGTTTGACCCTCTGTATGTAGTTCCGTTTCAAATACTTTTTAATAAGTCTTCTTCCTACTGAAAGTTTCCCATTTATAAAGTGTGTAAATATTGAAAAATTCTTTAAATGGATGTCTATTATCCGTAAATATTTTGCATCTTCCATTTATTAAAAACATTATAAGGTCCTTCAAACTATCCAAAAATCGTTTCCCCATACAAAGTCTATTAGGCTGAACTTGACATTGTTACTGGGTCAACTTCTCCAATCGTCTTTTTTCCGTTTTTATAGTTTGCCTATATAATTAAAACCCCAAAACCAAAAATTTAATTTAACGCTAACTAAGTTATTAACATGAAACTAATTTGTCTAAAATGGCTATTCATTTTGGCTAATTGAAATTTCATTCATTGCTACCATCACCACAAACCATTAAAGATCATTGTACTCTTCAATAGATTTCATGACTATCTGTTTTTTTCATAGTTTTGTGTTTTGTTTGACATTCAATGGCAGTGAACTCTTTTTCGGCATAATTATCTTGTAAACTTGACGAACTCAAAGAAAATACTAATGCTCGAGCGAATGCTTGTGAAATATCGATTGAATACGATGGTTTTATTGAGAAGTGAGTCTAAAAAGTCATTAAAAGGTGTGCAAAATCGCTTTGAAGGCATACAAATTGATCTATAATTGAATGGAAACGAAAACTACGAAACGTCAAACAAAACAAAAAACCATAGGTTATAAATTATGGAAACTTTGCATACACAAAGATATATTTGGAAGAATTTCACAGATTTTCTAAAAATAGATGTTTTACCAACTGTCTTCCGTTTGTTCGTTCTTAACCCATAAAATACGAACATCGTCTGCAGACATTTAATGACACATTAAAGCCGTAAACACATCCAACGTTTGTTTTGAAGTTTCGTGTCGTTGAAGCATCATTTGCATGGTGGAATAAGACGGTGTTACATCAAATCAATGAAACACATATATACATCTTTATGTACATCTCGGCATTTCTGTATTAATATTTGAATGCTTAGTAGAGCTTCCCTAGTTCCCATTCCTTCCTTAAAACCGAACTGAGTGGCTCCCATTGACAGTTAACACTTGGAGTATATACGTCTATGTATTACGCGCAGGAATATTTTTAATGCATGACTCATAATGCTTATAAGCCTAAATTCTTCGCATCTTTTGGCGTTGTTCTTTTTTGGTATAGTAATGAACCTTGATTTAAGCCAGTCTAACGGGTATTTTCCAGTATCATATACGTGATTAAAGAGTTTTACGAGTAGGTTTATATTATCTCCATCTTTCAATTTCAGTACCTCTGAGGGAATTTCGTCAGGGCCTGATGCTTTATTCTCCTTAAGAGCGTTGAGTGCGTATTCTACCTCGTTCTTAGTTATCTGTGTCCCAGTCAGATTGATTTGTATTTCTTCATATGGTGTTCTTCCTTCATCATTAAATAATCGCATTACATAATTTTTCCATACCCTTTTCTTGTCTGATATCTCAAAAATGGCTTTATTATTTTCGTCAAGTAATATTGTTGTAGAAGTCTGCTTATAGACTCCAGCTGCTTCCTTTAGTTTTTTGTGAAGGTTAAAATGATCATGCAGGTTCTGTAGTGATTCAATTTCTTGGCATTTTTTATTAAGTAGATCGGTTTTTACAGCCCTTGTAGCAGTTCGTATTTCCTTATTTATTTCCCAGTACATTTCGTAGTTGATATTTTTGTATCGGCTTCGCTGTTCCCGCAGTTCCTTTATTTCGTTCGTGATCCATTCTTCTTTTAAGGTTCTATCCGTATTTCCTAGACATTCCTTTGTGGTGGTGGTGATGTTTGTTTTGAGCTTATCCCATAAATTTTCCAGATCATCACTGTTTATTACCTCAAGTTTGTTGAAGTTTCGTGTCGTTGAAGCATCATTTGCATGGTGGAATAAGACGGTGTTACATCAAATCCATGGTGGAATAATGTGTAGCGCCAAAACAGCTGATCTTCACCAGTTGTCAAAATGCGTTATTGTGAATAAAATCAAATATAAAATCTAAACAAGCAATTCACAGTAATGCTTTATTGTGAGCAAATTTGACGGTTGTTATGATTTGATCATGGTGGAATAAATAATCATTTCAAACGTCAAATTTGCTCACAATAATGCATTACTGTGAATTGCTTGTTTACATTTTATATGTGATTTTATTCACAATAACGCATTTTGACAACTGGTAAAGATCAGCTGTTTTGGCGCTACACCTTATTATTCCACCATGGATTTGATGTAACACCGTCTTATTCCACCATGAAAATGATGCTTCATGGCTATGAAAAAGCCTTTGATACCGTCCTTCATGATAAGCTAATGCACATCCTCACAACGATTGGAATAGATGATAAAGAAATACGATGTATAAAAAACTTATACTGGAATCAAACGGCATATGTTGACATTGATGGTGAATTGACTGAGGAATTTTTAATGTCAAAGGGCGTCCGACAAGGTTGCATACTCTCTCCGCTACTATTTAATATATATTCCCAGATGATATTTATGGAAGCCATGGAATCGGAGAAAATTGGCATAACCATATACGGAACACTTATTAATAACATACGATATGCAGACGATACAACACTATTAGCTGGTAGCATATCTGGACTTCAGAAATTAATCGACAAACTTACACATGTAAGTGAAACGTATGGACTTAAAATCAACACTAGGAAGACTAAATACATGGTAATAAGTCGAAATAACTTACGTAGCAACTTCAATTTAAAGATTAACAACTCCGAAATTGAAAATGTCAATACCTTTAAATATCTGGGAATCAATATAAACGACAAATGGAATATATCCAATGAAATAAAGTGCCGTATAGAGATGGCTAGAGACGCCTTCTATAAATACTACAAAGTACTAACGAGTCACGACATTGGTATCCAAACAAAACACAGATTTATAAAATGTTACGTGTGGTCTGTTCTTTTATATGGCGCAGAAACTTGGACGCTAAAAACAAGCGACATGAAAAGACTCGAATCCTTTGAGATGTGGATGATGAGATAAAAGTTCTAAAAATACGGTGGACAGACCGAATGAATAATAACGAAGTTCTTAGGAAAATGAATGCGAATAGGGAGCTAATAAGAACTATCAAAAACAGAAAAGTGTCATATCTGGGACACATCATGAGAAATAACAAATACAAAATACTCCAAAACATTATCAAAGGAGTGATTGAAAGAAGGCGAACCAGGGGCAGAAAAGAACTCTCCTGGCTGAAAATATCCAAACCTGGACCGGATTCCAAGACGAAAGAAGCCTTCTAAATGCTGCGAGAAATAGAGATCTTCAATTAATATGAAAAGTTCTAAAATATATATTCACTTTATCACTTAAAATTGTAAAAATATTGTATAATCGCATATATCCGAACATCGGATGTGCAAATAAAGAAGAATATAGCCAGTGTATCATTCTAGGATAAAAACCCCATTTTGAGCCTATAGCCCTTGTAGAAGTTGACCAACATCTGTGTGCTTTGGCAGCCCTTTCCATTTAAGTTTTCTATCTAGAATTATCCCCAGATATTTAACTGTTGGAGATATAGTTATTGTCTTATTCAGGAAAACTGGTTCCTCGACGGAGCCCAATTTCGTTTTCCTAGTGAAAAGACATATCTCGGTTTCTTCCGGGTTAACATTAAGACCTCTTGGTCTAGCCCAGTTGTAAGCTATATTTAGAGCCTCTTCGGCTCTCCTACAAAGTAGATTTGGATTTTTTCCCCTTAGAAGTAATATAACGTCGCCTGCATAACAGACTGGTTCAAATCCTTCCTTGGTTAAGGACCTTAGTAGACTATTTATGGTAGTGACCCACAGATGCGGCGATAAAATCCCCCCCTGTGGCGTTCCCTTCCCTACTTTGTCTCTGCTTGTTAAGTCATGTAGCGCATAGCTTATCCATCTGTTCCTTACCATGTCGTCTATCCAGTTCCTCAGCGTCCTGTCTACACGAAATTCGTCTACGGAATGGGATATTTCGAACATAATATACCTGTGGCCAGAGAAGGAGTGGTCATCTGAGACCCTCCAGTCATGTACCTCGTTTATTAGTTTTTCTGAACATATTGTTATATCTAGTACTTCCTCCCTAATTATGTTAACAAATGTAGGTTTATTTCCTTCGATAAGAGTTATTAGGTCGTTAGTATTCAAATAATCTAAAAGGGCTGGACCCCTTTTGTTAGTGTTAGTACTACCCCACGAAATGTGGTGTGAGTTAGCATCGCTACCAAGTATTACTTCGTTAGCTGTTTGCTTGATTTTCCTCACCAGCTGCTGCAATTCCGACGTAGGTGGTAATGTCGGGGAGTCGAAGGTAGGTATATAGACGCTAGGTATATATTTCCATTCCCTTGCTCCAATACAGTGGCGTCCGACGATGACAACTCTGGAAAGAAAAGAAAGCGTACAATTTTATGGACTATAATACAGGTCCTCGGGCGGGTACCTGTACTAGCGTAGAAAAGTTGATAATTTATATGGTTCAATCCAGAGACCTTGTTCTTCGCTGTCCTAGGTTTCTAGATTAGACCTATATGTATATTACCTTTGTTCATTTTCGGAAGCACTTTACTTAAGGCAAGTTTTGCAGCTTCGGTTACCTGATATCCTACATTTTGTAGCAACAAGTTACATAGGTTGCTAGGATAGGCTTACGGAAGTAGGGTTCGTCACATAACATTTATTTTTGTAGTGACTCAGAGTGAGCCGGTATGGTTTGAGATTCACATTTTTCTTCACAATGTTTAATAGCAAACTTATTCTAAGAGTGTAATTTTACGGTGGCTAGGCGAATCTTGCTCGTGGTTTAGGTTCGGGAATACGGACGACTCGTTGCATTACGGCTCTCCGGCTCGTGTTGGCGTGGGTATTTATGTCTGGATGACGTCGCCGTCTGATATGGGTTGGAGCTTCGTAGGTATCAACGACGCACTTCGGTGTTTCGTGTTCCGGTGAGCTTTTCTAGTCGTTGTTACTTTATGTATCGGTAGCTATAATCATCTTCCTTTGTCTGTATTCACTTCGACTCAAGAACTAGCGGAAATTTGGCGAATATTGATATATTATAATCGATGGTTACGTCGAATCAAAGACTCGCGGGAAAATTTAAGAAATTTTGATATATTATGCCAGAAATCGTTCGCACTTTTCACCCACTGTCTCACTATGTCAACCCAGGTCCTGCTGTACTCTAGCACCGCCTGTACCGCGGCTGTTAGTAACTAGTTTGTTCCGCACACTAATGTATCTCTTCTTTTTTATTGCATCGGTATTGCCTCCCAGGTTTTTTCCAATTATCTTCCCGCTACTCTCGGGTGGCGGGACCTTGTTTACAATAATTTTGCCCATTCGATGACACGTTTTTCGATTTACGGGGACTTATTTACAATGTGAATTATAGATCGATCCCAAGCTGTGTTTTGTTTTCAACCGTACCTTTAAATTCCCTCATCATAGCTGGCAATGGATCTTTTTGTTATCTAACTGGGTGATCTGACACTTTTCAGGTACTTTATTCCAATCGGCTGATTTATAAAATATCTTTAAGTCTATTTGACACAGATTTTACAAAATCGACCAACTGCTACGATCGTTTCGCTGGTGGTTTAATTCAGCTCATCAGGCATATTTAGATGTGGTGCTAGACAAATCCTATGTTTCTCATACTTTCATGTAAATGTGACTTATTATGTGGCTCCTGTCCATTTTTAAAACCGGTTGGCAAGGTAATCTTATCCTTTTGATACTCCTTTCGGAGCAGCTTCCCAATGGGGTTTCATCAACTCTAATGTTTACTCTCTGTGTTTCTTGTATTTCTGTCATGTTTCTTGCTCGCAACTCAAAGCCACTATCTCCGCTCGTCCCTATTACTAGCTTAATGTGAGGGTTGAAAGGCTTTCCGTTCAGATCCAGATCCGGTCTATCCTCCGAACCTATACTGCCAACTTTGAACATTGAACGTACTTTGAGACTTGTCAGGTTTTAACGGGACGGATACAGCTGTGTCAGTAGCCTGAAGCCATTTATGTTAGTTTCCAACCAAGCATATTCAGAATAATACAGAGGACAATCTAGTGTTCATCAATTCCAAATCGTAGTTCAGTGATGCCAAGTTTTTTCCTTGTCATTGTGCCATGATGCTTACCAAAATTATTATTCACAATTATCTACACTTGCATTTGTTTATTTGCTTCAACTTCGTTAATTATTTCATTATAAGACTTACCAATAGAAATAGTTATAATAAATTTTATTATTTCTATGTATCTCTGTTGATATGGTACCATTTCCTATTAAAACTCATACACATAATTGCAATTCCATGGGTTAAGAAGTCTCTTGACAACAACAGTAGCAGCAAAAAATGTGAAAGTTCTTTTACCTCTTTCACTATTTTCATTTCTTCATCTACTTCCACTTCCATCTTATAATGCATGCATACAATATTCATCTAATGTTCTTAGTTTGCTCGCACTCCAAATGATCTGAATGAGAAATTGAATACAGAACACACACAGCAGCAACCAACATCTATCTCATGCATATCCATCCAGGCGAAGCATTTCTCCATACATCTCTTCTCATCCGACACATGTCGGTCTCTGAAGTGAGTGAATGAATAATGGTGTCGGTTTCATTGTTTCACTTTACTTTCCGTGGGGAGGGCAAACAAATTTTATGGATCGTTGAGATATAGTTTTGCTAAATAAAATACAAAGCACGTCTAGTCGGTCGACTGCTCCAATTGCTGCACTGTTACCTACCACACTATTTATTTTAATTTTAAAAGAAGACAATAAATATCAAGAACAACAGGTGAATTAAGCTAAATACTCAAGTGTTTTGGTTGATAATTTGAAATGCTCAATGAATATTAAATTGTTGAAGAAGTTTTTTGTCGGGGTATATATTGGGTCAATAAAAGTAATTAGATTGGAGACATTCTAAATTCTTTGAAGTTGGTTTCCTTAAATGAGAATTGAATTTTAAAAATTAGAACTATTTAGAACTTTTCAGCCGTAGGTGGCACGTCAGTAGTACGTTTAGATTAACGAAAGATAGTTCAACTGGCAATTCCATTGTGTTTAAGTCAAATAAATTAACCTGATAAATATATAAAATCAATCTTGGTGCAGAATCAGACAGCAAATTTTCAAAATCGCCTTTCTTAATTGATTTCCCCGACAACTTCTTTGTTACTAGAATTAGTGATCTTCCCCTCTTAAACGAACTGTATTACTATCGAATGCATTTTTTGTTTTTGCTAATAAATCTTGTTAATTGATAACAATAATACATTTTATGGGCCAACAATATTACCCGTAAATAGATAACAGCCAAAAGATTGCCCTGATAGATATTACAAATACAAAGTGTTTAATAAATATCATTAATAAAATGTTCATTTTTATATTGTTTTTTTTTCTTTTGTTCTATTCATAATTAATTTAGTTTACTCTAAAGTGATTCATATTTATAGTAAATCCCCAACGTCAATTCCCCTTCCTATTGCCGTGGCTTCTTAACATGCAAATAGAAAGTTTTCGTTAGGGTTGACATAAAATTTGGCATTTCTTTCATTTGATTGAATGCCTCAACTTTGGCATTCGATTGATAGTCATAGGCGACCATGCGATTGACAGCCGTTAATAATTTCAGCAGTTCAGCACCTTGGCCGGAGAGAGCAGTAGTTTTGGCAGCTTGATTGAAAACATCGCAGACGGTTTGAATGAACCATGAACCGTTTTCAACATTACGGAAGGAATAGTATTCTGGAAAACAAAAGAAGGGACTTGGTTTTAATATGCAGAAATCTAAATTACAAGTATTTTCGACAAATAGGTCATTTATTTGAGAGATATGTCGTGAAACTGTCAACTTAACTATCACATTTTACTAAAACCTATTCGATGTACCTCTGACTTTATAGTACGTTTAAATACAACATGATTTAATATTAGGTCTGTACGATAGCTTTCCCAGTAATAACTACTCAGTATCTTCCAGCAACTTCTTTCAGTGAATTTTACTCTCTCAAGCAAGAAAAATTGCAGAAAGTTATCGATCAACAGGGATGTTTGATATCTATCGATAATTTGTGATAATTATTACGAAATGTTACTAAATGCTGTCTTTTTACACAAAAGTTCAGTAAGAGAGAGCGAAGTGAGAGAACAATTTGACAGTTGTTTGCTGAGAAATTGCTAAAAGTTGCTGAAAGAATTTTTCCCAGCAACATTTAGCAAGTTCGATCAGCTGTTTTTTAATCACCTGCTAATGGTCTGCTGATTAATGTTTATCTGATTTTTGTGGAAAAATACCTAAATAATTGGTCTGTTCCTTTAGTTTTGAAAATGGTAAAACCGGCAAAAGTTGTAAACTGCTCCCATATGAATTGTATGGTCTCAGAAGTAAAGGAACGCTTTTCGTGCAAAAAGTGGCAAAACTTGAAGATTCTTGCACGTAAAGGAACAGAGCTATTACGATTCAGCTATATTAAAATTTACTAAATGATGTCTTTTTACTTTTTTCTCTCTTACTCTCTGAAAAGAAGTAACTGAAAAAGTAAAAAGACACAACTATTCTAAAATATTTTATTTGTTTACATCGAACAGCTGATTAAAAGTCCAGCAAACATTTGTAAATTCTCAGTCACAGAACTGTCAAAAAATCTCTCTCAACTCCAACTCTTTTGCTGGACAATTCAGTAAAAAATTTTACACATTTTTCGGTTACTAATACATCCTCTGGATGTCAAATTTCAATTCCTTTGCGTGTACGTCAAATAAAACCTCATTTACCCGACAAAAGGTCTAATATCTGTAGCGTTTTACTTACTTTCAAATGTCGAATACATAACCAAAATATCCGCGGTATTTGGTATGGCATAGGTTATGGTTGGTGGTTTCACGGGTGTAACAGCATCCAGAGCCCGGGACATGGGTGCGAATTCTGTATAGGTAACAGCCTTTTCTAGGTTCTCTCCACGACAAGCCTTAATTGGTGGAAGAGAGGAAATTATTAAATTTATTTTTGAAGCATTTTGGTTTGTCGCAACTTACCTGTATAAAGAACAGTTTGGGTTTATTGATTAGCGATTTACAATTCTGACCTAAAAATGGATTCCACAAACGTTCCACCGGATAGGCCATATCACGAGCATATACCTTGCCTTCAAGGCCATGAGACATTACCACCACAACAAGACAATCATTTTGGCTGTGATCTTCCTGGGAAGCTAAAAGAAAAAAAAAATGCGATTAATGAAATAAATTTACAATTTTGATTTAAACTTGGTTCCTAATAAATTAACCAATTGAAGATAAAAGTCAAAATTCCTGCAAAATATTCATCTGAGAAAGAACGTCAGTTAATTCTTAAATTATACGGCAAGGATAACAAATTGTACATATAGATAAGGCAGATAAGTTACGCAGCAAATCTATCAGCGATCAATAGCGGGTCGCTTTAAATATAAGGGCCATATTCAGAACCAGGACGTCCTAGGGTTTTAAATAACGGAGATAAGCTAAAATAAATTCACCCAAAAAGAGGAGCAGTAATAGAAACGAGAGCAAAACACCAATTGCCAAACAGCAACAAAACGACGTTGTCTACCAAATTCAATGCAAAGGAGACATCAACAAAATCTTAATGGGCACAACGAAGAGATGATTAAAGCCGAATAATAATAAAGAAAAAAATCGATCTATGTTGCCCTTGCTCGTTTATTCTTCTATCAGACAAAGCGTTCCTTAACGCAAAAATATGGCAAAACTGGCAGCAATTTTTAAGAGAGTGAGACAGGATAGAGAGCACATATGTCTTTCTCTTCTACCACAGGCTACCAGCAAAATTTCTGCAGGTAAAAAATGGTAGAACTGATTTTTCGACTTTTGTTTGACGATTATTTCACAATGAAGAAGAAAATGGACGAAAAACAGAAGAAAAAGTCGAACTATGAAAAAACGAATGAAAATAAAAACAAACCCCTCTAAAGTTGACGAACCCCGCAAACGTTTTAGGGACCATTATCTGCGAATCTGCACCTGAAATGTTCGCACTCTTTATAGAGAAAGTGCAGGTTACGCATTGACAGATGTACTTGAAAAGTACAAGGCTGACATTACTACCATACAGGAAATACGATGGAACGGGAAAGGCGTCACAACAACACCTAAAAGTGACGCAATGTATTATAGCTGTCATGACACAAAGCATGAGTCTGGATGCGAATTTGTACTTAATCTGAAGTTAAAACATCTGGTCTCCAGCTTCACCCCAGTGAATGAAAGACTCGCTGCAATTCGATTAAAAGCAAAATTCTTCAACGTCAGCTTTATTTGCGCGCATGCTCTTACTGAAGACAAGGACAAACAGATTAAGAAACTTATGACCGTTTCTCTGCCCATGACATTAAAGTGATACTAGTCGATTTTAATGCCAAAATTGGAAATGAGAATATCTCCACAGTGAAACAACTGTCAATGGTATGAGGCTGATAGACTTTGCATCTGCAAAAAAACATGGTAGTTAGCAGCACCAGATTTAAACATCTCGACATCCATAAGGGCACCTGGCTGTCCCCAGATCAAAGAACAAAAAATCAAATTGATCACGTTGTGATAGATGGAGAACATGCATCGAGCGTGTTGGATGTACGATCGTTCCGAGGTGCAAACATAGACTCGGACCACTACCTTGTTGGAGCAAAGGTACGTACCAGATTAAACGTAGCAAACAAAGTGTGGACAGATACAACACGGAAGTTGGACATCGGTAAGCTGCAATCACAACAGATAGCCACAGCATATTCCACTCAACTGGCCCAACTGCTTAATCAAAGCACTCCTCGTCCCGATAACATATCAGGACAATGGCAAAACATTGCCCACTCCATGCAAACAGCCGCAAAATCAGTACTTGGATACCAGAGACCTCCATCAAGGAATCCATGGTACGACCAGGAGTGTCGTGCTGCTACCTAAGAGAAAAATGCGGCATATAGGGCTACTTTACAATCAGTACCAACGCGTAGCGCACGAGAGAGATATCGGGAGAAAAGGAGAGAGGAAAAGGAGAGAGATGGAAAAGCGGCAGTGTGAACAAATCGAGAAGTACAGGAGACAAAATGAAGTCCGAAAATTCTACCAAAGAGTGAAACATCAAACTGATGCCTTTGGAACTGGCACATCCTCCTGTAGAGACCAGCAAGGTAACTGGTAACTGTTACAGATAGTGTGCTCAGGACATGGAATGAGCATTTTTCCAAACTGTTGGTATCCAATAGCAAAGTAACCGATACCTTTATGAAGGTCGAAGGAGAATCTGCTAAAGTGGGTCTGGAGGTAAACGGCGAGAAGACCAATCTGATGGTGTCGCCGCGCACTGCGTCCATTGAGATCGGACCAACTGTTGAAGTTGGTTCCTACAATGTTGAGGTAGTAAAAGACTTCGTATACCTCGTCACCGCCGTAAACACAACAAACGACACCAGTTGTGAAATAAAAAGAAGAATTGTATTGGCCAACAGATGCTACATTGGCTTAAGTAATCACTTTAAAAACAAAGCCACAACTCGTCAAACAAAAATAACGCTTTACAAAACACTGATACTACCCATGCTGATGTATGGTAAAAACCAAAATGAAGTTGTCGCTAAAGGTAGAAACAATCAGCTCGTTGCTTTCTTTGCAAATGTCAAAAAATTATATGGGGGAAGGCCGGCGGAATTGCAAAGAGGCTCTCGCATTCCTTTATAATTTTACATTTGGAAAACAAGCAACGAGCTGATTCTGTTTCTACCTTTAAAAACGAATATTTTTCCGTGATCCAGATACATCTGGTTACAGGGTCATCAAATTCATGAATGAGTTCTCAAACGACTCCTGCCCATTGTGGTTACATGGTCATCAAATTCATGGATGAGTTCTCAAAGATTCTCCTGCGACTCGTTACTACTCTAGTGAGTTGCATCATGGTCATTAAATGCATGGAAATCACAATGAGTCCAGAGCTTGGTTGTACAGGATAGGGTACCACGGACTGAAATGGCCAAGAATGTTCAATGGACGTGTGGTCCACAATCACTACTAAACCACCCAACAGCATGAGTTTAGTTTTCTCAATAACAAAGGCCACGGTAAACGCAATTGGAAAATTAGGAACAATCTGTTCTTTGACATAAACATGAGATGGAGATTCTTTGACATGAATGGAGAAAATTACGCCGACAATGCCGAAAAACTGTTTGTTTTCAAGATGCAGCTAGTGGGGCCATCTACAACATCGCCCAACTAGAATGATGCTGGTGATGATGATCTCTCTAGAGTCACTTCTGATAGCCTACGCATGCTTCTGGTTGAAAAACAATTATGCCTATGATCGTGCAGATCGATTGGAAGCGGAAGAGTCGTTTCAGATAACATGGAGATCCTTCGGGTTCAGGAAGATCTAGGCATCATGCAAGAACCCTACGTTTACAAAAACGAAGTTGAGGATTGTGATAACAGCGGCTACAAGCTCAGATCGCATCTAATTGTTAAAAAATAGCAATGAGACCATAGAACAAAAAATTACAACAAAAGTTATGCTTAAGGTCGTGTAGATCAATCTGAAACACTCTAGAGTCGTTTCTGATAACCTGTGCATCCTTCTGATTGAGCAGAATCTAGATATTGGCATCATACGTTTACGAAACGAAGTAAAGGGTTTTGGTAACAAAGGGTTAGCCTACGTCAATTATTAAAAACACAATAAACGCTTCCTTACGTCCCCAGTTTAGCAAAGCGTTTTCGCCGTGGCAAGACTTGAACTGGAAAACTGTAAGCACTTCTTTATTGTTGTTGGTCATCGTAGGATTTTCACAGCTTTTGGAGCATTATGTCAAGTAGCATGTACGAAAAACATTATATCACTCTAAACAGGAGCACCTTCGGTCAACATTTAAAAATGATCCTCTAACAGATCTTATATTAAACTTAAAATACAATTTTGAACTTTTATTAAGGAGGTACCTGAAGGTGTTTTCCGATATTGACCTTCTTGAAACTTGATGTATATTTGGAAGACATTTTACGTACTCGTAGTGTAAAGTTTCGACCAAATCGGTTAACCAATTCGTAAGTTATTGTGCTCATCAGTCACTTTAGTTCTGCGGGGAGGTTTTTTTTTTAATTTAAGGTCATTATCTCACAAAGTGTGGACATCTCCCCGGGAAAACATTGTACCGTCGTAATAGTGATTGTGAGGTCAACATGTTACAAAAAAATTCAACACGAAACGAGACATGTCCTCAAGCTGCACTCTATGACTTTTTTTTTGTTTTGAACCTGTCATATCTAACAACATCGATGTTACGATGTCCTAAGTTTGGTTAAAATCGATTACCCCTTTCGAGAGTTATCGTCCGCATCATTTTAGCAAAACATTTTGAAATTTTGTGTGAGAGGTATCCGAAGGAGTGGACCGATATGGCCAATCTTCGAAACTTATAGTACGTTTATATATAACCGGATTTAACAAACCCACTTGGTTTTAAATGTCAATTCCATTACATATACGTCAAACAAATCCTCATAAAGAAGGTTAACCCAGCAAAAGGCTATAATATAAACATGGCCTTATCTATGTCTGGAAGGAATATTACAATGTGCGCAGGTTGGACCATATCGATTAATCCCTTTCACAGCTATCGTAGGAACCACTTTTGGTTAACTAAAGTATAGTATACATTGACAAGCAAAACTGGCAATCATCGAGGTCCATTTCGTAAATATCAAAGCCTAACTGAAAAATGTCTTTTGTAATCTCTAAATAATACCGTATATATACTATTTCAAACGTTTTTAGCTTAAAGTACGTTGACAGTCAGTTTTGAATGATAGTGTGTACTCCCCTTTATATTGGCCCACAGAATTTGTTGGTCTATAGTGGACCGATGTGTTGAGGAACAACTTCCAGAAGTTTATTTCTTAATCCCTTCAGAATGTGTTGAAATTAAAAAAAAAACACTTTTTCCAACAATATTATCATCTAAACATATGTTTTGAGGTGACAAGTTGGCGTTCTTTCGCTACCCATGCCGCCGAGTCAACAAGTAGTTAGACCAGCAAAAAATCAGTATCGGCAGATAAGAACCCCCTCTTGGTGCCTTAAAAATGGCTTTGTTTTCAAACAACACAATTATGAGTGTACCAACGAACCCACCGAGCAGCTACTGCGATAAGGTGAAATGTTTGAATCTACTGGTAAAATATTCCTATCAATCGATAAACTTTTTTCGCGCACACACACCAACAAAAGAGAGCAAGCAAGGGTTTTGTTTTTGCATTACAAAATACAAATTAATACACAAAATAAAAGAGAAGGTTTCGAAAAATATTATTAATCATCATAGTCATCAGACTGTTTGCTACTTACTTGCTTTTAATTTTTCACTAACTTCAGCAAAGGTCAAATCATCATAGACCCGGACATCAAAACCAAAATTCAACAGGGTCGCCTTAATATCATCGCGATCCTTTTCGGTACCTGCTCGCTGCTTTTGCCCCTTGACATCTTTGTGATTGAAAATTAAAGCTATACCAATATGGGGATTATCTGTTCGATATTCATCCTCATCGGTGGGTATGGAGACTATAACTTTCTTCTCGAACTCATGGTGTAAATCGTCGTTGTTATATTGAGAATTGTTGTTGTTGGTGTTATTACCACTGCAACTTGTTGCATCGGCTTTGTCATGTTTCTTTTTGTTGGATTTTCCGAATACTGAAAAATCGGATTCGTCCATTTCGTTGCCCAGTTACAATAATACTAAATTGGGTTGACTCGCGGGGTGTTATGATATTTGTTTGTTAGAGACTTCTTCGAAAAACTCTTTAGAACTGTGTGTGTCTTTTATGCGTGTGATTGTTTATAATGTTATCTTATCTCAGGGGCGTTCGATGTTGTTGTTGTTATTTTTTCGTCTTCTAAACCCTGGAATTTTGCTGTTGAATCTAATATTCGCTCAAAACATTTTAGAGATTCGAAGAGAATTTTTGTTTGTTTTATAACACTGAAAAAAATTTGAATTGGGAAAATATTTAAAATATTAAACCTGAGGAGTTGTGTGAAATAGTTGTTGATGATGCTTCCAGTCTAAGTTTTTAGACGTTTAAATATCATAAAGAGTGGGCCTAATTATTCCACGAAGAGACCAGACAGACAATAAACACTGTCAAAACACAAACAAAAACGTGTTCTATGACATTAGTGAGATCAACGTTAAAATCCTACTCCCGCCTGGCGTGAATGGAGAAGACGACAACAATGACGTCAAAAAGCAGCTTGACAATATGCAGCTAGAGGGGCCATCCACATCATCGCCTAACAAAAATTATGCTTAAAGTCGTGTAGATCTATCTGAAGTACTCTAGAGTCACTTCGGTGGATGCTTATGGTTTAGGAAGTTCTAGACATGGGTATCCTACAAGAATCCTACGTTTAGGAAAACGAAGTAATGGGTTTGGATAAAAGACTATACAAGACCATATATGTGAAGGATAACTGTAAGCCTAGATCGCGTCTAATTGTTAAAAATTCCATAAATGCTTTGTTATGTCCTCAGTTTGACAAAGCGGACTTCACCGTGGCAAGAGAGAAACTGAATACCGTTTTTCAGTTCCACTCCTTATTATTATCATAAAATCAGGAAACATTGACTTGTCCACAAAAATATTATATCGCTATAAACAGGACCAAAAGGAGTACCTACCGAAAAATTTCAAAACCATCTTCGGATACCCTTTAAACAGCACTTAAGCGAAAATGATGAATTTTGTGAGGAAGGTACCGGGTAAAGTTGTCCGATCAATCTTCGAACTTGATTTAAGTTTGAGAGAAATATTACGATGCGCAAAGGTAGGGTCGATGTCAGTACTCCTTTCGTGCCGATTTTTGTTGGCAAAAGTAGGATTTTTTTGAAGCTCTTGGACTATTCTGTCAGAGCGAATGAACTTGCCCATGTAAAACATTGTATCGCTAAAAACTTCAAATACCGAATTCGTTAGTAAATATTCTCATCAGTTATTTTAGTTGGTGTCGGTAAGGTTTTAGAGCTTTTTGGACAATTGTCTCAGGGAGAATGGACTTGTCATTGTAATCAGCAGCACAAGGGCTATCTTTTTAAAAAGTTCAAAATGATTCTCGAATAGTATTTAAGCTTCACTTAATTAAACTTTGTCAACTTTTGTAGGGGAGGTACCCGAAGGAGTGTTCGACATAGCCTTTCTTATTTCTGAGGATATGTATGTCTGATTTTCACGATTCGTAAAACATCGTGCTTGTCAATCATTTTAGTTGTTGTTGTTATAACAACAGCTAGGAACTTGCCTACTAAGAGGGGTTGTAACCACAGATCTGCTAGAGTTTTTTGAGTAGGTTTGACAGGGCAGTTGCAAAGGTGCAGTGTGTCATGCGGACCTATGCCGCATGCTGGGCAGATGTTTTGCACGGTGTCATTGATCCTTGACCTATAGGAATTTAGACGACTGCACCATCCCGAGCGTAGTTGAGTGTCGTGGCAGCTGACACTCCTCAGCTGAGATAGGTGGGGGATGTTTTCGGAGGACCGCATCTGCACGATAGTTGTTTATCTGATATGGGTAAATGCTATTCAAACCTGTCTGGTAGGCTTGCTGATCTAGGATTTCTCTCTTGTAACGTTGGCATTCTCTTTCTATGAAGATCCCTCCTAGAATCTTGAATTAGTTGGTGGTCGGAATTCTGCTACCATCGACCATGATATTCAAGTCAGTGCTTACCTCTGCCGTCCATGTGGTGAAGAGAGTGTTCTTAGATTTTGTGGCGGATATCTGCATATTCCTCGCGTGGAAATTATGAGTTCAACCTTTTACAAATGACATCAAGGAAGATAACTGACGCCAAGATCGTACAATCACTGCATACGTTAGGATCTCTATGTCCTTTGGAGAGTGGAGGAATACTTGGACTTCTGGTCCACACATATAACTGAGTTTCCAACGTTTCAAACTTAGCCGGAGGGTAGTCTGATCGGTGTTCAAAGGCTTTTGATAAGTCGACCGCCACTACCACATGCTGATGATGGGCCACTGGATAGCTATTTCTGATGTAGGGAAGGAGTAAAAGCTATGTTAGCTTCCTTGTCGGGCTTCAGTAGCGGAACACACCTGCAAATTTTCCAGACTTCCGGAAAGATGTGGGTGGCTAGCGACAGGTTGAGAACTATAGTGAGATACTCGCCTCTTCCACCTGTTTCACCATTACCATGAAGATTCCATCAGGGTCCGACGCTTGTCGCATTCGCAACAACATCTATTGAAAACTGTGGTGGTTCATCCTCGGCATAAAGTGATCTAACATAGAACTCCCCTCTTCGCTACGTCACTCCCGGGGTGGTCGGCAAACTGGCGATTAAAATAACATGCACACCTCTTCTGATCAGTCAGCTAAACGTCGCCAAAAGCAATTGAGGTTCTATTTTCTTATTTACAGAGCTCGAGAGAGACTAAACCGTTCCTCACAATACACTTATTCTGCCTCTTATGTTGCTGTTCTTCAGATAATTTCGCCACTTATTCCGCTTACGCTCACCGACCAACCTGTTAACTTCCGGTGTCACACTGGGGTTGGCACGACGAAATTCGTCTCTTTCATTTGTTAATCCCGTTGTCTCTGCTCACTTCGTGTATTCAACAGAGCGGTTGCAGCAGTGATGATGTGGAGATGTGATTATGTCAGACCATGTGACATCCTGTAAATCTGGCATGGACATCCTCATTGACCGTGCAAAACATTGAGCTCAGCCAGCACTGTACCTCTTGGCTTGAATGCCAAACCAAAAGCGGCCTAATGTTTGGCCTATAACCTGTAGTACAGATATTAATGGGCGGGATGTATTCGTAAAGCAACTCTACATCCTTTACACCCTGACTGTTGTCCCCATACATTCCATGCACCATGGGTCATTAGAGACAGACTCAAGCGAGATAAGTCTGTATTGAAAAGACTGGTGCAATATTAAAGGTAATCCCCCACGTCCACTTCTGGTACGTTCCTTCCACGGTACGTTGTAACCATCACAACGCTGTAAGCTACAGATGTAGTTGAGCTTGGTTGTATGCAGCACATACTGAATACATACAGTTTTTGTTGTTGTTGTTGTTGCAGCATGAAAACCAACGTGGAAGTATAGGTTTGATGCTAGCTTGTTAGATGACCAAGCTTTGTGGATATGGTCTTCTATGGACCAGGAATCAAGAGCTTAGCTGAAGTTGAGTATTACATACATACATATATACATACACACATATATTAGCAGCACATCCCCGAAAGGAGACTACTTTCATATCAATGAATGCAAGCCGATTCATATTGGCTCAAGCATATGTGACTTACTTTTTATCGCTAAGTGCGAACGACGTGTCTTACGACACCACTTTTAGAGAATTTTTTTATGGCTGAAAAGGAAATGAGGGCCTTCATACAGTCGGAGTCGAGCAATTTTGCTGGAGTCTGAGTAGACTCCGACTCCGGGAAAATTGTTTTCTACATTATAGAAATATAACATTAAATTCGGTACACAATTTTTATTATTATTATTATTATTTTTTTTTTTTTTTTTTTTTTTTGAAAATCATTACTTATTTAAAAAGAAAGCTATAAGAAAATGGCACATATATTACACTGTGCGACACAAAAATTATTCATCACATTCTGACACCGCAGCGTGATAGAAGACCAAAAATAAGAAGACACGTGTCCCGGCCTTTTTCCTTATCACTTCAACTTTCGCGGTTATGGGCCCCCAAAGACCTGAGGTCTTGATGTCAAAAGGGATCATTTTGTCAGGCACATATCTTCTAAACCGCTAAGAATTTGGGTTTACTCGTAGAGGAAACCCTGTAGCTGTCGTCTTTAAGAATAGTAATTGTGAACACATAAAATCCTTTCAACCTCAAGGTCAAAATCGTCAAGGTCAAATTTCCCTTTTTAATGTTTTCTCGGATTTTAGTCTACAGATATCAAACCGATCAAAATTGAAGCAAACAACCAACTAGAAAAATTTACCTTAGATCCAACTTCCTCGAACATATGAAATCGGTATTAACGGTTCTTAATGGTCAAAATAGCAAATCAAATGCGATTTTTATCCTCTTTTCTCGGTCTTTGCTCCATAGATACTAAACCGTTCAAGATTCAAGAAAACAATGGACCACAATATTGTAGCGAAGATATCAGCAAACAACTTTCTGGAATATACGAAATGTCTGTGACCGGTTCTTAAATGTGAAACTAGCCAAAAACTTGTGAAAATATTCGATTTTTATACCTTTTTCTCCGATGCCGGTCCACAGATACCGAACCGTCCAAACATTAAGGATACAGTCAACTACAAAAATATACCTAAAAATTTCGTTAAACAACTTTCTAGAACATAAAAAGATTCTAGGAACGGTTCTTGGACTCCTATGAAAGACATTGTGGTCTCTAAGGGAAATCCTACTGATTACACTGTGACACAAAATGGAAGGCTACGTACTCCAACAACATGAAATAAATATTTTACAGTTTCAGAATGTTCTGAAGAATTGTTGAGCACATTGTTTGGAAAATTTTTGCGAAAGGTTACTTGGTTCAACTCCCAATAGTTTAGATGTTACTGACCATAATTCCAGAAATTATGTAAATTTTCATATATTTTATCGATTTTGATGCGCTAGATGCAGTTTTTCCTAGTTATTCTTTCTCTTCTTTGTTGAAGACCACGAAGTAAAATTCTTATTAGTTTCTGAGATAAAGCCCCGATCAGTGGAAAAAGGGTCGTTTTAGCCCGGTTTAGATGAGGCTATAAAATCCAACCCCGATCTAACAACACGAAACCCAACTAGGGGTTTTGCAGTTTCAGTATCTACTTTCAGAAAATGCCCATTATAAGTTGTTTGCATTTTTAGTGTTGCACAGTGTAATTAATTATTTGCTAATAACTAATTTGGTTTTGAATGGCGCCCAACGTGGGACTACGTCTCGCATGGCGATTTTAGATTTTTGAAGAAAATGTCGCTTTTCTGAAACTTACTTACTTACTTAGCTGGCCCATTACAGAACATTTGTTCCATAGGCCGAACTAAGAAAAGATCTCCATTTCTCTCTATTTGTTGCTTCGCACTCTGGAATACCGCGCCCTTTCATCTCATCATCCACTTGTTTGCGCCATCTATTCCTTGGCCTGCCAATTCTGCGTGCACCGCCAAGCGGTCCGTATTTATACGCCTTTTAAGCGGGTTCATCATCGCTCATTCTTATGATATGGCCTAGCCAACGCAATCGCTGCATCTCGATACGTTTAACAATATTGATGTCGATGTATAGCAGATACAGCTCGTGGTTCATGCGACGTCGATATTCACCGTCAACGCAGATTGGTCCGTAGATCTTTCGAAGAAATTTTCTCCCAAACACACCAAGCACTGCCATGTCTGCTTGCGCAAGTACCCAGGCTTCGGAGCCATACATCAGCACGGGTAGTACCAGTGTTTTGTAGAGCGTTATTTTTGTTTGACGAGATGTGGCCAATACAATTCTTCTTTTTATTTCACAACTGATGTCGTTTGTTGTGCTTACGGAGGTGCCGAGGTAAACGAAGTCTTTTACTACCTCAATATTATAGGAACCAACTTCCACAGTCGGTCCGAGCTCAATGGACGCATTGCGCGTCGACACCATCAACTTGGTCTTCTCACCGTTTACCGCCAGACCCACTTTAGCAGATTCTCCTTCGACCTTTATAAAGGTATCAGTTACTTCTTTTACTGATTGGCCCATGATATCTATATCATCAGCATAAGCAAGTAACATGTGGCTATTGGTGTAGATTGTGCCACTTCTTTTGACCTTTGCCTCTCGTGTAACCTTTTCCAGCAGGATGTTGAAGAAATCACACGAAAGGCTGCCTCCTTATCTGAAACCTCTTTTGGTACCAAACTCTTCGGAGAGGTTCTTTCCTATTTTAAATGAGGATCTCGTGTCAGTTAAAGTCATTTTACAAAGCCAGATGAGCTTTGCGGGGATACCAAATTCAGACATGACTTGGAATACCTTTGAACGCAGCGGGCTGTCGAAGGCTGCTTTATAATCGACAAAAAAGGTGGTAGATGTCGATGTGCATCTCTTGGGTCTTCTCCAGGATTTGCTGCAGGGTAAATATCTGGTCAATGGTGGACTTGCCAGGTCTAAAGCCGCATTGGCATGGTCCAATTATCTCGTTGACCATAGGTTTTAGTCGTTCACACAATATTCCTGACACGATCTTGTAGGCAATAGGGAGTATACTTATGCCCCTATAGTTAGAGCATACAGTCTTATCTCCCTTCTTGTGGACGGGGCGCAGGATACTCAGGTTCCAATCGTCGTTCTTCCTGCCAGATGTTGCTAACTAGCTGATGAATACACCTTATCAGCGTGTCGCCTCCGGTTTTGAACAGCTCGGCTGGTAAGCCATCGGCTTCTGCTGCCTTATTATTCTTCAGCCGATTTATTGCTGTCTTTACCTCATCTTGGCTGGGCGGTATACATTCAATACCATCTTCTGGGATTGGGACTGTGGTATCTTTGTCGTCTTCGCTGCTATTGGATACCAACAGTTTTAAAAAATGTTCTTTCCATATCCTGAGTACACTATCTGTATAACTTACCAAATTACCTTGCTGGTCTCTACAGGAGGATGTGACTGTACCAATGCCATCAGTTTGATGCTTGACTCTTTGGTAGAATTTTCGGACTTCATTCTGGCTCCTGTACATCTCGATTTTTTCATACTCCCGCTTTTTCATCTCTCTCTTTTTCCTGCGGAAAAGACGTTTCTCCTCTCTCCTTTTGTCCCTGTATCTCTCTCGTGCGCTACGCGTTGCTATGGATTGTAAAGTAGCCCTATACGCTGCATTTTTCACTTCGGTGGCAGCACGACATTCCTGATCATACCATGGATTCTTTGGTGGATGTCTCTGGTATCCAAGTATGGATTTTGCGGCTGTTTGCATGGAGTGGCCAATGCTTTGCCATTGCGCTGATATGTTATCGGGATGAGGAATGCTTTGATTAAGCAATTGGACCAGTTGAGTGGAATATGCTGTGGCTATCTGTTGTGATTGCAGCTTACCGATGTCTAACTTTCGTGTTGTGTGTGTTCGTACTTTGTTTGAAACTACTACTTCTGAAACTACTAAAAATATTATAAACAAATCGGTTACTCCTTACGAGAGGCAATAAATAATCTACGGATAACCCCCAAGGAACGCTTCTTTTGTGGAGGGTAAAATCGACACGCTCTACATTTTCATCTTCCGAAAGTCATGTCTGGCTGCGATTTTACAACTAAAATATTCAAAGGTTTAATATCCAACATTGCATTAACCGAGGGCTTAATGTAGACAAACTACGTTTACATCAGTGAAAATTTTGATCAATTTTTTTGCTGGGATAGTGCCAAATGGGCAATTCTTTATGTATGTAGACGCTATTGCTCTTCTTGATCTTATGAAGCGTACTAAGTAAATTCAGAATGGAGAACCGATATCCAAATCAAAAAAGAACATATAATACTAAAAAAAAATCCCAAAAATCGTAAAAAAGCTCTCCATAACAAAAATGTTTAGATCTATCAACGGTAATTTTGATTCAATCCGCAGATTTAGTTGCTCCAAATTCGGTATAATGAACTTATACCGCACAAGTGTTTTGTTTTTTTTTTTATTAAAGAATAAAAATTGAGACTACTTTAAAGCATAACGTTACTTGTTCTGCATTTGAGATTAGCTATTAAATCGACCAATAATTTTATAACCCAAAACTAAATAATCTAATTAAAGTTTACCAAGCTTCATTAACTTAAACTTTTAATAACTTCTTTCCGTATCTTTAAAAAAGTAGATTTCTTCTTTTTTAAAGGAAGTTTAAATAACGTTCAAGTATGCCGTTGCGTATCAACGTAATTTTACGTTTTGGCGGTTTATTTATTTTTTTTTTTTCGTTTTCCGCTCTTCTAATGAACGACAATTAATGAAATGTTTATATGAAATTCGTGTATGCGGCGGCGGTGTAAGCCATTATTGCACCAAAGAAATAAAATAAAAGAAATTTTGTTCAAATTTCTTCTTTACAGTTAAGTTTTTTAAGTGATCGCATTAAAACTAGCGGCAGTGTGTGATGAGGCAGGCGCCCATAATGTGGGTGGGTAGTAGTGTAATTCATGAGCACATAAACATTTAAAGAGTTTCTTAATAGTTATGGCTTAGTCGGGGGAGGGGTGGGGGATATGTTAAGCCACGAATTTGTTTTATTTTTGTTTCTTAGAAATAACCTTCTCTATAACACGTACTCCCTGAAATGTCAGCTGTTAGGTATGCTCGTATGTACATATGTTTCGTACATAACTATGTTACTTGGTTACGTCGTCGTTCGAATTGTGTCAGTGCGCATGTGTAAAATGGTAATTTGGAACCTCTAAACATTTAACCGCAAAGATTTAACCAAATTGATTGATTGAAATACTACTACCTCATAGTCGTGTAAATAGTTCCCCAGCTAACATTTTTTTCCGAATTCGTATCGAATTCGGACAGAATTTCTGAAAAAATATCCGATTCTGATGCCGAATTCGTACCGAATTCGGTACGAAAGTTGTATGGACGTGGTCACCGAATTCGGAAAGAATTTTCGAAGGAAATTCTTAAAAAATGTTAGAGTTTCGCAACGAATTCGGTCCGTATTCGGAAGTAAATTCTTGGAAAATTCGGAGAAAAATTTAGATTTTCTGACAGAATTCGGTCCGAATTCGGAAGAAAATTCTGGAAAATTCGATGAAAAATTTAGATTTTCTTAAGAAAATCCGTCCGAATTCGGAAGGAAATTCTGGAAAAATTCGGTAAAAAGATTTTCTGAAAAAATTCTGAAACAATTCTGACGCTGACGCCTTTGATATTGACACAACACGTGTCGTACTGTACTGAACAAACCCCACTCAGAGACAATTTTCTTTTAATGTACTATTTATGGAAGATTATAATTTCAAACTTTTTAATGATTTTGCCTGTTGTTATGATTTTATGATTAACAGTAGAACAATGTGCAGAAGTATGTTGAAGCTATCAACACTAGCTTGAATTATTATATGTTGCATTTATATTAAAAAAATTGTAAAACTGTATATGCGAATTTTATGACCAGTCATTTTGTTCTTCGACATCAACCGAAAAAAAATTCCCCTAGAAAATCCATTAGAAATCGGAACGAATTCAGAATAACGATTCTTAAGATTCTTTAGAAAATGTGCAGAGATTCTTAAAATAAACTTATAGAAAATCGGTCCAATTTCTAGGAAAATATTAGAGAAATCGGCCACATTTCTAAAAAAATTCAGAAAATCTCAGAAAAAATCTGATATCAGAGCCCTCGGAAAAAATTGTTAGCTGGGTCACTACCCACCCCCGCCACCATCATTGCCACAAGGAAAACTATGTTTCCAACCACAACAATAACAACAACGCAGACATGCCATGAAATGTCTCCACGAGAGGTACTATCAAGAACGAAATCACAATTTAAAGTGCACATAAATGTATGAATGGTGACTGCGATAGATGTATGTATGCATATTAGGGTGTTGTGGAAATTGATTGACACAATCCCACGGCGGCGTGTTCTTCGATACCGGATTGATCCGTGACCACGCAACACACATGTGTGTATTTGTATCGTTTTACTGTGTTGGGAGCAGCATATCCCGAAATGCCTGCTTCGGATTCGTTTGGTCCTTGCCGTAATGGAGAAAAACCGAGGACCAATTTGGATGTGCTTAGTTTGTCACATCCGCATCCGCCATACTCAAATTTCGATGAGATACAATAGAGAGCGGGTACATCTCAGGGGTTGTTCTGGACTCGTTCATGCAAGAACCTACAACAGGGACTATGTTGCTGCAGGCTGCGTGAACACAGCCCCCAGTCCGTTGTAGTCACCCGAATACGCGACTTCCTCGCAGTGACCCCAACAGCAGCCCCACACACAGGACTTAACACCAGCCGTTGTTTTTCCAATACCCAAAATGGATTCTTTTTCAATTAAAGATAGAGGAAATAGTGGATTTCTTGAGTCGCAAGAATATCGTGGTCTCAGTGCTGCAGGCGGTGCAAGGTCAACAACAACTGCAACTTACAGCGTTGTGATGATTTCAACGTACTGAGGAAGGATCGCAACAGAAGTGGAGGTGGGTGGTTAGCCTTCCTATTGCACCAGTCTGTTCAATACAGACCGATCTCGCTTGAGCCTGGCTCTAATGGCCCGTACATGGAATGTATGTGGGTAAGGTGTGGAACTACCGAGGAATAGTTGGCGAACATATACATCCCGCCAATAAATAGCTGTACTCCAGGTTATAGGCCCAATATTAGCACGCTTTTGGAAGGTCAATTACCGTCGGATCTTGGGGGACTGCCCATCATGAGTTGTGGCATTCGGTCCTTGGAAACGATAAGAGCGGTATAATGATGTCTGAGCAGATTGATAGCTCTATGTTTTGCAGCGTCAATGAGGACGACCCTATCCTAGACATAATCATCTTGTCACCAGGACTGACATATAACGTCACCTGGCAACCCGTCGCTTGTCTTGGGTCAGACCATCTCCTAATAATTGTCAACATCAGCAAACCGCCCGATTTCATCACCTCTGAACGCCTCACTTTCATGAATCATGGGAAAGCTAATTGACCTAGTTTCAGAGAGTTCACTGAATCACCGCTACAGAGACCAGCCCAACCCTTCTGATGTTCGGGAAGCAAAAAGGACGTTCCGAGACATCATCGCCACTGCAACTGCACGTCATATAATTACTGGTCGAATACCCGAAGTGAGGCCAAACTTCACAGCAGAGCCGAGGGGATTAGCAAATGAGCGTGATGAGCTTTGTCGTACCAACCCCATTGACTGCAGAGTCAGGGACTTGACACTGGAAGTTAACAGGTTGGTCGGTGAACATAAGCGGAACAAGTGGTTAAATCATCCCAAGAGTTGTAGCATTGGAGCCGTAATAAGTGAATTGTGGGCAACGGTTAAGTAACTGTTGAACCTTGGAAAGAAGAAAGGTATGACCTCAGTCATTTTTGCCGATGTTACGCCCACTGATCCGAAGAGGTTGTTGTTGTTGTAGCAGCATATAATGCTGGGTTGGCAGCCGCTGGCCGAAACACTTTTGGTTTCGGGTCAATCCGGTACGTAAGAACCCGCTGCCGTGGGATTGATCCGAAGAGGTGAGTAAGTTATATTAATGGACAGTTTGTCGAGCACCCCTGGAGTGACAGGGCGAAAAGAAGGGTACTACGTCCTATTAGCTCTCTTCCTGCCGAGAATGAAACACCACAATTCACAATAAGGAACGCCAAATCATCCAAAGCGTTGCGCCCTGGTTGAAAGTCCATGGTAATGCTGAAACAGCTAGATGAGCCGTGAGTCGAGTATCTCACTAAAGTTCTCAACCTGTCCCTAGCCACCCACATCGTTCATTAAGTCTGGAAAATGGACAGGGTGGTCCCGCTACTGAAGCCAGGCAAGGATGCCAGCAATGATATTCACCTGCAGACCGATGTCCCTCTTGTCTTCCGTAGCAATGACCCCTGAGGCTTTAATCCTCCCCAGTGTCAGAAATAGTTATCCAGTTGCCGATCATCAGCATGGGTTTCGTAAGCAACACAGCACAACAACAGTGATACACGACATGTCCGCACATATTAGTCGAGGACGAAACCAGAGCAAGCCGTGTGATAGAACCGTGCCTTATCAAAAGCCTTTGGTACTGTTAAGCACCCCACGCTGTTTGAGGACATCGAGCAGACTACCCTTCCGGCCAAGTTTGAAAGGTTGAATAATCAGTTATATGTGTGGTCGCCAGTAGTGCGTGGAATTCAGGATCAAGAAGTCCAATCTCCATAGAGTGAAACGGGGAGTTCCTCAAGGTGGGGTGTTATCTCCGGAACTATTTAAACTCTACCTATCCTGTATTCCGCCATCTCCAAACGACATTGAGATCGTAACGTATGCGGAAGATTGTACGATCTTAGCGTCAGGTAGTCATTTGTGGAAGGCTGAACTCCTATTTGAATGATCTTACCCCCTTTTTTCCACGTGAGAAATGTGCAAAATATTCGTTACTAAATATACGTCCGTACGTTCACAACATGCACGGCGGATGCGAGAACTGAGTTGAATGTCATGGTCGATGTAAGAAGAATTCCGACCACAAACTACACCAGTATTCTAGGGATTACATTCGACAGTATGTTCATGTTGTCCGCACAGTCCACAGCTATCTGTGATAAACTGATATGTAGAAACAAGGTTCTCAAATCCCTGCACTTGGGGTGCAGATAAAGAAACCTTGTTGACCACATATAAAGCATTTGGTCGGTCTGTGGTAAGCTATGCGGGGCGACTGTGGTTCGTAAATATAAGTGCAACGCAATGGAAACATATTCAAAACCTGCCGAAATACCGCAGTAAAAACTGCAACAGGGCGCATCCTCATATCTTCGGTGGACCATGTACATAAGGAGGCAAAGATTCTTTCAGTACAGCAACACAATGGCATACGTTCGTTGTAGTACTTGCTCGGATGTTACCGCGAGAGACATCCTAAGCAACATATGGTGGATAACAATCCGAAAATCTGCTTTTCCTCAATTAATTACAAATGACCTCTCAAATATGCTCATTACTAATTTGTAAAAAAAATTTTAATTACCAGATTCTGTGAATTTTTCTTTTTCCACATTTTAAGAATATTTAATCCACCCTAATATCCAAAACATAAGAATCCACCAACCGTGGCACCCAAAAAACAAAAATTATTACTATGTGTGTAATATGTAGTATTTCGGAATGCATTTTAAGATTTCTATAACACACACACACACACGAAGCTGCAGTTGAGCGACGCTGCACCTCGATTTCCATTTGATAGCTAAGCAATGCCATGGTTTGTGGCACACTTTTAATATCCGATTTGAAATCAAAAACATTAAAGAAAATGAAAAGCTAGCAGCAACCAACCTAAACAAATAATATACATAAATAAATAATTATGCGAAAACCTACTTCTAAAACTAACGAAGACGAAATCGTTGACGACACGACGATGATGTTTCATTCAGACGTAACAATTCACAACAACGCCGCTGCCCCGACTTGTGTGTAATTTGAGAAAGTTTTAGAGCACGTTTTCACTATTACAATAGAGAGGAATTTTAAATTAAAATTCATTGGCAGTTGGTGGGCAGAAGAGAGGGTATGTCAATCGGCAAATGTAATATTGATTTTCCCCAAAGAATGTTGTGACCGGAAGAAGTTGGGTTTTAATTTAGTTTTAATCCTCTTTTAATGTTTATGTTGATCATTTTCTAATTCTTTCCATTTCTCTCTCTCTCACTTTTGCAGAAAATCATTTTCGTCACAACGAAATTTCTCGTATAACAGAAATCATCGCAAAATGGCGCTACGATTGCGTCGTGATGTCCAGAAGGCCTCATACTATGTCTGGTTTCTGGGAGCTGAGGAAGCCAAAGGCTTACGTGGAAATCGAGTCATAAATTCCGTGCTGCCGTATCTCGTAGATAGATCACGGTCACAGGAACCCATAAAAGTAACCCTACAAGTATCACACAAAGGAATTAAAATTATACAGGTAAGATGAGGATCCCATTTAAAGACAGCTTTGTCCAGAATTAGGTTAGACAAGGTCCTGCATATGGGAAACATTTGATTCTTAACACACTCTCCCTCTCTCTCTGACAATTGCCGCAAGGAAAATTTCCTAGTGTAAATACGAGTGTACGATAGCATTCCCAGCAATAATCACTCAGAAAGTTCCAGCAAACTCTCTCAGTGAATTTTACTCTTTCAAGCAAGAAATATTGCAGAAAATTATCGAACAACATTTTGTAAAAATTTGCAACAAAGTCGCCTGTTTCCAAAAATGTATAAACAATTTATTTGTTCCTTTGATTTTTTTTAAATCAAAATCCTATGCTTCTTCTGCTCAATCTGACTCTGGGTCTATCTCCAGTTCCAGGGTCTGTGGGATGTAAAAACAGATCCACTGAAGTTAGGTGAGTAGGTTTGGCAGGGCAATTGAAAAAGAGCAGTGTGTCGTGCGGGCCATGCCGCATGCTACGCAGATGTTTTACACGGTGCGATCGATTTTTGCCCTATAACAATTTAGGTGACTACAATATCTCGAGCGTAGTTGAGCCAAAACAATGTACTCTGGTTTGTCGTGGCAGCTGATGCTCCTCAGCTGCGATAGATGGGGGATGTACCCTGATGGCTTCATTCACACTATATTTGCTTATGGCCTTAAGCTTGACTCAAATAACCACAAAATATTTTGTGGTTGTTGAACAGTTATCGATAATTGCGAAAAATCGATAGTCAAAACTGACACTCGGTCTGTTCGATAACCCAAAAGTTTGTACAAATTTGTGCAAATTTTACAAAATGCTGTCCGATAACAAACTTGCTCAATAACAGAGAAATGAGAAGTAGTTGCAAGTACTTGCAAATACTTTTTTACTTTCGAAGTTATCGAACAGACCTAATTTAGCAACCACTTTAGCAACTGCGTCCGTGTGAATGCTATTTAAATCTGCTTGATATGCCTTTTGATCTAGGGGGTTCGCACCTGTATCGTTGGACCTCTTTCTCTAGAGCGAAGATATCCTTCTTGATGGACCTCGGTGTGTGGGTCTACCCGCCATATGGTGATTGGGATGGATCTCACGGTAACACCCGGGTAATTACTGCAACGGAAGCATCTCATTGTGTTGCTGTACTGCAAGAATCGTTGCTGCTATATGGTCCACTAAAGATGTGAGGAGGCGCCCTGTTGCTGTTCTCAGGACGGCATTCTGTTCTCAGCATAAACTCGGGGACCAAACTGGAGCCGCAGAGCTTACCACAGACCGACCTGTCTCGTTATATGTGGTCAATAAGGTTTCTTTATTTGCAACCCAAGTGATGTAGGCTAGGGACTTGAGGACCTTGTCCCTACTTTTCAATTTGTTGCAGATAGCTGCGGTATGTGCGGACGACGTGAATGTAGTGTCGAATGTAAACCCTAGAATTTTGGGGCAGTTTGTGGTCGGAATTCAGCTACCATCGACCACGGTATTCAACTCTCCTCCAAACTGCGGCGTACATGTGGTGAACAGAGTGGCCGTAGATTTGGTGGCGGATATCTGCGTATTCCTCGCATAGAAAAAGGTTTGAAGATCGGTTAAATATGAGTACAGTCTTGCACAGATATCATCAGAGTAGGTACCTAACATCAGGATCGTGCAATTATCCGCATACGTTTCGATATCGATGCCGTCTGGAGGAGCGGAATACAGGAGAGGTAGATGTTAAACATTTCCAGAGATATCACCCCACCTTGGGGAACTCCCTGTTTCAATCTACGGGGTTTGGACTTCTTTTTCCTGAATTCCACGTACGACGGGCGCCCACACATATAATTGACTATCCAACGTTTCAAGATTGGCCGGATGGTTATCTGCTCATTGTTCTCAAACATCGTGGAGCGTCTGACAGTATTAAAGGCTTTTGATAAGTCAAGCGCCACCATCACTGTTCTATCGCATGGCGGTCTCCGGTTGGGTCCTTGATAAATATGGGTGGTGATGACGTGCAGCGATGTTGTCGTGATGTGCTGCTTATGGAATCCATGCTGATGATCGGCAACTGGATAGCTATTTCAGATGCTGAGGAGGACTAAATGCCTTGGTACATAAGTTGCCTAGCCTGTTTTCCTTGCTTGCTTAAAAAAAAAAAAACATTGTTCCACAACATCCCATGCGGGACAAGGGAGACTTCTCTCATATCAATGAGTACACCCCGATTCATCTTAGCTCAATGATATGGGACCTACTGTTTATCGCCGAGTCCGAACGGCGTGTCTTAAGACACCACTTGTGGAGAAGTTTTTCAAGGCTGAAATACTCAGGAAATGTCGCCAACATTACTGAGGGGTATTTTGCCACCGTTGAAAAATGTTTGATGTTGCTTGGCCGAGGAATCAAACCCCCAACCTTCTGCGTGCAAGGCGGGCGTGCATACCATTGCACCACGGTGGCACCCATTGCTTATGATAAAATAATAGAGAATGTCGAGCCACTTTTCGAACTGGGTTGTCCTTTTCTTTTTTATTCTTTTATCAGAGGCAGCTTATGTACCTAGACCTTAAGTCCTCAAGGGTCTTTTCTACGGGCGACAAAACCGAAATCGGTTTGTACGATTCACCTTTACTCCCATCCTTGCCTGGCTTCGGTAGCGGGACGATGAGGGTGGTTAGCTACAAGTTAAGCACTTTAGTGATATACTCCACTCCCGGCTCATCCAGCTGTTTCAGCATTGCCATGGAGATTCCGTCAGGGCCCAGCGCTTTGGATGATTTAGCGTTCCTGATGGCATTCGCAACATCATCCATTCTAAACTGTGGTGGTTAATCTTCGACAGAAAGTGATCTGATGCGACGTAATACTCTTCGCCCTGTCAGTCCCGGGGTTCTCGACAAACTGTCGATTGAAATAACTTGATCCCTCTTCAGGTCAGTCAACGTAACATCGCCAAACGTGACTGAGGTCCTATCTTCCCTCCTTCCGGGGTTGCAACTCTTCAGATAATTTAACCATTTGTTCCGCTTATGCTCCCCGACTAACCTGTTAACTTTCAGTGTCAGCTCCATGATTCTAATTTGCTAATCCCGTCGCCTCTGCTAGGAAGATTGGTCTTACTTCGTGTATTCGTCCGACAGGTATATGACGAGCGGCTGCATCAGTGATGGTGTCTCAGAACTTCCTTTCCGCTACCCAAACATCAGAAGGATTGGGCAGTTTTCTGAAGCGGTGAACTCTCTATAAATTGGCCAATCCGCTTTCTTATGATTGACGAATGTGCGGTATTCAGAGGTGATGAAATCGGGTGGTCTGCTTATGGAGACAATTATGGGGAGATGGTCTAATACAAGGGCAATGACGGGCTGTCAGGTAACGTCATTGGTCAGACCCGGTGACACGATGGTTATATCTGGCGAACTGTGTCACTCTCCTCTAAATCTGGTAGGGGCGTCCTCATTGACCGAGCAAAACGTAGAGCTATCAATCTGATCGGCAAGCGCACTAAAGTCCCCCAAGACCAGACGGTCATGACCTTCCAAAAAAGGGCTAATTTAAGGATCTTAACCTGAGATACAGATATTTTTCGGCGGGATGTATACGTTCAGCAACTCTATCTCGGCAGTTCCACACCTAACTGCTACCCCCATTCATTCCATGTACGGGTCATTAGAGTTAGGCTCGAACAAGATAGGTCTGTATTGAACAGACTGGTGCCGTAGGAAAGCTAATCTCCCACCTCCACTTCTAGTGCGATCCTTCCTCAGTACATGGTAAGTACCACAACGCAGTAAGCTACAGTTTTTGTTTGGCCGGAACTCGTATGTTGTGTAGTTCCGGGTCAATCCGATACTAGAGACCCCGCTACCGTTGGATTTGGTAAACAAGTGTTATTTTGCTAAATTTTATTGAATGCTGTCTTTTTACTTGAAAAAGTAAAATCTTTCTTAATCGTTTGAAAAGAAGTTACTGAAGAGACACAACTATTATATATATTAATTTATTTTCCCTTCTTCCTTATGCAGGGCTCTTCCAAACATTTTATACCACACAGTGCCATAACCAGTTCGGTTCAAACAGATGATATAGTCGCCTGCGTTTTGTTGCTTTACAACCCAATTACCAAGTGCCCTTTGCATGTGCATGCTTATCGTTGCGATTCAGAGACCACGGCAGAGGCCTTAAATCAACAGCTGCAGATTTTAATAAATCGTCCTGAAAATCAAAAACGTTTTGAGGAATTGGAATCAAGGTAAGTAAAATATTCACATTATACTATTTTTCAAAATAATGAATCCCCATTTACCCTGCTTTAGATTGGGTATAATACCTGGCATGCCCTCCGCCAAGACATCATCCAGTCATGCCGATGATATGCCGCACAAAAAAGAATCTTCACACTCCCGGTCACGGCATGAGGCACCACCAAAACGCATACTTTCTTCCATGGGTAGTGATACGGGTAACAGTACCCGTGAATCGGAGGGTAGTGATGATATAAACGGCAATTCACCCATGTCCCGATCACCATCATCGGGTATTAAGCCACCCATAGCTTTGCCGCCTCAGCAAAACAACGAATTATTTGATTCCTTGGCAGCAGAATTGCGGGCCAAATTGAATGGCAATGGGCCGCCCTTGCTATTGCCACCCAGAGATTATGATACGGTGCATAGATCCAAGGGAAATTTGGCAGCAATTGAATTGCGTAGATGTCGCAATTCCTTGATTGTTGGCAGTGATAGGCCGCCAGCTACACAGAATATGACACCAGGCAGTGGTAGCCAAGGAGGTGGTGGTAAGCAAGTATCATCAAGGGGATCTTCTGGCATTGGCTCAGATTTGGCACCTAGTCCCGAACGTCAGGACATCAACAGTTCAAGTGGTAAGTTCGAAATAATTTTTCTGTTCCTTATCTTTTTCTAATCATTTTTTCTCCATTTTTTACTAGATGACGATCACTGGAGCAATGAGGCAGACAACTCCGTCATTGCCCTGAAGCCCTCTCAAATAGCCATGGAACGTTCGGCGGCCCCCATAAGTCAGCATCATGTAAATTTGTCACGCAAAAATGCCATGCATCCTCGAGATGATGGCTATCTTAGAGATTTGCCTGCCAAGCCATATACACCACGCAGCACTACAGCCACCAAACCAGAAAAGGTGCCCCTTGTAGAGCGAGACGGCAATCGTTCAAAAACTCCAGCTTCTTCTAATTCTTGGTGCAGAGAAGATGAAATTAAACCCAAAATTGTACGGCCCACAAATTATGATTCGAAAATCAATCGGGTTTTGCAAAGTGAACAACAATTCGGCCTGGAGGATAAGGGCAGCCGTTCTAAGTTGCACGAAGAACGCAAAAATGCCTATTTAAATCATGTGGAATCGGCTGAGCAACGTTTCAAGAGCAAATCGAGTAAAAATGTGGATGATTACAACGATGATACCGATGGCGTTCCTTTGACACCTGGTGGCCACGCAAGCTACCACCGCAAGGAGAATTTGACAGACAAGCAAAAATACATTGAATATTCCAACAAATCTAAACCACTGCCAACAAAAAGTTATGCCCACGAAGAGGTCCAACGTTATGGTGGCAAACATCGTTATGTTGATCCAGCCGATTTGCCATTTGAACAGAACACCACCTCTAGTTCTGGAAAGTATGGCAACAGCTATCATCGAGAATCCAATTCACCGGAACATTCTGAATTGAGTCATCATCGTACTGCCGAACGTCCTGGTGCCAGATCCCATGAACGACGTGACGCCGAAAGATTACGGCATCGTTCTCATGAGCGAGAACCAGAACCGGATCACCTATCACGTGGTGAAAGAGAACCTTTGTCACGCAGCAAAGAACGTAATCCCTATCGTGAACCGGAAAGTATTCCCTATATTGAAAGTATGGAGAAATTAATGAAATCTGCTGCCATGCGTTATAAATCTTATGACAACAATGCCGATGTTGGTGGTGGTGGATCCAGCAGATCCAAGGAACCACTGCAAAACAAACTGAGTCAACGCAGCAAAACCCATTCACATCACGATGAGGATCATGAATTCGGATATAACAATGGTTATCCACATGGCCATAGATCTGCAGGAGGACGTGGTGAATATGAAAGCTCCTCGAATAAGGATCGTTTTAAGGATGCCAAGGACAAATTCCGTTCCATGGAAAGATCCGGAAGATCAGCATATGACATGCCAGATGAAAAGGAGCCACAAGAATACAAATCTCGTCAAAGGGGTCCATCCACAACACCCGAACACACATCACGTGCCCCCTATGATGATTGGAGTGATGATGAGCATTTATATGATAGTCCACCACCAGAATTTCGCTCACGTTCTCGTTCACGTGATCAATGGTTGGAACATGCTAGATCAAAACAACAGGTACTACCACCCCTAGAAGTTAGCAGTGGCCGGGGACATGTACGTGATCCCCGTGCCAGGGAGCCATCTTCAAAAAGAGCAGAATCACGCAACCGTTTAGATAGTGGAGAATATCGTGATGAGGTGGTGGCTCCACCCAGCTCACGTTATCGGGAGGAACGTATACGGGATCATTCACGCGAGTATCCGAGCAGGCGTGACTATACACCAGAACGGAATTCACATCATCATCATTCTTCACAGCAGCATCATCGTATCGAATCGTCCCATTATCCAGCACCAGCCAATGGAAAAGTATCACCACCCGGTAGCGGTTTAGGAGGACCAACATCATCGTCGGCGCAGCATGGTGGCAAGGGTATCTCAAGCATGGCTAAAGGATATCGTCACAGTTATGCCGAACCAGTTTTCTCACGATCCGCTGGTCGTGTGGGCCTAGCAGCTGTTAATCCTTATTAGTGCAGACTCGAGAGAGAACACCAGCTAGAGAGTAGAACTTTCGTATAATTATTGTTTTTTAATGCAATGCGTTTTTTTTTTAATTTTTAGTGTAAAACACAAGCAATCGATCACATTTTTATGTTTTGTAAATGAGTTTTATTTTTAGTTTTTTATTATTATTCTCTTTGTTTTTTCTGTACTCTTTTTATCTATTTTCGTTTTCTTTAGTAGGTAGTTTTTATTATAATCGATAAATTAATCCTTGTTAAGTAAAGAGACAATTTTTGCTTTGGAATTTTTCATAAATCAAAATTTCAACACCTAAAAGCTGTTTTTTCAAATCAAATGTTCAACGACCTTGAAAACAATGTTTTCTATGAAAAAGGCGGATCCCCTTTTAGAAGAACTTTCAAGCATTTAAAAAAAAAAACATTTCTTTTAGAATAAAATTATGATAGCCTGATGACAAATTTTGTTTGTATAGAAAACCATTCTCAGAAGCTGAGGATCATTTTCTCCTTAGAAAAACCTCAAAAGAATCAGAGGATAAAGAGTTTCTTTAAAAAACAAATTTTCAGAGCCAAATTGCAGATTTGTTTATACAAAATAAATGACTCCACAAGTTATGGGAGGCACTGGCTTCTTAATAACCTTCCTTATTAGTCCTACATTATTATTCTCCAAAGTGCAGTTTTATTTAAAAAAAGCTTAAACCCCATCAATGCACTTTCTTATCGTTTCACTTCTATTCTTGTTTTTAATTGTATTGTATAAAACCGATAACACTAAAATATTTAATTTAATAAAATACTTATTATTTTTTTGTCGTTTTGTGGTTGGTTATTAATTACATTTCGGAATGTGTGTGCGGCCGTGTGTATTCATATTCGATGTACTTATAAAACGTATTTTTAGTATTAAACAAAATTATAAGAAATCATTTTTATTTTTTTCTGGAGAAATAAACAAATAAATACATACATATATATTCTACAATAAAAAACAAACACTTTTCTTTTAATATCACTTTCATCCAATTGAAATGGAAATTGGGAAGGTACTTTTTTGATCCGTTACACCCGACTAACTTATATCAACTGTTTGGCTAGACTAGATTTGTTTTATCCAGATGGTGAACAGAACAAAAGTTGTTTAGTCTTTTAATTGTTTATTTGTAAACAAATACGTATCAATATAAATAAATAAAAAACATACACCATTTCCAATAAACAATACATTGTTATCGCAAACGATTCGTTTTCGGATGTTTTGCGAGAGTTTTGCGGATATTTTGTTCGAGAACGACACACAAAAACGAATCAAGTACGATTCACTGTTTGCTCTGTTTGTGGCAGTAAAACTTTCGTTTTCGAAGTATCGATAGTAATATTAGTTGTGTCTTTTTACTTTTCCAGTAATAATTATTCAGTAACTTGTTTTCAGAGAGTAAGAGAGATTTTACTCTTTGATACGAAAATAGAGAAAAAAGTAAAAAGACATCATTTAGTAAACTTTAGCAAGATAACAGTTGATAACCAAAAACAAAAACATTGGCGCCAATACATGAAAGAAAAACTAACTCCAAAGCAATTAAAAAGTTCTTCAATTTTAAGCAAAATAAATAAAAAATAATTAATATATTTATAAAATAATCAATAAATATAACTGAATTGTAATATTTATAGTAATTTTCCACAATAATAATATAAACATTGAGCAGCTGACCATTAGCAGATGAATAAAAAACAGCTGATCGAACTTGCTAAATGTTGCTGGGAAAAATTCTTTCAGTAACTTTTAGCAAATTCTCAGCAAACATCTGTCAAAATTGTTCTCTCACTTCGCTCTCTTTTACTGAACTTTTGTGTAAAAAGACAGCATTTAGTAACATTTCGTAATAATTATTACAAATTATCACGTAAAAAGACACACCTATTATTTTCGAATCGCAAACAATACGGGAACATATAATTTAACGATACTTTAACGTTTCAATTTAGATATCGCTAGAAGCTCTTTAATGTTATTATTATCGATGTTTTTGGTGTTTCATTTTCCATCCGTTCCCCAATAATAAAACTGGTATTTTATGTCATGTTCACACGAGCGTTTCAATTACGCTGTTCGCCTGTCGAACGACGTACACGAATTAACCCGTTTCCACGACAACATTCGCAATTAACAGAAACATAAACAAAATTTCCTTGATTTTTGTTTCCTTGTTTTCACGAAAATTTGAACCGAAAACACAAAAAATATACATTAAATGAATAGGAAAAGCAATAGACTTTCCTTCAAATGTATCTTCTATATTTAACTACACACATTTCATTCATTTTTTCCATAAATTCTGAATAATTTTACATTTTCAATATATTTTTATATTTTCAAAATTAAAGAGAGAGAGACATGTCAAAACAGTGTGTATACAGACTTTCGGTTTTTTGTTTCCTTTTTGTTTCTGATTTTTTACGCGATTTTGAACTAATGGACAAGAAATGTGTGTGGAATTAAGAAGGAAATACATCCATCTTCTTCTGCATCTATATATAATGATCAGTTCATTAACATTCATTTTTATTTTTAATTTTTTCTAAAAATTTTTGTGTTTTCAACAAATTTTTCAATTTTGAATTTAGACATGTCATAATTAATTTTTTCGATAAATTCTCTCATTTGTTAGGGATGGGACATATTTATTCGTCGTTGAGAGAGTATTTCTAATCGAACAACGTAGAAAAATCGTCGTTCGTTCATAGCATTTTGTGTGGGGAAATAAGTAATTTATTCGTAGTTATGGGTCGAACAACGAATAGAGAACGAACGACGTTCCATGGAAACGGGCTATTAGGTAAATTTTAAGACATATATTTTTATTGAGTTAGTTAATAGGAAAGTGTGTTGCAAAAACAAAGAAATAATAAAATTCAATGTAAGAAATGCAAAACAAACAGAAAACATAACAATTAATTCAAAGTATTAAAAAGCGGAAGAAACTAAGACTATTTATGTTTAAATTTCTTCATTTTCTTTTTGAGATTCATCGAACTTTTGCTTTTTCATTTGGCATTTCGCGGCTTTTATAACTCTGTCATGAGCGTATTAAAAATGCTTTTGGGGTATCGGAATCATCCAAGGAAAATCGTTGCTTAAATGCACCATTAAAACGAGAGAAAATATATATATTTAAAATTATTATTTAAAATAGACTTAATGTAAATGTACTTACATCGAATCGCGGTCGTTATAACTGACCCCCTTATGCAAACTTACATTAAGGGAGATATCTGAACAACCGTACTGACATTTACTGATAAAATCTGTAAGCGCGTCTTTTAAACCGTAGTGAACGTACTCGCCAGGGCCAACAATACGTTTAACAATACTGCGCGGTGTAGATTTTAATGTACGTACGTCTTTTGGAAGATTGGGAAAATTGTAGCACGTTATTAGCAGCCTGATTACTAATATTGTTAATAGAAACCCAACGCGCTAAACGTTCTTGAAAGTCGGAAGGCTCGACATCGACTGAATCTTCTGAAACTATGTTTCCCCTTCTTCCAGGGACGTAAACCATCGCCAAACGTTCTTCAACGTCAGGAGACTAACCTTCAATGGATTCTTCTGGCAATATGTTCCCACTTCTTTCAGGGACATACATCTCGTCATCTGAATCAAAAGTTGCTTCATCTGGTATTTTTTGCACAGCACCTAGACTTTCGATTACATGCTTCGTTTCACACAAATATGTTCTACTTTTTCTTTTATAAGGCATATCACACTCACAGCAAAATTTCGCGATTATTGTTTACAGAACTTATAAATACACCAAACTCTCGAAATTGAATTAAATAAATGAACTCACAAGGTACTTTTTCGAAATGATTTTAATTTAAAAAATCAAATTTGACAACAATTCCAAATAATTTTATTTCTTTGCCTACACTATCGAAAAAACCATTGTCTACTATTCGATAATAATATCACTTTCGAATTTTTGTGGTGAACATTCGAATAATCTCCGAACTTGGCATGGGGGGTGAACACAATTCGCTCATTTACTCAAAGAGTGACACATTTCAAAAAATCCGGTTTCGAGAAAAACGCGTTTTAAGTTGACGATTCAAATTTGACTTCCCAACTTAAAAATATTTGTTGTGCCTTTTTACTAAGTAATAATTATTCAGTAACTTCTTTTCAGAGAGTAAATGAGATTTTACTCTTTGATATGAAAATAGAGAAAAAAGTAAAAAGACACCAAACAAAAACATTGGCCCAAATGCATGAAAGAAAAACTAACTCCAAAGCAATGAAAAAGTTCTTCAATTTTAAGCAAAATAAATAAAAAATAATTAATATATTAATAAAACAACCAATAAATACACTGCCGCTCACTTGAATAGAACCCCCATGCAAAATTTTTTTCATCCTCCATTTTTTCCGACTTATACAAGATATGAAGTTTTTAAGTTTTATTATTTTGCTTCATGTGTTTGGAGTAAACTTAGTCATTCATTTGCATCCAAATCCAATTTGTATAAGAATTATGCAAGGAAAACAAAATAAAGTCAAAAATTTAACTAAACAATTTAGCTCATTTGAATAGAACCCCCCTTTAAAACTTGGGAATACAGAAAGATTGTATTCGAATATCGATGCATATTCACTCTATATTAAAAACGAAGTAATTTCAGTAATATTCAGTAAAAGTATATCCTTCCTGATTAAGGATACACCCGTATATCCTGCTTTGGCAAGGATTCTTTAAATAATCAGGTGTAATGCCTAACAAAGCTTGCTTTTTTCATTCAACAAGTTTATTTTTGGAAGCATGCTGTCTCCTTTAGTCGTATATTTTACGCATAAGCCATTCCCATACATTTTAGAGAACATTTACCACTGTAGAATATGGCGGCACCACAAGGATATCCGCATTTCTTTTTAAAATTTAAAGTTTTGATGACTCGAAGTGTACAAAAGTTTGTAAAATCGTGATGAAATTTCCACGCGGGATATCCGAAAATGCTTCTCACTATTGGAAATGCCTGTTTTAGAACTCCTTTATAAGTTGTCGTTCGCATTTAGGGTGAAGTAAATTGACGCCCATGTCCTTAATAGTTAGTAATGCGTTCCAGCACCATAAAAGCACATTCATCGCTACAAAAACAATTTAGAAGATGGTCTTCCAGTCAATAGACGCGAAAAAAATAGTTATATAGTTATGCAATTGTTTACTTAATGAGGATAGTCCTTACTAATTATGAAGGACTTTGGCGACTATTTCTTTCACCTTAAATGCGCACGAAAATTTACAAAGGAGTTCTAAAACAGGCATTTCCAATACTGAGAAGCATTTTCGGATATCCCGAGTGGAAATTTCATCACGAATTTATAAACTTTTGTACACTTCGAGTCATTAAAACTTAAAATTTTGGAAAGAAATGCGGATATCCTGGAGGGTCCGTCGTATTCTACAGTGGTAAATAATCTCTAAAATGTATGGGAATGGCTTATGCGTAAAATATACGACTAAAGGAGACAGCACGCTTCCAAAAATAAACTTGTTGAATGAAAAAAGCAAGGTTTGTTGGGCATAACACCTGATTATTTAAAGAATCCTTGCCAAAGCAGGATATACGTGTGGCTCCTTAATCAGGAGGGATATACTTTTACGGAATATTACCGAAAGTACTTCGTTTTCAATATAGAGTGAATATGCATCGATATTCTAATACAATATTTCTGTATTCTCAAGTTTTAAAGGGGGGTTCTATTCAAATGAGCCAAATTTTTTACTTCAATTGTTGACTTTATTTTGTTTTCCTTGCATAATTCTTATACAATGGTCTGTTCCAGTACTGCAATAATCTACTAATTTTTACTATTTTTTCCGATAACATAAAGGAAAAAATGTTATCGTAGTAAAAAATAGTAGCTTTTTGCAGGTTCTGGAACAAAGCACAAATTAGATTTGAATACAAATGAATGACTAAGGGCCATTATTACATGTGTTCTTTTACTATCTGATGGATTTGAACACGCAAAATAAACTAATTTGGAGGCATTAAAAATGTAATTTATACATCGAAAGTTAATTCAAAGAAGCTTCTCCTTCAAATTCAATCATCACTTTTATCTTTAAGTTAAGCGGAACGCTCTAAATCTGTTCGGTAAATCCAACATATAACAAAAGAAGACTTGTAATAATGGGGGTAAGTTTACTCCAAACACATGAAATAAAATATATGCTCTGTTCCAGAACCTGCAAGAAGTTACTATTTTTTACTACGATAACATTTTTTCCTTTATGTTATCGGAAAAAATAGTAAAAATTAGTAGATTCTTGCAGTTCTGGAACAGACCAAAAATATAATAAAAGTTAAAAACTTCATATCTTGTATAATTCGGAAAAAAATGGACGTTGAAAAAAATTTTACAGGGGGGTTCTATTCAAGTGAGCGGCAGTGTATAGCTGAATCGTAATATTTATAGTATTTTTACACAAAAATAAGGTAAACATTGAGCAGCTGACCATTAGCAGATGATTAAAAAACAGCTGATCGAACTTGCTAAATGATGCTGGGAAAAATTCTTTCATCAACTTTTAGCAATTTCTCAGCAAGCAACTGTCAAAATTGTTCTCTCACTTCGCTCTCTTTACTGAACTTTTGTGTAAAAAGACAGCATTTAGTAACATTTCGTAATAATTATTACAAATTATCACGTAAAAAGACACACCTATTATTACACAAAAATAGAATAACCACTTAGACCATATTTTGCAAACAGCTACCCAGATATCAGTGCTAAATTTCTGTGCATGATCAAGCATGATTTGAAGTGTTTTAGTGCTTTATAAACTCAAAAATCTGTTTTGTTGAATTATGCCAAACTCGTAGTAAATGAGCTGTAACTCGATGAGTTTTAGAGATATCATCATGAAAATTTGACACAAGATAAAGGAGAAGTCGTAGAAAAATAGAAATTGCCAACTCAGAAAACACATTTTTTGATTTATGCCACTCTTTGAGTAAATGAGCGAATTGAGTTCCATTATTTCTTTACATAAAACGGGGTTTGCATTAGAGCTTTTTGCCGGGTTAACCTTCTTTATGAGGATTTATTTGACGTTTGCGCTATGGAATTGACATTTGAAAGCCAGTGGGTTTATTAAATCCGGTTAAGTACAAACGCACTATAAGACAGGAAGTCTAACAGAAGAAACTGTGGCGTATACGACATACAATTCCAAAGCAGAATTCATACGCATAGGTTGGGTTATATTTAAAGTAGAGTTGTACCATGGTAAAATAATAGGTCTGTTCCAGAACTGCAAGAATCTACTAATGTTTACTATTTTTTCCGATAACATAAAGGAAAAAATGTTATCGTAGTAAAAATTAGTAGCTTCTTGCACGTTCTGGAACAGAGCAAATGTATAAGGTAGGCCACAACTAACAGCTGTTTACAATTTTTTTATGGCTAGACAGCGGAATCCTATGCAAATGCATATGGCGAAAAACAATAATCCTTTGCAATTCCATTTAAAAAAATTAAAATTTTTTTTGCGAGCACATCTACAATTTTTGGCATAGAGGTTAAGAAAAAAATTCTGGTTTCAAAACTGTTCGCGTTCACAAAATTGGACGATGCGCGAAAAAGTAATAGCGGTTTTTATTCTCATATAAAGAACAAATAGTTAAAAATATCTTATTTGTTGTTATGAAAAAATGTATGCATAAACAGCATTCCAAATCTGTTTAAATAGTTATTATAATTTTCGCGGAAAATCAACAAATAATAAAAATTTTTGAAGTAAATCCATATTATCCTGTCCCAGAGTCCGTACAAACCCTCAACAAATAAATTAAAAAATATTTGCGGAATCTAGACAATGCGTAGAAAAATATGATATCAAATTTATAGAGATTGGGTACATAAATTGCATATTATAGCAACAACAAAAGAGAAAAACTTATTATTGGAAAATATTATTGCAAATATGTATATTTTTTGGTTTGACTCGAAAAATTAGAAAAACAAATATTTGGGAGTTCTCCAACTATTTCGCTAAAATCCCATACAATAATTAATGTGTACTGCTAAAACTTCATCAAGAAATATAGTTTACCATCGTGAAAGCTTATTTGCTTACTTTGATAAGTTATAAGGATAGGAAATTAAGAGTAATATTGAAATTACAATAAAATCAGTTGATGTGCAATAAAATCAGTTGATGCGCATCCGTTTTTGGATACAGCGAATCAATCTTTTTCAATATTTATGCATATTTCGATGTTTCACTCAGCGGTCATTGTGTGCCGTCAGTTGCATCTCACAATGCCAAAAACCTTAAAGTGGGCAAAAATCGCGCAATTTGCATAAGATTTTGATGCGCATCCGGTTTATTACAAATATTTATACATATATTTCAAATAGATTCTTTAAGAACCGCGGATGTTCCTCCACATTCCATTTTTTGGTAAAAACCCGATATTACTCGCGAATCTCTGTAATTTATGACACGCGTTTTCGCACATATTATAATCGCGTATAAAGTATTCCATTTATGTAAATAATTTTAAAGAAAATCGCGGTTTAATACGCCGATTTGTCAAAATACATTTTTGCCGATTTTCCAAGGTATCTATATCCGCGGTTTTAGTGGATGGATTCGATCGCGGAAGGTCTTATCAGATCCGTCGCGTAATAAACTAAATTCACTCGGGATACAAAGGAAAATGAATTGCATTTGTAAATTTTAAACGCAAAAAATAGGTTTTTAAAAAAATGCACGCATCAAATATTGGCCTTTAGACTCCAATTACTAGGATGCTGTAAGGAGCACACTCATGAGATATGCCTTAAACGACGTAAAATCACGAGTTCTATAATCCATAAAAATACTTGTTGGCTTCAACCCATTTTTACTATTTTTTCTACATTGATGCCAACACAGCTTCCACGTAAATTAATTTTAATGGTCGACCTTATAGGATTCCTCCTAAAACACTTCATTTTAAAGAATTTCAATCATGCTCTATAGAATATGTTAACAGTTCGCGAATTCTGAATGGGTGAAACTCGGATTCATCGATTGTAAAATATTTTTGGTTTTCGCCATATATGTGTTCTGTTCCAGAACCTGCAAGAATCTACTATTTTTTACTACGATAACATTTTTTCCTTTATGTTATCGGGGAATATAGTAAAAATTAGTAGATTCTTGGAGTTCTGGAACAAATCAATGGTTAGGATGGTCGTAGAGAAAATCTGATTAGACAGAAACTCGTTTTATTGCAAAATAAATTAGGCCCAGAAATGTTTTCATATTTTGTATATCGTGCATATTTTTACATATCTGCATAAAATGAGCATATCTTCATATAGGCCCCATAGAATGATACCTCCCGATTTTCGGTATTTTGAAGGTTGTGGCTGTGGTTATACATTTCTCTATTTTATTGACTTGTCTGAAGAGAATTTTAAACAGAAAAATTGTACACACATACATTTTTGTACCTATTATTAAAATTTTTGGATATTTGAACTAAAGGTATACGAACAGTACTTAAATTAAATTAAAAGTATCAATTAAAATAGGTATTAGTACATCAAAATTTTCAGTGTCCACCATTTTCATATTAAAAATTGTTTACTTGTATATTATTCCCTTTCCGAATACAAAGTAGCGGGCATTTTGCTAGTAATGTATAAAGCTAGGTGGTACACATTGCCATTTTTGAATGACGATTTTTTGCAGTTATCGATAACTGTCCAACAACCACAAAACATTTTGTGGTTGCATGAGCTTTGTTCCTTTACTTTTTTAATGGTAAGAGTGGTAAAAGAGAAAAGTGTCAAAATTGTTCAAAATTGCTCTCTCATGAACATTTTTACCAGAAAAGTAAAGGAACGGAAGAATGGTAGATCCGGCAGCAATGTCAGAAAAAAACATAAAAAATCAATTTTCGTATTTTATTTTATAGTACGATTACAACGATTTGTGTACATTGTTCAATTTAAATTATGCTATGTTTACATTTACGAAATCCACTCGATTTCATCTGTCAAATCCATAGGTTAAACGTCAAATGGAATCCAATGGATTTCAGATGAGATTTCATTTGACGTTTGAACTATGGAATTGACAGATGAAATCGAGTGGATTTCGTAAATGTAAACTTAGCATAACTCTCAGAACGACGATAAAATATGTCCCATCCCTAACAAATGAGAGAATTTATCGAAATAAATTAAATATGACAGGAAAAATATAAAATTTAAAATTTATAAAAAACCCAAACATATTTAGAAAAGCTGCAAAACATGAATGAAAATTAATCGGTTTAACGACTAGTATACATTCAAGTTATAGCAAATTGTCTCTTCTCTTTTATTGCAGTTGCATTTCTTTTCCATCGTTTCAAATTCGCTTACAAATTTAGAAACAAATGGTCTGTTCCAGAACTGCAAGAATCTACTAATTTTTACTATTTTTTTCCGATAACATAAAGAAAAAAATGTTATCGTTGTAAAAAATAGTAGCTTCTCGCAGGTTCTGGAACAAAGCATATAATCAAATGCCTACCAGAAAGTCTGTATACCAAAAAGTTATAAAGTAAAAGGCAGGTCTCTCTCGTTAATTTTGAAAGTAGAAAAATTAAAAAAATTGCTGAAAACACCAAAATTGTGAGAAAAAATAGAAAAGATGAATAAAAATAATATAATAAATAATCAAATAGATATCTGAAAGAAGGACAAATTGTTTTTCAGTTCATATCAATTAATTTTACTCGTCTTTTGGACGAAACTTTCTTTAAAATCAGTAAATAAAACGTATAAAAATATGAATCATGTTGCTATGAATTTCGTACCATGTCGTATTAACGGGTTAATTCGTATACATAAATATGAGAACGAACAACCTGATTCAAATGCTGGTATGAACATGGCATTAGTCTTGCTATCGATAACACTACACATGCCGGTTCGTGATATCGATAGTTTTCACATCTCTAATGTTTAATATTTTGTAAACATACGTTTTTTCTCGTAGAAAACTTTTAAAAAATTTAACAAAAATGTCTGGAAACGGTGAGTTTTGAAGACAAAATCAAAATATTTTAGTAAATTACAACATTCTTCATTAACAGCAACTGAAGAACCTGCCGAAAAGAAACCCAAATTGGAAGAAACAAATAAAGAAAACACTGGCAATGAAGATGATGGTATGTAAACAACGAACAACTGAGTGTGGCGTCTTGCGAAGAGTCTAGAAAATTATTTTGGAACTTTCTTTTTACAGAAGAATTGGAAACACCATCTGCCTTTAATCCCAAATATCGCGTGTGTCCCTACCTGGATACCATCAATAGGCCATTGTTGGATTTTGATTTTGAAAAGCTTTGTTCCATATCACTGACCCGCATCAATGTTTATGCCTGTCTGGTGTGTGGTAAATATTTCCAGGGTCGGGGTACAAATACCCATGCCTATACACATTCAGTAGCCGAGGCTCATCATGTCTTCCTGAATTTGCAGACTTTGAGATTCTATTGCCTGCCAGATAATTATGAAATTATTGATTCTTCATTGGATGACATTAAATTTGTCCTGAATCCTACGTTTTCTCTCGTGGATATAAAAAATCTCGACAAAGCTGACCCCAAATATTCGCGTACCGTTGACGGTACTCTGTATTTACCGGGTGTTGTGGGTCTAAATAACATTAAGGCCAATGACTATTGCAATGTTGTACTTCATGCCTTGTCACATGTGGGTCCCTTGAGAGATTACTTCTTAAGGGAACAGCATTATGCCAAAATAAAAAGGCCACCAGGCGATTCTATATTCAATTTGGTACAACGTTTCGGTGAGCTAATGCGTAAAATGTGGAATCCTCGTAATTTCAAAGCTCATGTTTCGCCACATGAAATGTTACAGGCCGTGGTATTGTGGTCTAACAAGAGATTTCAAATTACCGAACAAGGTGATCCCATCGATTTCTTATCGTGGTTTTTACATACCCTCCATAGGGCTTTAAAGGGTACCAAGAAAGTTGATTCGTCTGTAATTTATAAAACATTTTTGGGGGAAATGAAAATTTATACACGCAAAATACCACCTGTCGATTTGGACGATACACAAAAATCATTGCTGTTGGCCACAGAGGAGTATCAAGAGAAATGCGAGGTAACAAATTTCCTTTACTTGACATGTGATCTCCCACCACCACCATTGTTCACTGATGAGTTCCGGGAGAATATAATACCTCAGGTGAATTTGTATCAACTGCTATCGAAATTTAATGGCACGACAGAAAAGGAATATAAAACCTATAAGGATAATTTCCTAAAGCGTTTCGAAGTTGCCCGCCTACCACAATTTATAATTTTGTATATAAAACGTTTTACCAAAAACACGTTCTTTTTGGAAAAGAATCCAACCATTGTGAATTTTCCCATCAAGTAAGTAGCTGGAAGAAATGTAATGTTTATGGAAGTGAAAATTAAAAATTTCTTTGCTTTCAGAAATGTGGACTTTGGCGACATCCTTTCAATCCAGAATCGAGAAAAAGTTGGCAATTGTAAATACAATCTGGTGGCGAATATTGTCCATGATGGTGAACCGAACAAGGGTACATATCGTGTACATATGTTGCACAAAGCCAATGGCCAGTGGTATGAAATGCAAGATCTGCATGTAACCGAAATCCTACCCCAAATGATTACATTAACCGAATCGTATATACAGATTTATGAAAGATGTACTGAATAAATATTACATTTAAGAGAAACATTTATACATTTTTTTAATGTCTGCTACGAACGTTTTTACTGTGGCCTTCGGTAACTGCTAAAAATTAAAAAAAAAAACACGTTTGTTGTGGCCTTTGGTGGATGCTAAAAATCTTTCAAAAATCTACGTTTATTGCGGCCTTTGGTGGCTGCTAAAAATCTTTAAAAATGGCTGCTAAAAATCTTTAAAAAATCCACGTTTATTGTGGCATTTAGTGGCTACTAAAAATCTTTAAAAAAAATCTACGTTTATTGTGGCCTTTGGTGGCTACTATAAATCTGAAAAGATACACGTTTATTGTGGCCTTTAGTGTCTACTAAAAATCTTTAAACTAAATCTACGTTTATTGTGGCCTTTGGTGGCTCCTAAAAATCTACAAAAAATCCACGTTTATTGTCATCTTTGATGGCTGCTAAACATCTTTAAAAAAATCCACGTTTCTCTTTGCCTTTGGTGGGTCCTAAAAATCTTTAAAAAAATCCACGTTTCTCTTTGCCTTTGGTGGGTCCTAAAAATCTTTAAAAAAATCCACGTTTCTCTTGGCCTTTGGTGGGTCCTAAAAATCTTTAAAAAATCCACGTTTCTCTTGGCCTTTGGTGGCTGCTAAAAATCTTTAAAAAATCCAGTTTTATTGTGGCCTTTGGTGGCTGCTAAAAATCTTTAAAAAATCCACGTTTATTGTGGCCTTTGGTGGCTACTAAAATCTTTAAAAAATCCACGTTTATCGTGGCCTTTGGTAGCTGCTAAAAATCTTTAAAAAAAATCCACGTTTATTGTGGCCTTTGGTTGCTCAAAAAATTCACGTTTATAGTGGCTTTGGTAGCTCCAAAAATTCTTTAAAAAAATCCACGTTTATTGTGGCCTTTGGTGGCAGCTAAAAATCTTTAAAAAATCCTTTGGTGGCGCCTATAAATCTGGAAAAAAATCCACGTATATTGGGGCCTTTGGTGGCTCCTAAAAATCTTCAAAAAATTCACGTTTATTGGGGGCTTTGGTGGCTCCTAAAAATCTTCAAAAAATCCACGTTTACTGGGGCCTTTGGTGTCTCTTAAAAATCTTCAAAAAATCCACGTTTATTGTGTGCTTCGGTGGCTCCAAAAATTCTTTAAAAAATCCACGTTTATTGTGGCCTTTGGTGGCTGCTAAAAATCTTCAAAAAATCCACGTTTATTGTGGCCTTTGGTGGCTGCTAAAAATCTACAAAAACTCCACGTTTATCGTGGCCTTTGGTGGCTACTAAAAATCTTTAAAAAATCCACGTTTATTGTGGACTTTGGTGCCTCCTATAAATATTAAACAAATCCACGTTTGTTTTGGCCTTTGTTTGGTCCAAAATCTTTAAAATGCAAATGCTTTTTTGGCATTCCTTCTAAAAATCAAAAATCCACGTCGCTTCTAAAACCATAAAACAAATTCACTTTACTTTTAAAAATCTTTAAAAACCACGCTTCTTGTGTTCTTTGGTTGCTTCTACAAATCTTAAAAAATCTTCCACTGTCTGTGTTTTTTCACTTATTGTGGAAATGGTGTAATTACTCTTTTGGTAAAGCTCATGCGCCGGCTCAAGCATTAGCAAATATATTAATACAACACACAGTCACATAAACTTACACCCCTCATATTTGGTGTGCTCCAGTTAATTTTTCCCAAATGAAAAACTAAACGAACGCAAAAAATCCCATCTTTAATAGGCATCAACTTTCAAAACAGTAAAGGTTTATTTGAACGCTTCAACCAAATATTCGAAGCTATGGCCGAAGGAACCTATGAGTTTGAATGTATGCGAGCCGAATTGTTGGGAATTGAAAAACCCAATCAAGAAGAATTTGAAAAGGCACGAGCAGAACGTTTAGAAAAGGAACAAGAAGAACGATTAGCGGCAGAGGCCCAGGTAAGAATTTGACATAATTGCAAATGAAACAAAATTTAATTGCCTCTTACATATGTAGGTACTAGAGGAACAGTATGAAGCTATGCAAGGTACTAACAGTAAACTTGACGAATTGAACAGCATTCTATCATCAACACAACAGAAAATCTTCCGCTTTAAACAAAGTGCTGCGGGTAGTCTATCGAACATATTTCGTTCTGGTTCGGTGGACATTGAGGCCTCTTCATCGAATACCTCATCGGCTGGTACCAGTAGACGTAATACCACAGCAAATGCCACGAATTTAAATGAAGCCGCCAAAGTTCTGGATGAAATCAAACAAAAGGAGGGTGAACCGGTTATACCCACAGAAAAAATACGTCAGGCCAAACTGGATGTCAACAAAAAGATGACATCACAATTGGATACTTTGGATGCTTTGATTAATAAGGCAGAGTCGGCTGAAATTGCCATGGCTGAGCAAACCAAAGAAATGCGTAAATTAGCCAAGTAAAGGAAGCCTTTGTTGGATGACACATTAAGTCATGGTCAAATTCTGTTCATTCATACATCTTCACACACTTGGCACAAAATCAAAATTTAAATCAATCAGAAAGAAACGTTAATTATTTCGCCATCGTCGTCATTTCGTCATTGTATGTTCACCCATCACCACTTTCTAGAGCACCATCTACTACTATACCATCATCTATGAAAAGCGAGTGAGTGTGAGAGTGTGGGGAAAAAGCCAAGCCAAGCTGCTATTTATGCTTTACCAGGTTCCCTGCAAATGTGTTTAAAGCTTAATGAGACCTTCCATAGTCTTGACCACCAACATCGAATACCACAGCCAAACAACAAATACAAGCCGCCTAGCCTATATTTATCCCAAATGGCATGGGACCGGAGCATCAGTGTATTATACTTAATATACTTAATCTATTCGCATGTTAGTGTTTTTACAAAATTATATGGAGTAAGGCGCCAATGTTATATTGCCCACTCCCCCAAAACATAGTTGTGATTGTAAAGTGTCGCATACATCGAATATGACATAGAAATATTGTGCGTTCCATTATTATCTTCTTGTCAATCCATAGAGAGTGTGTAACAACAATGTTTCCTCTAGACTTAGCACCACAACAACCTTCAATTATACGACAATGTTCAATTATAATGTTCCAGTAACAACAACACCACCACTACCGCCATCATTTAACACCACCAATATATGAAAATAAAACTCATAATAAATCTCATACATTACATTACGACGTTATGGATTCTATTATTTTTGTGTATCCCCTTAAGGGTCCTCGACAAGGAAGGGTGGGGTCTATAACAACGCTTTGTAATAGAAATAACTTTATGACATATGTACATATATCGTCACCATAAATGCCCAAAGACGTAATCCACATGAAATTCGAAATTCGTTTTTTTGATGGAATCTAATACATAAAGCTAAAATACACGCTCTGGCGCAATTTAAATCTTCTACGTTTAAAAATAAAGATCTTATTTAAGAAATGACAATTCGGAAGATGGGATAACATTTCAGATGTTATTGTAATGACGGATCCCAAAACCAAACGTTTTTAGTTTTTTTTTAGTTTCATTATTTACTCCCATTCGTACATGATTGATAATACTCTGAATACTCGCCCTCATAAGATTGGTATTCTATAAAATAGTTTTTCATTTTGTAACGTTTTTTGCTACTCCTGCAAAGTTTTGTGGGTTATGTCTTCGGGCATTTATGGTGACGATATGTATGTCTGTATGTTCATGCGTGTGTGTCATGTAAATATTAGGACAGTTAAGAATGCCTTTTGTGATGGGTTGTTTTGGGTAGTAATTGGCCATAAATTCAACTGCGAAGGACCTCCTTTTGAATTATTAAAAAATGCCACGGACATTTTGAGAAATTAAAGAATTTGACCATCAATGAAAACATTCATAGGTAGGTATATGGAATTTTTAAAAAATATTAGGAGGCACCGAAGGCCGCAATAAACGTGGGTTTTGGCCATATTTTTGGTAAAATTGGACACTGTGCGTTAGGTGATCAACTATATGTTCGGACGCCAGTCGTTTGTGGAACTCAGACACACCAAGTCCAAACCCCGTAGAGTGAAACAGGAAGTTCCCCAAGGAGGGGTGATATCTCCGGAACTGTTTAACCTCTACCTCTCTGAAATTCCACACCCTCCAGACGGCATAGATATCGTAATGTATACGGATTATTGTACGATCTTGGCATCGGGTCCCATCGTCGATGACATATGTGATAGGTTGAATGTCTACATAGCTGACCTAGTGCAGTTCTTCCATCTGAGGAACATGAAAATATCCGCCGCTAAATCCACTGCCACACTGTTCACCACTTGGACGGCCGAAATAAGGTTCCGCTGAACATATTGGTATATGGTGTACTGATTCGGACCACTAACTATCCCAAAATATTGGGTGTGACGTTGGATAGCATGTTTAAGGCGTCCGCGCAAGCCACAGCTATTTGCGATAAGATCAGAAGTAGGAACAAGGTGCTCAAGTCGCTGATCGGCAGCACTTGGGGAGCTGACAAAGAAACCTTGTTGACCACCTACAATGCAATAGGCCTGTCTGTGGTAAGCTAAGCGGCGCCAACGTGGTCTGCAAAGGTTAGTACTACGCAGTGGAAGAAGATTCAAACATGCCAGAATGCCGACCTGAGGACTGCAACAGGGTGCCTTCTTATGACACCAGTGGACCATCTTCATGAGGAGGCGAAGGTTTTACCCGTGCATCGCCACAATAAGATGTTGTCGATGCAGTACCTGCTTGGGTGTTATCGCAGTCGGCATCCCTGTCACGATTTACGTGGATTTTTAAAATAATTTTTGGAGCCACCAAAGGCCACAATAAACATGGTTTTTTTAAGGTATTATAACAGTCACCAAAGGCAATAATAAACGTGGATTTATTAATATAATTTTTGGAGCCACCAAAGGCAACAATGCACTTGGATTTTTAAAATAATTTTTGGAGCCGCCAAAGGCCACAATAAACGTGGATTTTTAAAATAATTTTTGGAGCCACCAAAGGCCACTATAAACGTGAATTGTTTAATGAATTTTTGGAGCCACCAAAGGCCACTATAAACGTGAATTGTTTAATGAATTTTTGGAGCCACCAAAGGCCACTATAAACGTGAATTGTTTAATGAATTTTCGGAGCCACCGAAGGCAAAAAAAAAAGTGTTTTTTTAAAGAATTTTTGGAGCCACCAAAGGCCACTATAAACGTGAATTGTTTAAAGAATTTTTGGAGCCACCAAGGATCACTATAAACGTGTTTTTTAAAGAATTTTTGGAGCCACCAAAGGTCACTATAAACGTGTTTTTTTTAAAGAATTTTTTGAGCCACTAAAGGCCACGATAAACGTGGATTTTAAAATAATTTTTGGAGCCACCAAAGGTCACAATAAACGTGGATTTTTAAAATAATTTTTGGAGCCACCAAAGGTCACAATAAACGTGGATTTTTAAAATAATTTTTGGAGCCACCAAAGGTCACAATAAACGTGGATTTTTAAAATAATTTTTGGAGCCACCAAAGGTCACAATAAACGTGGATTTTTAAAATAATTTTTGGAGCCACCAAAGGTCACAATAAACGTGGATTTTTAAAATAATTTTTGGAGCCACCAAAGGTCACAATAAACGTGGATTTTTAAAATAGTTTTTGGAGCCACGAAAGGTCACAATAAACGTGGATTTTTAAAATAATTTTTGGAGCCACCAAAGGTCACAATAAACGTGGATTTTTAAAATAATTTTTGGAGCCACCAAAGGTCACAATAAACGTGGGTTTTTTCAAGATTTTTGGAGCCACCAAAGCCTACAATAAACGTGGTTTTTTAAAGAATTTTTGGAGCCACCAAAGGCAACTATAAACGTGAATTGTTTAAAGAATTTTTGGAGCCACCAAAGGTCACTATAAACGTGTTTTTTAAAGAATTTTTGGAGCCACCAAAGGTCACTATAAACGTGGATTTTTAAAATAATTTTTGGAGCCACCAAAGGTCACAATAAACGTGGATTTTTAAAATAATTTTTGGAGCCACCAAAGGTCACAATAAACGTGGATTTTTAAAATAATTTTTGGAGCCACCAAAGGTCACAATAAACGTGGATTTTTAAAACAATTTTTGGAGCCACCAAAGGTCACAATAAACGTGGATTTTTAAAACAATTTTTGGAGCCACCAAAGGTCACAATAAACGTGGATTTTTAAAATAATTTTTGGAGCCACCAAAGGTCACAATAAACGTGAATTTTTAAAATAATTTTTGGAGCCACCAAAGTCCACAATAAACGTGTTTTTTTTTAAAGAATTTTTGGAGCCACCAAAGTCCACAATAAACGTGGCTTTTTTAAATGAATTTTTGGAGCCACCAAAGGCCACAATAAGCGTGGCTTTTTTAAATGAATTTTTGGAGCCACCAAAGGTCACAATAAATGTGGATTTTTAAAATAATGTTTGGAGCCACCAAAGGTCACAATAAACGTGGATTTTTAAAATAATTTTTGAAGCGACCATAGGCCACAATAAGCGTGGATTTTTAAAATAATTTTTGGAGCCAACATAGGCCACAATAAATGTGGATTTTTAAAATAATTTTTGGAGCCACCAAAGGTCACAATAAATGTTTATTTTTAAAATAATTTTTGGAGCCACCAAAGGCCACAACAAACGTGGATTTTTAAAATGATTTTTGGAGACAACATAGGTCACAATAAACGTGGATTTTTAAAATAATTTTTGAAGCGACCATAGGCCACAATAAGCGTGGATTTTTAAAATAATTTTTGGAGCCACCAAAGGTCACAATAAACGTGGATTTTTAAAATAATTTTTGGAGCCACCAAAGGTCACAATAAACGTGGATTTTTAAAATAATTTTTGGAGTGACCATAGGCCGCAATAAACGTCTTATATGAAAATAATTAAAATACATACACTAATACATTTCTATTGAAAAATATAACTCAGTGTAAAGGAATCTTTATTATTTCTATAGATTTCAGGTAACAATAAAGAATTACAATTTAATTCGTCCAAAAGATCATGGAATAAGTATGGTGATATTTTCAGTTTGAGTATATTAATATCCTGTTGCCAATAGGATAACATTGGTGGCTCGTTTTCATCCACATCATCATCATCGCTGTTGGGCTGCTGATCAATTTCAATTAATCGATATAGCAACTTGAAAGCTTGACTAATTCTAAGTTCAACATTTAGAAGATGTATCAGAGCATCTTTATCTTTACAGTCCAAATCTTGCAACTCTTTGTCGTTCTTAAGTACAGGTAAATTCTTCTCTAGTATTTGTACCAACAGATATTGAGGTTTTCGATTCGCCAGACTTGTTTCGAGTAGAACTTTGGTAAAATGCATATTCCTTAATAAGGGCTCTGGTGAGGGCAACGATGTTTCGTGGATTACCTTTAACATTAGTAACTGAAGAAGGTTGATCGCCGCATCATTAAATAAGCCAATAGGTTCCATCTCATCTTCCCGTTGCATTGTTACTGAATCAGTCCATAATTTAGCTGCCTTGCCTTCAAATATTGTCTCTCCCAAATATCTGCTACAACGTTTACAATACAGATGCTGTTCTCTCTCCTTGCTGGCATTTCTTATATTTTCCATATTCAATATTACAAATTGAAAGCCATAAAATACATCCTGAGTACGTGGCAATAACACCTCACTAAAGCTGGGACCATGATGACAGAAAAATTCGCTTATATCTATGGAACCGGAAGGGAATTCTCTAACTTTATCGTAGGACTTGTTACCACATAATGTTGATTCACATTGCTTGCAGTGCAGGGACACTCGTTGGCCTTCTTGAAGTTGAAATGTTGGAGTGGTTGGTTTTTCACTTCCATATTGAAATAAATCCTTAACATTTACACTTATCCGAAATGAAATATTCTCCTGATCCACAATAAGATTGCTAAAGGTTTCTGTTAAAATTGTAAAATACGGGTCAACTTTCACCTCCACCACCGTCGAATCGGAGGAATCTTTCACACGTATCAGACCATCTTCCACATTAATTCGTACAGATTCAAAATCTGTAATGGATTGTTGGAAGTTCAGAAAAACGTTCGCACAGCACAAATTTTGTCGAACTTCTATTACAACAAAGCGCAACATTTTCAATGACAGATGACAGGATCAACGAACGAAAGAAACGCGTAGACAAAAGAGATTGAACGATAAACAGAAATAATCAAAACAAAAATAAAATGGTGTGAAGCAGACGACGAAAAAGTTCGCCGCCCTGGTTATCTAATTTAACCGCCGACAATAAAAAAACCAAATCACACCGAAATAATAGCCCGACCGACGATGAGCTAATCACCACGAAATGATAACTTTTGCAGCTGGGCAGACAATAATTTTTAGTATGGCTCGGATCTTCTTTCTTGCTATCACGCCAAAAACATCAAGCAAGTGAATATTTGCAAAATCATTAAAACATTTAAAGCTTTTTTCGTTATAAATATTAATTAAAGAAAATGTGTAAGTAAAACGAATTAATTAAACAGAAAGTTTTTAACAAAAAAGAAATTATTTTTAAAAGTGTAGATAAAAATTTACTTTGTACTTTGTCCACTCCCATAAGAAAAATGTCCTCCAGCTGCTGCTGTGTCGTCCCATATAAAAGAAATGAAAGTGAATTTTTCAAAGCTTTTTTTTTGTTGGTAATTTTTTTGCCAAGTAATTGGCAAAGATGTATGGATAGATGGAATGTTGTTGTTGTGGCTGTGAGACTAGATGTGATGATGGAAATAGCAGCAAATACTATATTTCTCCACCATTTTCTATATCCACAACTGGCTGACTCTTCGCTCTCCCTCCTACCCAGCTCGCAAGATGTTTGTTGTTCATTGTTTGTGACTACTTGCATTTTTTCCCGTTCCTTGACTTGCAGAAGAAGAAGAGGGTGTTTATGTTGTTTCTAACCACAAACAATAGTGGCAGAAAAAACATACTACCAGCTTGTTATGTTATGTTGTTGGTTGGCGCTGAAAGCGAAAACTCAAAGTAATTGAAAAGCAAAACTGCTCATTTTCGTCACAAAAGAGGAATCTATTTCCATTTATCCATCCAAACAACCAACCATTCATTCAATGTCTACAAATAGCTTGTCCAAAACAATATGCAAATATGCAAGCAAAGCACCTACTCTATACACAACAACAACAACATCTTTTCTGTGTATATTCTTCATTGTATCTATTTTATATGCCGACAGCAGCAGAGTCCATAGAGGTAGTAGCTTCTTTGTTTGAATTTGAACTAAAGTTGTTTTTGCAATTAACCTAAAGCACCGAGGAGACAAAAGAATGAAACACCGCCCGCCAGCCACCAATGATGGATATATGATGATTGGTTGTGGTGTTGGTGGTATTGTTTGTACCCACCAAAAACAATTATTGCTGTTTGTTTGCTTTGTTGATGCATGGAGTGTTGCGTTGTTGTTTAGTTGATAGGTTCAGTTATCTGGTTAATTGTGTTAATAGGTTTATGTGCAACAGCTTTGTTTTTTTGCATTTTGCAATTTATTATATTTTTTTGCGATGAAGAAGGAGGTGCTGTGTAGAGGCGCTAGTCACAAACATGTTTACCAAGATAATGGAACTGCTGTGATGAGGAAATTTAAATTTTATTTGCACAAAATGGATGACATTTTATATTTTAAGTAGATCTCATATAATTCAGAGAAGAATCCAAATTACCCTCATCGGAAATGTAGTAAAAATGGTGACAACCAGTATTAATCTCAATTCCTCGTTCAATCTATTTTCATCTTATTGGAAAATTTAGTGGTGGAAGCAACTTAGTATACGACCTCCAATTGGATTGATTTTAATGTTTAGATTTCTGTTAAGCATTCGAATCACAAAGTCTTGGAAGGTGGATTTTTTTAAGGATTTTTTTGACAACAATTAATGTGGATTTTTTTAAAGATTTCTAAGACAATAAACGTGGATTTTTTAAAGATTTTTTGGACCTACCAAAGACTACAATAAACGTGGATTTTTTAAAGATTTTTTGGACCTACCAAAGACTACAATAAACGTGGATTTTTTAAAGATTTTTTGGACCTACCAAAGACTACAATAAACGTGTATTTTTTAAAGATTTCTAAGACCTGCCAAAGACTACAATAAACGTGGATTTTTTAAAAATTTTTTGGACCTACCAAAGACTACAATAAACGTGTATTTTTTAAAGATTTCTAAGACCTGCCGAAGACTACAATAAGCGTGTTTTTTAAGATTTCTAAGACCTACCGACCGAAGACAACAATTAATGTGGATTTTTTTAAAGATTTCTAAAGGCCTGCGTACATAAGCTGCTCTGCCTGATTGCCTTGCTTTCCTGCTTCATTTTTGACATAATAAAAATAAAAGAATAAAGAAGGCCGAGGAAATTTCGAACTGGGTTGCCCTTTTCTTTTTTATTCTTTTATCAGAAGTAAGCAAGGTAAGCAGGCAAGGCAGCTTATGTACGCAGGCCTTAAGACCCGCCCAGGTCTACAATAAACGTAGTTTCTTTTAAAGATTTCTAAGACCTACGGAAGACTGCAATAAACTTGGATTTTTTAAACATTTCTATGACGTTCCGAAGACAAGAAAAAAAAACGTGGATTTTTTTTAAGATTTCTAAGACCAACCGAACATGGATGATGTGTGGGACTTCAGTGCCCTTTAGGTCATAACAGCTCAACTCGAAAGAGAATTCATTAAATAAAATCATTTTAAATGACCTTCACCTTAATAAGGCACAAATGAAACTACAGTAAATTATTGAACACATTTCTTGGACGTCCTTCGAAATCACAAAATTTTCAGACATTGAGATGAACCTACTCGATAGTCCCTATACAATTCCTATGAAATAAATTTATTTTTCTAATTGACACCTTATCAGTTATATTAACTTTCATTATATCTCTTTTTGTAAAAACGCTGTATCTTTTTTTTTTTGCTTGTTTTGTTTTTATCAGACAAAAACCCCTTTAACGACTTTTCTTTGTACATGTCAGTGTGAAAAAAATGTTTGCACTTGCATTCCGCTAACATCGTCAGCATTTGCATTTTCTTATCGTTTTGTTTATAAAATATTGTTCATCTGAAAAATAGAAACTCACACACACATGAACGAATATTTACATAATCCTAATGCACTTAAATCAAAGATTTATTGAACTCGCCGATTCATAGGTGATGTTGAAATAGATGTTTTTGCAGGATTATCCTATGGATTAAATCTGTCACTGATATAAAGATCTATTTTTCGACTGATGAGGTAATAATTTCAAACTGATTGCGTTTTGCATTGATTAAAAATCTAGAGGGACCCACACTAAGTTTCGAATTGTAAACAACTGCAATAATGTATTGCTAATGTGAGATTTTATGGATCTCGCAGTTAATGGTGTATAAAAAAAAATAATAATATTTGCTATAGTTAATGTCTAGTTTGTGATCCAAGCTGCTTGGTTTTGTCCAATGGAAAATGAAATTAATTTGTCACCCATTCACATTAATCTCATCATCAGTCTATAGCTGTCATCGTCGTCTTTGTTAAGATCTCCTCATCCCCATTGGCAGTACGACTTCAAAATTTATTCACATTTTTTCCTCCTGCAAAAATTTTTCAGTGACAAATAATTGTAGGCGTTCTCTACTTATGACCCGTAGTCTTTTGACAAATGTATTTGTTAAGGAACCCCTCGCCTCAATTGCAATAAATTCATCAATAGGCCCAAATTTTTTTTTAGCCTCTACCTCGGCCATAACACAGGAGAAATTGGACAAATGGCGTCAAGATTTCTACAATGAACCCAAAAATGTTTTGGCCCAAAATGTCTGTTCACGTTTCGATCCATTCGAAGTGTGTATATCGAGAAAATCTTTGGAAACCACCAATCATGTGTTCACCCACAAAGTAAGTTCAGCTTTTTTATCGATTCCCTTTAACCAAATTCTAATTTTTTGTTATTTTCTCCTCAGGTGGAATTGGAAGGCAAACCTGTTACCAATCAAAGAAGTTCCGGCAGATGCTGGCTATTTGCCGCCCTCAATTGTCTACGTTTGCCCATGATGAAAGAATACAATTTGGATGAATTTGAATTCTCTCAGGCTTATCTCTTCTATTGGGATAAAATTGAACGTTGCAATTATTTCCTTAATAATATTGTAAAGACATCAAAGCGTGGCGAAAAGGTTGATGGCCGATTGGTGTCATTTTTATTGAATGTAAGGCAAAAACGTACACATATCTTTCTTATATATTAATATTTTTTTTTTCTATTTTCAAGGATCCCACTTCTGATGGTGGCCAATGGGATATGTTAGTTAATTTAATAACCAAACATGGAGTTATGCCAAAGAAATGTTTCCCAGAAAGTTACAGTTGTGAATCCAGTATGCGTATGAATGGCGTTTTAAAGAGCAAAGTTGGTCCCTTATTTAAGGATATTGCTGTAATAAAAAAAATAATTCATTTTACTCTTCTCTCATAGCTACGTGAATATTCCAAAGTGCTGCGTGACCTGATGGATACTAATCCCTCCGATGAGGAAGTCAATGCTAAAATTGACGAAATGATGGGTGAAATCTACAAAGTTGTTGGCATTTGTTTGGGTATACCATCCAAAGAATTTACCTGGGAGTATTATGATAAAACCAAAAATTATCATTCCGTGGGACCCATAACACCACTGGAATTTTATGAAACCAAGGTTAAACCATTGTTCAATGTTGAGGACAAAGTATGTTGTGATAAACTTTAAATTGTAGGAAAGTGTGTTTATGATGCATTTTTGTCTATTTTTATAGGTATGTTTAGTTACCGATCCTCGTCCATCTAGCAAATACAATCAGGCCTATACTGTTGATTGTTTGGGTAATGTTGTCGATGGCCGCCCAGTTTTATACAATAATCAACCCGTTGAAGTCCTTTTACAAATGGTGGCAGCTAGCTTAAAGGCCGGTGAACCGGTGTGGTTTGGCTGCGAAGTTAGCAAACGTTTTGCTGGCAAGCAGGGCATTGAAGATTTGAATGTGTAAGTAGAAAATTGAAGACTATTGGGACCTTGCAAAGACTTCAACAGACGGATTTTTTAAGACATGTTATGAACATACAACATACCACAATAAACGTGATTTTTTTTTGAAGATTTTAGGACCAAAAAGGGCAATAAACGTACATTTTTAAAAGATTTTTAGGGCCAAAATAACCGATTTTTAGGATCCACCTAAGACCACAATAAACGTGTTTATTTTAACGTAGATTTTTTAAGATTTTTTTAGGATCCACCAAAGGCCACAATAAACGTGGATTTTTTAAAGATTTTTAGGATCCACAAAATGCCAAAATAAAAGTGGGTTTTTTTTAATATTTTTAGGACCAAAAAAAGACCACAGTAAACGTGGACTTTTTAAAGATCTTTAGGACCAAACAAAGACCACAGTAAACGTGGACTTTTTAAAGATTTTTAGGACCAAACAAAGACCACAGTAAACGTGGACTTTTAAAAGATTTTTAGGACCAAACAAAGACCACAGTAAACGTGGATTTTTTAAAGATTTTTAGGACCAACCAAAGACCACCGTAACGGTGGAGTTTTTAAAGATTTTTAGGACCAAACAAAGACCACAGTAAACGTGGACTTTTTAAAGATCTTTAGGACCAAACAAAGACCACAGTAAACGTGGACTTTTTAAAGATTTTTAGGACCAAACAAAGACCACAGTAAACGTGGACTTTTTAAAGATTTTTAGGACCAAACAAAGACCACAGTAAACGTGGACTTTTAAAAGATTTTTAGGACCAAACAAAGACCACAGTAAACGTGGACTTTTTAAAGATTTTTAGGACCAAACAAAGACCACGGTAAACGTGGACTTTTTAAAGATTTTTAGGACCAAACAAAGACCACAGTAAACGTGGACTTTTTAAAGATTTTTAGGACCAAACAAAGACCACAGTAAACGGGGACTTTTTAACGATTTTTAGGACAAAACAAAGACCACAGTAAACGTGGACTTTTTAAAGATTTGTAGGACCAAACAAAGACCACAGTAAACGTGGACTTTTTAACGATTTTTAGGACCAAACAAAGACCACAGTAAACGTGGACTTTTTAAAGATTTTTAGGACCAAACAAAGACCACAGTAAACGTGGACTTTTTAAAGATTTTTAGGACCAACCAAAGACCACCGTAACGGTGGAGTTTTTAAAGATTTTTAGGACCAAACAAAGACCACAGTAAACGTGGATTTTTTAAAGACTTTTAGGACCAAACAAAGACCACAGTAAACGTGGATTTTTTAAAGACGTTTAGGACCAAACAAAGACCACAGTAAACGTGGATTTTTTAAAGACTTTTAGGACCAAACAAAGACCATAGTAAACGTGGATTTTTTAAAGACTTTTAGGACCAAACAAAGACCACAGTAAACGTGGATTTTTTAAAGACTTTTAGGACCAAACAAAGACCACAGTAAACGTGGATTTTTTAAAGATTTTTAGGACCAAACAAAGACTATAGTAAACGTGGATTTTTTAAAGATTTTTAGGACCAAACAAAGACCACAGTAAACGTGGATTTTTTAAAGATTTTTAGGACCAAACAAAGACCATAGTAAAAGTGGATTTTTTAAAGATTTTTAGGACCAAACAAAGTCCACAATAAACGTGGATTTTTTAAAGACTTTTAGGACCAAACAAAGACCACAGTAAACGTGGATTTTTTAAAGACTTTTAGGACCAAACAAAGACCACAGTAAAGGGGGTTTTTTAAAGACTTTTAGGACCAAACAAAGACCACAGTAAACGTGGATTTTTTAAAGACTTTTAGGACCAAACAAAGACCACAGTAAACGTGGATTTTCTAAAGACTTTTAGGACCAAATTTTAACGATTTTAGGACATACCAATCCCTCAATAAACGTGGACCTTTTTAGACTTTGAGGACCCAACGAATACATCAATAAAAGTGGACATCTTATCCAAAAAAAGACCAAAATAAACGCGTAGTTTTTTTTTTTTTAAATTTGAGGACCTACAAAAGACCACAAAAAAGTGGATGTTTTTAAAGATTTTTAGGACCTGCCGAAGAATACAATAAATGTGACACTTTAAAGATTTTTAGAACCTACCGAGAACTAAAATAAACGGGGATTTTTAGGATAAAACGTGGATTTTTTAATGATTTTAGGATCCACAAAAGGTCAAAATAAGCGTGGATTTTTAAAGATTTTTTATGAACAAACGAAGACCACAATAAACGTGGATATTTGAAAGATTTTTAGGTCCAAACAAAGTTTACAATAAACGAGGATATTTTAACGATTCTTAGGACATACCGTGCGGAGTTTTTTTTCCCTCCTTGTTTTCTCCCATCGGACGCCTCCCCAGGTGGTGGATAGGGGAACGCTCATCAGATATGACGGGTATCGCAAAAATAAAATATGCGGGGCGAACCAAAAAAAAAAGGAAAAAGGCAGCGTCTGATCGAGATTCGGCGGCAGCAAGCAGCGTCTGTACTCCAGTGGAGCGGCTGAAATATAGAAGGAAACTATAAACCCATCAGAAGGCAAGGGGAAACCACTGATGTATAATCCCTTGAAAATCGTACAAAACATGAACAATACAACGCAAAACAAACGGCCCTCAGTCTCCGGCAATCAGAGGGTGCTAAGAATCCCCGGAGGTAAAACTAAACAAAAACTTGTAATTGGAACTTGGAATGTGAGAAGTCTTTACGAAAGTGGAAAACTTCATAACACAATAAGCGAGATGAACCGACTCCAAATTGATATCTTAGGTGTCAGCGAAACATGGTGGACGGAATGCGGTGATTTCAGATCAGAAAATATGACGGTCTATCATTCAGGAAACCAGGAGGGTGCTCACAGAAGAGGAGTATCTATTATTGTTAAAAATCATATAGCGGCCTGTGTCACGGGATTCGTTCCAAAGTCAGACAGGACAATGTTGTTAAAAATAAGCGGAAAACCGCTAAATTTTAATATCATACAAGTCTATGCTCCCACTGGAGATGCAAATTTGAATGAAGTCGAAGAATTTTATAATGATATTGCGCAGTTACTAAAGATGACAAAAAAACACGAAATAACAATAATACAAGGCGACTTTAATGCCAAGGTCGGAAACCAAGAAGTTGAAAATATTACGGGAAAATATGGCCTAGGCGAACGAAATGATAGAGGAGACAGACTAGTGCAATTTTGTCAGGAATATTGTATGAAAGTGACCAATACGTGTTTTCCCCTACATCCCAGACGGTTATACACATGGAAATCCCCACAGGACAATGAAAACCAAATTGTGAGAAACCAAATAGACTACATAATAATAAATAAAAGATATTTCTCCAGTGTTACAAAATGTTCGACCTACCCAGGAGCAGATGTGCCATCGGATCACAACTTACTCGTGGCAAATATACGAATTAAGCTCGCATCAAATCGGACAAAACAGCCCCAAAATAAAATGAATATTGAAAAACTTAAAGACTCGGCAACTAAACATGAGCTGCAAAACAATATAAATGGACAACTACAACAGTTGAATGAAGAAAATATGCACGAATTGTGGAACAAGTTGAAAGATGTTATAAACACGACTGCAAAGAACACTCTGGGAAAGCGAACATCATCAAGAACAGAAGAATGGATTACCGACGAGATTCGAGAACTTTGGAATGAGCGAAGCAAATACAGAAATAAAAACTATGAAAAATACTGGGAGATAAATAAGGAGATACGATCTGCGACCCGAACAGCCAAAAATGCGAATTTGAATGCCAAATGCCAGGAAATTGAATTTCTACAAAGTATACACGATGATTTTAACCTCCACAAGAAGCTAAAGGAAGCCGCCGGAGTATATGGAAAGAAAATAACCAATCCAGTCCTAATTAACAAAAACAATGAAGCTGTATTTGACTTGGAGGGAAGGAAGCATATATGGGAGGAATATATTACCAATCTTTTTACTGATAGCGAACGATCATCTTATGAGGATGATTCGGAAATTCCAAGAAGAGGGACGCCTATAACGCAGAGCGAAGTAGAACGCGCTATAAAATCATTGAAAGACAGAAAGGCAACAGGACCGGACGAAATCCCATCAGAATTACTGAAACTTATTGATTCCAGCAATATACACCTACTAGTCAACCTTTTTAATTACATATACAACACTGGAAACTATCCACAAGAATGGCTAAAATCAACCTTCATCGCAATACCCAAGAAAAATAATGCAAAACAATGCAGTGACTTCAGACTCATTAGCTTAATGAGTCATGCCTTGAAGATATTTCTAAAGATTATTCATAGTAGAATATACAAAATATGTGAAGCACACATGGGAAATACCCAATTTGGGTTTAAAGAAGGAATGGGTACAAGAGAAGCACTATATTGCATCCAAATTATAACACAAAAATGTAGGGATGCCCAGAAGGATGTATTCATGTGTTTTATTGACTACGAGAAAGCTTTCGATACCGTCAAACACGATAAATTAATGGAAATATTACATGATATAGGAATGCAAGACAATGAACTTATGTGCATAAAAAGTCTCTATTGGAATCAGTCGGCAAGAATTGAAGTGGAGAACCAACAAAAGAAATTGGCATCTCAAGGGGTGTTAGACAGGGCTGTCTTCTATCTCCCTTATTGTTTAATGTATATTCGGAGAAAATATTCCAAGAAACGCTAGAAGGAGAAAACGTCGGAATAAAAATTCATGGGAAAATAATTAATAACATAAGGTATGCGGACGATGCCACGTTACTGGCTGGAAGTATATCCGGTCTCCAGAAACTTGTGGAGAAACTTGCACGTGTAAGTGAGAAATATGGCCTTAAAATAAACATGAAGAAGACGAAATATATGGTCATAAGCAGAAAAAATCCCCATGCAGATGTGACCTTAAAAGTTCAAGGTACAGAAATTGAAAGAGTGCGATCTTTTAAATATCTAGGGATACTAATAAACGACCAATGGGATCCCTCGAAAGAGATTAAAAGTCGTATAGAGATGGCGCGAGATGCTTTTTGTAAATACAACAAACTTATGAAAAGCCATGACATAAACGTAACAACGAAAGTACGTTTTATAAAATGCTATATTTGGTCGGTGCTGCTATATGGAACAGAAGTTTGGACGCTCAAATCCTCTGATGAAAGAAAATTGGAAGCCTTCGAAATGTGGATTTACCGGCGAGTACTGAAAATACCATGGACTGCGAAAATTTCTAATGACGAAGTACTAAGAAGGATGAATGTAAGCCGGCAGTTAATAACAACAATAAAAAGTCGCAAAATAGCATATCTTGGACACGTATTAAGGAACAATAAATACAACATTTTACAAGCAATTTTAAAAGGAAAAATTGATGGAAGGCGTGCTAGAGGAAGAAAAGAAACATCTTGGCTCAAAAACATCATGGACTGGACAGGTTATACCGACGAAACTGATCTGCTGAATGCTGCAAGACACAGAGAGCTGACAACCACTATACTATAACATAAATACAATGCGATAAATATTAAAAAACAAAATGAATTGTACGATCACTTATATCCGGATAACGGATGAGTAAATAAAGAAGAAGGACATACCAAACCCTCAATAAACGTTGGTTTTTTTAGACCTCAGTAAAAGTGGACATCTGAACCAAAAAAGACCACAATAAACGTGAAGTTTTTTTTTTTAATTTTGAGGACCTACCAAAGACCACAAAAAAGTGGATTTTTTAAAGATTTTTAGGACCTGCCGAAGTCTACAATAAATGTGGCATTTTAAAGATCTTTAGAACCTACCTAAGAGTACAATAAACTTTGATTTTTAAAATATGTTGGATTTGTAATATGTTCGTTCAATCACATTCACCTTTATCTCGTTTTTTCTATCTTACAGCCACGATTTCAAACTGGTGTTTGACATTGACATTCAGAAAACTCTGACCAAAGCTGATCGTCTAATCTATGGTGAATCTGCCATGACTCATGCCATGGTATTTACTGCAGTTTCCTTGGATGTATGTTCAAGATTCTTTCAACACTATCTCAATATAACTAAATATCTCTTTTTTCCACAGGAAAATGGCGAAGTCAAAAAATTGCGCGTTGAAAACTCTTGGGGTGAAGATCGAGGAGAAAAGGGCTACCTCGTCATGTCTGCCGATTGGTTTAAAGAATTCGGTTTTGAGGTTGTGGTCGATAAGAAATATGTGCCTGCCGATATCCTAAGTGTGTTCGATCAGGATCCTATAGTTTTACCCGCCTGGGATCCAATGGGAACATTGGCCCAGTAAAATGTTACCTTTTTGTATACATATAAACAAACAAATATTTAAACACCTTAATTAATGTCTAAAATTGATGGCGGAACAAAACAAACCAACATCATCAATAACAACAAAACAATCCCAAACATGCTTTCTACTATATAAAACAAGGTTTTCTGTCACTATATAAACAAACAAAAAAATTGGCCTTTTATTCAAAGGCAATCACCCCATATCCGACCTTATCTATGCATCACAATATGAAATGAAATATATATAAATATGTATATGCAGTTCACCAGCAACATCTCTACTACATATATAATCTTATACATTTTTATAAAAATACATAAATAGCTACTTAATTTCGTTGTGATTTTTCTTGTTTTTAAAAGGCAGCAGGATCTTTCGTGGAAGAAATCCTTTCATAAGTCCAAGGAAAGAACATTAACATGAAGTACTTACCTCCTCCTTTAGGTTGCCTTGTTTGGTCATGACAGTAACAACAAAATTTGTCTTTTTAATATACAGGAGATCTTGTAAAGTTCTTCCATATATAGATGAATTTCTACTTTTACGTGGCAAGCTGTGAACGGCTCTCATAGAATGGGGCACTTGCCTATTTGATTCCATTTTCAAGTAAAAAAATAGAAAAGCTTGAATATTCTTGTATACATTTCTTATATTACAGATATGGGAACAAGACAGATATGCACACACCCGATTTTTTTGAAATTTTTACCACAGGTAGGTCTCGTTGCCCTGATCACAAAAATATATATATCGTCTAGATGTAGTCCATACTTCCCGAGATATAGGCCATTAAAGTTCCAAATTTTCTTTTAAATAATAATTTTCTTCTGCAATAGCCGGCCTTCGGCCGGGGATTTAAGACTTTCTCCTATGGACAGGGGCAAATCTAGGGAACGGGAACAAAAATTTATTTTAAATTATAAATGTTTCTCTTATTAGCCGGCCTTCGGCCGGGGATTCAAGACTTTCTGCTATGGACAAGTACAAGTCTCGGGAACGGGCACAACATTTTCTTTTAAATTAATTTTTTTTCTAAATAGCCGTCCTTCGGCCGGGAACTTAATACTTTCACCTATGGACAAGTGCAAATCTGGGGAATGGAAACAAAACTTTATTTTATATTTGCTCTGTTCCAGAACCTGCAAGAAGCTACTAATTTTTACTACGATAACATTTTTTCCTTTATGTTATCGATAAAAATAGCTAATTAGCCGGCCTACGGCTACATATTTTTGGAACTTTAAAGGCCTATATCTCGGGAAGTATGGACTACATCTAGACGATATATATATTTTTGTGGTCAGGGCAACGAGTCCTACCTGTGGTAAAAATCGGGCGTGCGCGTGTAAACCCGTCTTAAGCCCAGACATGTGATTCTTCAAGGATCTTCCAAATGCTTAAAATTTCCTTGTTCCGTGCTGCTTTGCTTCTTTTTGGTCGTGGCAGTTACACAAACAAATTTAAATAGCCTTTTCTCATTTTTTCGGTTATTTTTTGTATTTAATATCGATAACTAGTTTCACTTATTCGATGAGTAAAAAGTTGGCAACGCAACACTCTTAGTAATACCATGCTACCATCCCACTTTGCATATCACGCAAATAAGAAGAAAATCAAAATATTGCAGAATGAAAGGTGCAAAGATTGCAAATAATTTTTAACGTAAACCAATTAAAAAATGAAACTATTTATATGTGTAAGTGATTACTGGCAAAAGAGAGATTATTATCAATTAGAACCCGAAGAGAACAACAACAAGTCGTCATATGATATAAAAACTATAACTAAAAATGACGTTAGGAACACCATCACATCTGCCGGAGAACAACATCCAAGTAGGACAATAAGAAGAACTGTAATCTGTATAGATGGCATAACATTCTATTATTTGCTCAAAGAATTACTTGGATTTAAAGAATACCGTGGAATATTATGTACACATCCGGCCTTAAAAGATACTCAATTACTGTGGTTACAAATCATACCACCAGCTAAGGAGATTATTGATTATAGGTGGTAAGTACATAATACAAATTGTTTTTACAATGACAAAATATGATTCCTCTTTTCTTACAAGGAATCGCATGCTGGCACGCAAGTTATGGGAGAAAATTGAGACAGACTATCTAATGTCGTGGCTTTCCACACTGGGAGGTGGTTATTCAGCATTAGGTGAACAATTTTCAGAATTTGTAAGCAAGTAATGCACTTCAAGTAAATTTTCTACATTACAACAGCTATTTATTCTTACAGGCCCAAGTAGCTGGTAAAATCTCCATGAAACAATTGCGCATTGGTATCCAATTGGGCGATCCATTCCTGCAATCACGTTGTTTACTTTATTACAGTATATCTATGATACAAATTGGTCGTTTAAGGACTGCCAAGTATATAATACGTTCCCAGTATGCCTTCGCTCGTGCCCATCAGGAAGTGGATAGTCGTTTGGTTAAAATGTGTAAAGGCATTTGGTTGAGATTACAGTATGAATATGGTCAGCGACTGAAGAAAAAAGGAAAGGTAATAGCTTTAATGTGAGGAGTGTGTATTTTTTGCTGGAAACAAAACATGTATAGTAAAAGACTTGAGACTATTATCTTAATTCTACATTATACCAGTTAACGTTAAATGCTAACGGCTAAAACTCAGGGCTGTTAAATGATTGATTACTTTTTGTTTATGTATCATTTCCACCCTAAAGTCATTAGACATCAACTAAAATATATTCTTATGGAAAATTAAATTCAATCTTTAAATAGCCTATGGGTCAATAGATCCATTTTCAGTTGGTAATGGGTTGTTTTTCTTTTAAAATGAGGAAGGGAATATGCAAACAGCACTTCATTTTGCAATATTTTTATTTGCTTCTTACTTAAAACATAGGCAAAGTGGGATGATGACAGCTGCTTGTGAAAATTAGTTTGCGTTGCCAACCATATAAACAAAGTTTTTTCTGCCGAATACAAAAATTTTGTTATCGTTATCGAAACTAAGCAAAACGAATAATTAACGGTAATGTATTGTTCTCATTCTCTATTCGTGGTTAATAAATTTTGATTTAGAAAATGGATCACATATAAAGTCTGTTCCTTTACTCTTTAAAATGGTAGAAGTGGAGAAAACGGCAAAGTATGTCAGCTGATTGTAAGTAAGGGTACGCTTTTCGAGTAAAAACTGGGAGATTGCGTACCGTAAAGGAACAGATATTATATATGCTCATTTCCAGAACCTGCAAGAAGCTACTACTTTTTACTACTATAAAAATTTTTCCTATATGTTATCGAAAAAATAGTAAAAATTAGCTTCGTTCCCGTACTTTTTAATGGTAAAACTCGTAAAAGAGAGAACTGCAAAAAAACTTGTTCTCACACACAAGTTTTTTGAAATAGTTCGGGAACGGAAAAATGGAAAATACGTCAAAAAACTGGAACAAATGTCAAAGTCGGTGTATCAACCAATCAGACGACGGCAACCATGTTACTATTTTTTTACTAGCCCAAATTTGTCGTGTAAAATGTTTTTAAAGAGAGCGTCATTCAGCGCCATTTTTGTTTAAAGAGAAGTGAACATTTTACGACTTTTTTTGTGTACGGGAACGCTTTTTCGATTAAAATGTGTAAAAGTCGTAAAAATTGTAAAAACTTTTTAGTTCTGGAACACAGCTATTATTAGATTCTTAAAGTAATGGAACAGACCAATAATTAGATGGAAGACATTCCGTTTATGGAAATTTTAGTGGTTGTATTTTTGGGGTAACGCGAAACGCCAAACAGTCCAATTATGAACATCATATCACCGTGAGTTATCTTGTTCTCGCTTTCTCCTTTATTATGGCACAAGGACATTTAAAAAAAAAAAAGACAAACCCAAATATTTTGTATTTGTAATTTTTGCTCGGTTCTAGAACCAGCAAGAAGCTACTAATTTTTACTAAGATAACAATTTCTCTGTTCCAGAACGTGCAAGAAGCTACTATTTTTTACTGCGATAACATTTTTTCAATTTTGGTTTTTTTAATTTTGGTTTTTTTATTCGACCTTTATAATTGTTTGAAATGAAATAAATTGATCAAGCTCGAGGTCTAGATTTGATATAATATTTTTATTTTATCGATATTTCGCAATTACATTGAATTGCATCATCAGGATTATCTATAATAAACATTTTGATACACAATAATATATTATCACAGAGGTATAAGTAAAAACCAAAAAACAAACAACGTACCAGTTTCGCATAAATACGTAAAAAAACTAACAAAAAATATTCACTTAAAACTAGAGTAGCATCACTACTATCGTCATCGGCTGTAAATATTGCACTGTTGGTTTCTTTGATATTGCGATCTCTGTATATTCTTTGTTTTGTTGATTATTCCTCTGTAGCTTAAAGCGCTATTGTCGATGTCGGTCTTAAAATTCATGCGCTTTGTTGTTGGCACATTGAGTATGTGGAGCATCTCCATCGTGTAACGTTTAGTGTGGTGTTGGGGAGCGAAACTCACCACACTAAACGTTACACGATGGAGATGCTCCACATACTCAATGTGCCAACAACAAAGCGCATGAATTTTAAGACCGACATCGACAATAGCGCTTTAAGCTACAGAGGAATAATCAACAAAACAAAGAATATACAGAGATCGCAATATCAAAGAAACCAACAGTGCAATATTTACAGCCGATGACGATAGTAGTGATGCTACTCTAGTTTTAAGTGAATATTTTTTGTTAGTTTTTTTTTACGTATTTATGCGAAACTGGTACGTTGTTTGTTTTTTGGTTTTTACTTATACCTCTGTGATAATATATTATTGTGTATCAAAATGTTTATTATAGATAATCCTGATGATGCAATTCAATGTAATTGCGAAATATCGATAAAATAAAAATATTATATCAAATCTAGACCTCGAGCTTGATCAATTTATTTCATTTCTAACATTTTTTCCTTTATGTTATCGAAAAAATAGTAAAAATTAGTAGATTCTTGCAGTACTGGAACAGATTTATTGCATTTCTGGAACAAACCAATTAATTAATTGTGATTATTTGTATAACTTGATAGTAACAAATAGAAAATGCCTGTTCCAGAACCTGCAAGAAGCTACTATTTTTACTACGATAACAATTTTTCACATTTGCTCTGTTCCAGAACCTGCAAGAAGCTACTATTTTTTACTACGATTACAATTTTTCCTTTATGTTATCGAAAAAAATAGTGAAAATTAGTAGATTCTTGCAGTTCTGGAACAGAGCATTTATTTTAAGTTTCTTTGAACTTTTTGAATCTTTTGGTCTTTTCCAGAACTGCAAGAATCTACTTATTTCTACTATTTTTTCCGATAACATAAACGAAAAAATTTTATCGTAGTAAAAAATAATAGCTTCTTTCAGGTTCTGGAACAGACCATTTATATATAATTTTTTAAGACCTCGTCTTATCTGGCTATTGGGTATACATTTATCAATGAAAAATGGTCTGTTCCAGAATTGCAAGAATCTACAAATTTTTACTATTTTTTCCGATAACATCTTATTATTGCTCTGTTCCAGAACCTGCAAGAATCTACTATTTTTTACTACGATAACATTTTTTCCTTTATGTTATCGGAAAAAATAGTAAAAATTAGTAGATTCTTGCAGTTCTGGAACAGACCATATATGTGAAGCGATGACATTTGCATTCACAGATGGTTTTGAAGATGGAGGAGGGTTAGCAGCTCCGAACTTTCGTAGGAGACTCCAAGCTTTGAGACTGCAGTGATTGAAGTTCATACTGTTGACGGTGTTGACCCACTCTGATTTTCTAGCTTCGTCAAGGCTTTTTATTAACTCATTTGCAACTTCTGGGCTTTGTGTGGAACGGAACTCTGCCAGAAGACGTTAGCTTTCTTCGTTCCAGCAAGGCATGCAATCTATTCGGTAACCCCGGGGGATACACTTCTTTGCTGTTGCGATGATAAGTCCGGTGAGTCGATTGAAATTCTTTGCCGCTGGGGGGATGAATCTGATGTCGCAATCAAGTTTTGTTGTGAATTTCGACCAGTCGGCTTTCCTGAAGTTCCATCTTGGCTTTGGGTTGGACCGTATGGCTGGTATTGTAACACCGATATCTAGTATATCTGGCCGTTGTTAGGTTTGTGGAAAGTTGGGGAGTATATATCTTGATGCATGGAGCGGTGTGCCGTTAACGCAGGATACAAAACATATGTCAGGATTTTAATTGCGGATCCATCTCACAGAGAGAAAACTACCGGGATCTTTTGCGTCGAATAGCAGGTGCAAATCGTTTATTTCGGCCCATTGGGATAGTTGTTCAACATTTTCGTCTTCGTTGGCGTACCTCCAGAGGCTATGGTGGCTGTTACAAACTCCACAATAAATAGCAAGGTGGGGATAAGTGGGAAGTACATTTTCAGACCAAAATGTAGCAGGAGGTTTGTATATATTAATGATATGCAAACCTTTAATTCGTGTTGTGATTAGGGATATATCACCTTAGTCTGTACATTGGAAAACCTCGGCGCCGCTTATATTGTTTTGAATGTACGTCGCGATACCGTATTTTGAGTGGTTGACGACTGCTAAAAGTTTATAGCAGGGGATGTGGCCTCTGTTATCTAATATTTGATGGGATGATGCGTAGCAATAGTGCTGTCAACTTTTGTAAAAAAAAATTCATTCAAAATTTTGCGTTTAAATTTTACCAATTTTTGTCGCTATCTCAAAAAATAAGTTAGAGAATCTCACAACTGAGCTCCCTTATAAACTTGTTGATCAAATCAAGCCGAATCATTGGACATCTTACACGGTGTTGTTTATGCTAGGGAAGTTTTTATCCTCTTTTTTCCACATCATGCATTCTCACCAATCATAAAAACCATTTTTTTATCATTACCAAAAACATAATTCAGAAAAAAAAAAATAATAAATAAATATGATTCAAAGTAACCAAAGGTATTTTCTTTCATCTTCCATGGACTCCAACCAAACCGATTTAATACATTGGAAACCCTGCAAAATTGTTAAATTTTTTATCACAGTGTAATATATGTCCCGGGCCACACTACAGTAATTTCACTGAAATTTTGATATGAAATTATGCGTCTCTAGATCGACGTCCATAGTAAAGTAAAATCATAAAATTGCTGTAGTGGGGAATTCGATTTAAGAACACCTAATTTCATGAAATTTTTTGATGACGCTAGTGTGGACCGGGACTAACCGAATATAATTTTATCTCAAAGCTTTGGAAATACTGTGCAAAGTTATGAAAAATAAATGCTTTCATTGTTACAGTTAATTTTATCTTATCAAACTTTTGGTTGGTACATTCCACAATTTCTTTAAATTTTATATTGATTGCAAAGGCCACAATTGATTAGAGGAGGTTACCTGTAACTTCATAATTTATGCGTTCGTATTGAAACTTTACGCGTTCTCATCAAATTTCGTATGATTAATCATCATTTTATTTAAAGTTACTTTAAAAAGATATTGAACGAATTGTGACAAATAAAAACATCCGCAATTCCCGACCTACCACTTGCCAAACAATGACAAACTTTTCATATATTGAATGACAGGTGGATATGACTAATAAACGTAAAATTAGTAGTATTTAATGATTACAGGTAAGCAATAAAATTCGACTGTGGATGAAAATAAAGACCTTAAGGCCTGCGTACATAAGCTGCTCTGCCTGATTGCCTTGCTTTCCTGCTTCATTTTTGACATAATAAAAATAAAAGAATAAAGAATGCCGAGGAAATTTCGAACTGGGTTGCCCTTTTCTTTTTTATTCTTTTATCAGAAGTAAACAAGGTAAGCAGGCAAGGCAGCTTATGTACGCAGGCCTTTATTGTTACATATTTGTAAATTGCGTTTAATTGTTATTTCTAGAGTTGGGTAATCTAGTTCCTAGTTCCCTGTACTAGTTCCAAAACGTATGAGTAACATCATGAAATATAACGTGTGATATTATGTATACGCAGTTTGTTCAAAGAAACAATGTGGGCCATTGGAACTGCGAAGTGAACTAGATAGTTCCATATAGTTCCTTTGGCACAACTCTAGTTATTTCCGAATACCACCGTTGTACGACACAAACAATTTTTGTTGTTGTTTCAAATAAGACATAAGTTAATCTGAACTGAATATAATGTTTCACTTAGAACAAGAACACAATAACATCTTTATAACGTATGCATGTGTATGTATATGATTTATGGAATTCTATGATTAAAAACCTTGCAATCAAAAACTATCGCGGAATTGACGTAGGCGTGTCGCTCAGGGCGCTGTCAACCTGAAGTGACCTCCGGCCGGCGTGTCGTCTTGGAAGTCACTCCAGCGACACTTCGAGAAGATCATTTCCGCGATAGTTCTTAGAATTACAAAAAATATTTTTTTTTTTCAATTTATTTTTGTTTTAATTTTTTTATTTTTATTTTTTAATTTTTATTTAATTTTTATTTTTTTAAAGTACGCTCTTTTATAGAAATTATTCTTTGGAATTTCCGCCTACATTAATTTTGTCATTTTAAAAATGTGATAGTTTTTGCCTGACTTTGGACACTGCACCATCGTCTCATATAATCATCAGAAATTTTCTTTATTTGTTCAAATGGTTTGAATCATTCAATAAATGTAAACAATCGCCTTGGAAGTCACTCAGAAGTGTCGGCATGCGCCATAAAAGGTAATCACAATAAGGCTATAGAAATTGTTTGTGTAATTCATCAATGATCTTCCTTGGGGTGTTTCCGAAGTGACTTCCTAGGCGAGGGAGTGAGAAACTCACTTCCATATGCTGGCAGGGTATTGTACGTATGTATCTATCAGTGTTCGAAAATAAACACTATGGTATCGTACCGTACCGTTCCGAACCGTACCAAGGTGGATAGGTACACAACGATAGTGTACCGCTCCGGAACACAAACACTAAAAAAATATTTTAGTGATACTGTACCGGAACACAACGATAATCGTAGTGTACCACGTGCCGGAACACTAAAAATCGTAGTGTTCCGACTGCGGAGCACTAAAAATTTTAGTTTTCCGACTGCCGGAGCACTAAAAATCGTAGTGTTCCGACTGCGGAGCACTAAAAATGTTAGTATTCCGACTGCCGGATCACTAAAAATCATAGTGCACCACGTGTTGGAACACTAAAAAATAATAAAGGTATATAATAATAAAGGCAGTATATACGTATCAGAACACCAATACCTAGTGTCATAAAGATGTACATATTCGTATAAAAATTGTCTTCTTGATCTTCATGAATTACATAATTTTTTTTAATGTGAACAAAAAAAAAATAAGGAACGGAAAATATTGATAACAACACAATGTTTGCGGAAATTGTACCTGTAACTTTTTGTATCAAAAACAAAATTCCTCAGTGAATGGAGTTGAAGAAAGTATGTGGATTTTCCCAAGTAGACTTGTACGTTTGAAGTCACTTATTATTTTGGGGAAATTGTACCTGTTGATATTTGTCCAACAAACAATATCACTTAATGAGAATGAGCTGATTTTCCGCAAGTAAGATTGTAGATTTAAAGTCAACTTTATGATTTCGGGAATAATACAACCACACACACTTATTATTTTGGGGAAATTGTACATGTTGCCACTTGTACAAGAAACAATAATCATCAATTAATGATGATGACTTTTTTCTAATTTTCTACTAAAGCTCTCAACATTTGTAACTAATTTAAAACACGTGAATTTTATTTATTAATTTTTATTTTTAATTTTTACTCGACCCACAACCCATAAAATATTTAATTGTCCTCAGAAATTATAATTAACAGCGTTCCGATTTTTAGAGATCCGGCAGTCGGAACACTACGATTTTCAGTGATCCGGCAGTCGGACACTACTATTTTTATTGTTCCATTGTTTCGATTTTTAGAGATCCGGCAGTCGGAACACTAAAATTTTTAGTGATCCGACAGTCGGAACACTACGATTTTTAGTGCCCCGCAGCCGAACACTACGATTTTTATTGATCCATTGCCCACGTGTTCTATTAAATTTTATTTTTTTAATTTGTATTTATTAAAAAAATTATAAAATATTTAATTTTCCTCACTAATCATAATAAACTCATGTATCCACTGCCAGAACACTACAATATTTAGTGCGCCATTGTACAACAACCGAATCAATGTTTTTCATGTTTTCTACTTAAGTTCCCAACGTTATTAATTAATATGTATACATACATGGGTTAAAGAGGTGTATCTGAGTTTTTATGTCTTAATTTGTACTTATCTCAAAAATTATAAATATTTAATTTTCCTCGCCAATCATAATAAACTCGTGTGTGGTACATTATCATTACGTTATTTTTTAGTGTTCCGACATGTGGTACACAACGATTTTTTAGTGCTCCGACTGCGGAACACTACGATTTTTAGTGTTCCGACTGCGGAGCACTACAATTTTTAGTGTTCCGACTGCGGTACCCAACGTTTTTAGTGTACTAAAATGTGGTGCACTACGTTTATCGTTGTGCTCCGGAACAGTATCACTAAAATATTTTTTAGTGTTTGTGTTCCGGAACACTAACGCTAAAAATATTTTAGTGATACTGTTCTCGGAGCGGTACACTATGTTAGTGTACTGTTTATTTTCGAACTCTGGTATCTATATATAATTCTTTCTTATGCTGTCACAAATACCTTTTGCAAATATTAGTAGTCTAAATATGCGATAAGCATGCTTTAGTGTTCTAAACATTTCTATGTTTTCGAGATCATTTATTGAGGTTTATAGAATTCACAAAAAAAATCTGAATGCGTCCGCCTAATTGGAAAACAATGAATTTTCTGCATAATCTATTATTTGTCATTCTTTGTGATCACACCAGCATAAATAATTTCAGTGTGCCACAACAGTGTTTTCCATGGTAATCTAGAAGGTAATGTGAAAAACAAGGCCTGAGTGTATTTGTTTATTCTGTCAGAATTACTTTAAATAAATATACAACTGGTTGTACTGGTTATTTGACTTCTTGGATCATTAACTAAAAACGCGAAAAATGTATGGGAGGCCAAGTTTTCTTTACAGAGCAAAGTAGCAAAAGAGAGAACTGACTGACGTTTTGTGTTAACAGAGGACTTCCAGCAACAATTGGTACACATTTTTACAAATTTTAGGGTAACCAGACAGACCTATTACAAGGTAGGCCACATCAAACAGCTTTTGCTCTGTTCCAGAACCTGCAAGAAGTTACTACTTTTTACTACGATAACATTTTTTCCTTTATGTTATCGAAAGAAATAGTAAAAATTAGTAGATTCTTGCAGTACTGGAACAGACCATTTAAACCAGTTACATACTTGCTCTGTTCCAGAACCTGCAAGAAGCTACTATTTTTTACTACGATAAAAAATTTTCCTTTATGTTATCGAAAAAATAGTACAAATTAGTAGATTCTTGCAGTACTGGAACAGACCAAATATTTTAAATACATATATTAAAATTCAGTTGAAATGAAAATTATTATTACAACATTAATTGAAATGCAATATTGTGATGAAACAAACCTTTGAACACACATCGACCACCCATTCATTTTTCGCGTTTTTATTTTAGTTAATGATCCAAGAAGTCAAATAAGTCCCGGTCTACACTAGCGTGAATTTCATTAAAAAATTTCATGAAATTAGGCGTTCTTAAATCGAATTCCTCACTGCAGCGATTTTAAGATTTTACTCTACTATGGAAGTCGATCTAGAGACGCATAATTTCATGAAATTTTTTCAATGAAATCACTGTAGTGTGGACCGGGACTAAACAATACAAACTGTTGCATATGGTCTGTTCCAGTACTGCAAGAATCTACTAATTATACCCTCAGCATTTATGCTAACGAGGGTATATACACTTTCATACGGGCAAAATGTGCCTCATCGAAATAATGGTTTTAGACCCCAAGTATGTTTGGACGAAGTGTGTTTCAGACAATTTGGAGTCGATTGAGCAATGTCCGTCTGTCTGTCTGGCTGGCTGGAGCAAAAGATAACTCTCGAACGGATTGTGTCCAAAATTTGGCTTGCGTAATTTTTTGTCCAAACTTAGTTTAAGTTCGAAGATGGGTTATATCGATCCACTCCTTCCGGTACCTCCCCCACAAGTTCGAAAATGTTCGGAAAATGTGTGCGTACGATAACTCTTGAAGGGAGTAACCGATTTGGTCCATACTTTGCAAATCGTGAAACGTCTACAGACTTAGATGAGGTTTCAATATGGACTCAATCGGTCCACTCCTTCGAGTACCTTCCACACAAATTTTCGGATAAGTTCAGTTTAGGACCTGCTCTCGAATCGCTTTGTATTTTGTTTTCGCAACATGTATTCACTGCCCCCCATACGACGGTATAAGTCCCATCAGGGGCAAGTCCATACTTCCTGAGAAAATAGCATGAAAGTTGCAAAAAACCCCTATGACACCATGTAAGGTGGTTGGAGCGCACGATAACTCTCGAACGGATCTGCCGATTCGGTCCAAAATATGGTCTTAGTAATATTTTGTCCAAACATAGTTCAAGTTTGAAGATAAGTCATATCGGTCCACTCCTTCAGGTACCTCCCCCACAAAAGTTCAAAAATGTTCGGAAAAATTGTTCGTACGGTAACTCTTGAAGGGAGTGGCCGAATTGGTCTATACTTTACACATCCTAATATATCTACCAGATATAGATCAGGTTCAAATATGGACTATTTTTGTCCACTGGGTACTGGATAGACCTCCCATACAAAATTTCGGATAAGTTCACTTTAAGACCTAATAACGACTAACTTTGATTTTTGTTGAAGCAACTTGCATTCGCTGCCTCAATTACGATATTAAATTTTTTTAGGGGCAAGTCCATACTTCTTGAGCAAACAGCCCGAAGAGTGTAAAAACCCCCTATGACACCATATGTTGTGGCTGGAGATCCACTTCCATAACGGTCAATGTCGATCCATTCCTTTTAGTATCTCCTCCGTAAAACTGTTGATCTTTAATCCTAATCAATCCTAATCAGACAATTTGGAGTCGATTGAGCAATGTCCGTCTGTCTGTCTGGCTGGAGCGAAAGATAACTCTCGAACGGATTGTGTCCAAAATTTGGCTTGCGTAATTTTTTGTCCAAACTTAGTTTAAGTTCGAAGATGGGTTATATCGGTCCACTCCTTCCGGTACCTCCCCCACAAGTTCGAAAATGTTCGGAAAATGTGTGCGTACGATAACTCTTGAAGGGAGTAACCGATTTGGTCCATACTTTGCAAATCGTGAAACGTCTACAGACTTAGATGAGGTTTCAATATGGACTCAATCGGTCCACTCCTTCGAGTACCTTCCACACAAATTTTCGGATAAGTTCAGTTTAGGACCTGCTCTCGAATCGCTTTGTATTTTGTTTTCGCAACATGTATTCACTGCCCCCCATACGACGGTATAAGTCCCATCAGGGGCAAGTCCACACTTCCAGAGAAAATAGCCTGGAAGTTGCAAAAAAAACCTATGACACCGTGTGAGGTGGTTGGAGGGCAAGATAACTCTCGAACGGATCTGCCGATTCGGTCCAAAATTTGGCCTTAGTAATATTTTGTCCAAACATAGTTTAAATTCGAAGATAAGCCATATCGGTCCACTCCTTCAGGTACCTCCCCCACAAAAGTTCAAAAATGTTCGGAAAAATTGTGCGCACGATAACTCTTGAGGGGAGTGACCGATGTAATACATACTTTGCACATCCTAATATATATACCAGATATAGATCTGATTCGAATATGGACTATATTTGTCTACTCCTTCTGGTACCTCTTACACACAATTTCGGATAAGTTCACTTTAAGACCTGCTCTCGAATCACTTTGACGTTTGTTGAAACGATTTGCATTCGCTACCTCCATTACGACGGTAAAAGTCTTTTCAGGGGCAAGTCTATATTTCTTTGGAAAACAGCCCGAATAGTGTAAGAAAAACCCCTATATCACCATATACGGCAGTCGGAGAGCACGATAACTCTCGAACTATTCAACCGATTTGGTCTAACATTTGATCTTCGTCATATTATATCCAAACTTAGTTTCATGGGGGCAATACCGGTCCACAACTTCCGGTACTTCTCCCCAATATTTAAAAAATGTCACTAAACCGCTAGGACGATATCACTTGAATGGGGCAACAACTTTGGTCCAAACTTTGGATCTCCTAATATTTTGTCAAAATTTAGCTTAAATTCTAAAATACCGAAGGGTATCTCCCCCACAAAAGTTCAACATTTGTGTCTTAGTGCAGTTAATTCCTAATCCACATTTTTGTCGGCAAGTTCAAATGCCCAAAAAGGACCACAAAATTCTGAAGAGACCTTAAATATATTCGATGTGTCCGTAGGTGAAAGTTTCACTTCACATTGGATGAGGGTATATATCTGTCGGCAAATCCGTCTGACACTTTTTACTTGTCTCGTTTAGAGTTAAGCTTGATGATCGAAAATTTTTTGCAAGTGAAAAAGGAAAGCCAAGGACTCGAACCCACACAGTCACCAAATTACGTGACCTGGTTTCGCTACTAGTTGAGTAGCTCTTCAGACGTATCGACTGTCGGATGGCTTCTCTGTCCTAGAACTTTTGGTTTTTCAAATGCAAATGTGTTTTTATACATTCACGGATATTTGGCCGTTGAATTGTATTTCTTCATGACAAACGTTTGTTTTTTGCGTTGCCTTTGAAGTTATGAGTTTGGCTTTGAACGCTAACACGCCGTGACAACATTTTTTCATATGTTTTCAAGGACGCGGGTTTAAATCCCATCCGGGTTCAGCCTGTTTTTTATTTTTTGAAATTTTGCCTGTAAAGGCGAATTAGTTCCAAAAGTTCTAGAACAGAGAAGCCATCCTACAGTCGATACGTCTGAAGAGTTACTCAACTAATAGCGAAACCAGGTCACGTAATTTGGTGACTGGCTTTCCTTTTTCACTTGCAAAAAATTTTTTATTTTGCGTTGACAATGCTCGTTTCTTTTTTTATTTTGTCTTAATTGTCAAATAAATGTCAAATCAGCAGTTTGACAGATTTTCCACTTTTTACATGCTCTCTTTAAAGTTTTATTACTTTTGGGGTTAAGGAATGCTTTCCGAGTTAAAAATTGCAAAACTTTAGGAACATTTAATGTAATGGAACAAAGCTACAGTATGCAAAGTTCATATTTGTACACCTCTACAATATGAATAAAATCGTTATTAATTTCATATTTATAGTACGGTTACACTAGAGTTTTTTGCCGGGTTAACCCACTTCATGAGGATTTATTTGACGTTTGCGCTATGGAATTGACATTTGAAACCCAAACCCACTGGGTTAATCCGGTTAAGTGTAACCGGGGTATTATATGCAAATATGTAACTACTGATCATGGTACAATCATTACAAGGTAGGCCACAGCAAACAGCTGATTAAAATTTTTACTTGAGGTCCCCTTATTCCTTGTTACGGATTTAACATACTTTGTACATGTGTAAATATATTAAAATTCTGTTGAAATGAAAATTATTATTACAACATTAATTGAAATGCAATATTGTGATAAAAAAACCGTTGAACAAACACGGAAGATGACTCTGTAAAGAAAACTTGGCCACCCAGAAGTCTAATAAACAATACAACCTGTTGCATATTTATTTAAAGTAATTTTAAATAATAATCAAATACACTCAGGCCTTGTTTTTTCACGATTTTGTCGTGCCTGTCCTACCTTCTAGATTATTGTACCATGCTACTGATGGCAATTACTATAACGAAGAACTAATTAAAATAATAAAACGAATTTTTAATTTATTCCTTCGTATTCGTACACCAAGAAGCACTATCTACATATATATTTATGGTATTTTTATACCCTCAGCCTTTAGGCTAAGGAGGGTATATACACTTTGATACGATGAAAATGTGCCTCATCGAAATAATGGTTTTAGACCCCAAGTATGTTTGGACGAAATGTGTTTCAGACAATTTGGAGTCGATCTAGCCATGTCCGTCCGTCTGTCTGTCTGTCCTGCTGGCTGGAGCGCACGATAACTCTCGAACGGATGAACCGATTCGGTTCAAATTTTGGCTTTCGTAATATTTTGCCCAAACTTAGTTTAAGTTCGAAGATGAGCTACATCGGTCCACTCCTTCCGATACCTCCCCCACAAAAGTTCGAAAATGTTCGGAAAGTTTGTGCGCACGATAACTCTTGAAGGGAGTGACCGATTTGGTGCATACTTTGTATAGCGTAAACTTTCTACCAGAGTAATATGAGGTTCCAATATGGTCTCAATAGGTCCACTCCTTCGGGTACCTCCCACACAAAATTTCGGAAAAGTTCAGTTTAGGGCCATCTCTCGAATCGCTTTGATTTTTGTTTTAGCAACTTGTATTCACTTCCCTTCATACGACGGTACAAGTTTCATGAGGGGAAAGTCAATACTTCCTGAGAAAATAGCCTGAAAGTTGCAAAAAAACCCCTATGACACCGTGTGAGGTGGTTGGAGCGCAAGATAACTCTCGAACGGATCTGCCGATTCGGTCCAAAATATGGCCTTAGTAATATTTTGTCCAAACATAGTTTAAGTTTGAAGATAAGCCATATCGGTCCACTCCTTCAGGTACCTTCCCCACAAAAGTTCAAAAATGTTCGGAAAAATTGTTCGTACGGTAACTCTTGAAGGGAGTGGCCGAATTGGTCTATACTTTACACATCCTAATATATCTACCAGATATAGATCAGGTTCAAATATGGACTATATTTGTCCACTCCATCCGGTACCTCCCACACAAAACTTGCGGATAAGTTCACTTTAAGACCTGATATCGAATCACTTTGATTTTTGTTGAAGCAACTTGCATTCGCTGCCTCAATTACGATATTAAAAGTTTTTTTAGGGGGAAGTCCATACTTCTTGAGCCAACAGCCCGAAAAGTGTAAAACACCATATGTTGTGGCTGGAGATCCACTTCCATAACGGTCAATGTCGATCCATTCCTTTTAGTATCTCCTCCGCAAAACTTTTGATCTTTAATCCTAATCAACATTTTTGTCGGTTCAAACGCCCAAATTTTTTAAAACCCCCTAAATACACACGTATTTTGGGGAAAAAATTGTTTCAATATACACATGCTGAGGGTATACCTCTGTCGGCAAAGCCGACTGATACTTCTTTACTTGTGTTTATTTTTCAATTCAAGACTAAAAAGAACATGGAAGTAACTGAGCTAGAAGTTGGAGTTCTTAATATATTCAGTAGGGACTTTTATTCCAAACATGAATTTTCTACCCCCAGACCTTGACTTCCATTTTATGTCACAGTGTAATCAGTAAAATTTCCCATAGTTACCACAATGTCCTTCAAAGGAGTCCAACAGGAAACATAAAATTCCTACTTATAACAAATTCGGTGGTCAAATGGAACTAATGTCAGCAAAATTCCTTAAAGCATCGCGTCGCTTTATATTGGAGCTATACCAAAACGTTGGTCTATATAAAAAATTTTTGGTAGATATGTTTTTTAGCCTTTGGCAACACAAAAGCAACAAATTACAATCGATTTCTTCTTCTTTATTTGCAAAAACGTGGAGCTTCAATCCGTTCGGACGCTAATTTTCACAGACGGACGGACGGACATGGCTATATCAATGTAGAATTGCACGCTGATCAAGAACATACATATATAATAGGGTGACCCAAAAACAAAAAGAAAAACATTTTTTTCCATTTGATCCAAAAACCTTATATATGAAGTTTTATGACGATCGGTAACGTTAAATTTAAAAGAATCTTTAGTGCTCTGATAATCATAAACAAATATGTATTTAAAAATCCAATACCATGAAAAGAGTTATTTTTTCCTGGAACCGACATCTATTCGACTTCAATAAAGATGGAATGTATATCGATGAATAATCTCGTAACAAACCTTTATTTACCTTAGAGGTATGTATATGAGTCATATATCTAATTTTGTAATCACAAATTTAGCCTTAGGTGGTTTGTGTTAACCTGCTATCTTTCTACGTAATGTATTTAACGCTCGAAAACACTGTTTGTCTCTCCGCCTTTGTTGTCCATCCAATTATCAAAAATAACTGAGATAAGATTAGTGACTTGGTTTGTTGCAGGTCGGTCGGTCGTATTTTAACGATCGTCATTCAATGGTGGTAGAGCTGTTGAATATTTTCACTTGAAATTCAGTTAACTTCCGAATTTTCGTCGCATAACAAGTACGGTGCTGCAGTTTAAGCTTTAACGAACGAAACAAATAACAAAAATAATTAATCAAAATGCGTATCTTATTAACAATTGGTGTTGTCTTCATTGCATTCATGGCTTATGCCTATTCCGGTAATATCCCATTTGAAGTTAAAACAATTTAAGTGCTGTACATAGATAATAAAGTGTGTTTGATTAAAACAAAAAAAAAAAAAAGAAGGAAAATAGTGAATTAAAAGACATACATATGCTTCGGGACTGTACTAAATTAAAGAAATTTTGGACATTTCGTTAATGATAAAGACATTCCAAGGACATTAACAGTCGTTCTACAAATATTGCTTCAAATATCAAAATAAAGTTTAAAACAGATTGGGGTGTCTTCGGTTCTTATCAAACTAACGAAAAATTGTTGATAAATTCTAAATGGAAGGGAACAAAGTTCAGTTTATATATTGTGAAATTTTCAGTTAATTTAATCTCCGATAAATGAAATATTTAATAATAGCAAAAACTATTGATAAGTAAAACAAATATAAGATGTACCCACATGTTTTCCATAGGAAAATTGCAATTGCAGCCTGGCTGAATAAGATTTTCCATAGGAAAATTGCAATTGCAGCCTGGCTGAATAAGATTTTCCATAGGAAAATTGCAATTGCAGCCTGGCTGAATAAGATTTTCCATAGGAAAATTGCAATTGCAGCCTGGCTGAATAAGATTTTCCATAGGAAAATTGCAATTGCAGCCTGGCTGAATAAGATTTTCCATAGGAAAATTGCAATTGCAGCCTGGCTGAATAAGATTTTCCATAGGAAAATTGCAATTGCAGCCTGGCTGAATAAGATTTTCCATAGGAAAATTGCAATTGCAGCCTGGCTGAATAAGATTTTCCATAGGAAAATTGCAATTGCAGCCTGGTTGAATAAGATTTTCCATAGGAAAATTGCAATTGCAGCCTGGCTGAATAAGATTTTCCATAGGAAAATTGCAATTGCAGCCTGGCTGAATAAGATTTTCCATAGGAAAATTGCAATTGCAGCCTGGCTGAATAAGATTTTCCATAGGAAAATTGCAATTGCAGCCTGGCTGAATAAGATTTTCCATAGGAAAATTGCAATTGCAGCCTGGCTGAATAAGATTTTCCATAGGAAAATTGCAATTGCAGCCTGGCTGAATAAGATTTTCCATAGGAAAATTGCAATTGCAGCCTGGCTGAATAAGATTTTCCATAGGAAAATTGCAATTGCAGCCTGGCTGAATAAGATTTTCCATAGGAAAATTGCAACATTTCATTCAGCCTGGCTGAGTTAATGTTTGCCAAGCATATTCACTCCCAGTGTGACTAATTACGGTTGTTTTCTCTTGCTCGGTTATATAAACTATGTTTTTGACTAAAGTTAAAAGAACAAAATTTTGCCCACGAATGACTCTAGAAATTGCGCTGATATCTGCTGTTGCTGCTATTTTATTTATTTGTTTTTGTGTGTTTATTTACTAATTTGTTTCTATATCGTGCTATCTAGTCATCACCCCATTCTACCGCCAATACCTTCACATAGACATAGCTTTCTGTACATATCTACCGTCCCCATGCAATTGAAATGATGTCAACAACTAAAACGCTATTATCAATATTTTCCGATCAATTTCTGATAAGATTATGCGCGGCTGCTTGCGCTTTGCTTATCTGCAAAGACAGTTTAAATATTTGTATTTTTATTCGACAAAGTAGAACAAGAAAAACGCTAGAAGCATTAGAGGTAACTGGGGGAATATTATCAGATTGTTTAGGGATTTGAGTCATAATTCTAAGAAACAGATTTGAAGGGCACTTGAAGGGTCAGGTGGAGTTTCGAGGGACACCAAAGGCCACAATTAACTTGGATTTTTTAAAGATTTTTAGGAGCCACCAAAGGCCACAGTATATGCGGATTTTTTAGAATATTAATAATTTAAAATATATTTCATATCTCTCTTTCAGATTCCTGTGTCCAATGTAACTCATCAACGGATCCCAAATGTGCCACACAACCTGAAAACTTCTTAGCCAAGCAATGTGCCAATTCCAACTCCACCTGTTATGTTCGTGTTGTGGGTAAGAACTCAAATACCAAGCTCCCCAAAGAAATGTTGTAACCAAAATTAATGTTTCCCCCCTCCCCTCTAGATGGTGTCACAATTCGTGGTTGCGCCAGTGAATTGGACAATGCCACCTTGTCCACCTGCAACAACAACATGGAATGTATGACCTGCAGCTTCATGGAAGGATGTAATGGTGCCGTTTTCCCTCAATATCGTCTTAGCTGCATCCAATGCTCTGGCAGCTTGAACAGCACATGCTCTTTGGATATTTCTGCACGTCCCGCCATTTGTCCCACTTATAAATTGGGTGACAAATGTTACATTCGTCGCGATGACAAGAACACCACTCAATCATTCCAACGTGGTTGTCTTTCCACAGCCCAAGCTAATGGTGTCTGCACAGACACAAGCGATTGTTACACCTGCGAAGGTGCCGGTTGCAATTTCTTGCAAGCCAATGAAACTGTTATTCCCTGGGCCAAGGGTTCTGCCTATGCCTATGGTTCATCATTGTTCTTGATTGCTGTGGCATTCTTCGTAACCAGACAATCTTAAGAAGGAGAGTGAAGAAAGGAAGAGAAGAAGAAGAAAATGGAGTTGTTATAGTTTTTATATTTTAACATTTATTTCTGAAGCACTCTTCTGCCACGACACCTAAAAGTGTGAAAAACTTATAATTTGTCCCTTATTTTGTTTAACCGGAAGTAGTTTCAATATTCTAGTGTCTTTGTTTTTGTATTAGTAAGCGATGTTTTTGTATGGAGAAGATGAAAGCAATAATAAAAATTTTTATGGAGTGCAAAGAAAATCTTTGATTTTTCATTTACAAATTTTTATTTTTATTTTGGAAAAGAGGATGAGGAAGTTTGTTCTTCTTTCATCCCAAAGTGCCAATGGCAGGGGACAACTATGAAGTGCCACTGTTTGTGTGTCTCCACATTATCGTCTCTGTGTTTTCATAAGTCATCAATGAAGAAATTAGTTTTTCCTTAATTCTTTGTCCCCTCCTCCAAGGGGGAAAACATACAACAGAATTATTACAGTGGAGGGTAAAAATGATCGGCGCATGTTGCTGTGAACTATTGAATGAAGTTTTTCCAAAAATTCTATAAAAATCCAGGTTTATTGTGGCATCCAAAAGTTCTCTAAAAATCCAGGTTTATTGTGGCATCCAAAAGTTCTCTAAAAATCCACGTATATTGTGGCCTTTGGTAGCTCCAAAAAATCTTTAAAAAATTCACGTTTATGGTGGCCTTTTGTGGCTCCAAAAAATCTTTAAAAAATCCACGTTTATGGTGGCCTTTGGTGGCTCCAAAAAATCTTTAAAAAATCCACGTTTATGATGGCCTTTGGTGGCTCCAAAAAAATCTTTAAAAAATCCACGTTTATCGTGGCCTTTGGTGGCTCCAAAAAAATCTTTAAAAAATCCACGTTTATGGTGGCCTTTGGTGGCTCCAAAAAATCTTTAAAAAATCCACGTTTATGGTGGTTTTTGGTGGCTTCAAAAAATCTTTAAAAAATCCACGTTTATGGTGGCCTTTGGTGGCTCCAAAAAATCTTTAAAAATCCACGTTTATGGTGGCCTTTGGTGGCTCCAAAAAATCTTTGAAAAATCCACGTTTATGGTGGCCTTTGGTGGCTCCAAAAAATCTTTAAAAAATCCACGTTTATGGTGGCCTTTGGTGGCTCCAAAAAATCTTTAAAAATCCACGTTTATGGTGGCCTTTGGTGGCTCCAAAAAGTCTTTAAAAAATCCACGTTTATGGTGGCCTTTGGTGGCTCCAAAAAATCTTTAAAAAATCCACGTTTATGGTGGCCTTTGGTGGCTCCAAAAAATCTTTAAAAAATCCACGTTTATGGTGGCCTTTGGTGGCTCCAAAAAATCTTTAAAAAATCCACGTTTATGATGGCCTTTGGTGGCTCCAAAAAATCTTTAAAAAAAATCCACGTTTATGTTGGCCTTTGGTGGCTCCAAAAAATCTTTAAAAAATCCACGTTTATCGTGGCTTTCGAAGGCTTCTTTCGAAAAATTCTTTAAAAATCCAAAAATTCTTTAAACAAAATCCAGGTTTATTGCCGTCTTTGGTGCCTTCAAATATTCCTTAAAAATCCACGTTTATTGGTGCCTTTGGTGGTTGCGAAAAATCTTTAAAAAATTCACGTTTATGGTGGCCTTTGGTGGCTCCAAAAAATCTTTAAAAAATCCACGGTTATGGTGGCCTTTGGTGACTCCAAAAAATCTTTAAAAAATTCACGTTTATGGTGGCCTTTGGTGGCTCCAAAAATCTTTAAAAAATCCACGGTTATGGTGGCCTTTGGTGACTCCAAAAAATCTTTAAAAAATCCACGGTTATGGTGGCCTTTGGTGGCTCCAAAAAATCTTTAAAAAATCCACGTTTATGGAGGCCTTTGGTGGCTCCAAAAAATCTTTGAAAAATCCACGTTTATGGTGGCCTTTGGTGACTCCAAAAAATCTTTAAAAAATTCACGGTTATGGTGGCCTTTGGTGGCTCCAAAAAATCTTTAAAAAAATCCACGTTTATGGTGGCCTTTGGTGGCTCCAAAAAATCTTTAAAAAATCCACGTTTATGGTGGCCTTTGGTGGCTCCAAAAAATCTTTAAAAAATCCACGTTTATGGAGGCCTTTGGTGGCTCCAAAAAATCTTTAAAAAATTCACGTTTATGGAGGCCTTTGGTGTCTCCAAAAAATCTTTAAAAAATCCACGTTTATGGAGGCCTTTGGTGTCTCCAAAAAATCTTTAAAAAATCCACGTTTATGGAGGCCTTTGGTGTCTCCAAAAAATCTTTAAAAAATCCACGTTTATGGTGGCCTTTGGGGGCTCCAAAAAATCTTTAAAAAATCCACGTTTATGGTGGCCTTTGGTGGCTCCAAAAAATCTTTAAAAAATCCACGGTTATGGTGGCCTTTGGTGACTCCAAAAAATCTTTAAAAAATCCACGGTTATGGTGGCCTTTGGTGGCTCCAAAAAATCTTTAAAAAATCCACGGTTATGGTGGCCTTTGGTGACTCCAAAAAATCTTTAAAAAATCCACGGTTATGGTGGCCTTTGGTGGCTCCAAAAAATCTTTAAAAAATCCACGTTTATGGTGGCCTTTGGTGACTACAAAAAATCTTTAAAAATCCACGTTTATGGAGGCCTTTGGTGGCTCCAAAAAATCTTTGAAAAATCCACGTTTATGGTGGCCTTTGGTGACTCCAAAAAATCTTTAAAAAATTCACGGTTATGGTGGCCTTTGGTGGCTCCAACAAATCTTTAAAAAATCCACGTTTATGTTGGCCTTTGGTGGCTCCAAAAAATCTTTAAAAAATCCACGTTTATGGAGGCCTTTGGTGGCTCCAAAAATCTTTAAAAAAATCCACGTTTATGGTGGCCTTTGGTGGCTCCAAAAAATCTTTAAAAAATCCACGTTTATGGAGGCCTTTGGTGGCTCCAAAAAATCTTTAAAAAATTCACGTTTATGGAGGCCTTTGGTGTCTCCAAAAAATCTTTAAAAAATCCACGTTTATGGAGGCCTTTGGTGGCTCCAAAAAATCTTTAAAAAATCCACGTTTATGGAGGCCTTTGGTGTCTCCAAAAAATCTTTAAAAAATCCACGTTTATGGTGGCCTTTGGTGGCTCCAAAAAATCTTTAAAAAATCCACGTTTATGGTGGCCTTTGGTGGCTCCAAAAAATCTTTAAAAAATCCACGTTTATGGTGGCCTTTGGTGGCTCCAAAAAATCTTTAAAAAATCCACGTTTATGGTGGCCTTTGGTGGCTCCAAAAAATCTTTAAAAAATCCACGTTTATGGTGGCCTTTGGTGGCTCCAAAAAATCTTTAAAAAATCCACGTTTATGGTGGGCTTTGGTGGCTCCAAAAAATCTTTAAAAAATCCACGTTTATGGTGGGCTTTGGTGGCTCCAAAAATCTTTAAAAAATCCACGTTTATGGTGGGCTTTGGTGGCTCCAAAAAATCTTTAAAAAATCCACGTTTATGGTGGGCTTTGGTGGCTCCAAAAATCTTTAAAAAATCCACGTTTATGGTGGCCTTTGGTGGCTCCAAACAATCTTTAAAAAATCCACGTTTATGGTGGCCTTTGGTGGCTCCAAAAATTATTTAAAAAATCCGTGTTTATTGTTGCCTTTAGTGGCTCCAAAAAATCTTTAAAAAATCCACGTTTATGGTGGCCATTGGTGGCTCCAAAAATTATTTAAAAAATCCGTGTTTATTGTTGCCTTTAGTGGCTCCAAAAAATCTTTAAAAAATCCGTGTTTATTGTTGCCTTTAGTGGCTCCAAAAAATCTTTAAAAAATCCACGTTTATGGTGGCCTTTGGTGGCTCCAAAAAATCTTTAAAAAATCCACGTTTATGGTGGCCTTTGGTGCCTCCAAAAAATCTTTAAAAAATCCACGTTTATGGTGGCCTTTGGTGGCTCCAAAAAATCTTTAAAAAATCCACGTTTATGGTGGCCTTTGGTGGCTCCAAAAATCTTTAAAAAATCCACGTTTTTGGTGGCCTTTGGTGGCTCCAAAAAGTCTTTAAAAAATCCACGTTTATGGTGGCCTTTGGCGGCTCCTAAAATTCTTTAAAAAATCCACGTTTATTGTGGCCTTTGATGGCTCCAAAAATTCTTTAAAAAATCCACGTTTATTGTGGCCTTTGGTGGCTCCAAAAAATCTTCAAAAAATCCACGTTTATGGTGGGCTTTGGTGGCTCCAAAAAATCTTTAAAAAATCCACGTTTATGGTGGCCTTTGGTGGCTCCAAAAAATCTTTAAAAAATCTACGTTTATGGTGGCCTTTGGTGGCTCCAAAAATCTTTAAAAAATCCACGTTTTTGGTGGCCTTTTGTGGCTCCAAAAAATCTTTAAAAAATCCGTGTTTATTGTTGCCTTTAGTGGCTCCAAAAATCTTTAAAAAATCCACTTTTATGGTGGCCTTTGGTGGCTCCAAAAAATCTTTAAAAAATCCACGTTTATGGTGGCATTTGGTGGCTCCAAAAATCTTTAAAAAATCCACGTTTATGGTGGCCTTTGGTGGCTCCAAAAAATCTTTAAAAAATCCACGTTTATGGTGGCCTTTAGTGGCTCCAAAAAATCTTTAAAAAATCCCCGTTTATGGTGGCCTTTGGAGCCCCCAAAAAATCTTTAAAAAATCCCCGTTTATGGTGGCCTTTGGTGGCTCCAAAAAATCTTTAAAAAATCCACGTTTATGGTGGCCTTTGTGGCTCCAAAAAAATCTTTAAAAAATACACGTTTATTGTGCCCTTTGGTGACTCCAATAATTCTTTAAAAAATCTACGTTTATTATTGCCTTTGGTGGCTGCTAAAAATGTGCTGTTTCTATATGTTAATTTTTGTTCATCACTGTTCTTCACAACATAATTGCCTCGGGTAGGGTCACACAGCTAACGCCAGATGATGCCTCAGTACAAATGTATTCATTGAATACTACAAAAGAAGGAGGAGTAGGAAAAAACACAATCGTACACACCAAAAGTAAAACAGCCAAACAAATGCTAAGCGTAAATGTTTCAACACCACAATATTTTTCAAGAGTTTTTAATTGAATTCTTATTGGAAGTTAAAGCAACAAACTCTAAGAAATAAAAATTCTGCTCTGATCTCCACACTTTTTGGAACAACATCGGCAGCAACAGCGAGCGAGCATGTGTTTGTTCCTTCGTTCATAGATATTTTCAGCTTCCCTTACACGAATAGACTCTCTATTCCAAGGGATGTTGGGATGCCATTCAATGATTTTGTCAACACCTACTCTAAAGACCCCCGTTTATATGTCGTAACAATAAAACAAATGTTTATTACATCCATCTGAAGATGACTATGTCCTGTGAAAATATGAAGATTTGCTTTCGTTGCTGTTCTTTTAGATATTATTTTGGTGTTGGAATGATGGTGTTTCTTTGAACTGCCAATGCGTATTTGAAAATTGCATTACATTCAGATGTAAAACATTGTTGTGTTTTTGTTGCTGATGTTGTGGCGACAACAGTATTTAAATTTAATGAAATATTTCTAAAACATTTGTAATAAAAGTTGACCTTTCTTTCATGTTTCCAAACAATATTTTCAGGGGCAATCGACTATTAGTATGTGTATAAGAGTTGTTTTGGGTAACTTGAAAACGTGAATGAAATGTTGTTTGGATGAAATTCACAGGATTTTTGAATACGAAATAGGTAGGAAATCAAACAGTGAATAGGCGATGTAATTGTTAAATACAACTCAAATAGGAAAAAGAAAAATGCCAATAAGCTCGAGCGGGATTTTAAATCTGAAATGTTTTGAAAATTTCGTCTGTCTTTATGAGTTTTTTGTGTTATTGGCTTTATTTGAAATTTATTCAATGCACTCTCTGAATGTACAAATAGAGATTGGTTGAACAGATGTATAAGATGTACGTAAATCAATTACCCAAACAATGCACGATGGGGCCGTTGACAGGTTTTTCAGGCAAAAAATCACAGGGGCAAGCAAGACCTTCAAAATTTCGTGCAGATGTTTATAATCGGCCTAGAAACTAATCTCCCAATTTGGTTGACATCGGTTCATATATAGATATAGCTCTCATATACATATATGTTCGCCCGATTTCGAGTAATTGATGGACCAAACACGAAAATTCTGTCCAATTATGATGATATTTGGAATATGTGGCGAAATTCGGACTGGAAACAAGTTTGCCAAGTTATTTTGAAATCGGTTCAGATTTGGATATAGCTCCCTTATATATTTTCGCCCGATTTAAGGTATTTGGTGCAACAAACACACAAATTCTGTCCAATTTCAATGAAATTTAAAATGTGTGACGGAATTAGGTCTAGAAAAAAGTATGCCAAATTATATCGAAATCGGTTCAGATTTGGATATAGCTCCCATATATACATATATATTTATTTATTTAACAACCGAACATTAATTCAAAGCCATCGGGCCAAAAAAGATGAATTAAATTATAACAACTCATTGTATGTTATCACAACTCACAAATTTTCACCCGATTTTAGGTATTTCGTGCAGCAATCACGCTATATATGTCCAATTGTGATGAACAGGGTTTAAAAGCCAACATATAAAAACATTAGCATTAGCTGTACACTTCAACTGCTACACAATATTGACATACACGGCTAAATAAGCAACGGAACGCATATTTATTTTTGTACATTTTTTGCTTATTTCGTTTTTTACGCCTAATCTTTTTTGCGTTAGGCATAATCGACAACCATGCTACATATTTAGCAGTCGGCTGACCATTCGTAAGAACGAATTAGCATCCGAGTGTGGTTTTTTGATTAGAGTTGCCAACGCAGTAATAAAAAAGGTGTCATTTAATGTCAAAATACCTCCAAAATAGAACCCATGGCACAATTACCCAGGTAGTGGCATCGTAAAATTTTGAATATGTTATGTCAAAGCTTTCTTTGTGTTGTTGGGGAAATTACAACAAAAATAATTTTTTTATAAAGCGATTTCACTTTTCATATTCGATCAGCTGATGTGATACCACTACCTGGTAGTTCTGCCATGGTAGAACCTAAAGAATACTAATTATTATTGTTTAAAAATAAAAAAATACATATATATTGAACAGCTTCACCAAAAAATCACATGGCTTTGTTGCTTATTCTCTTTTCTGATATGTGTTGATCATGTGTGCTGCAAAATATGAGTATGCGTGCCCGATGCTATTTTACTAAAACGACAATATCAAATAGCATCAGCATCGGTAGCAATATTTTTGTGAAATTTGTTGCTACATGTTGCCGTTGTTCATTGTTGCTAAACATATTTCGAAGAAATTTTAGCAGGTAAAGCTGCAAATATTCGGTGCTTTTGCTAATATGGCGTTAGCATTTTAAACCCTGGTGATGAAATTTAAAGTGTCTGACGGAAACTAGAAAACATTATTGAGACATACTATTGGAATCGGTTTAGATTTGGATATATCGTTCATAAATTTTCTCTGTCGAACTTAATTATTTTCTCATTTTAATTTGTTGATACCGAACTTCCTTGAGAACATAGTTTATATATTTTTCTTTTGACAAATTGCCCGAAACAGAGGCGGCATGAATCAAGAGTTTGGTATTGTTGCCTTGTTCATAGGAGACTTCCGAAGCAAGTTTTCTTCCTTCACTATAATCCACATTAGGGCGCCCTCTCTTCTTTGTATCATTACCTTGTTCTAGCGTAAATACTGTGTCGCTAGCTAACCATAAGCTTCAAATTGTAATACACGATTTTTGGTTAAGGCGTGCACAAATGTTATAAACTTATTTTTTAACTCATGTCTTTGACACCTTGATTAAATTTCGCAGAAATCCATCTATAACGTGTTTTAGTTCTCGCTGATTTTCCAACCAAAAATGAAAAATATCCAATTTTTTAAGTTTTACGAAATCTGGAAATTGATAATTTTTTTGTTCGCAAGTATACGCAAAATGTCTCTTCAAAATCTGTTAGCCGGCATTGTCACCATTCACCAGATACACATTTTTTACGAGAATACACCCCGATACCGAAAGTTGCACTTTTGACTCAAAAACCTGCTATTGACCCCATCGTGCAATGTAATGAAGTTTAAAGTTGTTCGCAGAATGAAATGAAGAAAGACAAAGAAAAGTTTTAATGGACTTCAAATGAATCCATATATACTGATAAAGCATTTGATCTATATATTGATGACAATAATACTAAAAATATTTATATTTTAAGGCAGAAAATGTGGAATTACCGGAATGCACTCGTCAAGTGTATTAGACGTCTGATTTATCTGATAATAGAGCGATCGATTTTGACAAGTCCTTTGTAGGAGTCAAGGATCCCAATGTAATGACAAAAAGGTCATATATCCTAAAAACGAAATAGTGCATTTTACAAATCTGAAAATTTATATTGTTGTTTCAACCATATATTTTGTGTCAGGCACCGAAATGACACAATATATTTGCTGCACCAACAATATATATTTTCAGATTTTTAAAATACACTATTTTGTTCTTAGAATTTTATTGCCTCTACAATATATTTTCTGTGCGTGTACGTTCAACTTACTCACCTAAATTAAGGAAGCACTTCCTGTCGCAATAATGTGGAAACTCAATGACAAACAAATTAATAGCTCTAAAACTTCACTTAAATGAAACTTCTAAACATTTTTGACGGAGGTACCCGAAGGTTTTTTCCTATATACTCTCAGAACTTCTTGGAAATTGTTGTACGTTTGGAAAGACCGAAAATCATGAAATTTTAAAATGTTGGTTAGGGTTACTTCACGCTATTTTAAAGGTTGTCAGTTGAGTTTTTATTAATTACTAGCTGAACACGGTGCGCTTCGCAATCCCGACTATGGTTTAATATAAATGAATGAACTATAATAATATTACGTTTTAATATGCTGTGTATGTAGCTTAGTATATGGTATTTTTGTATGTTCTTCCTAAATCCTTTCCGATTATAAAAACTCACATATTTACAAACTGACATTTTTGAGGTATATCAACCTTCTACTCTCTTCTTTAAGTTTGAGGATAGTTTTAATTTATTTTATTCACGGAAGTAATTTTATATTAACCTTTTGTGTCACTTTAAATTACTCTTAGGATAGCTCCCTTATCTTTATCTGCTTTATATTTGACATAGTGATTAACAAATACGATATTAAGTATTTATGTCATCTCTCGATATCATCTACTGTGACTTTCGCTTCACTATTGCGACACCGTGTAAGACGAATCTTAAGAACATAAAACGAACCTACTAAAGAAAAACATATTTAATATTTGAGTTATTTGAGCGTTATTTCTTGCCCGCCCATTTTTTCGGGACTCCATAGATTGACATAAGTTTTACTGTCACCAAGATTGACATTCCTCACATTTAGATTGAGTCAAATATACTCTATGTAATTTTGGAATCCATAAGGGGGCCTTCTCTATGTGATAAGCCGCTTACCTTACCGCTTAACATTTTATGAGTTTAAAGTCTTTTAAGCTTATAGTGATTCAAAATGAAAATATATGATATTAGCAGCTCAAAAGGAAGAGCTGTCTATCCCTGAGCCCACCCCGTTTTTTTGTAAGAGATGACTTCCTTCCCGCTAATTTTGACAAAAGTTCGAGACTATATATCTTACCATTCTATAGATATCCGATTGCCAATATTAAAACATATGTATAAAGCACAAACAAACATTTGGTATACTGTAATATGTCAAGGTATTTTATTATCTCTTTTAAATTGTTTATCTGAATAGACACTAAACGACTTCTATGAATTAAATATCTCCAAAAAGAACAATAAATTGCATCAGCGAGTGCATATTGGAATTGTATCGAATAATTCCAATCGAATTCCAATATACTGCTATTGTGTCGATAACCTAGGAAAATATTTTTTATGTCAAGAAGAAAGAAGGCGCTTGCAATTTTGGACATTCAGAACCGTATGTTGTAGGAAGTTGTTTATTGAGATCTAAGGTACAATTTTGTAGTTAATTGTTTGCTTTGGTATCCAAAATCCGAGTAAAAATTATAACGGAAGTTTGACCTTGACAATTTGGACCTTGAAGATGAGGTTGATGGATTTAATGTGTACACAATTATTATTCTTTACGACGAGAGCTAAAACTTTGCTTCCACGAGTGAATCCAAGTTCTTAGCGGTTTAGTGGATATAGTCCTTTGGATGTCTATAACCGCGAAATTTGATAGAGAGGGAAAAACGGCGAGACACGTTTCTTTTTTTGGTCTCAGAATATGGTTAATAATTTTCCTATCGCATAGTGTTATATTTTGGAAAGCCGTATCCGTCGGCTTTGCCGCCTCTGTGGATTGAGACGTTTATCTATCGACAGATCGAAAATTGTTTTCACAGAAAATATATTTTTCCCCAAAATTTTTATTCTGGAATTTTTCAGAATTTTGTGGCCTTTTTTTAACGATTGTGGACGTTATAAATAAATGTTAACATTTTTCTGTTAAAATTAATTTGGATTAAAGCACAAAAGGGTTTAACTTTTGCGGAGAATATTTCTAAATGAATGTGCCCAGTTAGTCCATTCAACATAGTACTAGTAATCGCGGCCACAACCCATGTTAGTTGGTCAACGTAGAAGATGGCCATCTTCTAAGTTGCATATTTGCTCACAATCTTAGCGAACAATATTTAGCTTTTGTAGTGGATGCACCCGAAGGGGTGAACCAATGTGACTTATACTAAGTTGTCGTCCAAAATTTGGACCAAATCGGTTAATCCGTTTAAGAGATGTCATGCGCTCCAGCCAGAGAGGCAGACTGGGCTAAGTGATTAGGGACATATGAGGGTAAAATTATACAAATACAATAGGAAACTACAACTACAATGTTCGTAGATGCGAAAAATCAAAAAAATAATAAAAAAAAAATCGCCGGAGTGCCTTTTAAATTAGTCGCGATCAAAGTTCACATTTTCAGTTTTTTTTTATTTTCACGACTTTGCTTGGAAACCGCATGTCGAAATGGGATTAGATAAAATATTGTAGCTGTGAAAATTCTCTACAAGCTACACCAAAACATGGGCCTATGTTGACGATTTTTTGTGGAGAAGTTTTGTGACTACTGAAAACCACAAATGTCAATTTACAGCTAGTTCGGTTAAAAATTATAGATAAATATCTCAAAATACCGAAACTCGGGAGGTACCGTTATATGAGGACTATACCAAAACGTGAACCTATGTTGACAATTTTTAGAGGAGATGTTTTGTGATCACTGGGAACGTCAACTGTTAAATTACGGTAGTTCGGTTAAAAATTGTAGCTAAAATCCTCAAAATACCGAAAATTGGGAGGTACCGTTATATGGGGGCTATACCAAAACGTGGGCCGATATAGCTCATCTTCCAACTTGACCTGTCTATGGAGGAAAGACACTCGGGTGCGCTACCTCAATTATTGTGGACGCTTGAGTGATTACAACAGACGGACAGACGAAAATGGCTGTATCCACTTAGAATTTTATCCTGACCAAGAATTTATATTCTTTATATGGTCGAAAATGTATATCTCAATACGTTACAAACAGAAGAACAAGCTTAATATACCCTCCATACTATGGTGGAGGGTATACTAATGGGTTAGTAGGTGGTTTTGCAAGTAGTTACGACTGCTATAAAAACCCATATGTAAAACTTGTATGAAATAAAAAAGTAAAAAAATGATATTAGAAGCCATGTTTCAGTCGAATTCCATCTTATCTCTGCTTGTGATAGATAGTTAGCCTCTTTAACTACTGCTATTGGTGTTGTCACTGACGCCTTTGGAGTTCATTACAGGAGGATCCAGCTTTGGCTATGACCTGGGATCGTTGTGAGAACTACTCTAGCCAGATACACTAACTTAGAAAGATCTTCTTTAGATTGTGACAGTGTTTGATTTTAATGCTAGGAGCGTCGCATGACCTATTGAGTTTGACATGTGCTGCTGTAGAAATATTCTACAAAATTCCTCCGATCAAAATTGAAATAAACATCCAACTAGACAAATGTACATTAGGTCTTAGTAAACGACTTTCTAGAACATACGAACTCTGTAGAAACGGTTCTTAATGGCTGCAAGAATCCGCTTTGCAAGCTGTCGTTGAAGGCTTTTCGCGATTACTTTCGCAGCTTTAAGAGCTCGGACGTCCACTAGTGTTAAGCACTTGCACTTTGAACTCAGAAGGTCTACGGTTCTTTGTGTGGAATATTGGAATGTTTTTCTTTCAAGACCATACTGAGTGGATCATTCAACAAGCGGCGATAAGGAATTGGAATAAGGAATTCCACGACGTAGTCCGCTGTATTAAGCTTGGCTAATGGTGCGTTTTAACAATTAAACAAGATCTGATATCCAATCGGCTCACTTTGCGTTCATAAATGTAGGTTTTTTGTACGATGCCAATGTCTGGATAATCCTCAGCCTCCTCAATTTTTTAAATTTTTTCCGTATTGTTTTATTTTTGTATTTTATGTATTGACCTTTTGACATTTTTAAAAGGTAGGGAGGCATACGAACGCAAAACACCCATTTTTTGATGCAAAATTAAAAAAAAATAAAAAGTTTAATATTGAAATTAAATTTCTCTGCAACTACTAGGCGGATTGTATTATCTGTCGAAAATATTATGAAAGTATCTCTTGTCAGCATTCGGGCTTGGCGAGCATCGGATGTTCATTTTGGCATCCCTTATGGTACGAGTTGTCATTGTGATTTTCCGGGACTGCATCAGCCTCAGACTGACTTCGTCCCAAGCATCGCTAAGCTTGTCTGTGCTTTTTTCCAGGAATGTGTTTGAAAACTCGTCCATGCCTTTGATAACCCTGTAGCCACTACGCATCTAACAAACAGGTAAATGAGAACCTTAGTTTGAAAAACATGTTCAATAAGTTGTTCAGACAACTTGGTTTCTACTGTACGTCATTCCGCAGTGGTGATAGGGGAAACTATCGCTTCTTGTCATTGGCATTCGGAAACCATTAGTATTGGCCCAATATTATGATTCTCTAACTCATGGTTACCGACAAAAATTGGTAAAATTAAAATGTTTTTCAAAATGCTTATAATTTCGGAATTAACGAAATGTGCATGTGCGAAATGAGCGACTTGCCAACTTTTATCGATTGCTTAAATATCCATTAGGATCCGTTATATGAGGTTATGTTTTCAAGGTTGATTCTTTCAAAAATGTTAAAACATATTCACACACCATCAAATTAAAATCCCAAATGATATCGAAATACACTTTAGTTCCACTGGGTATTAATTAAATAAAAATGATTGATATTATCACACCTTCACAATCCCGCCGAGGCTTTTATGATTTCATGCAGACATTCTGAATTATGATGGAATTTGCTTCTAGAAATGCCGCCAGCAGTTGATGGATTGAATCATAAGAAATAAGTAAATATCTAATTGTACAATAGCTTAGGTATGCTTGTAAAAATAGAATCATTAACAAATCATCAAAATTGCCTTGGTGGAATCGATACGGCACCACCGAAACGATTACTATGGCCACTTTTCATAAAATTTGAAAACGAAAATGATCTAATTAAACGATATATCAGAGTAGAATTATGTTTAATAAATTTTCAAAATTAACTACAAATGCATTTGATGTGAATATATAGCAAACAAAATTAACACAATTTTTTATTAACATTACAAATTAATGCGAAAATGTTTTCATTGGATAGAAATAAGACAGAAATGTGCTCTTATTTTCATGTGTGTCATTGTGTGTGTCTGTATCGTTGCTTTTATATGCTCTTTTTAAAGGCCGCAAATGAATCACAAATCAATTTTAATGAATTCTTTTTTACTTTTATAACTAAAAAAATAAATTTAAACTTATGTTTCTTGCTGAGCTAACCGGCAACTACTGCAGCGTTTTTTATTTCAAAAGAAGAATAAACAAAATGTATTTTAAATATCTTTTAATTAATTACACAATTTAAAATGGGGTTCCCAAAAGAAAACAGACACAAAGAGAAGATGCACGATTTTGGTTTAAATGCGAAATAGAAATAAGTAAGTGGGTGGCGTTTCAATTTCGCCGTAAAAGAGAGGCAAAGATCTTAGATGATGAGGGGCCTTTTTAAATGAATAGTCACCAAGCGGAACTCTTCTTTCTAAGTGACCCTAAACATCTTTAAAAACTCCACGTTTGTGGTGGCCTTTGTTTGGTCCTAAAAATCTTTAAAAAATCCACGTTTCGTCTGGTGGGTCCTAAAAATCTTTAAAAAATCCACGTTTCGTCTGGTTGGTCCTAAAAATCTTTAAAAAATCCACGTTTCGTCTGGTGGGTCCTAAAAATCTTTAAAAAATCCACGTTTCGTCTGGTGGGTCCTAAAAATCTTTAAAAAATCCACGTTTCGTCTGGTGGGTCCTAAAAATCTTTAAAAAATCCACGTTTCGTCTGGTGGGTCCTAAAAATCTTTAAAAAAATCCGCGTTTCTTCTGGCCTTTGGTGGGTCCTAAAAATCTTTAAAAAAATCCACGTTTCTTCTGGCCTTTGGTGGGTCCTAAAAATCTTTAAAAAAAATCCACGTTTCTTCTGGCCTTTGGTGGGTCCTAAAAATCTTTAAAAAAATCCACGTTTCTTCTGGCCTTTGGTGGGTCCTAAAAATCTTTAAAAAAATCCACGTTTCTTCTGGCCTTTGGTGGGTCCTAAAAATCTTTAAAAAATCCACGTTTCTTCTGGCCTTTGGTGGGTCCTAAAAATCTTTAAAAAATCCACGTTTCTTCTGGCCTTTGGTGGGTCCTAAAAATCTTTAAAAAATCCACGTTTCTTCTGGCCATTGGTGGGTCCTAAAAATCTTTAAAAAATACACGTTTCTTCTGGCCTTTGGTGGGTGCTCAAAATCTTTAAAAAATCCACGTTTCTTCTGGCCTTTGGTGGGTCCTAAAAATCTTTAAAAAATACACGTTTCTTCTGGCCTTCGGTGTGTGCTCAAAATCTTTAAAAAATCCACGTTTCTTCTGGCCTTTGGTGGGTCTTAAAAATCTTTAAAAGATCCACGTTTCTTCTGGCCTTTGGTGGGTCTTACAAATCTTTAAAAGATCCACGTTTCTTCTGGCCTTTGGTGGGTCTTACAAATCTTTGAAAAATCCACGTTTCTTGTGGCCTTTGGTGGGTCCTAAAAATCTTTGAAAAATCCACGTTTCTTGTGGCCTTTGGCGGGTCTTAAAAATCTTTAAAAAATCCACGTTTCTTCTGGCCTTTGGTGGGTCCTAAAAATCTTTAAAAAATCCACGTTTCTTGTGGCCTTTGGTGGGTCCTAAAAATCTTTAAAAAATCCACGTTTCTTGTGGCCTTTGGTGGGTCCTAAAAATCTTTAAAAAATTCACGATTCTTGTGTCCTTTGGTGAGTCCTAAAAATCTTTAAAAAAATCCACGTTTCTTGTCGCCTTTGGTGAGTCCTAAAAATCTTTAAAAAAATCCACGTTTCTTGTCGCCTTTGGTGAGTCCTGGATTTTTTAAAGATTTTTAGGACCAAACAAAGGCCACCACAAACGTGGATTTTTTAAAGATTTTTAGGACCAAACAAAGGCCACCACAAACGTGGATTTTTTAAAGATTTTTAGGACCAAACAAAGGCCACCACAAACGTGGATTTTTTAAAGATTTTTAGGACCAAACAAAGGCCACCACAAACGTGGATTTTTTAAAGATTTTTAGGACCAAACAAAGGCCACCACAAACGTGGATTTTTTAAAGATTTTTAGGACCAAACAAAGGCCACCACCATTTTGTTTGGTCCTAAAAATCTTTAAAAAATCCACGTTTGTGGTGGCCTTTGTTTGGTCCTAAAAATCTTTAAAAAATCCACGTTTGTGGTGGCCTTTGTTTGGTCCTAAAAATCTTTAAAAAATCCACGTTTGTGGTGGCCTTTGTTTGGTCCTAAAAATCTTTAAAAAATCCACGTTTGTGGTGGCCTTTGTTTGGTCCTAAAAATCTTTAAAAAATCCACGTTTGTGGTGGCCTTTGTTTGGTCCTAAAAATCTTTAAAAAATCCACGTTTGTGGTGGCCTTTGTTTGGTCCTAAAAATCTTTAAAAAATCCACGTTTGTGGTGGCCTTTGTTTGGTCCTAAAAATCTTTAAAAAATCCACGTTTGTGGTGGCCTTTGTTTGGTCCTAAAAATCTTTAAAAAATCCACGTTTGTGGTGGCCTTTGTTTGGTCCTAAAAATCTTTAAAAAATCCACGTTTGTGGTGGCCTTTGTTTGGTCCTAAAAATCTTTAAAAAATCCACGTTTGTGGTGGCCTTTGTTTGGTCCTAAAAATCTTTAAAAAATCCACGTTTGTGGTGGCCTTTGTTTGGTCCTAAAAATCTTTAAAAAATCCACGTTTGTGGTGGCCTTTGTTTGGTCCTAAAAATCTTTAAAAAATCCACGTTTGTGGTAGCCTTTGTTTGGTCCTAAAAATCTTTAAAAAATCCACGTTTGTGATGGCCTTTGTTTGGTCCTGAAAATCTTTAAAAAATCCACGTTTGTGGTGGCCTTTGTTTGGTCCTAAAAATCTTTAAAAAATCCACGTTTGTGGTGGCCTTTGTTTGGTCCTAAAAATCTTTAAAAAATCCACGTTTGTGGTGGCCTTTGTTTGGTCCTAAAAATCTTTAAAAAATCCACGTATGTGGTGGCCTTTGTTTGGTCCTAAAAATCTTTAAAAAATCCACGTTTCTTGTGGCCTTTGGTGGGTCCTAAAAATCTTTGAAAAATCCACGTTTCTTGTGGCCTTTGGTGGGTCCTAAAAATCTTTGAAAAATCCACGTTTCTTGTGGCCTTTGGTGGGTCCTAAAAATCTTTAAAAAATCCACGTTTCTTGTGGCCTTTGGTGGGTCCTAAAAATCTTTAAAAAATCCACGTTTCTTGTGGCCTTTGGTGGGTCCTAAAAATCTTTAAAAAATCCACGTTTCTTGTGGCCTTTGGTGGGTCCTAAAAATCTTTAAAAAATCCACGATTCTTGTGTCCTTTGGTGAGTCCTAAAAATCTTTAAAAAAATCCACGTTTCTTGTCGCCTTTGGTGAGTCCTAAAAATCTTTAAAAAAATCCACGTTTCTTGTCGCCTTTGGTGAGTCCTAAAAATCTTTAAAAAAATCCACGTTTCTTGTCGCCTTTGGTGAGTCCTGGATTTTTTAAAGATTTTTAGGACCAAACAAAGGCCACAACAAACGTGGATTTTTTAAAGATTTTTAGGACCAAACAAAGGCCACCACAAACGTAGATTTTTTAAAGATTTTTAGGACCAAACAAAGGCGACCACAAACGTGGATTTTTTAAAGATTTTTAGGACCAAACAAAGGCCACCACCATTTTGTTTGGTCCTAAAAATCTTTAAAAAATCCACGTTTGTGGTGGCCTTTGTTTGGTCCTAAAAATCTTTAAAAAATCCACGTTTGTGGTGGCCTTTGTTTGGTCCTAAAAATATTTAAAAAATCCACGTTTGTGGTGGCCTTTGTTTGGTCCTAAAAATATTTAAAAAATCCACGTTTGTGGTGGCCTTTGTTTGGTCCTAAAAATCTTTAAAAAATCCACGTTTGTGGTGGCCTTTGTTTGGTCCTAAAAATCTTTAAAAAATCCACGTTTGTGGTGGCCTTTGTTTGGTCCTAAAAATCGTTAAAAAATCCACGTTTGTGGTGGCCTTTGTTTGGTCCTAAAAATCTTTAAAAAATCCTCGTTTGTGGTGGCCTTTGTTTGGTCCTAAAAATCTTTAAAAAATCCACGTTTGTGGTGGCCTTTGTTTGGTCCTAAAAATCTTTAAAAAATCCACGTTTGTGGTGGCCTTTGTTTGGTCCTAAAAATCTTTAAAAAATCCACGTTTGTGGTGGCCTTTGTTTGGTCCTAAAAATCCTTAAAAAATCCACGTTTGTGGTGGCCTTTGTTTGGTCCTAAAAATCTTTAAAAAATCCACGTTTGTGGTGGCCTTTGTTTGGTCCTAAAAATCTTTAAAAAATCCACGTTTGTGGTGGCCTTTGTTTGGTCCTAAAAATCTTTAAAAAATCCACGTTTGTGGTGGCCTTTGTTTGGTCCTAAAAATCTTTAAAAAATCCACGTTTGTGGTGGCCTTTGTTTGGTCCTAAAAATCTTTAAAAAATCCACGTTTGTGGTGGCCTTTGTTTGGTCCTAAAAATCTTTAAAAAATCCTCGTTTGTGGTGGCCTTTGTTTGGACCTAAAAATCTTTAAAAAATCCACGTTTGTGGTGGCCTTTGTTTGGTCCTAAAAATCTTTAAAAAATCCACGTTTGTGGTGGCCTTTGTTTGGTCCTAAAAATCTTTAAAAAATCCACGTTTGTGGTGGCCTTTGTTTGGTCCTAAAAATCCTTAAAAAATCCACGTTTGTGGTGGCCTTTGTTTGGTCCTAAAAATCTTTAAAAAATCCACGTTTGTGGTGGCCTTTGTTTGGTCCTAAAAATCTTTAAAAAATCCACGTTTGTGGTGGCCTTTGTTTGGTCCTAAAAATCTTTAAAAAATCCACGTTTGTGGTGGCCTTTGTTTGGTCCTAAAAATCTTTAAAAAATCCACGTTTGTGGTGGCCTTTGTTTGGTCCTAAAAATCTTTAAAAAATCCACGTTTGTGGTGGCCTTTGTTTGGTCCTAAAAATCTTTAAAAAATCCACGTTTGTGGTGGCCTTTGTTTGGTCCTAAAAATCTTTAAAAAATCCACGTTTGTGGTGGCCTTTGTTTGGTCCTAAAAATCTTTAAAAAATCCACGTTTGTGGTGGCCTTTGTTTGGTCCTAAAAATCTTTAAAAAATCCACGTTTGTGGTGGTCTTTGTTTGGTCCTAAAAATCTTTAAAAAATCCACGTTTGTGGTGGCCTTTGTTTGATTCTAAAAATCTTTAAAAAATCCACGTTTGTGGTGGCCTTTGTTTGGTCCTAAAAATCTTTAAAAAATCCACGTTTGTGGTGGCCTTTGTTTGGTCCTAAAAATCTTTAAAAAATCCACGTTTCTTGTGGCCTTTGGTGGGTCCTAAAAATCTTTAAAAAAATCCACGTTTCTTGTGGCCCTTGGTAGGTCCTAAAAATCTTTAAAAATCCACGTTTCTGTTGGCCTTTGGTGGATCCTAAAAATCTTTAAAAAATCCACGTTTCTTGCTTTCTTTGGTGGGTCCTAAAAATCTTTAAAAAATCCACGTTTCTTGTGGCCTTTGGTGGGTCCTAAAAATCTTTAAAAAATCCACGTTTGTGGTGGCCTTTGTTTGGTCCTAAAAATCTTTAAAAAATCCACGTTTGTGGCCTTTGGTGGGTCCTAAAAATCTTTAAAAAATCCACGTTTGTGGTGGCCTTTGTTTGGTCCTAAAAATCTTTAAAAAATCCACGTTTGTGGTGGCCTTTGTTTGGTCCTAAAAATCTTTAAAAAATCCACGTTTGTGGTGGCCTTTGTTTGGTCCTAAAAATCTTTAAAAAATCCACGTTTGTGGTGGCCTTTGTTTGGTCCTAAAAATCTTTAAAAAATCCACGTTTGTGGTGGCCTTTGTTTGGTCCTAAAAATCTTTAAAAAATCCACGTTTGTGGTGGCCTTTGTTTGGTCCTAAAAATCTTTAAAAAATCCACGTTTGTGGTGGCCTTTGTTTGGTCCTAAAAATCTTTAAAAAATCCACGTTTGTGGTGGCCTTTGTTTGGTCCTAAAAATCTTTAAAAAATCCACGTTTGTGGTGGCCTTTGTTTGGTCCTAAAAATCTTTAAAAAATCCACGTTTGTGGTGGCCTTTGTTTGGTCCTAAAAATCTTTAAAAAATCCACGTTTGTGGTGGCCTTTGTTTGGTCCTAAAAATCTTTAAAAAATCCACGTTTGTGGTGGCCTTTGTTTGGTCCTAAAAATCTTTAAAAAATCCACGTTTGTGGTGGCCTTTGTTTGGTCCTAAAAATCTTTAAAAAATCCACGTTTGTGGTGGCCTTTGTTTGGTCCTAAAAATCTTTAAAAAATCCACGTTTGTGGTGGCCTTTGTTTGGTCCTAAAAATCTTTAAAAAATCCACGTTTGTGGTGGCCTTTGTTTGGTCCTAAAAATCTTTAAAAAATCCACGTTTGTGGTGGCCTTTGTTTGGTCCTAAAAATCTTTAAAAAATCCACGTTTGTGGTGGCCTTTGTTTGGTCCTAAAAATCTTTAAAAAATCCACGTTTGTGGTGGCCTTTGTTTGGTCCTAAAAATCTTTAAAAAATCCACGTTTGTGGTGGCCTTTGTTTGGTCCTAAAAATCTTTAAAAAATCCACGTTTGTGGTGGCCTTTGTTTGGTCCTAAAAATCTTTAAAAAATCCACGTTTGTGGTGGCCTTTGTTTGGTCCTAAAAATCTTTAAAAAATCCACGTTTGTGGTGGCCTTTGTTTGGTCCTAAAAATCTTTAAAAAATCCACGTTTGTGGTGGCCTTTGTTTGGTCCTAAAAATCTTTAAAAAATCCACGTTTGTGGTGGCCTTTGTTTGGTCCTAAAAATCTTTAAAAAATCCACGTTTGTGGTGGCCTTTGTTTGGTCCTAAAAATCTTTAAAAAATCCACGTATGTGGTGGCCTTTGTTTGGTCCTAAAAATCTTTAAAAAATCCACGTTTCTTGTGGCCTTTGGTGGGTCCTAAAAATCTTTGAAAAATCCACGTTTCTTGTGGCCTTTGGTGGGTCCTAAAAATCTTTAAAAAATCCACGTTTCTTGTGGCCTTTGGTGGGTCCTAAAAATCTTTAAAAAATCCACGTTTCTTGTGGCCTTTGGTGGGTCCTAAAAATCTTTAAAAAATCCACGTTTCTTGTGGCCTTTGGTGGGTCCTAAAAATCTTTAAAAAATCCACGATTCTTGTGTCCTTTGGTGAGTCCTAAAAATCTTTAAAAAAATCCACGTTTCTTGTCGCCTTTGGTGAGTCCTGGATTTTTTAAAGATTTTTAGGACCAAACAAAGGCCACCACAAACGTGGATTTTTTAAAGATTTTTAGGACCAAACAAAGGCCACCACAAACGTGGATTTTTTAAAGATTTTTAGGACCAAACAAAGGCCACCACAAACGAGGATTTTTTAAAGATTTTTAGGACCAAACAAAGGCCACCACAAACGTGGATTTTTTAAAGATTTTTAGGACCAAACAAAGGCCACCACAAACGTGGATTTTTTAAAGATTTTTAGGACCAAACAAAGGCCACCACAAACGTGGATTTTTTAAAGATTTTTAGGACCAAACAAAGGCCACCACAAACGTGGATTTTTTAAAGATTTTTAGGACCAAACAAAGGCCACCACAAACGTGGATTTTTTAAAGATTTTCAGGACCAAACAAAATGGTGGTGGCCTTTGTTTGGTCCTAAAAATCTTTAAAAAATCCACGTTTGTGGTCGCCTTTGTTTGGTCCTAAAAATCTTTAAAAAATCCACGTTTGTGGTGGCCTTTGTTAAGTCCTAAAAATCTTTAAAAAATCCAGGTTTCTTGTGGCCTTTGGTGGTTCCTAAAAAATCTTTAAAAAATTCACGTATCTTGTGGTCTTTGGCGGATTCTAAAAATCTTAAAAAAATTCACGTTCGTTGTGGCTTTTAGTGGGCCTTAAAAATCGACGTGTCTTCTGTAAGGCCTATTTCACTATCACCTTTTCGAAACAGCATCGCAAATCTATTATTTGTATAAAATACCTTCGTAAAAACATTGAACTATTTGTTTTTGTTTCGTCGGCAATCCAAACAAAATACAATATTAATGAAATAAAAATAAAGAAGAGAACAAAATCAAGTATAGGTAGATCAGGACCAGGTGAAAATAAATATTACAGTGTTAAAGACATGAAACAGAGGCATAAGTTGAATTAATTTAAAACAGAAATTGAGGCAAATGCATTTAAATAATCCAGCACAAAGTATTACGGAACGTTCCAAGATTCAGTAGAAACGCCGCATAAAATTACTTCCCACCGCAACAAATATTGAGGGCAGTTAGAGACAATAAACCATTCTATGAAAAACCCCATTAGCTATACAAGAAAAACACCGCCCGTAAAGAATAAATTGTGGATAAAAAATGTTTACCAAAAGAATATAAAAAACGTGCTAGGCTTCTCCATTTTGTTTATTAAATCGATCATATGCGCAGCACACCGATTTATTCGATCATATGTATGCTGCTCTCTATGGCTCGTGATATTAATTGTGGCCAATTGTATTGTGTATACAAAAAATACCCTTCCACCCACCCATATACAAATAAATTTATAAACAATTTGCCTCCAATATACTTTGATCTGAAATTCATTCGCTAGCATTATGCGTGGTGGAACAATCCAATTATTCTTTATTATAGCACCAGAAAAAAACCTCCCCCTATTGCCAGTCCTATTAAAAAAACCCAACTAGATCGATTGCAATGGAATCGATTTTTTTTCTTGTTTGTTTACCTTAAAACAGATCATGCGATTTAAAGTGCGCAATGTAAACAATTCACGCATGCATCATTAATCACACACACAAACACACTCACTACACCTACCTCCACCCACAATCGATTTATATACACAGCAGCACGACGTCTCATAATTATCGATTGATCAATCGAATGCTATATTCGATAATGTAAACAAACGATAAATATATTTGTTGTTTTTGTTGAGCATCATCACTGGAAAAACATTAATGTAGAGAGGGACATGAGTGAAAATTCCTATTGATAGGAAACATGTGGGAGTTTCTTTTTTTCTTTGAGTGGAAATGTGTGCATTCAATGAAGTTGTATACAAACAAGATTGAGTTTTTTCGCCGAAGCTCCTCCCAACTGGTTTTACAAACGGAAAAAATCATATTTTTTCTTCTTGTACGATGTGAATAGTTTTTTAATAGAATAACATTTACGTCGGAAAATAGAAAACCTGTTTCAGAGAAAATAGAACAATTATTAAAATTATTTTTTGCGATTTTTTATGGAGTCGGTTGGCAATCTGCTAGGAGTTTATTTCTTCGATGTTATGATTATAAGGGGCCCAATACATTCGGTCCCTTGAGTTTCGCGTTACAACAACCACATCAAAACTTCAAGAACAAACTTGGCATCATTTACATTTTTGTATGTATTTGGCCCCTAAGGATTTTAAAGAAACTTGATCGTAGTTGGACTAATCAATTTTTTACGTTTACATTCGCGGGATGTTTCGGGATGACTTCGGAAATGAAACGAAGACAGTATATTAAGAAAATACAATGTCCAATGAAAATCTAACTTAAATGATAATAAAAGTAAATCCGTCAGAGACACTAAAGGCAAGACGAAACAAGTGACCTCACGCGAGACCTGCTATTAATACCAAGTAGGTTGTCTCCCATGGTCAAATTTTAATGATATAGCAAACGGACTATGTAATCCCAAATTTGTATTAGTTGATTAGACCTATAACAAGTTTCCACAGTCTACAAAAAAAGAGCAGCCAAACTTTTTATACCTTCCACCACGAACAGCATTATTAAGACTTATTCCATGGGAAATTCCTATATATTGACATATTTCTGCGTGGAGAGTCCAAATTAACAAGTATAATCCACCACAATCCACCCACATGAAGCAATCCTTACAATATTCCAACTTGAGCTTTTGTATCCTCTGACAACACGCCATGATAAACGATAAAACTTTCAAACTACCAAAAATCAATTTCAGGCGGAAAGTTTTATACCCCAACAAAGACTAAATACAAAATTTCAGCCATTTTGATACAATAGTGATGTCACAACTTTCAAAACACCAAAAATCCGGAAGTACCCTTCTATAGGGCTTGTTCTTTACCCCCAACGAGTACTAAATACACAATTTCAGCCATGTCGGTGCGATAGTGGGGTCACAAACTTTTAAAATACCGAACATCGGGAGGTACCGTTCTATGGGGCTATATCAAGACATGAACTATACAGACAAATTTCAGGTAGAAAGTTGTATACCCCCAACGAAGACCAAATTTCGGCCATTTCGGTGGAATAATAAGGCCACAAACTTCAAAATTCCGAAAATCGTGAGGTACCATTCTATGGGAGATATATGGAGACGTGGACCTATGCCTACAAATTTGTGGTTAAATGTTCGTTACCCTCAACGATACGGAATAACAAATTTCAGCATTTCAGTGCGATAGTGAGCACACAAACCAAACTTCCTAGGGGAAATATTAAATTACAAAGCCTTATCTTAATTATTGCGACCTGTATCTTGATTTCAACAGACGGACGGGCGGACGAACATAGTTATATCGGAATTACGAATTTAATTATACCGTCCATATTATGGCGGAGGGCATAAAAACAAGTAAAAACATTATGTTCGCCCGGGATGAACTCTTTATACCCTCCACTATAATCCATTATAAAACGTGGACTTATGTCTGCAATTTTTGGTGGATAATCGGTCGGTATCCTTATATGGGGCTATGTCAAAACATGGATCTATGTATGTCCAACATTTTAGGTAGATGGGTTTTCTGAGCATTAGGAAGCTTAAATGCCAAATTATGGCTTAGTCGGTCTGAAAATATAGCTAAAATATCAAAATACCTAAAATCGGGCGGTTCCCTTATATGGGGGCTATTCCATAATTTTTCGTAAAAAAGATGTTTGACCACAAGGAGCCCTAAATGCAAAATTGTAGGTAATTTCTTCCAAAATTGTAGTTAAAAACTTAAAAAAAAAACTTTTGAAAGGTCGGTGCCCTTATATATGGGGACTATACCAAAACATGGACATATTTATAACCACATTTTTTTGGTACATACATTTGTTGGCCGCCTAATAACAAACATTTAGCTAACTAGGCCCAAGAATGTAGTAAATTTTGCCAAAACATGGACCGAAGTAGCTCATCTTCGAACTTGACCTCCCTGCATACAAACGACACATTTTCCCTAAATGCCAGCGTCCTATTTCTATTTTCCAGGATGCTAGAGTGATTACTAGAGATCGACTCATGGTGGAGAGTATAGGGTTTTCGAGGAGGGGATGGGGTTTTGCACTTTTTGTACCATTATGGAGAAAAGCGTTGTAACAAAGACCGCAAAGTCTACCAAAAACTTTGAAGTGAGAAGTGTACAAATTAGGACATTTCGTGCCCATATCTAAGGGAGTATTGGCTTCCCCTAACAAAAAAATGTATATCACAAATATTGTCAATTATTTCATATTCTATTTCAAAAAAGGTTAATTTTTTCGCGCTACCTCAATTTCGAAATTTAATTTGGTTAAGAAAAAATTCCCAGGTACGAATCTTCTCGAGAGCCAATGTCTGGTTGTTGCGGACAAAAGTTACGGCGGTTTTTTCGTCTTTTAAGAAAAAAATATTATAAAAACGCTAATTATTTTAATGAGCACAATTGTTACTAAAAAGTTCTGTCGAAGTGACTTCAGCGATTAAATTGCATAATACATGTAAAATGTTACTCAGAATTCGCGGAATTTAAGTAATTTTTTTTCAAAATAAAGGCCCATTTAGCGGTCATATACATAACTAGCAAAATGCCCGCTACTTCGTATGCGGAAAAGGAATAATATACAAATAAACAATATTTAATATGGTGAACACTGAAAATTTGATAGTAGAATTGATATTTACTTGATATTCACTTCAACAGCGGCCTACATTTTAAATTCCAGTCCATTATTAGAACGGTATGGGTATTTTGAAAATTTTATCCACATTTTCCAACCGAATTTTGGAATTTGGGATATCAACATGTAGAAAACCGTTATTCCAAAGATGTTACCCTATATAACATTCAATTTTTGCGACATTTTATTTTAGGCCCTTTTATTCTCAGGGTGTTAAATCTTTTTGTAAAATATTAGCCGCATAGATCTATCTTTTTAAAGGGACTTACTATAACGTTCAGAATAAACAAAAAAAAAATAATAAAAACAATTTCTTTGAAAAGATAAGTTTGAATTTTGATTGCAGTACATTATTTTGAAACCGAATTCGTGTTAACATAAAAAATAGTACAATATTCAGTACAATTTTTAAAATCCAGGACCTTAGCTGAAATTTTACAGTTTTAGCTCTACTTGTTCACCCAATGCCAATAGTATTACATGTAAAAACCTCTAACAATGAACCTGACAAATAAATAATAAATCAGAATTCCACCTCTATTCCTGAGCCCAATACAAAATTTATTGCAATTTTGTACTTTTATAGCACTAATTAAATAATTCCAGCTTCATTACTACACCCAACGTCAAATTTAACGCCATTTGGTACAATTCGTATTTATTAACAAATCAGCCAGCCCTCAGCCTAAATTCAGAATTTGCAAGCATTTCAAAAAATCCTTATCTAAACACCAACACAAACGCTCATACAACAATTAGAAATTCCTCCTATATCCCTTCTTGCAACACCAAACTGGTAGCAAATTTAGTACCTATAATATATATAAGTTTCAAAACTATATCCCAACCACGATTTAGTATTTTCCAAAACTTCCTTTCTATCTTCACTCTAAACGCCAACTGCTATACTAATACCGAATTTCACAATTTCAGCTCTACCCCGTTACACAATAACAATGTAAACCAAAATCTGTGCCATTTAGTAATTTTCGTACACCTATTGTACGTATATCCACAACCACATCCATATCTCAACCCTACACACCAACAGCGGCAATAAACCAAATTTCCGAATTCCACCTATATTCATAATACCATTAATGCTTTTCAATAACTATCCCCAACAAAAATTCCGAGTTTAGGGTTCCACCTCTATCCATTCACCCAAATCTAAAATGTACCAAATTTAGTATCATTTAGTATTTTTCATATACATAAGTTCCAAGAGTAATCTAAATTCCAAATTTCAGGATTCCAGCTCTCTCCGTTCACCCTAATTCAAATTATACCATATTTAGTACTTTCTGTACCCATAAGTACGATTTTCCAAAACCACCTAAAACCTACACTCCTACAGCAATCTTAATTTCAAATATCAGGATTCCAGCGCCCTCCGTTCACCCAACTCCACATTGTACCAAATTTAGTACTTTTCGTACCCATAAGTACGAATTTCCAAAACTTTCTTAACCCTACACTCTAACATTAACCTTAAATCAACATTTCAGGATTCCAGCTGTATCCGTTCTTCCAAATTTAAATTGTACAAAATTTTGTACCATTTAGTACCTTCTGTACTCATAAGTACGAATTTCCAAAACTACCTCAATCCTCCACTCCAAAAGTAATCTTAATTCCAAACTTCAGGATTCCAGCTCTATCTGTTCACCCAAATCCAAATTGTACCAAACTTAGTACCAGTTAGTACTTTCCGCAACCATAAGTACGAATTTTGAAAACTATCCCATATCGCAATCCTATACTCCTTCAGTAATCTAAATTCCAAATTTCAGGTTTCTAGTCCTATCCGTTCACCCAAATCCAAATTGTACCAAATTTAGTACCATTTAGTACTTTTCGTAAACATAAGTACTAAAACTATCCCATATATCAATCGTACACTTCAACAGTTATCTTAATTCCAAATTTCAAGTTTCCAGCTCTACCCTTTCACCCAAATCCAAATTGTACAAAATTTAGAACCATTTAGAACTTGTCGTACACATAAGTACGAATTTTCAAAACTACCCCCATATCTCCATCCTATACTCCGTCAGTAATATTAATTCCAAATTTCAGGTTTCCACCTCTATCCTTTCACTTAAATCCAAATTGTACTAAATTTAGTACCATTTAGTACTTTCCGTACCCATAAGTACGTATTTCCAAAACTACCTCAATCCTGTACTCAATAAGTAATTTTAATTATAAATTTCAGGATTCCAGCTCTATCTCTTCACCAAAATCCAATAGTACCAAATTTAGTACCATTTAGTACTTTCCGTACCCATATATAGGAATATCCATAACTACCTCAATCCTCCTCAATCCTGTACTCAATAAGTAATCTTAATTCCAAACTTCAGGATTCCAGCTCTATCTATTCACCCACATCCAAATTGTACCAAACTTAGTACCATTTAGTACTTTCCGTAACCATAAGTACGAATTTCAAAAACTATCCCCATATCTCAATCCTATACTCCGTCAGTAATCTTATTTCCAAATTTCAGGTTTCCAGCTCTATCCTTTCACTTAAATCCAAATTGTACTAAATTTAGTACCATTTAGTACTTTCCGTACCCATAAGTACGTATTTCCAAAACTACATCAATCCTCCACTCAATAAGTAATTTTAATTATAAATTTCAGGATTCCAGCTCTATCCTTTCACCCAAATCCAATTTGTACTAAATTTAGTACCATTTAGTACTGTTCGTACACATGAGTACGAATTTCACAAACTATTTCCCTTTATAAACACCACTTCCCAACCTTCATTTCCATACCAAATTCCAAGTTCCTAGCCAAATCCGTTCAAAATATACAATTGGTACTTAATTTAGTACTTTTCGTACACTTAGAGGTTGAATTTCCAAAAACCCTTTGGTACTCCTTTCTAACTCTCCATCAGTTACCCTCATTCCAAATTTCAGAATGCTAGCTCTTCCCATTTGCCTAATACAAAGGGTACCATATTTAGTACCTTTTAGTACTTTTCGTACCCTTCTAGGTCGAATTTCCAAAAACCCAGCCTTATCTCACCCCTACACATCGACAGCAATCCACAGTCAAAATTTCAGCTTTCTAGCTTCAGCGGTTTCGTCTGGGCGATGATATGTCAGTCACTCACTCACTCACTCACTCACTCACTAAGCTCTTTTATATATATAGATTACATAAAAATTTGTTGTGGGTCAAAACTTCACGGAGAATCAAATGAGACTAAAATCATACCGATTGGTATTATAGTTCCGATGTTACAGCCAAAATAAGCACATATTTTGGTCACAAAAATAATTTTTTGTTTAAAAGAAATATTTTTTCACATGAATTATGTAGCAGAAAATATTGGAAAAAATGTATAGGAATACTTCCTTCATTTTGCTTAAATCTCCCAATAAAATAGACGGATTTTGATTTATAGACATTCATATTAAAGCTTTCCCATTGGGGTTGCTTAGGATATATTTAAAAGCTTCTGAAAGTGACATAGAGGTCAACTAACCCGTAATTATCAAAATCATTTTGTCCGCATGTGATTTTCATGTACAGCAAGACCATATCCTTAAAGTTGTATATATTTTTCGAAATTTAGTTTGGAGGCTAAGATGTAGCATCGGCTGCATCTTAGTGTTCAAAAAGCTATAAAATATCACTAGTTTGCTCAGGGTACATACAATTTTTGTCCGCATCCGATTTCAGAGTTCACCATGAAAATCTATATCGATATACATATATATATTTCAAGGCGATCAATCAAGAACAGTGAATGTAGCATCACACACTACTTTTGGGATAAAATTAATGTTGCTCCCTTATCAGTGAAGTTGTTGAATCTCTGGCTGACTTCATAAATGCAGTATTTACATTGCAAAAAATGACAATATCATAAAAAGATGAAGTAAATATGTGTGCTGCATTCATGAACGCACACATTGCTTTACTTTTTGTAAAATTCCGTTTTTTGAAAATTAATTTATTATATTGAATAATTACCACAAATCCGCCATTTTTAATAGTTTCTTACTCTTGTGTCAGACTATGAAAATTTTCATGTACGTGAAAATGAGTTTATAGGCAAGAGGTGTGAAGGGGGTGACACTCTGTACACAAGGTTCTGTAATCTGAAATTATTCTTTGTGTTTAAATTCGTAACTCTCAAACCAATGTAAAGCAAGGGAAATATCAAAATTTTCATTTGATTTCATATACGTGTGTGGATGTCAATGAAATTTTAGAAGAAAATGACAAAGAGTTTTCAATGAAAATTTTCATAGTCTGGCATAAGACATAACAGTACTAAAGAAATGTCAATTGGTGTGCAGTCCACTTGGAAACACTGCACAAATTCGGCAATTGCTGCGCAGTGTGATGTGTCGCGTGACATTTATGCAGTCGCGATGATGTCATTGACGAATCATACTGCATTTATGAAGTCAGCCTCTATTTCCGCAAAAACGAAGATGCTGCACTAGTTTTTTTTTTTCATTCCAGTGGAAACGACGCACAGAAAACGCGATAAAATACGCCATATTCTGAAAAAAAAATTGTGATTTTCCTACTTTGGAATTTCTTGTAACTCACGTTTTAGTAGATGGAATGATTTATTAGATCCGGAACGTAAAAAAACTAAAATGTGCATTGGAGTTCGAGGCAACCGAATGACAATTGCAAATATTAGACCCAAAAAATATGATTTTTAGAAAAATGTTCGCACAGAATTTCCTCATTTGGATTCAGATTTCTATGAAGCTGTGCAGACTACATTTACGATATATGTATCAATAATTCAGAATTGCAAGTACTACAATCCTAGAAGAATATGTAAAAAACACTGTAAATATGGTTTCAAAATTTCAGCATCATTTATTGGTGGAAGCCGATCAAATTTTGAAAAGTAATACATTAGTGAGATGATCCTTATTTAGTTTGCTTCTACTTTTACCTTGGCAGGAAACTCGGAAAAAGTGTGGTTTACTCACAAATCTAGAGAAAACAAAAAAAAAGACAAGTTGGCTTCCATTTGTTAATATAAATATAGCCACAGCTTCCATTAATCGACAAAATCGATTAGTTGCCAAAATTTCCTGAGCGACATTTTTGCAGAACATTTCGAAGCTGAAAAACGTCATCTTGTGGTACTTTTATAGCGGCTCTTAAAATAAAGAACGAAAAGGACATTGAAAGAAGCGAGTTAGAAGGTCGAAGTGTTCTACGAAAATAATCCTTATTCGATTTGACTGAAGACATGTCATCTCAAAAATAAGCTAAAGCAACAGTGAAAAAGATATAACGCTAATTCCTGATGGCTTATAGGGTCTCTAGCAAAAGCGTCATCACACCATAACGCGGACGTTCGACTCACGGCGGATCTGTCCTTCGTTGTTGTTAATATACTCACCAAGGCCTTTCCTCCCCAAGAGGAATGTTCCGTACCCCAGACTTTCACCTCCATTTTGTTGCACAGTGTAGTTACCGTTAAAAAATCCCCATATTAAACCATTATTTTTAAAAGGAAATGTCTCCCAGAATGTTCGGTTATTTTTTTACCACTGAAATAAGTAGTCACGGCTTTTTATCAATTACTTGTTTTAGTGGCCAATAAGTAACCAAGAATATCGCGCAACATGCCCTTCTTAAAATAATGGGTTAGTAAGATGTTTTGTAAGGGGTATTTTTGCCGGATTATGTCAGAAGGCAAGGACTTACCTACGAACAAATTATATCGTTGTAATCAGAATCAGAAAAGATGAAAATTTTAAAACAACCCTATAACAGCCCTTATACTGCACTTAAGAAAAATGTAGAACTTTTGTGAGGGATTTTCAAAGAAAGGAATTTGATATAGGACATGATAGAATTTGATGATTTTGGATTATAATGTCGGGCAGCATGCCCTTGCACACGAAAAACATTATATCGCTATAAACATAATCACAAGAAGCATTCCAGTTGCACCAGGCTGTTCAATACAGACCTATTTCGTTTTATCCTGACTATTGAGTTGCTTAGTGGACTTTCATTCTCATAACAATTTTGCATTCGATCTTAGGAAATGACTAGAGGGCTAGCTAAGCAGACTGATAGTTCTAGGTTTTGCACAGTCAGTGAGGACACCCCTACTAAAATTAGCGAAGAGTTCCACACTTCGCCAGACATAACAATCGTGTCACATGGTCTGACAAATGATGTCAGTTGGCAACCCGTTTGTCCTCCAGGGTCTGACCATTTCCCTATAATCGTCTCCATCAGCAGACCGCCCGACTATATCACCTCTGAACGCCACACTTTCATCAAGCATGGGAACAAGTGGCTAGTTCATCTAAAAAGTTGCAACATTGGAGACGGAAAGAGAGAAGATAGGACCTCAGTCAAGTTTGGCGCCGCTACACACTGGTCGAAACCATTGATCTAGCGGCGCGAAAGTCAAAAAATCAAAGTATAATATTGCGAAATGTTTTCCATTGTATCGATTATAGACACTCTGCTGACTAAAATTTTGTTTTCACTTTTTTGATGTTGTAAATATTCACTCAGTTAATAACTGAAGGGTGACGTAGGGGATGGAAGATACCAAGCAACGGTCCTGACCGGTTTTAACATGGCAAAGCCCAGGATTATCTTGGTCCCTCTTTCATCTCAAGTGGACACTGACCTCCCCGTGGTGTCACCTGGGGAACCGCCTTTAACACCCGTTAAAGGTAGTGAGCTAACATGTGCCGCGCGTTCTTTGCGCTCATGCTCCCACTGAAGAAAAGGACGAACAGACCAAAGATATATTTTACGAGCGCTTAGAAGAAACATATGACAGTTGCCCTGCCCATGACATTAAAATCATTCTAGGCGATTTTAATGCCAAAATTGGAAAGGAGAACATCTTTGGCCCAACAGTCGGGAAATTCAGCCTCCACAGTGAAACATCTGACAATGGTATGAGGCTGATAGACTTTGCAGCTGCAAAAAACATGGTAGTTAGCAGTACCAGATTTAATCATCTCGATATTCATAAGGGTACCTGACAGTCTCCAGATTAGAAAACAAGAAATCAAATTGATCATGTTGTGATAGATGGAAGTCATTCATCGAGCGTGTTGGATGTACGGTCGTTCCGAGGCGCAAACATTGATTCGGACCATTACTTTGTTGCAGCGAAGGTACGCACCCGCTTAAACGTAGCAAACAAAGTACGAACAGACACAACACGAAAGTTAGACATCGGTAAGCTGCAATCACAACAGATAGTCACAGCATTTTCCACTCAACTAGCCCAATTGCTTAATCAAAGCACTCCTCATCCCGATAACATATCAGCGCAATGGCAAAGCATTGCCCACTCCATGCAAACAGCCGCAAAATCCATACTTGGATACCAGAGGCCTCCACCAAGGAATCCATGGTATGATCAGGAGTGTCGTGCTGCCACCGAAGAGAAAAATGCGCATATAGGGCTACTTTACAATCCGTAGCAACGCGTAGCGCACGAGAGAGATACAGGGAGAAAAGGAGAGAGGAGAAACGTCTTTTCCGCAGGAAAAAGAGAGAGATGGAAAAGCGAGAGTGTGAAAAAATCGAGATGTACAGGAGCCAGAATGAAGTCCGAAAATTCTACCAAGAGTCAAGCATCAAACTGATGGCTTTGGTACAGGCGCATCCTCCTGTAGATACCAGCAAGGTAACTTGGTAACTGATACAGATAGTGTACTCAGGATATGGAAAGAACATTTTTCAAAACTGTTGGTATCCAATAGCAGCGAAGACGACGAAGATACCACAGTCCCAATCCCAGAAGATGGTATTGAATGTATACTGCCCAGCCAAGATGAGGTAAAGACAGCAATAAATCGGCTGAAGAATAATAAGGCAGCAGGAGCCGATGGCTTACCAGCCGAGCTGTTCAAAACCGGAGGCGACACGCTGATAAGGTGTATTCATCAACTAGTTAGCACCATGTGGCAGGAAGAACGAGTACCCGACGATTGGAACCTGAGTATCCTGTGCCCCGTCCACAAGAATGGAGATAAGACTGTATGCTCTAACTATAGGGGCATAAGTCTACTCCCTATTGCCTACAAGATCGTGTCAGGGATATTGTGCGAACGACTAAAGCCTATGGTCAACGAGATAATTGGACCATACCAATGCGGCTTTAGACCTGGCAAGTCCACCATTGACCAGATATTTACCCTGCAGCAAATCCTGGAGAAGACCCAAGAGATGCAGATCGACACCTACCACCTTTTTGTTGATTATAAAGCAGCCTTCGACAGCCCGCTGCGTTCAAAGGCCATGTCTGAATTTGGTATCCCCGCGCAATGCGTCTATTGAGCTCGGACCGACTGTGGAAGTTGGTTCCTATAATATTGAGGTATTAAAAGACTTCGTCTACCTCGGCACCTCCTTAAACACAACAAACGACATCAGTTGTGAAATAAAAAGAAGAATTGTATTGGCCAACAGATGCTACTTTGGTTTAAGTAAGCAGTTTAAAAACAAAGCCACATCTCGTCAAACAAAAATAACGCTTCACAAAACACTTATACAACCCGTGCTGATGTATGGCTCCGAAGCCTGGGTACTTGCGCAAGCAGACATGGCAGTGCTTGGTGTGTTTGAGAGAAAAATTCTTCGAAAGATCTACGGACCAATCTGCGTTGACGGTGAATATCGACGTCGCATGAACCACGAGCTGTATCTGCTGTACAATGACATCAATATTGTTAAACGTATCGAGATGCAGCGATTGCGTTGGCTAGGCCATATCATAAGAATGAGTGATGATGACCCCGCTAAAAAGGTGTATAAACACGGACCGCTTGGCTGTGCACGCAGAATTGGCAGGCCAAGGAATAGATGGCGCAAACAAGTGGATGATGAGATGAAAAAGCGCGGTATTCCAGAAAGCGAAGCAACAAATAGAGAGAATTGGAGATCTTTTCTTAGTTCGGCCTATAGAACAAATGTTCTGTAATGGGCCAGCTAAGTAAGTAAGTAATAACTGAAGTTAAATAGTTATATAGCAATAAATTTTCAAAAATTATTATTTTTTTATGTTTTTAGTGCAACATACTTTTGTTGAATGGAGCGTAACTACCAAGGTCCACTAAGGTTCAGTCCAATTTTTTTTACTAATTAAATTGGACTTCCTAGAATCCGAATAACCACAATTTAGCTGCAAATAGCTGCAAATCTTGCTGGCAAATGGTTTTGAAAAATAGCTTAAATCCTCAAAATACCTAAAATCTGTCGGTACAGTTATATGGGGGCTATATCAAAATGTAGACCTATGTCCACAATTTATAATGGTGGAGAAGATGTATAACCAACGAAAACCTCCTATGACAAAGCTTATTTGGTTGAAAATGTAGACAAAATCCTAACAAAACCGAATATTGGCAGGTACCGTTATATGGGGACAATATCAAAATAGGTCTACGTTTTATCCCAAATTTTTGGTGGAGAATATTTGCGTCCACAGGGAACCCCAAATACCAAATTACACCTAATTTGGCCGGAAAAATACTGAAAATCGGGAGGTACCTTAAAATCGGCCTATACCCAAACGTGGACCTATGTCCACAATTTTTGGTGGAAAGGTTTAGTGATCACTAGAAACCCTAAGTACCAAATTACAACTAATTTGGAAGGAAAGGGTGGCTTAAATCCTCAAAATACCGAATATCAGGAGGTACCGTTATATGGGGCCTATACCAAAATATTATTATATTATGTTGTTCATATTTAGTCCATTATTACCCACGGACACAGACTGAGTTTGTGCAAAATTTCAGAGAGATATCCATTCGTTTCCAAGTTATTAATTTCGCGCCGCTAGATCAGTGATTCCGACCACTGTGCGCTACGCTGACTAATCGGAAGAGGAAGTTATTCTAATAGATGAGTTAAGTTAAGAAGTTTTTCTAATAGACAATTTGTCAAGCACCCCGGGAGTGACAGGCCGAATGGAAAAGAGTACAGCGTCGCATTACATTTCTTCCTGCCGAGGGGAACCCACCACAATTTACAATGGACGATGTTGCAAATGGCGTCAGTAGCGCTAAATCATCCAAAGCGTTAGACCCTGACGAAATCTCCATGGTAATGCTGAAACAGCTGGATGAGCCGGGAGTTGAGTATCTTACGAAAGTCCTCCACCTGTCGCTAACCACCCACATAGTGCCTGAAGTTTGGAAAATTGGCAGGGTGGTCTTTCTACTAAATACAGAGAGGAATGCCAGCAAAGGGACGACTCGATAGGGTTTACCGCTCCCAAGCGTCACGAATGGATATTCAGTGGCCGATCATCAGCACGGGTTTCGTAAGCTGCACAATACTATAACAACGCTTCACTTCAACACTCACATCACCATACATATACGTCGAGGACTTCACCAGAACAAGCCGTGCTATAGAACAATGTTGATTGCGCTCCATTTATCAAAAGCCTTTGATACTGTCAAGCACTGCAAGGTATTTCAGAACACCGAACAGACTACCCTACTTCCCAGTTTGAAACGTTGGATAAGGAATTACATGTATGGACGTCAGTCGTACGTGGAATTCAGAAACAAGAAGTTGAAGTCCCGTAAAGATGAGCATAGAGTTGAATGTCCTAGTCGATGGTAGCAGAATTCCGACCACTAAACAGCCGAAGATTCTGGGCAATAGGTCGGTTTGTGGTAGGTTATGCGGCGACAGTGTGCTCCGCGAACATAAGTGCAGCGCGATGAAACAAAATACCTTCTTTGAACTTGATGTACGTTTGGAGGAAATTTTGAAAAGTTGCGGCGAAATCAGATGCTTAAATCATAGGTTATCGTGCTTATTAGTTGTTGTTGCAACAACGTAAATATGTTCATTCGTGGGTTATTTCATAACACAGACCGGAGACTCAATTTCCGTCCTTTTGTAAGCATGCATAACATTGTGTTGGCCCCCGATAATGTCATATCTATATATTTATTAGAATAATTGATCACAAAGTGCTTTGCAGAGGACAAATCGATGTGTGCATTGAAAATTTTCGGAGATTTATTGTTTTCAGCTAATTTAAAACAGACACAATGAATTTGTTGTTGTTCATTGATTACTGGGAATTGTTATGTTTGTTATCCAATTTATTACATTATCGATTTTTGTGACACGGTAGGTCAGTAACCACGTAAAACCAAGTAGAAGTCTAACGAAAATTAATCTGTCGTTAAATGCAGTATAAACGGTATTATCATGTTTCTATATCAAAAACAATAGCTAACAACTCAAAAAAACTGAGCAAAGAAATCATTCTTGGCAACCAATCAGAAACTTGTATTGCCATCTCATTTATTTTCTTATTCAAATACAGTGAGTGTGAATGAGTCCATTGATGATCTTGGGGATTAAAGAGAGGCAACAAAAACAACAAACCCATCCGCATGTATTTCACACCCATTCCACTCAAGTGGTTGGTGTGGCTGATGCGATGTGCTGATCTTCACACTCACCAACACATGTTTGTGTAACCACAGGAATCCTCTTGATTAGCATACGGACTATGATGTAAGGTGCCTGCCATTGGTCCAACATTCGATACCAATATTGAGTATATTTTTCTTACGCTGATGCTGCTGCTGCGACAACTCACACTATTTGGTGGTAATAATGATGCTGCCTGTCTGCCTGCTACTGATGATAATGGTGCTCTGTTGTTGATGTGAACATCTGACAGACGGGACGATCTCAAGAAGTGTATTCAGCTAGCAGACTGTTTATTTTAGTCTAACCCGTTACAAAGACAAGACAAGCAAACACCACAGAAAAAACTACTCGAACGTAAAACATAGCCATCACACTTCGCGTTTTCTGTGTTCGTTCTGTATAAAGAAGAAGGAATTCTTCACACTCCGTGTCATTAAAAAGATAATATTCGTTGATCGGTGCCACGCTTACGGATCACTTCGCACTTAACTCTCGCTCACACACGTCCACCTCCACTGAGTGAAGGAATGAATGAATGAAACCAAAAAATTGTGAAAAAATGCAAATGGTACTTGACGTTCTCGTCTTGTTTTCGACGATTGTCAATTCACAACAAATCAACCAACAATAGCCGTCATCATCAATGTCCGCCACCAACCATACCGCGTTCCAACAACAAAAGTGATGTGTTGATGATAACCGCCGTGCCTATCCAATCACACAGACCTGTTCGTTCATATCATATCGCGTTGAAAGTTTAATTAATTCGTTGATCACGACGACTGATCCTATCGATATACCACAACAAACAAAAAGTAAAAGTGTCAAAAAATAGCAAACAACTATCGCAACAATTGACTTCTCAAGTTCCGTCTACCAACAATTCTTAATTGAACATCAGTGATGATTAGTGATTTGTGAAATTGAAGGAATGAATGGATCAAATATTGGACCTGAGGTTGATTGATATTTTAATTGATATTTGGCAAAATAAATAAATAAAACAAGAATATAAAGGTGTTACAAATAAAACAAAACAAATTTGGATAAACATAAAAAAATTGGCAAACTTGTAAAATTTTAAAATAAATTTTAAGTGAAATTAAACAATAATTTATAAAACAAAAAAGTGATCTCAAATATTTTCGAATAAAGTGCTATGCATCAAACTGTCTACATGCGCCCACCAACAAATTCCAATCTAATGGGTCCCACTGAATGTTCCAGCGCCCTTATGTCCAGCATGCCCTTTATGGACAATGCTGGTCTCACCACCAATATAACGGATTACGGTTGCTATTCTACGACAGATCATTGGTCATCGCCCTATATGAGCACTCTCAGTCCAATGAAACAAATTGAAGGTAATTGTGTTAAATATTTATGAAATGTAGAAAAAAATCTATAATCTGAGAGGATAGGAAACAAAAATGTCAAATGGAAAATCTCAAAATCAAAGCATAAGAAGAAGTTTAGTTTTTAAAGTTTCAAGATTTATTGATCAAAGAAGGCACTTATTCCTTATAATAATTGTTCCACAAACATCCCATACGGGACAAGGGATGTTTGGGATATTTCCTTATAAAAAAGTTATAAAGAAGAACACGAAAAAAACACTAGAACACTAGAAAGCTCACTCTCAAAGAGATGAATGGCGGAGTAAATTGCTGGTTCATAGAAGGGCCACATAGATTGCAAGGATTCCAAATGTACCTTTATGTTCGCTAACATGAACATAAATCCTATTGGTAAATAACGTTTGCGAAGTTTACACCAAGTTTCAAAGACGTTTTACGATTCTATGATTCGCAGCATTCAGCGAATCATAGAATCGTAAAACGATTACTTAGTGCAGAATCCTCAAAGGGAAACATGTAAATAGGGTCGCATGTGCGACATATTGCCATAATACGATGTCCAACGGACCAATTCGGTTTCTCCCTTCGACGATTATCCTAAGTACTACCCAGTTTAGTTGGTGCCGTCAGGCTTTTTGGAGCTTTAGGATCATTATCTTAAGTATGGATTTGCCTCCGAAAAAAATTGCGCCGCTATTACATGGCCCGCAAGAAGAATTTGTAAAAAAAAATTTCAAAACGATCCGAAACGATCTGTTAGACTGTACTTTTTCCAACTTTTTGTGGGAGGTACACGAAGGAGTATACCGATTTAGTCTGTACGCGGACCTGATCTGTACATATAATTAAAATAATTAAAAACATCATTTTGGTTTTGTTTTTTATTGTTCCAATATTTCGACTTTCCTCGAAAGTCATCAAAGCCAAACAAAAAAGCATAAAGGGGTGAGTACATAAGCTGCCTTGCCTGCTTACCTTGCTTGCTTCTCATAAAAGAATAAAATAGAAAAGGGCAACCCAGTCTGAAATTTGCTCAGCCTTCTTTATTCTTTTATTTTTATTATGTCATAAATGAAGTAGGAAAGCAAGGCAACCAGGCGAGGCAGCTTTAAGGCCTGCGTACATAAGCTGCCTTGCTTTTCTGCTTCATTTCTGACATAATAAAAATAAAAGAATAAAGAAGGCCGAGCAAATTTCGAACTAGGTTGCCCTTTTCTTTTTTATTCTTTTATCAGAAGCAAGCAGGCGAGTCAGCTTATGTGCCCAGGCCTTAAGTTTAAACATTCCAAAGTAGTTTTGAAATAATTTAAACATATACATTTCGGTGAAATGTCAATTGCTGACCCCACACATTCGATCACTTTCGTTTCTTCCTACATCGAACACAATGTCTGAAGATAAGTCATAGATATTCTGACGCAAATTAGAAAAAAATCTATCGCTGACACAATGGAAGCTTGAACTTGCCTAGAAAAAAACTATCGTTGCAATTAAAATTACAAGGGCTACCTTTGAGGAAATTTAAATAAAATCCTCGAGCAGTCCTTAAACTGCACTTTTGCAAAAAAAAAAATCTGAAATGTTGTAACCGATACTGTCTATTGTCGAATTCAATTAAAGTTTGAGATAAATATTGTGATGTGCCTATCGCCCATTTTAGTTGTTCACCGTAGCATTTTCTAGAGCTTTCCGGTGTCAGGACTGTAAACTGGACGGTAAAGGAGTACCTTCGGTAACAATTTAAAAACGATAATCGAACAACCCCGAAGCCTTCATTGGAACTAGATGTACATTTGAAAGAAATATTAAGATGTGCAACGTTTTAGCTAAATTGGATACCCATTTTATCGTCATCTGTCATTTTAGTTGGAGCAGACAGGGTATTTACAGCTTTTGAGACATTTTATAGGCAGTATGGACTAGCCCATGAAAAAATGTGCCGTTGTAAAAATTCAAAACGATCCGATACAAGTCCTCTTTCGGGAGAGGTACGATATAGTCCAGATGCCTATTAAACCTTTGTCTAGAAGAAATATTGCTACCGCCCAAAATGTTGACGTTCTGGTCAGGGAAGACCTTCTAAATGCAAGGCGGACGTACAAGGTGGCTTCCATATTAGTGAAAATTTTGAATATTTGTGACGGAAGTACCCGAACTATATGGCACATCTTCAAACATGAACATGAAGTTTGAACAAAATATTACAAGCTTCGTTCGAGAGTTGTCGTGAGTACCACCCAATCAGACGGAGGAACGGACTTGGGGTTCAAAGCCATTATTTCCATGAAGGCATTTTGAATCAGATTAAAGTGAAAAATTTAGGTTAGCTAGAAAGCTGAAGGTATACAAACTAAGATAACTAAGAAAATTTTGCGAAATCCAAAATCATAGTTTCTCCGTTTAACCACAATCGATTGTTTTAAAATGTAAATACAACAAAATCGGCATAAGTGTGAATTATATTACAAAGAAAAGGTTAAACACATCTAATCAAAAATACCAAAGTTGATGTGAAACAAATTTCAAGAAATTAAATAATTTTTAATGGTTGTCAAATACAAGTACAACTCTTCTTTTTATTTGCATATCAGCACCACTATTCAGTAACTTTTTAACAACTTTACTCATTGTTTGTTTTGTAGTTGTTACAAAACCAAAAGAAATTTTAACAACTTTTCAATCGATAAAAGTTACAGAATAGGCCTACAGGTATCCGTATGTATTTTGTGTGAAAAGCGATTGTTGTCAGTTTTTAACCGCTGTTAAAGGACTGAGTGTATCATGGTAATCAGTCCAGTCTTGAATATTTTTTAGCCAACTTGGGATTTTAGAATGATTTGTTCCTCATTAAGTGTCCCAAAATATTTTTTATTTGAAAATTTTCCTTTTTAGGGGGAGATCATTTGTAATATAAATTTTTTATTCATTTCTCCTTGGAATCGAGCTGAATGATCAATGATGCAAGTGAAAAAGGAAAGCCGAAGATTCGAACCAACACAACCACCACTATGTGACATGCATGTTTCGCCTTTGGCAGAGGCTCTTTAGACATATCGGCTGTGGAGCGGCTTCGAATCGTCGGCTTTCCTTTTTTACTTGCATCATTGATCAATGATCATTAAGCGCAATTCCAACGAGAAATTAATTAAAAAATAATATTTTTATTTATGCCTTATTAATACGAAGGTCATTTTGTAGTGATATTTGAGTTATTGCTCTTTCGAGTTGAGCTGTTACGACCTTAGAGGTGCATTTGAAAAATTAGGAGTTCACCAAAGTCCCACACATTCAACAATTATGCTCCGTTTCATGGTTGGTTAAGTCCGATTACCAGGCATATTAGAACGTTATTTTAGTAGGTGGACGAAGGCTAAGTTTGGAAACTAGAATTTATACGTAAATAAGTCAAAAATTGTATATACAAATTAATGTCAGTTATTTAATTCTAAACTTTTTCTATGGTCCGACTTGGCTGGTAAGCCTATTTTTCAATGTTTATCACAAGTACTCACGGTGCTCTTGAATCAAATTTAAATGGAAGGTGCTTACACCTGGGAAGTTTTTGCAGATTCTGAAACTAAAATCTTCATAGATGAGAAAAATCAAAAAAATCGTAGGTTGTACCATTTTTGAGATATTGAAGTTCAAATTGGGACAATGGACTGACTGTATCGCCCCCTTATAAAGCAATGTCATGAAGGGTGCGCCTTAACTAACTTTTAATGAAAACCGCTTACATAGGGGAAGTTTTTCTGAATTCTGAAACAGCAATGTTTATAGATGAGAAAAATCCAAAAACAAGAAAAAATCGCTGTAGAGATTTTTAAATAAATCGCGGTCAAAATTCACATTTATAGGTGTTTTTTAGGTTTTCACCAACCGCAAGTCCAATCGAAATGGAGCTAAAGAAAATGTTGTAGCGGTGAAAATTTTCTACAGGATTGACGTTTATGATTTGTTCTCAGGCTGTACCATTTTTGAGTTAAAGAAGCTCAGTTTACATGTTTAGGTTTTTTTGTTAAGGTTTCGCGATTTTGCTTGAATACGGCAAGTCTTATAGGCATGGGACCTGAGAAAATTTTATAGCTGTGAAAATTCTCTACAAAACTGGCTTATGTAATTTTTCCTAGGTTGTACCATTTTTTTGGATATATAAGTTTAAGTTGGGAAATTGCAGTCATGACATTGTTTTATAAGGAGACGATACAGAATTAAATTGAATTTGAACTGTCCCAATTTCAACTTCTATATCTCAAAAGCTGTAAAACCTACTAAAATATTATTAAGGCCAATCTTGTAGAGAATTTTGATAGCTACAACATTTTCTTTATTCCCAATTTGATAGGACTTGCGGTTTCCAAGCAAAATCGCAAAAACCTAAACAACCCCTAAAAATGTCAACTTGAATCGCGATTTATTTAAAAAGCGCTCCGGCGATTTTTTTTGTTTTTTGATTTTGTTCATCTATGAACATTGTAGTTTCGGAATCCGCAAAAACTTCCCAGGTGTAAGCACCTTCCATTTAATTTTGATTCAAAAGCACCTTTATTTATTTTGCCACCTTTATTTGTATTTGTCCTTTTGTATTAGAAGATTTGATCATCAATATTTGTCATCTCAAGCTTTGGCAAGTTGATTGTGGCTTAGAACGCTGAGACACCGGCTGTCGGAGACCCAGGTTAGAATCCCAGTCTGGAAATTCTCGAAACAGAATTAATTCAAATATCACTTTTAAATTACCTTCACCTAAATAAGGCAAAAATAAAACATGTTTGTTGATTTAAGCCAAACTCCTAGAAAATGAGATGTAACTCGTTGAGTTTTAGAGATATCAATGTTAAAATTTGACACAAGATAAAGAAGAAGAAGTCGTAGGAAATATAGAATATTTTGATTTTATGCCACTCTTTGAGTAAATGAGCGATATGTCTGGAAGATGTGCAAAATTTGCGATGTGCAAAATTTGGAATAGTGGACCATAGGAATGTGGTCCACATCGATTGATACGTTCTAGAGCTGCCGTGCGTACCACCCAACGAAAAGTGGTGAATCGGACCAAAGGACAGTGCTGAATCGACTTCAAATTGTCTGAAACGGATTTCATATGAAAGTGTATATACCCTCGACGGTGAGTGTATGAAAATAATGATAATTAAAAAGTTTTGTGGCCAAATCCTAAACCACAGCATCTCCGTGAATTATATTTGCAAATGAAAAGATAATCACATCTCAGCAAAAATACCAAAGTTAATGTGAAACAAATTTTGTTATGGGATAAATAAAACTAATGTATTCGATTATCCGCACAACTTTTCGTTAACAAGATTCCAACTTCTACAGGAGTTTTATTTCCAAAATCTAAATTCTAACGAAAAAATACAATATTAATGTTATACAGTTTTTTGATCATTGGTTTTTGATAATTAGTTTAAGTTTACTTACAATTAATTTTCTATAACATTTCCAATAAATATTATCCCTATTATATGAAACAGACTTCACAACGAAATTTAGATAGTAATTACTAATAATGTATAAAAAATATAAAAAAAATATAAATTACAAAACAAATATAAATTACAAATGATTGCAACTAAATACTGCAATTTTAGTATTGTCCTTATCCTCTTTGGTGTTAATTGACTTTTGTTTTCCCTCTGGAATACGCAAACTTTCATAAATATATCTTTTGTTTTGTGTCATGTCCACACTATTTTTTAGTATCGCTAAAATAGCTTATAGTTGTTTTGCCCAGAATATATATGTTAATATTTATGTTCATATAATAGGTCGAACTATTCAGATTATTGTTTTACGCCAGGCATTTTACAACATTACGGCCTCCAAGAATAAAATAAAAAATAATTCTAATAAGTTGAGCAGAAATTGTACAGAATTTTTGCAGAAAAATCTTAAGTGCAAACGAACAAAGTTCAGGATAAACTCTGAATGTTTTATTGAATTCATTCCGAAACTAAATTTAAATATTTGGATCAATTCAAAAAATAAAGAATTTGTTAGAAATTTAAATAAAAGATTTTATAATTATTTTATAAATCGGTAAATCAAGTCGATTGCTTTGGTTTGATCACTAACTTACGGATAATACAGCAACACGTGTCAACATCGTTTCCCCGTAAAAACTAATTTAAATTCCTTGACATGCCAGCTCGGGGTTTTTAAGATTTACTTCTAAAGTTTCCTAATTTATATTTATATGTAACATTTTTCCCAAAATATTCATTGCGCCTTTCCCTTAAAATAATAATCTTCAGCAATAAATGTATCAACACAAATTGTAATTGAATTTTATATTTCTGAAGCACTTAATTAGCAATTTATAGTCATATGCTGCAAGTGTTGAGTGACACTGGTCCGTCCAACGACGCCACCACAACAACACGTTTGTTTGGGTTCTTTTTCCCCACTACAAAGGAGGGGGAGAGAGTTACGTCAATGGAAGGATGGATAATCCACATAAATATTCGTTTTCATACTTTTCCTCGGATATCAGTTTCTCCCTTCCTGGATGATTGAGGAGATAGATGTTCAACGACGACGACGTATAGCACATGGATACCGCAAGGCAACAACAAGTTGCATTCTAGCTAAATTTAGATAAGACGAAGAGAAGAAGGCACACACTATAACTAAATTTTAAACATCTCCTCAGATCATCCATTCAAGCAACAAACCGATCATCCAACCATCCAACTACCCATTAATGCAGACAGTGGCTGTTTGGTTCTTTTCTTTTGTTCTATCTTTAAAGCTGATCCAATGAAATATTCCACCGTCTGCAACATCGAATTACGACGATTTGTGTTCTGTTTTCTCTGTGTTCACAGAAAATAATAAAAACGTGTAACATGAACAAAAGACAAAACATGTGAAATGTGGGGTTTGGCGGGGTTGGGGTCTCACAATGAACATGCGTCAAATTAATTAGTTATAAGATGAAAACAAATATGAAATATGTTCGAAATATGTACGAGTATGCGCCAGATCGACCACAAAGATCTGTTGATCCTATTACATTGTGAATTTTATTACACATTTGGTGGTTTTGTGGGGATAAAATGCATTTCACATCATAATTTTGATAAAAACAACAATGTTGTGCATGATGTCAGATACAATTACTTACAACTTTCATTTCGCATGGCATAGTAGTCATTCACTTTTGGAACAATACTCGGGTGCATATTTTTGATTCTAAGATAGTTTGTGGTATAATTGTCTGTCGAAACTTTTCACACATACATTTCAGAAGGTATGTATTTCATATGAACCTAATGGAGCCGCAATTTCCATCCCAGAATCCTTTTTAGCCCATACTAATATCGGATATCCTTCTTTTTGTCGATTCCGAAGGCCTCACAATGATTCAGAATTGGCTTTTAATATTCAAATTCTGTGACTTTTAGAATTAGAACCAAAATCGGACAGGCTATGAAAGAGGGACGAAAAATAGAAGATACCTGTATCGGCGTTTTGAAAGTAAACGTCGCACAGGGGTTCAGGCATGGATTTTCCTGACCAAAAGCCAAAATTTGTTGTCGTCACCGATTGTTACTTTCTATATGGGATTCGATAGTAAACATATTAAAACTAAGGACACCAAAAAATTAAGTCAAAATATTGGAATGTGTGGCGTGCTCTTAAAAACGACAATTTCTTCGCAATTTTGGAGAATACGTAATTTTTGAAAATTTCTGAAGAATGAAATAGCTATTTCTCTGAAACTATAACAGATATTGCATTCGTTGTTTTTTGTTAGGTAGGTAGGATTGTTACCTTTAAATAGCCGCAGCGGCTACACGAAGTGAGCTATTTTATTTTTCTTTAGGTAACATATTTTAGTGAAATTCCAACTTCAGTGGACTAGAACTCCTAACACTGTTCCCTTTTCACAGAATAACGGCCGAAAGTGTCCTCTTTCAGCCCATATAAATGTTTGTACACCTCCCGCTCCCACTTTTTAACATATTTGAAATTACATGAGTAAAAATTTGTGTTTTTTCATATCGTTTCCGATATAAATTTTAGCATTTTTACACAAATGGGCATGAGTTATATAAGTTTTATGAAAACCTAAGGAATAGGTTTTTTTTTTTAAAAAATTTAATTTTTCGAAAAAAAATTTTCGAAATTTTTGAAAAAAATACGATTTTTTTAATTTTAAATTGTTTGTATTTTTATGGTTTGTTTATTGGTATGTGGCCTTAGTTGGAACATATCGCTCATTTACTCAAAGAGTTACACACCTCAAAAAATCCAGTTTCGAAGAGAAACGCGTTTTGAGTTTCCCATTGAAATTTGACTTCTCATCTTAAAAATATTATTAAACAAAAATTAAGATAACTACTTGGACGCTATTTCGTAAATGGTAGCCAGATATCAATGCTAAATGTCTGTGCAAGATCAAGCATTATTTGAAGTGTTTTAGTGCTCTATAAACTCAAAAAAATTTTGGTTGCATGATATGTAACTTGTTGAGTTATAGAGACATCAAAATGAAAATTTGACACAGAAAACGCATTTTTTGTAGCAAAATATGAAAAAACTCAAATTTTTAACTTTGACCTACTGTTATCTATCGAACAAAAATATAAACATATCTCTATCCAGGATCTATCTTGGTCCCTCTTTCATCTCATGTGGATACTGAACTCCCCGTGGTGTCACCTGGGGAACTGCCTTTAACACCCGTTAAAGGTAGTGAGCTAACATGTGCCGCGCGTACACCCATAATAATGTTTAAAACTTGGGTTTGGTCGTCGGGTTAGTAACCCTCCCCTACAAAAAACAGCCTACTATGAAAAAACGAAAGAAAAGAAAAACAAATCCCTCAAAAGTTGACGACCCCCGCAAACGTTTCAAGGACCATGATCTGCGAGTCTGCACCTGGAATGTTCGCACTCTTTATAGAGAAGGTGCCGTTTACGCATTGACAGATGTACTTGAAAAGTACAAGGCCGACATTACTGCCATATAGGAAATACGATGGAACGGGAAAGGCGTCACGACAACACCTAAAGGTGACGCACTGTATTATAGCTGCCATGACACAAAGCATGAGTTTGGCTGCGGATTTGTAGTTGGTCGGAGGTTAAAACATCTGGTCTCCAGCTTCAACCCAGTGAATGAAAGACTCGCTGCAATTCGATTAAAAGCAAACTTCTTCAACATCAGCTTTATTTGCGCTCATGCTCCCACTGAAGACAAGGACGAACAGACCAAAGATATATTTTACGAGCGCTTAGAAGAAACTTATGACCGTTGCCCTGTCCATGGCATTAAAATTATACTAGGCGATTTTAATGCCAAAATTGGAAAGGAGAATATCTTTGGCGCAACAGTCTGGAAATTCAGTCTCCACAGTGAAAAATCTGACAATGGTATGAGGCTGATAGACTTTGCAGCTGCAAGAAACATGGTAGTTAGCAGTACCAGATTTAAGCATCTCGATATCCATAAGGGCACCTGGCTGTCGCCAGATCAAAGAACAAGAAATCAAATTGATCACGTTGTGATAGATGGAAGACATGCATCAAGCGTGTTGGATATACGATCGTTCCGAGGTGCAAACATAGACTCGGACCACTAGCTTGTTGCAGTAAAGGTACGTACCAGATTAAACGTAGCAAACAAAGTGCGAACAGACCCAACACGGAAGTTGGACATCGGTAAGCTGAAATCATAACAGATAGCCACAGCATATTCCACTCAACTGGCCCAACTGCTTAATCAAAGCACTCCTCGTCCCGATAATATATCAGGACAATGGCAAAACATTGCCCACTCCATGCAAACAGCCGCAAAATCAGTACTTGGATACCAGAGACCTCCACCAAGGAATCCATGGTATGACCAGGAGTGTCGTGCTGCTACCGAAGAGAAAAATGCGACATATAGGGCTACTTTGCAATCAGTAGCAACGCGTAGCACACGAGAGAGGTATCGGGAGAAAAGGAGGAAAAAGAGAGATATGGAAAAGCGGGAGTGTGAACAAATCGAGATCTACAGGAGACAGAATGAATTCCGAAAATTCTACCAAAGAGTGAAACATCAAACTGATGGCTTTGGAACTGGCACATCCTCCTGTATCAGCAAGGTAATCTGGTAACTGATACAGATAGTGTGCTAAGGATATGGAAAGAGCATTTTTCCAAACTGTTGGTATCCAATAGTAGCGAAGTCGACGAAGATACCACAGATCCAATCCCAGAAGATGGTATTGATTGTATACCACCCAGCCAAGATGAGGTAAAGACAGCTATAAACCGGCTGAAGAATAATAAGGCAGCAGGAGTTGATGGCCTACCAGCCGAGCTGTTTAAAACCGGAGGCGACACGCTGATAAGGTGTATCAGCTAGTTAGCTCCATCTGGCAGGAATAACGCGTACCCGACGATTGGAACCTGAGCATCCTGTGTCCTGTCCATAAGAAAGGAGATAAGACTTTATGCTCCATCTATAGGGGCATAAGTCTTCTCCCTATTGCCTACAAGATAGTGTCAGGGATATTGTGCGAACGACTAAAGCCCATGGTCAACGAAATAATTCGACCATACCAATGCGGCTTTAGACCTGGCAAGTCCACCATTGACCAGATATTTACCCTGCGCAAATCCTGGAGAAGACCCAAGAGATGCAGATCGACACATACCACCTTTTTGTCGATTATAAAGCAGCCTCGACAGCCTGCTACGTTCAAAGGTATTCCAAGCAATGTCTGAATTTGGAATCCCCGCAAAGTTCATTCGGCTTTGTAAAAGACTCTAACTCACACAAGATCTTCAGTTAAAATAGGAAAGAACATCTCCGAAGAGTTTTGTACCAAAAGAGGTTTCAGGCCTTTCGTGTGATCTCTTCAACATCCTGCTAGAAAAGGTTCTACGAGAGGCAAACGTCAAAAGAAGTGGCACAATCTACACCATAGCCACATGTTACTTGCTTACGCTGATGATATAGACATCATGGACCGATCAGTAAAAGAAGTAACTGATACCTTCATAAAGGTCGAAAGAGAATCGGCTAAAGTGGGTCTGGCGGTAAACGGTGAGAAGACCAATCTAATGGTGTCGACGCGCAATGCTTCCATTGAGATCGGACCAACTGTTGAAGTTGGTTCCTATAATATTGAGGTAGTAAAAGACTTCGTCTACCTCGGCACCGCCGTAAACACAACAAACGACATCAGTTGTGAAATAAAAAGAAGAATTGTATTGGGCAACAGATGCTACTTTCGTTTACGTAAGCAGTTTAAAAACAAAGCCACAACTCGTCAAACAAAAATAACGCTTCACAGAACACTGATACTACCCGTGCTGATACATGGTTTCGAAGCCTGGGTACTTGCGCAAGCAGATAAGAAAGTGCTTGGCGTGTTTGAGAGAAAAATTCTTCTAAAGATCTATGGACCGATCTGCGTTGATGGTGAATATCGACGTCGTATGAACCACGAGCTGTATCTGCTATACAACGATATCAATATAGTCAAACGTGTCGAAATGCAGCGATTGCGTTGGGTAGACCATATAATAAGAATGAGCGATGATGAACCCGCTAAAAATATAAATTCGAGCCACATGGCGGTGCACGCAGAATTGGCAGGCCAAAGAATAGATAGCGCAAACAAGTGGATGGAGAGATGACAAGGCGCGGTATTCCAAAAAGCGAAGCACGAAACAGAGAGAATTGGAGATCTTTTCTTAGTTCGGTCTATGGAACAAATGTTCTGCAATGGGCCAGCTAAGTAAGTAATGTCTATCCGTTCACAAGTTACAGAATTTTGACCCAGAAAAACGATTCTGATCCCTGTGCGTCGGGTGATAACCTAAAAGGGCGGCCAATACTTCCCATTTAATACTATTTTTGAAATATTCAACGTAAGATTCCCGATTATACTCTGATTTTAAGTATATACTGTTTTTTGAAATATTATTACAGAAACATTATTAACGCAGACTTTAGGCTAAAGAGGGTTCATACAATGAAATTTGCCCCACCAAAATAATGGATTTAGAATCTAAAATTTAGATCCTAAGAATGTTTGGGTGCCACCGTGGTGCAATGGCATGCACACCCGCCTTGCACTCTAAAGGTCGTGGGTTCGATTCCCAGGCCAGGCAACATCAAATTTTCAACGGTGGCAAAATACCCCTCAGTGATGTTTCCGACATTTCCTGAGTATTTCAGCCATGTAACAAGTGGTGTCTTAGGACACACCGTTCGAACTCGGCAATAAACAGTAGGTCCCATATCATTGAGCTAATATGAATCGGGGTGCACTCATTGATATGAGAGAAGTCTCCCTTGTCCCATCTGGGATGTTTGTGGAACAATTATTATTATTATAAGAATGTTTGGATGAAATCTGTTTCAGACAGTTCGGAGTCGACTAAGCAATGTCCGTCCGTTTGCCTGTCTGGCTGGAGCCCTATTCGGTTCAAAAGTTGGCCGTCGTAATGTTTTGTCCAAACTTAGTAAAAATTCATAAATGGACCATAAATGGAAGATACTCTTTGTGGTCCTGTGTACAGTGATATTATGTTTTTCGTATAAATGCTGGTCCAAATCTCTAAATTATATGGCTACCCACTCAAATGAATGCTGGACGTGACATCTTTCGAAAGTAATGACTCCCAAATAAGATCGGTAAATTCATACATCCAAAAATGGCCTCAACATTTTGAAAACACCGTAAATACATAATTTTTGGGGAAAAGGATTTTGTATTCGATCTGTCCATATATGCATGTTTCAATTCACACAGGCGGAGGGTATTTCTCCGTCGGCAAAGCCAACTTTTACTTTTTTAATGGTTTTTATTAGCATTACTTCAGGTTTGGGGGTTTGTCTGTTGTGTTTTTGTCACTATGCATACCCTGATGTTCGCGATATTATTCTGCAAGGATCTTCTTCATATTCACAGACACTAGGTTAAGAAAACCCATATGGACTCCTCTGAAAGTGCATTCATTGCCGAACTGTGAATGTGTCTGAAGTTCCTCATCGCCAGAGAACTCAATGTCTCACAGACGGTCTTCGACGATCAGCCCTCATAGCTAATATTCCCCTCAAGAGAACAGCCATATCAATGATTGCCGATCGAAGGTCCTCTAAGGTCATGTGGTCCCGATTTGATCCTTTATTATAGGGTGGGATCTGTTGTTTCTGCAGGGTATCTTGTTGTCTGCTTCTGAGGCTGCGCTTGTGGATTTGATATCCTGTCTTAGTGTAGGTTTCTGGACTTCGGTTGTGTATCATCGGATGGGTTTGAGGCCAATGCTGAGCCATTCTTCCAAACTCTATGCGCCTTTGGGGATATTTGAGGTTGGTTCTTCTTCTTGGACTACTCAGCATGTGGCAAAGAAGAATGATGCACTGATATAGCAGCATATCATCAGCAACATTACATACAATGGGGCTTTAGAGGCTTTTGGACTAACCTAACCCAATACGAAACCAATTTCACCACGGTGAATATTAAATTGAGAGCAAATCGATTGAGATGGTCTTCTCTTGGTTGTCAGAAGCTACTTCCTATCGATTTTGTTCATTATTTTGACACTGCTCTGCTTGAATTTACTTTCTCAGAACGTAATGGAGAACGACGTACTTCCTGAGAAACTGTTTCGATCTACGGTCAGACCCTTAGTTATCCAACACATGAAGGCTAGGCCGAGATATTACTGTTTTTAATTATTTACTTTCTCCTGACTTTGCATAAGTAGTTGAAGCATTTCCTTCCATTTCCTTCAAGAGCGCAGAGACCTCAAGTAACGAGAGGATGTGAATGAATGGCTTATAGAACGGATATATGATAAATTGTCCTATTTGGTACCTACAGGGTTTTTGGGTCTTTTTGAGGTTTATATCACTTGCGCTTCCCAAAGAAAAAATTATAACGAAGTATTCAAAACCACAAGCAATATTTTCTATTAAAACTTTCAAGACCATCCGAGTAGTAACTTTTAACTGGATTTAAGAAGGGGTTATGGCCACATATTGAGCACAATTTTCCATTCAATTTTTCATGAAGTTTTTACAAGAAATCTACCAAAATTTTTGTTAGAAGATTTTATTTTCATGTGAAAGGTCACAACTTGAGCCATATTCGGATTTTTTTGTTGAAAAATATTACACAGTTTTCTGACAAATGGCCGACTAAGAAACGCTGTTTTTACTAAAACAGTTTTCGGTGCCCACTGTAGCTCGAAAACGAATAAACCGATCAGTATATATTTTTGTGAGTTCATTAACAATCAAATAGTCTTGTCCTTACGCGAAACGGAAATAAAAAATATCCATTTTTTAAAACATTGTGAATAGTCAAAGTCATAACTTTGATTTTAAACAATAAAAAGTTTTTTCGCCATAAATTCGATTTTTTTTATTTCTTTCGCTTATGGCAAACTTTTTATGTGTATAATAATCCCACAAAACATATGAAGATCGGATCATCCGTTTTCGAGCTACAGTGGGCACCGCTTTAAAAATGCAATTTCGAGAAAACCGCGTCTAACGCTCATATCAAAGCTGCTTTTTGTTCCATAGATTTACTTTTTGAGGACATGTGTCCTCAGGATTAATCTATATTCGAACTTGAATTAATTCTGCAAGAAATACTACGATATACAAAGTTTGGATCATGTCGGTTACTTTTTCGAGGATCATCGTGCGCACCAGCTATTTTAGTGACAGATCAGATCAGTTATTAGAGCTCTCGGGCCATTATCTAGGAGGTGTAGACTTCCTCAAGAGGAAAAATATGACGCTATAATAGAGATGACAGGAGCTATAAGAGGCAAAAAATTCAAAACTTTCCGAGAACAGCCCTAAACTGCTTTAAGCGAAGACTTCTAGGCGGAGAGGTTCCAAAAGAATGTCATTTTTGAACATGATCTATGAAGTTTGCGGTGTCTATGAAGCTTGCGGTATTTGAATCGACAGTGTGTCTATCCACTGTATGCATTTGTCTTACTCCAAAACTATATTCTTTGAGGCACATTTTTCACCCGTATGTAAAACTTATAGAAGATGCAAAATTGGGCACTGGTCTACCTCAACTTCGTACTTCACATTCCTCCTCAACAACAATGTATTTATGTAAATTACAACAACCACAAAAATATTACATCTATAAAAGACTTGCCAGATGTTTCAAAGGCCAAATTGAGAACATTTTTTCAAATGACCATATGTTGCTTTGTTGTTGTTTATATACAAATCAAATGCGACTACATTTGATTAGACTTTGATTATTGAATGACCCAATTTTAAATAGTGGAAAACTTTTACTTTAAATATTTGTTACAATATTTTTTAAGTGGGTCACAATTCTAGGAATAAATAAACAAAAGTGCAACCCTTTGTTTTAAATTCGACCCAATTTCCCCTTCCAATAGTGTGGCAAGTGTCCGCACAGCATTTATTTGTGGTCCAACAACAAATTTAAATTCTATTTAAAATTCTTACCAAAGTAGAAAACAATGGGCCAAAAAATCGCTTGGTATTGCTTGGGGAAGAAAATCCGTCAATTGTGACAGAAAAACGTTTCTATGTGCCAAATACTAATTGATTTTCGAATTCATTTAATTACAACAACATTCTATAGATATAGAGAGAGGGAATGAAAAAAAAAATAAGAACAACTAGCATCCCTCAGACTGTGAAATATGCTTTGTATTTTGTCAAGGATTCCCCCAGAACGATGTATTGTAGACTTCGTTGAAAATCTTTCGCCTGCTCCCTTTTGTTTTTCTTATTTTCATAGAAATTCCATTGGTCGCTTGATTGCCAAACAATTAGCTTGATGATGGTGGTACTGCAATCATGGGGTCATGGGTCATAAACAACAATGGCTTTGAAATCGAGCAGGACGACAATTCTACTTGGCAAGTTGATCAAGTGGAATGAACACATGTGTTCGGCCACAGCAGACCAATTTTTTGGGGTTTTATGGAATGTGCGATGCTTTGGGTTTGAAATGATTTGAAAACTATTTGAGAATTTTTGTTTTGCCACATTCATCACCCAAGCTAACCTAAACTAACTCAATGACCCATATTTGTTTTCATTTATGACCCGTGACATTTTCATATAAACAAAATTTCTCTAAACAAATTATATTCCTCTCTTCTCATTCTAGCTTGCATCCAAACAGCCGGAAGAGATCGTAGCAGTTATAAACCACTTGAAAGTGTTGACTCGAAAATATCGGATATTGACACAAATAGTTCGTGCAGCGGAAAGGATGATTCTGTCAACACAACAAATAATCATTACAATGACAATAACAACAACAATAATAATAACAACGGCAGCAGTAACAACAACAATAACAAAAAATCATCAAATAAACAGAAAAAAGATGGAACAACAAATGGCAACAACAACAACGGAGGCGGCAAAGATGAAGAAAGCCTCCACCCCTCATTGGCCCAGGCCGTTGTGGTGCTGGAAACCAAAACTCTGTGGGATAAATTCCATGAACAAGGCACCGAAATGATTGTCACCAAATCGGGTCGTCGCATGTTTCCCACTTTTCAAGTTCGCATTGGAGGCCTAGATCCTCAGGCCACGTATATTATGATGATGGATTTTGTGCCGGTCGATGATAAACGCTATCGTTATGCATTTCACAAGTAAGTAGAAGGGGAGAGATATGAGTTGAGATTTAAGGTAGGGATTCTTTCGTTCTCGAATTTAAAGTGCACACATCAAAGTCTTCTTATGTCTAATAGGGTGGTAGATTTCTTAAGCGGCCAAACAAAGAAGAAGCTGTCTTTCAGAAAGTTTTCCGAAGCCTGAATATATATGTTAATCTTTATCCCCCATTCCGGTGACATTGCGATCGGAATGAGGCCATTTTCCATTAATACAGACTGAAGCTGTCATTATTAGACACGATTCAATTTGAAGTATTCAAATGGAGGAGAGAAAGAATATCGGGAACCCATTGTCTTTGGTTAATGTTATATTATATAAAAAGTTTGGCCTGAGAACCCAAGACCCTTTTGTTGTTTTGGTCTACTAACCGAATACTATCAGCACCACTCGGAATTTCCCACCCACAGACCATGAACCGAAATTTGTTATACAGTGTAATTAACATACTATTTTTTATCATTACAGTTCCAGTTGGGTTGTAGCAGGAAAAGCCGATCCCATTTCACCACCACGCATACACGTACACCCTGATTCGCCGGCACCCGGTACCAATTGGATGAAACAGATTATATCCTTTGACAAATTGAAATTGACCAACAATCAATTGGATGAAAATGGACATGTAAGTTAAACAACTAATAGACAGTAAAGGCTTCGGTACATTAGAAGCCTTGCCGGTGTGCCTTGCTTACTCTGCTTCATTCCTGATAAACGAAGAAAATAGAAATGGGCAACCTAGTTCGAAATTGGCTCGGCCTTCTTTTTTCTTTTATCAAAAATTAAGCTGAGTAAGCAAGGAATGCCGGCGAGGCGTCTTATGTAACTAGGCCTTAAGTATTATGCACTGAAATATTTTTATTGACATTTGAAAGTGAACCATTTTTATTCCCATATTCTGAATAATTTGTTGGGGGCCGCTCACGTGCAGAATATTTTACTATTCATTTTCAAAATTTCATCAAACTCTTAAATAAATTCCAGTTTTTAAAGCTGTCTTTTCCTTTTCTATTTCTTGCAGATTATTTTAAATTCTATGCATCGTTATCAGCCACGTTTCCACATCGTCTATTTGCCACCTAAAAATGCATCCATGGATGAAAGTGAACATTCTAGCCACTATCGGACATTTATATTTCCGGAAACATCGTTTACTGCAGTTACGGCCTATCAAAATCAACGTGTAAGTAAAATTCTAGAACTCCAAAGTTGTGTTATACTAATTTTAGTGGCTTTATATTCTAAAGAGCACGCATTTACCACGTGACATTAAAAAGGAGAAGATTAAAGTAGAAGATACTTCTCAAATTTTGAATGTCATGTTTTGTGATAGCATGCAGGTTGAATGGGAAAAAAGCTCATCACTGCAAACAACAATATTGCATTTGAAAAATCAAAGCTCGATGGCAAAGCCTATAATTATTTAATAATAAGAGTTTCGAAGCGTTCCCATGGAAGGCACTGCACAGCCGATATGTCTGATGAGCTGTCTAAACCAACAGCGAAACCAGGTCAATTTGGTGGTTGTGTGGGTTCGAATCTTCGGCTTTCCCTTTTTCACTTGCACAAATACACTGTGCAACATTTTTGAGGTGATCTTGTGCAAACAATTCGAACTGAAGATTTTTTGAAAGTACAGACCCAAACGACAATAAGCCCTAGTTGGGTTTTGTTGTGTCAGATCCAGCTCGGATTTTATGGCCCTACCTAAACATGGTTAAATATTGAGTTTTTAAAGAAATTCGGGGCTATATCTCTTAAACCAATGCGAATCTTCTTCTGACCTCTGAAGCAAATTTTGTAGATAAGGACAAGAACAAAATATTTTAGAGAAATAATGAACTCGAAAAACTACATTTATTGCCTCAAATTTCAAAATATATACAAAAATTCTACAATTTTTATACATTTCGCACCGTATGTCCAAAACCGTCATTTTTTTCTGAAAATTGCTTTTGGAAAAATATTCACTGGAATGTAATACACAACTCTTCAGAACATGGTTTCAGTACATTTTTCAACGACCATTTAATAAGTATGTCAATAATGTGGGGAAATCCGAAATGCGAGAATACTCTGTTGGTGTGAACTGTGTTTGAAATACGTGTTGTAAAAGATATGATGCAAAATACCGCTGAAACAACATGAAGTAAGCATTTTAGAGTTTCAGAATGTTCTAAAGAATTGCTGAGAATTTTATTTGGAAGATTTTTGCGAAATGTTACTTAGTTCAACTCCCAATAGTTTAGCCGATACTGACCAGAATTTCAGCAATTATGTAAAATTTTCTATATTTTCTAGATTTTGATGCCCTAGATGGAGTTTTTCTTGTGTGGTTTTTTCAAAAGATAAGTTCTACTAGTTTAGGACAGTAAGGCCAAATTCCTATTCGTTTCTGAGATAAAGGCCTGATAAATGCAAAAAGTCTAGATTTAGCCCGGTTTAGATGACGCCATAAAATCCGAACTAGATCTGACAGGACAAAACCCTACTAGGGTTTTTGTAGTCTTAATATGTACTTTCAAAAAATGCATACTAGAAGTTGTTTGCATTTTCAGTGTTGCATAGTTATATTTAATCATAAATCTCAACTCCAACGAGAAATTAATTTAAACAAGTAAAAAAGTATCAGTCGGCTTTGCCGACAGAGATATACCCTCAGCCTGTATATATTGATACAATTTTTTCCCAAAAAACGTATGTATGTATTTAGGGGTTTTTAACCGACAAAAATTTTCATTAGGATTAGGGATCAAAAGTTTTGCGGAGGAGATACTAAAAGGAATGGATCTACATTGGCCATTATGGAAGTGGATCTTCAGCCACTACATATGGTGCCATATGGGGTTTTTACACACTTCGGGATGTTTACTCAAGAAGTATGGACTTGCCCCTGAAAAAACGTTTACCATCGTAATTGAGGCAGCGAATGCAAGTTGCTTCAACAAAAATCAAAGTGATTCGAGAGCAGGTCTTAAAGTGAACTTATCGGAAATTTTGTGTGGGAGGTATCGGATGGATTGGACAAATATAGTCCATATTTTAACCTGATCTATATCTAGTAGATATATTAGGATGTGTAAAGTATGGACAAATTCGGCCACTCCCTTTAAGAGTTACAGTATGAACAAATTTCCGAACATTTTTGAACTTTTGTGGGGGAGGTACCTGAAGGAGTGGACCGATATGGCTTATCTTCAAACTTAGACTATGTTTGGACAAAATATTACTAAGGCCAAATTTTGGACCGAATCGGCCGATCCGTTCTAGAGTTATTTTGCGCTCCAACCACCTCACACGGTGTCAAAGGGGTTTTTTACAACTTTCAGACTATTTTCTCAGGAAGTATGGACTTGCCCCTAATGAAACTTGTACCGTCGTATGGAGGGCAGAGAATACAAGTTGCTAAAACAAAAATCGCAGTGATTCGAGAGATGGCCCTAAACTGAACTTTTCCGATATTTTGTGTGGGAGGTACTCGAAGGAGTGGGCCGATTGAGGCCATAATGGAACCTCATCTTCCTCTTGTAGTATGTTTACGATATACAAAGTATGGACCAAATCGGTTACTCCCTTCAAGAGTTATCGTGCGGACAATTTTTCCGAACATTTTTGAACTTTTGTGGGGGAGGTACCTGAAGGAGTGGACCGATGTAGCTCATCTTCCAACTTAAACTAAGTTTGGGCACAATATTACGAAAGCCAAAATTTGAACCGAATCGGTTCATCCGTTCGAGAGTTATCGTGCGCTCCAGCCAGCAGGACAGACAGACAGACAGACGGACGGACATGGCTAGATCGACTCCAAATTGTCTAAAACACATTTCGTCCAAACATACTTGGGGTCTAAAACCATTATTTCGATGAGGCACATTTTCATCGTATCAAAGTGTATATACCCTCCTTAGCCTAAAGGCTGAGGGTATAAAAATGGAAAAAAAATATTATTAGATTATTCTGAAGTACAGGTAGTATTTAAATTTGAATTTTAAATTTCAAGTCGATCGGACCAAAATATGTTGGAAGCATGGCACAATTACCAAGATAGTGGTATCACACCAGCTGTTCGAATATGAAGTGTGAAATCCCTTTATAAAAAAATATTTTTGTTATAATTTCCCCATGGTAGAACAAGAAAAGATAGCAGCATGGTACAAATACACAGGTAGCCGCATCGGCAATTGTTGGTAACATAAGGTGTCAAAATTTGACATCAATTCAATGCAGTTGACACATTGTGTTACCATCAGCTGGCATGATAATGCTACCTGTATTATTGTACCATGGATAGCAGCAATACCCGTTAGTGTCAAATTTCATATGACATTTTATACATTTATTTCTATTTCGATGTACATTAGGGACATATATTTTTTGAGAAAAAAAAATATATCATTCGGAAAAAACATTTCCCAGAAAGACTTCTTCATATCAATGATATGTAACCTCCTCCAAGTTCGAACGATAAGCCGCGCAGTAAATCCCCGCTTGTAGAGGCGATACAACGTTTGTTAATATGTGAGGTATTTTGTTAAAATTTAAAAAAATAAAGCCCTAATAAACATGTGCTTCTTTGATTTCTAAAACAAAACATTGAAACAGCTTCTCCTTTTTCTATGAATTTCCAGCGACCCCAAAATTTTCTGCAAGAATTCTACTTTCTGCGAGAATTTATGCATTTAGTGGAATGATGTGGAAGCATAAAAATTGAAAATGTAACGAATTTTCATTCATGTTTTCCAAAATATTCAACCAAATGTGAAAAATTATTAGTTTTTTAAATTCCAATAATTTATAGACATTTCCTTGTTTTGTTTACAAATACAACTGGCAGTAACGTTACAAACAAAAACAAATTCCTTTGTGGTTGTTGTTCGAGTTGTATTTGTTGTAGTATTAACTTTACCTTGTATTTGTTCTACCATGTAATTTCCCCAACAACATAAAGAAAGTTTTGACATCACATATTCAAATTTATACGATACCACTACCTTGGTAATTGTGCCATGGTGGGAATGGAAATTTTTATTGTAATTTATATGTAGCAAAGAAACTTTAAACGCGTGTTTCCCGAAATGGCATTTTGGTGCCAAAGATAGCTCAAAACGAATGACCGATTTTCATATACATTTTTTTTGGCGAGATTATTAAATACATAAAAATCTTGTCTTTAAGCGAGACAATTTTTTATTTTTTTCCGATTTTTGATAAAGGAACGGTTAAAATTAAAATTTTGACTTTTTTATTAATTTTCTCGTTTAGAGTTAAGCTTGATGATCGGAAATTATTTGCAAGTGAAAAAGGAAAGCCAAGGACTCGAACCCACATAGTCACCAAATTACGTTACCTGGTTTCACTGGCGGTAAAGCAGATCTTCGGACGTATCTACTATGTAGTGGCTTCTCTGTCCTAGAACTTTTCGTTTTTCAAATGCAAATGTGTTTTATACATTTACGCGGATATTTGGCCGCTGAAATGTATTTTCTTCACGACAAACGCTTTTTTGCGCTGCCTTTTAGGGCGAAGATCATTTTTAATTATTTTTTTTAATTTTGTCATTTAGAGTTAAGCTTGATGATCGGAAATTATTTGCAAGTGAAAAAGGAAAAAAGCGTTTGTCGTGAATAAAAAATTCAGCGGCCAAATATGTATGAATTTCAAATTTATAATTATTCGTAGTTTCGTTACTCGCATTCACTACTAGTTTCATCACAACCGCTACTTACATCACCAATCCTGAAAACTTCTTCAGATTCATATTTTTTATGATTCAAAAGTTCAATGACTTTTTGCCTCTTAACACTGTTTTATATTATGTAGGCATCGGTAATTATATTTTAGCACAACACGGATATAATAATTTATTTCACGCAACGCGGATATACATTTAATCATATGAAAACTAAGAAATCGATGTAAAATACAAAAAAAAAAAAAAAAAAAAAATCTACGAAAACTAATTTATCAACAAAAGTCAGGCTGACTTTAGAAAAGTTTATTCCAGTAATAGTTTTACAAGCATTGTTACAAATTGATTGTGAATTTTCTATTTTTATAATATTATTCTCAAGTCCTATTACTTTTTATTTTTATTTGGTATGTTGGGTTGTGACTCATGGCAATAATGTTTGGACGGAATCCGTTCCAGACAATTTGGAGTCGATTAGCAATGTCCGTCCGTCTGTCTGTCCGGATCGAACGATACTCTCGAACGATTCGGTCCAAAACTTGCCCTTTGTAATATTTGGTCGACACTTATTTTAAGTTCTAAGATGGGCCATATCGGTCCACTCTTTCGGGTACCTCTCCCAAAAAAGTTAAAAACGTTTCGCGATGATAGTAACCGATTTGGTAACCGATTTGGTCCATACTTTACACTTCGAAATAGAGTTGTATAGTTCATGAACGAACTAGTTCAATTGAACGATTCATTGAAAAGGGCGTATGAACTAGATCAGTCGATATAGTTCATTATAGTTCAATATCTCACTGAGCGCCGGCCGAAAGATCCACGAAGAAGATCAACGAACGAATGATTCACAATCTAGTTCAGCATGTCATTTACATAAAGTGTCAGCGTCATCTGTACTAAGTGACGCCTTCGTAATGTAATAAGTTTTGTTTATGTTTTGGATCAATGTGAAGTGTCATCCCCCATTGTAATAAAAATAAATTTTAAGAGCATTTTAAACACATCGTATCCCAATATATCGAATCCATTACCTATTCAATGTACCTTGTTTTGGATAGAAAAAAGGAAAAAATAAAAAGAAACATACATACAGTGATAATTTCTACAAACACAGAACGTAAGATTTTTTTGCCAACCACTTAAATGAAATTGTAATTACATTTTTTTCGAAGGATGTTTTTTTTCTAAACTTAATATTTCTTTATGAATGGAATAAAAATATCTAAATGTAATATTTTTGTAGTTTGATTATACTGAAAACACCAAGTTTGAACGCGTTGGATGCTTTCCTGTAGAAGATGAAAGCTTAGCACCCGAACCAAAGAAATATTGTTTGAAATACAATATTTCTCCCAGATTGGATTGCGTGAAATAGAAAAGAAAAGAAAAACACAGGCAGAATCAGGATGTGTATTTGAACAGAAAAAAGCTCTTTTTATTGAAAGAAAATAGCAGTAGAAAATTACGAAAGCAGATTCTTACCGAATGACAGGATGGTTGAATAGCAAGTGATTTGTGTTGAACAAAAAGAAAAGTATGAAAGTCCGAGAAAGCACAGACGACACGCATACATATATAAGTAGGTGAACGGCAGTGAGAAAGAAAAAGAGTAAATGAAATAGGGAAAAGCCTGAGTTGCCAGAAGCCAACAAGGACCTCAGAGACCCAGGATTTTGGCGTTAACATTACCGCCCACCTTGCAGTAATGCTGCAATGAAATGAAAGAATAGAACTCGTGTCGTGTGTACTTTCCCGGATTACAATGTAATGTAATCGAAGTGATAGTTATTGAAAGAAAAATTCGAATATGTATATTATGGATGATGTGTATGAAGCTGAAAAGGAAAGTTTGTGTTTCGTTCATAAAAATCAGAATAAGAACAATGAGTGCAAATTTTTCATTAGAATTCAGGATTAAACTTCATAGTTTATTTCAGGGTTTTAGGACAATAATAGAGATAACTCAGAATAGAGAGTAAGATGCTGGAACTAGGATGTGTACGGTCCGAATATTGACCAGCCGAAAATGGTATTCATTGCTGTGGGTAAACCTGGCTTGGAAATAGATCCCTCACAAACCACCTTGGTGTAGATGTCAGCGCCAAGGATGATATCGATGGAGGAACGCTCATAAAATTTGGAGTCGGCAAGATAAAGATTTTGGAAGTTGTCCTTGATGTTTTCAGGTATTGCCTTCGACGGGGTTTTGAGGTTGATTCGGCTGTCAACCTTTAGCATCACCTCCACCTGCCGCTCGGAATTGAACTGGGATTGCAAGATAAGGGGGCAAAGCGTTTCCCCATCCATTGTTAGTGAGGTAAAGTTCAAGGAACTCGCCAGCTTCTTCGAAATTCTGCTAACGGAGGCACCAGAATCCAACAAACACCTCGCTGATGCCTTGACGTTGCCATCCGTAACTTTCACCACGGCAGTGGGTACCAGGATGACGGTGTTTTGCCTTAAGAGAGCGGACAGCGTCGGGGTGGAATTGCCCTTGGATGTCGACGGTTCTGCCGGCGAACGGTTTCCTCCTTCGGTACGGGGGCGAACTGGCACGGGGTCCTTTTTCTTGTCCTGTTGGACGTGAAGTAGCGTGTGGTGGCGTCGGTGGCACTTCTTGCAACCTCGAGAGGAGAAGCAGTCGCCGTGGGAGTGCTCGTGAGCCAGACAATTCTGGCAGTATTTATATTTTTCAACCGCGCCAATGCGGTCTGATGTGCTCATGGCCAGAAACTTGTGGCAAAGTCGCAACGGGTGACGGCTTTTGCAGATGCGGCAGGAGTAGGATGGACGCTGCCTCTCCACGCTGGAACGGATGACGGACCTCGCACGGGAAGGTGATCTCGGCATATTGTTCTACTAGACGTAGAAAGAACGAATATAACGGATTGTTATAGGTTAGACATCGGAACGAATATAACGGATCGTTATAGTTTGGACATCGGAACGAATATAACGGAATGTTATATATTGGACATCAGAACGAATAAGGGTATCGGCAGAAAGTATTAGTTTTGGGCGGATATTACGACGAGTTTCGTGATGGGCCGGGTTATAGTTCCCCGTTGGGTAACTACATCCGCGACTCGAACACGACCGTCTGAACCCATATATACTTTCGAAATGCGGCCGAGACGCCACGCGTTCGGTGGAAGATTGTCATCGATGACGGCTACTAATGAATCGACGGTGACGTTGGGCTCGGAAGTTTGCCACTTATTGCGCTTCTGAAGTTCACGCAAGTATTCGTTCTTCCATCGAGAACAGAAAGTTTGGTGAATTGCCTTAAGCTTTTCCCAGCGATTTAGAATTGAAATCGAAGAAATATCGGCATGTGGATCAACGGGAACCAGAATAGGAGCCCCAATAAGGAAATGACCTGGAGTCAAGGCAACCAAGTCGGAAGGATCTTGGGACATCGGAGAGAGAGGGCGCGAATTTAAGCATGCCTCTATGCGACAAAGCAATGTGGAAAATTCCTCGAACGTGAATTTCATAGTACCTGCGAATTTTCGAAAGTGGGCTTTGAAACTTTTCACTCCTGCCTCCCACAAACCACCCATGTGAGGGGCAGCTGGTGGAATGAAGTGCCACGTTAGCTGCTGGAGTCCATAGTGAGCAGTAACACCCTCACGAACGGCCTGAAGGAAGTTCCGAGCGAGGAGTTTCGAAGCACCTACAAATGTTGTACCATTGTCAGAATACAAGTGTAAAGGACACCCTCGTCGCGAAACGAAGCGATGAAAGGCGGAAAGAAAAGTGGATGTCGAAAGATCCGATGTGGCCTCCAGATGAATAGCCTTCGTGGAGAAACACACGAAAACGCATACGTATCCCTTGGTGATACGGCAAGAACGACCGTTATAGATTTTTATATCGAAAGGCCCTGCGAAATCAAGACCAGTTCGGGTGAACGGACGAGAGAACTCAGTTCTTTCTGGAGGAAGTGCAGCCATTAATTGTCGCTGGCAACGATGCTTGTACAGAATGCAAGCTTTACATTTATTTAAGGTAACCTTGATGAGATTCTTGACCTTAGGAATCCAGTATTGAGATCGAATTATTCTCAGAACGAGTTGGTTACCACCATGAAGAGTTACCGAATGAACGAACGAAACCAGCAACTTTGAATAATGACAATTGGATGGAATGATTATTGGATGTTTCTCATTATAAGATAATCCAGGTGACGAAGAAAGTCGGCCACTTGAACGAATTATTCCTTCCGAATCAAGGAAAGGATTAAGGTTTCGAATACAACTGGAAGCAGGAATGGAACGTTTAGCGGATAATGCATTGTACTCGTTCGGATAGAATGCTTTCTGACACACTTGAATCCAGCGATTCCGTGCCAGGTTTAACTCATCTCTAGTCAAGGGACCAGATTGAGGGACAGAATTTGAACGATGCCTTGGATGCGTACGGGAGATGAATCGATAGACTATAGCGAGAGAACGAAGGGCTTTGCCAAAGCAAGAGAACCTTTCTAGAACATCTTCAAATTCGGAAAAGTACGCGAAATTTACGTGAACGGATTTCCTCTCCAGAGTGGTTTCCGGAACTGGAACGTTATCTGCGGACCACGTTATCGATGAATCTCGCAACCAATAAGGGCCCTGCCACCATAAGTCATTACCGACTAGGTCGGACGGAAGAACCCCTCTGCTTGCCAGATCAGCAGGATTCGTCTCGGAAGAAACATGACGCCACTTGGAAGAATCAACGACCTGAATAATGTTAGAAACTCGATTGGCCACAAAAGTTTTCCAGAAACAAGGCGGTTTAGCCAACCACGAAAGAACAATTGTGGAGTCCGTCCAACAGAATATGGAGTATGACGGAACATCCAACAGAGGAAGAAGGCTATCGATCATCTCTGAAAGAAGTACTGCTCCACATAACTCAAGTCTCGGAATGGACAAAGTTTTTAAGGGAGCTACTTTAGTCTTCGAATAGACTAGGTGCGTTGAAATAGAAGCACCGGATGAAATACGAACGTACAACGCCGCTGCATACGCGCTCTCCGACGCATCACAGAAGCCATGGAACTGAATATTGCTGACTGGAGAGAAATCTATCCAGCGTGGAATCCTAATTTTGTTGATGGAGGGAAAGTCAGCCTGGAACCGCAACCAATCTGAAACGATGTCCTGGGACAAAATCTCATCCCAATCTATGCCAGAAGCCCAAATCCTCTGCATCAGAATTTTTGCCAAAACCACACATGGCGAAAGCCAACCGGCTGGATCGAATAATTTCGCTATTTGCGAAAGAAGTAAACGCTTGGTATACGTGGCTGAGTCGGAGAATGGTTTGGCCATGAAGAAGAAGGAATCGGAATGAGCATCCCATCGTATGCCTAGCATTTTGGCAGTACTACTTTCTTCGAACTCAAGAAAGTCCTTTCGAAGTAGATGTTCGGAAGGAATATCAGTCAGAATATCTTTGACATTTGCGGTCCATTTCCGCAAGGAGAAGCCTGCGGATTTCAAAGCAGATTGCAACTCCTGAATAGAACTTAGTGCCAACGAAATGGAATGAGCACCACCTAAAACATCATCGACGTACATAAAGTTGCGAAGAATGTCACTCGCTCTAGGAAGCTCAGAAAGAACGTCATCAGCTAACTGATGTAGAACACGAATTGCAAGGTAAGGTGCCGAATTCACACCGAATGTTACTGTTTGTAACTGAAAATCTTGAACTTCTTCATTTGGAGTAGAACGAAATAAGATCCTCTGGAATTTAGCATCTTCTGGATGAACTAGAATTTGCCTATACATCTTCTCGATGTCGGCATTGAATACGTAACGAAAGAATCTCCATCTTAGAATTAGCATGGTTAAGTCTGATTGTAGAATTGGACCAGTATGAAGAATATCATTGAGACTCAAACCACTTGAAGAAGGAGAGGACGCATTGAAAACCACTCGAACCTTTGTGGATGCGCGATCAGGCTTGACCACCGCGTGGTGAGGTAAATAATAATTAGTACGGGAGGAAGAACTGGAAGAAGGAACCAAGTGCATATGACCCAACTCACTGTATTCCCGAACAACTCGATCATACTCTTCCTTTAACTCGGGAGTTCGCATGAGTCGAGCTTCGTTCCTAAGGAACTGAGCCATAGCACTAGACCTGGAATGTCCCAAACCTACGCCATTCGAATTTGCCTCCTTAAAAGGCAAGCGAACAATATACCTACCATCACCTGCTCTTGTAGTAGTACATTTGAACAGATCTTCACAAAATTGATCGGAAGGGGATAGGAAGTTCTTCCTTGGAAGATTCTCCACCTCCGAAAAGCGTGAAATCTCTTTATGTAAAGAGATTTCACAGAAATTTGAACTAATGTTAACTGACCTGGACGAATTATTAGCAATAGGACCTGTCAAGATCCATCCGAAGATAGTCTCTTGACCCAGAAGTGAGCCACAAATACCTGCCTTTGAATTAGGAAGCATTAGAAAAGGTAGAACGTCGCTACCAAACAGCAAGTCGATTTGCGAACTCTTAAAGAAATTTGGGTCAGCCAACGAAATATTAGGAAGATCTTTAAAGAAGGATGCCGGAATAGAATGGCTTGGAAGATTGCCCGAAAGTCTTGGAATTACAAAAGCGTTAACTGTCAACTCGAAATTGCGGTCGACTTTAGAAGCAAGAATGAAAGTGCACTGTTTACGTACACTGGCAGAGTTTGAATTATTTAGTCCTGAAATTTGAGCATTTGTACGCTTGTAGGGTAACTTAATCTGGTTGAATAAACGCTCTGTGATAAATGTACCTTCAGACCCAGAATCAAACAGGGCACGAGCTGAATAAGTTACGCCATTATGCACAATTTGTACCATGGCGGTTCCCAACAAAACTCCCTGAGCATTGGTTGAAAAGAAATTTTGCACATTCCCGGCTCCGTTGCTAGTGGACTGTATTTCTGAACGAGAGAATGAAGCAGAGTTGGGATTGAGATTTGAATTGGAGGCTGTGTTAGATACAGAAGACGGTACGGAGGAAGCGGAATTGGCGGGAATCTTGTGAAGAAGCGTGTTATGTCGCTTATTACAAGTATAGCAGTTATGTTTGCTGGGACAATTCTTGACCGAATGTGTTTTTGAGAAGCAATTGAGACATAACCCCTGTCGCTTTATCTCTGAACTGCGAATATCAGGATTCATCCTTAGGAATTTTGGGCACTTTCGAATAATGTGAGCCTCATTCGGACATAAGGGACACTTTGGATCAGAGACCTTACTCTGGAACGAACTTAACTTCTTGGAAGGCTTCGACTTCCCTTCGGACGAATTTTCCTTATGACTGGACCCAGGAACACCTCTACGCATCTCGGAAACAGACTCTAACGTTAGGTACCTGTTGGTCAGAAATTTGTCCAATTCCGCCCACCGTGGAATACTGGACTTGTCAGATAGAGTTTGTTCCCAAAGCGTGAGTGTTGAATCAGGCAGTCTGTTGGAACATAAGAAGACGAAGATCGGATCCCAGCTCTTCACATCAATATCATAGGTCTTCAGGACAGAAATGCAGGAATTTATATCGCGCTGAAGGCGTTTTAGACCCTGAGAGGACTCGGAATGAACAGTGGGTAAATTGAAGAGGACCTTAAGCTGGCCATTGACGAGAACTCGCTTGTTTTCATAGCGATCGCTAAGATTGGACCAAGCTTGGGAGAAACCACTATTGGTAAGAGGACTCTTTTGAACGATCTCTTTCGCTTCACCTTTGGTCTTCTGGACCAAGTGAAACAGTTTTTCCACAGAACTGAGACGGGAGTTATCTATGTACATAGCCGTGAACATGTCACGGAATGTGGGCCATGCCATAGAATCCCCTGAAAAAACTTCAAGATCGCAAGGTGGCAAATTGAAAGAATATCCTGAAGGAATGTTGGAGGAATGGGATTGAGGAACTGGACTAGACTGGGCTGGAGATTGCTTAGGAGCAGCATCTGCCCGCAGTTCGTCTGAAATTTCGGACAATTTGGCAATACACTTACAATAAGTAAGGTAAATGGTTTTGAACTTAGCGCGAATTGTGTCCAGTTCAGAAGCTTGATCTTCGTCACCTGATTCTTCTTCCTCGTGGGCTTCTGAAACATAGTCTTTGACGAAACTGTCATACTCTGATTTAATTTTAGTCCATAAAGACTTTATTTCCTCGGTATGAAGCCGAATTAAGTGAACAGAGTTGACTGGAAGAATATTATTAGCCAGATCAGAGTCAAATCCCACGAGGGTGTCGGCTAGACGAATGAACGAATCTAGAGACATTTTGAGAATAACTTCGAATCGAAAGAAAAATGAACAAAAACGTAACAAATGTACGTCGAATAGACGGAAATTGGAACTTTCGAGAAAAAAGTTGAGATAAAAACAGCTTTAGTACAGAAATTTGCTGTATAAATGGCAAGAAATAACTTTTTTGTTAGGCAGAATTCAAGGAAAAGTATTCAAAAGTGATAATGAAACCAAAGAACACTGGAAAATACGGTCAGTTTTAGAGAAAGCGGACAACTAAAACGGCAGAAATGTATGAAAAAATCCTTGAAATTGTGAAAAAGTCTAAATTCAAGAATTTGATAATAAATTAGACCTTTTACAAAGGTATTTTTATGATAAATAAGTACACTTGTACTCAAAATCACACTTATAATTATATGAAAAAATAATTATGCGTTGAAAAATAAAATATTTTCAAAAAACAAGAATTATGTTTCAAAAAATATTTTATCGTATCAATGCGAATGAAAATTAAATAATTTTAATTGCTTTTGAATAGAAAATATCAAAAAAATATGAAAAAATGCAAATAATTAATATTATTTGGAAAGAAAAAATCGAATTCGAGACCCCTGTGTGAAAGTCGAATTTCAAAATATCAAAGTCGAATTGTGTCGATTTTGACAACCCTGTATTTTGATTGTGTTCTAAGAGTCGAAAATCGATGTGTAGAACCCTATTAGCATATGATCGTATGAGAGGGAATAGAAAACAAGTAACAACAACAAAAATACGAAATATCACCAGCGGGAAGGAATGCAATGAGAGAATAATGAAAGAATGGAATTGTTGTTGTCACTTGTTGGTATATAATCAACACACACGAATTAATGCAGCGCGAAACGTCGAATTTATACGGGAATAAAGCACAAAAGAAGGAGAAATAATGCAATTATGTTTTTATGGAATGAAAAAAAGAGTAAAAAACTTCTCTTATTCTTTTTTTTTTTTTTTTTTGTTTGTAAATGCAACAACAAATGCAATGGAATTTAACGAATTAAAGAGAAATTATTATCTTTTTATTAAAATAACCACCGAATGGATAATTTTAACAGAAAAAAACACAATTGCACTTTTCTCTTAGAAAATAGATGAAACAAAACCGACACTCTTCCACCGAAACCGCGTATTGAAAGAAATGAAATTATGTTTTGCCGACGGCAAATGCACTTTTTGTATGAAGAAAAATTTGCACTTTTTAAACAAGAACGAATCACAAACTTACCTTAGGTGATGATGGATGAAGGGATGAAAAATGTAAGGCTGTATGCAATGAATCCCAAACTGGAACAGAATTTTCAGGGCAGTAATATCCGGCTCGCTAGGACCAAATGAAAACACCAAGTTTGAACGCGTTGGATGCTTTCCTGTAGAAGATGAAAGCTTAGCACCCGAACCAAAGAAATATTGTTTGAAATACAATATTTCTCCCAGATTGGATTGCGTGAAATAGAAAAGAAAAGAAAAACACAGGCAGAATCAGGATGTGTATTTGAACAGAAAAAAGCTCTTTTTATTGAAAGAAAATAGCAGTAGAAAATTACGAAAGCAGATTCTTACCGAATGACAGGATGGTTGAATAGCAAGTGATTTGTGTTGAACAAAAAGAAAAGTATGAAAGTCCGAGAAAGCACAGACGACACGCATACATATATAAGTAGGTGAACGGCAGTGAGAAAGAAAAAGAGTAAATGAAATAGGGAAAAGCCTGAGTTGCCAGAAGCCAACAAGGACCTCAGAGACCCAGGATTTTGGCGTTAACATATACTATTCTAATGTTTGTTCCTATTTGATGTATGTATGTATGTGTTTTCATCAAGAGAACGATTAAGAGCTCGTGAACGATTCTGATCCGAATAATTGAACTGGATAATGAACTATGAACTAGATTACTGAACTAGTTCAGTTAAAAGAGCTGAGCTATTGAACTAGATCTTTAAAATGAACTAGATTGTACAACTCTACTTCGAAATATTACTACGAGACATAGATCGGGTTCGAATATCGACTATATTGGCCTACTCCTTCGGCTACGTGCCACATAAAATGTACGCAGTTTAAGAGTTGCTCTCATATCAGTTTTGATTATACCCTACACCACTATGTGGTAAGGGGTATTATGTCTTTGTGCATTTGTATGTAACATACAAAAGGAAACGAAATAGACCCATAGTTCCTTTAGGGGATATACATATAATCACTTTCTGAGTCGATTTATGCATGTCCGTCCGTCTGTCTGTCTGTCCGTCTGTCCATGTATTTTTGTTCGCAACGTACAGGTCGCATTTTTTGTCCGATTCAGCTGAAAACTGGAGACTACAACTTTTTTAGCCATAGGAAGAACGCTATTGCTTTTGGTGAAAATCGGTTCAGATTTGGATATAGCTCCCGTATATATTGTCGTCCGATTTGACGTATTTGCTGCACCAAACACGCTATATACGTCCAATTTTGATGAAATTTGGAATGTTTGACTGAATTCGGTCTAGAAATAAGTGTGCCAAATTATATAAATCGGTTCAGATTTGGATATAGCTCCCATATATATTTTCGGCCGATTTCACGTATTTTCTGTACCACACACGCTATATATGTCCGATTTCGATGAAATTTGGAATGTGTGACTGAATTCAGTCTAGAAATAAATGAGCCAAATTATATCGAAATCGGTTCAGATTTGAATATAGCACCCATATCTATTTTCGGCTGATTTTGCGAATTTGCTGCTCCAAACACGCTATATAAGTCCGATTTCAATGATATTTGGAATGAGTGACTGAATTCGGTCTGGAAATAAATGTGCCAAATTATATCAAAATCGGTTAAGATCTGGATATAGCTCCGATTTATATTTTACATATTCACAGTGGTGTAGGGTATCATATAGTCGGCCCCGCCCGACATTGATCCTTTCCTTACTGGTTTTTTGTTGTAACAACTTGTATTCACTGTCCCCATTATACATATTTTTGTCGGTTCATACGCACAAAGGAGGTAACAATAGGTGTGTTTTTTACGTGATAATTTGTAATAATTATTACGGAATGTTACTAAATGCTGCCTTTTTACACAAAAGTTCAGTAAAAGAGAGCGAAGTGAGAACAATTTTGACAGTTGTTTGCTGAGAATTTTCTAAAAGTTGTTGAAAGAATTTTTCCCAGCAACATTCAGCAAGTTCGATCAGCTGTTTTTGAATCATCTGCTAAATGTTTATCTGATTTCTGTGGAAAAATACTAAAAATATTACGATTCAGCTATATTTATGTTTTTGTTTTTGTTATCAACTATTACCTTGCTAAAGTTTACTAAATGCAGTCTTTTAACTTTTTTCTCTATTTTCGTATCAAAGAGTAGAATCTCTCTTACTCTCCGAAAAGATGTTACTGAATAATTATTACTGAAAAAGTAAAAAGACACAACTAATATCTGAAAACTCCCTAATACATACTTATTGGGGAAAAGGTAATCCATTCGATATTGTCAATAGATGATAGTTTCAATTCTCACAATCTGAGGGTATATCTCTGTGGGTAAAGCCGACTGATACTTTTAAACTTGTTTTTTCTGAAATTTTTCCCACTTGGCTGCTAGAGGAAACGGTTCGCTCTTCAATTTGTTCACACTGAAAGAAATTATTCCGTCAATTACAGCATGGGTTCTGTTTTTTTCCATCCGGGAACATCCAGCCTTGTGTATATCGAGGTGTTGGAACATGGGGCTGCTTTTTACTTTGTTTTTTGAAGCTGCCAAATCGATTGGCCTCATTGCTTAAGTCATGTTCACTCCCTATTTTAGCATTAACAACTCTTGGAACAATCTTAATGTTTTGGCCAGAACAGCAGCCATATGTCCTATCTCTCTCTAGGCGTTCGTAAAATATATCCTTGGACTGTTCATTTGTCTTCTTTTCGGATGGGGCGTGAGCGCAGTATGTAGCCATTGGGCAATGATTCACATCCATACATTGTGGTTCTTACCAGGGTCGATGCATTTTTGGTTCGACTCCGACACACTGGTTTTAACACGTGCAAGTATTTTATATATGGTGTTGCGGAGGGTAATGCCCCGCCATTTGTTTTGCAATCGTCAGATCGGCTGATTTTATGATTTTTTTCATATTGTTGGCTCCTCGTGGTGATATTTTGACTTTCTTTGTTACTTACTTACATGTTATTTTATCACAGGAATGGTCTGAACATATTTCTCTTCTCTAACAGAATTCATTTTTCCTTTGTCCTATATAAATCTCTCCAAGTTCATATAATCGGCTGCATGTTTCTTCTCAGTTTCGATTTTGTATTTAACTAGAATATGTATAACATCAGTCACTTTCAGGGTTTTCAATCGTACAAAAGTATAAGCTTTTGTTAAAGATTAAGGAGCTAGGGAAGTGTTATGGATGGACTAAACTTTTTTCAGATTTAAAAGGACTAAATAAACACATTTGGAGATATGAACTCCACACTGAAATTACACTAAGATTGCCAATTTATTAACCACGTTTAACTTTCACATTACCTGAAGAAGAGAAATATATTTGATAAGACTAACTGATAACACAATATTACATGTAATAGCGGACATAAATTTCTTATATGTATGTATGTATACAAAAACACATTTTAATTCTTCATTTAACATGTGCCTGTGAACGATGTCTCATTTTGTCGCAATTTCTGCAAAAGTCAATGAACAAATACCAATGTTGCCACTGCTGCTTCTGTTTCTGTCATACCTGACATAATTATTAAAGACACAAATTATGTTGGTTTATTGAGACAAATGGCCAATAATTTTTCTATGTATTTTTGGCAAACATTTATTTCATGTCATATTTTCATTTGTATTCGTTCTCATTTGTCTTATTTATCATTCTGCTTGAGAATTTTTAAATTTCATATGAAGTTTTTTTTTAACATTTTCATTGTTAAATGTGGACTCATAAAACACAAACTGAACTAAACATTTGGAAATGTATGAAATGTCCTAAACTCTTTCAGTTCAACAAAAGGGCTCAATGAAATGCTAAATTCTAGTGAATAGTTAAAAATAAATTAAGTAAAATTTGTTATACTTCGAAAACGAACGAAAAAAACCAAACAAAAATTATGAAAATACTACGACTTCGTTTTTGTTTCATGCAAATAATAGACTTGAAATGAAAACACGAATGAGTTTGGTACTCATACGTTTAAAAGTAAAGAAACTTTTCCATATCACCGTTTTAATTTATTTCCCATTTTTTACTTTTAGGTAACGCAATTAAAAATTGTCAGCAATCCATTTGCCAAGGGCTTTCGAGATGATGGCACAAGTGATGCGTAAGTATTTTCTGTAATGAAATTTAAACAATTTTTATTGCATTTCAAAACAAATAACAAATCTTGGCACACACAACAACCCACCGATCTATGATCCCATATGAAAAATTTATTATTTATTAGAGATCGATTGGAAGGAATTCCCAGCAAACAAAAAAAACTCTTTACTCCTCTTTGCGATGTGTATAAATTCCCAAGACAACAAAAATATTGCTCGAATTGAATCGAAACCAAACAAATCATTAACTAAACAAAAATGAAACGAAAAAAAACTTTCCGAAATTCCCTCAGATGTGAACATGTGAATAAAAAGTGAGAAAAAAACGTACAAAGAATAAAAATAATTCTTATGAATTATGGCCGCGTGTTAACGATATGCGCCCACAATTTTTTTGTTGTTGCTGTTGTTTTGCTTCGTCAAGTCAAAAAGGCCATAATTCATAGATTTATGAAAGCACACTGAGGACTTTTGTTGCGAGGAGGGTCTGCTTTTAGGTATAAAGAACATACAAATCTTTAAAAAATCCACGTTTATTGTGGCCTTTGGTGGCTGCCAAAAATCTTTAAAAAATCTACGTTTGCTGCGGCCTTTGTTGACTGCCAAAAATCTTTAAAAAATCCACGTTTATTGTGGCCTTTGGTGGCTGCCAAAAATCTTTAAAAAATCTACGTTTGCTGCGGCCTTTGTTGACTGCCAAAAATCTTTAAAAAATCCACGTTTATTGTGGCCTTTGGTGGCTGCCAAAAATCTTTAAAAAATCCACGTTTATTGTGTTTTTTGCTGGCTGCCAAAAATCTTTAAAAAATCCACGTTTCTGATTGCCTTTGGTGGCTGCCAAAAATCTTTAAAAAATCCACGTTTCTGATTGTCTTTGGTGGCTCCCAAAAATCTTTAAAAAATCCACGTTTCTGATTGTCTTTGGTGGCTGCCAAAAATCTTTAAAAAATCCACATTTATTGTGGCCATTAGTGGCTGCCAAAAATCTTTAAAAAATCCACATTTATTGTGGCCATTAGTGGCTGACAAAAAACTTTAAAAAATCCACGTTTCTGATTGCCTTTGGTGGCTCCCAAAAATCTTTAAAAAATCCACGTTTCTGATTGCCTTTGGTGGCTGCAAAAAATCTTTAAAAAATCCACGTTTATTGTGGCCTTTGGTGGTGGCCAAAAATCTTTAAAAAATCCACGTTTATTGTGGCCTTTGGTGGTGGCCAAAAATCTTTAAAAAATCCACGTTTATTGTGGCCTTTGGTGGTGGCCAAAAATCTTTAAAAAATCCACGTTTATTTAATCTTTAATCTTTAAAAAAATACGTTTATTGTGTTTTTTGGTGGTTGTCAAAAATCTTTAAAAAATCCAAGTTTATTGTGGCCTTTGGTGGCTGCCAAAAATCTTTAAAAAATCCACGTTTATTGTGTTTTTTGGTGGCTGCCAAAAATCTTTAAAAAATCCACGTTTATTGTGTTTTTTGGTGGTTGTCAAAAATCTTTAAAAAATCCACGTTTATTGTGTTTTTGGTGGCTGCCAAAAATCTTTAAAAAATCCACGTTTATTGTGGCCTTAGGTGGCTGCCAAAAATCTTTAAAAAATCCAAATTTATTGTGGCCATTGGTGGCTGCCAAAATTCTTTAAAAAATCCACGTTTCTGATTGCCTTTGGTGGCTGCCAAAATTCTTTAAAAAATCCACGTTTCTGATTGTCTTTGGTGGCTCCCAAAAATCTTTAAAAAATCCACGTTTCTGATTGCCTTTGGTGGCTGCCAAAAATCTTTAAAAAATCCACATTTATTGTGGCCATTAGTGGCTGCCAAAAATCTTTAAAAAATCCACGTTTCTGATTGCCTTTGGTGGCTGCCAAAAATCTTTAAAAAATCCACGTTTATTGTGACCTTTAATGTCTTTTAAAAATCTTTAAAAAACCACTTTTATTGTGACCTTTAATGACTTTTAAAAATCTTTAAAAAAAATCCACGTTTATTGTGGCCTTTAATGGCTTTTAAAAATCTTTAAAAAAAATCCACGTTTATTTTGGGTTTTGGCGGCTCCCAATATCTTTAAAAAATCCACGTTTATTTTGGGTTTTGGCGGCTCCCAATATCTTTAAAAAATCCACGTTCATTTTGGACTTTGGCGGTTCCCAATATCATTAAAAAATCCACGTTTATTGTGGCCTTTGGTGACTCCCAAAAATCTTTAAAAATCCATTAAATGTAGGCCTCAGTGTACCAATAAAATTACTAGTTGTCCGTCTATTTTTATCCATTCGACAACAGAAATCGATTTGAGGCCATGTTATAAACAATATTCAATTAAACACGAAAGGGCTTTTTGTGGAGTAGCCACTCACCCGACAATAACAACAACACCAAACATACATAATTCAAAATTTTAATATTTTTCCTAGATGTGGCGGATTATTTTTTCGGCTGAAACAATAGCAAAAAATAACAACAATAATAATAAAGAAAAATATTCTCAATAAAGAAGATGGACCCATTTATTTGTTTATAAGAGTATTTTCCCTGAATGTTTGTGTGAATTGTGTGTGTGTGTGTGCAAAGTAGTCAGAAATTGTTATTGTTTATGAAATGTTCTTTGTTAACAAAAATAATAACAACAATATGCAAAAGTGATATAAATTACCAAACTGATGTTAAAAATTGTATTTTTTTCTTCTAGACCACCAAACGGAGGAGGCATGGCGGCCATGAATCAAATGAGCCATGAAAGTCATGCCAGAATGAAGCAGCATGCACAGCAACAGCATCACCAACAACAGCAGCAGCAACAACATCATCACCACCATCAACAACAACACCAACAAGCCCTCAAGGGTCATTCAAAAGAAACGACCGCCAACACCACCACGGCCAGCAGCATCTCTGTAACAGATCTAGATAATCACAATCACAGTGCCATGATTACATCCCCAAATGCCACCAGCCATCATCATGCGACCATGAACACTGCTCCCTCTACCCCCTCTACAACTGGTACATCGCCTGATCTCATTAACTATCAAACACTGGCCACAAATCCCCACAATGGCCTTCTCAATTCAACGAATTGCATTTCACCCAAAACAGATCACTCGCATCACAGTAGCGGTAGTTCTCCATATGGCCACAATTCACACAGCCAGAATGTCGCCGCTGCAGCCACCACAACTGGTCTTACGTCATCTTTAAGCAATTCTGCCACTGGTCTTATGGCTTCATCACCACATCATCATCCCACACATTTGAATTTAAATCTAAACTCTCAAGTCATACCGCAAACATCTCCTCAGCATCATCATCATACGCAACATCACATGGCTTCGGCGAATATCTATTCATCGCTGAGTCAACCTTATGCCACTGATAATTCCAACTATGGTCCAATTTATCACAATCCCCACTATCATGGCCACAGTTATGGTAATCCCTATGAGAAAATTAAAGTTACAGGACATATGCGTCAAGCCCATGGTCATGCAGTTCCCAATAGCAATTCGCCAACAGGTTTGGCTGGTGGTAACAGCGTTTCACCCTCAAGCAATTCCTATGGTATGAGCAGTTATCAAAGTTTTTATGGTTCGGCAGCCCATCAAATGATGCGACCAGGTGGTTACATTGATTTGGTGCCAAGATAAGAAGGTTTTAACGCACACACTCTAATCACATCAATAGTATTATTGTCTGAACTGTTGAAATAGTATTTGCCAAGAAGCATGAGGACAAGGAGGAATGTATATTGTATTGGACTTCTGGTGAAAAATACCAATGAAAAGTATTAAACATATCAAAGCCAAAGTTTAGTTAACCTTAGATTTTATATCTAAACCAAAGATTTTCTGAAACCAAAGAAACAACAACACACAGTTAGCTCTCTCTCTCATTTAGTCAATTTTTTAATAATTTTAATTAAACTATTATTTTTTATTTTATTAATAAAACTTGTAAATAATTTCTAATTTTAACTAAAATTAGTAGTTTTATTTTAACGGCGTCGGGCGTCAGGTCTTCGACACCAGATACCTTACTTACCTAATCCAGATTTCCATTAGGCAATTTTTCTTGCGGCAGTTGTCAGTTTGTGGGCAAGAGAAGGTAGGGTGCTGAGATTAAAAAATTCCCATTATGCATCATCTATCTCTCCGTCAAACTGAGAATTGCCCCAAAGAAAATTATCTAATGTTAATTTGGACCTACTTACTTCCGCTGCTGCGTAAGCCGCTACAGGACCATTTAAAAGAGGTTATCAAAATTACAGAGTTTAAATTACGTTAGTCCGAGTCTAAAATTTTTGACAGTAGTCCGGTTAAAACCGGTTTTTCCAAACAAAACGGTTTTCGGTTAACCGAAATTTTCACTCTTTTAACAACCGGTGTTCGGTTTTTAAAATGTTTCAAACCCGGTTAACCGGTTTTGTTAAATAGGTACAAAATTGCTCATAATTGATAAATATTTGAATAAAAATGTGCGGCAAGGGGTACATTAAGTATACCGACATCGTTATTATATAATTATCTCATAATATTCTTGTTATTTGACATTCATCATCGAAGTGAGGACAACAAAATTAAGAAAGATATTTTTACTCAAGAATAGTAAAATCCGTAACAAATAAAAATTGAATTGAAAAGAATTAACAGCCTGTTTCTGTATGTCGAAACGAAAATGTGTGCGAATGAAAAACTACCAAACTTTATATCCTGACATTCGAATAATGATCGTGTTAATTATGTACAGACTTCGCCTAATAAGGCTAATCATAGTGAATATAAGAAAGCATCGGAAAATTCGGCGGCCTGTTGTAAAATTGCTATGTTGGACCATATATTTCAAATTGTGATTTTAGAACCATTTTACTAGAGTTGTGCAATCTAGTTAGTAGTACTATACTAGTTCCAACACGTATGAGTAACGTCATACAGACTAACGTGTGATATTACGTATACGCATTTTTTTTATAAATTTTACAAAAAATATTTTTTAACCCTTTCGACCACAACGTTGCTTATTAAACCATGCAAAAAATCGAAACAACTTCGATTTTTAGAAAAAATTCCAGTTATGTCACGATCGACCTATTTATATAAATAATAATTTTAAAAAAACAAATACGCAGTGTTATTGCTAACAGGTATAGTTATAAAGTAAAAGTAAAATTTGCTAGAAGATAGCACCATTGAACAAGGTGTTGAAAAGTATCCAGACGATACGATACACCAAATTCGAAGAGATATGTATGATGATAGCGGTCATTGGGTGGTATGAAGTATTTTATGGTAGCAAATTTCGAAGTTTCAAATTTTATGAGTGGACTCTATTGCATGTTGAAAACCAAATTTACAAAAAAGTATAACTACAGCTGATTGTCACTTCTCTCTTCTATAAATATGCCTTGGAAGCTAATATTTTTTACTGCGATACCATTAGTTTACTTTCATTTCAAGTGGACACTGACCTCGCAGTGGTGCCAACTGAAAAAATAGTTCTATGAAAAAAAAGAAAAACAAACACTTATAAAGTTGACGACCACACAAATGTTGTAACTACCATGATCTGCGTGTATCCATCCAGAACGTTCGCACTCTTTATAGAGAAGGTGCAGTTTACGTATGTCAGATGTACTTGAAAAAATCAAGGCCGATACTGTTGCCATCAAGGAAATAGGAGCAGGATGAATGTTTGGACTGGATTCGGATCGACCTGATATTTTTCCCATAGATAGGGCTTGCAGTGCTAATCACGCCAACATATATATCATGGGCAGGAAGTCCATACTTCCCGAGATATAGGCTCCGAAAGTTCAAAAAATCCCTTGGTTCTGACGATATGTTTAGTTTAAATAGACATTTTTTCATATATAGCCGGCCTTCGGCCGGGGATTTAAGACTTTCTCCTATGGACAGGAACAAATCTCGGCTAACGCGAACAAAATTTTCCTTCAAACCGAAATTTTTTTTTATCATCGATCCGAATCCAGTCCGTATATTCAACATATGCCAGGAAATACGGTGGATGGGAAAGGTTTAGCAAGAACACCTAAAGGTGGCGTACTGTATTATAGCAGCTTCCATGATAAAAAGCATGAGTTAAAACATCCGGACTCCTGCTTAACCCCGGTATAAGCAAAATTCTTCAACACCAGCTTTATTGCCAAAATTCGAAATAAGAAATAAGAATTTCTTTGGGCCAACAGTCGGGAAATTATCCACAGTACAAAACGGAACATGCCAAGTTGTCAAAGATGTCATAATTTACATGCAGTCGTCATTAAACAATTTAGTTATTTTGCCGTCAAAACCTGATCTGTTGATATTATATATTTTTTGTAAAAATGGAAAATTCGGGTAATCGTATGTAAATTAAGATTATTATTAAACATTCAAATCTAATATTAGATGTGGTCAATAATTTGTTGTGTCAGTAAGTGAAGTTTTTTTAAGTAGTCTGTGGTATCGTCCAAGTGTTCTTTGGATTAGAACTTTCGGTATCGGGGCGTATTCTCGTTAAAATATATTATTGGTCGAAGATGACGATATCAGCTAACAGTTTCTGAAAAGAAATTTTGAGAATTAAAAAGAAATCAGTTTCCAGATTTCGTAAAACTTTGAATTTTGCATATTTTTAATTTTTGGTTGGAAAACGTAAACTTGTTATAGACTAGATTTCTGCGAAATTTAATAGAAGTGTCAAACACAACTACATGACGGGAGTTAAACAACAATTTATTAATATTTGTTCAAGGCTTAACCAAATAAAAAAACTTCTGTTCGCAGGAAAATACCAAATTCCGACGTGACCGACTATGTGATACCCTATCTTATCAACTTAACATTAAGTGGGATGAAAATATATAAGGGGGCTATAGTTAACTCTGAACTGAATATAACAACAATTTACGGGCTCGACTCTTCGGCCAGAAGTACGGAATTTAATCCAGATCGGACTTATTGTGCAAATTTTGTGTACAACAAATCTGAACCAATTTCAGTATAACTTTGCAAACTCTTTTCTAGTGCAAATTCCGTAATATATTCCAAATTTTATCAAAATTGGACCGACAGAGCGTGATTGGTGCACTAAATACCTCAAATCGGGCGAATTTATATATATGGGAGCTATATCCAATTCTGAACCGATTTCAATATAACTTGGTAAACTTATTTATAGTCAGAATTCGGTAGCATTGTCCAAATTTCATCATAATTGGAGAGAATTTGCGTGTTTGGTCCATAAATTACTTGAAATCGGGTGAACATATATATGATAGTTATATCTACATATATATAAACCGATATCAACCAAATTTAGCAGATTCGTTTCTAGGCCGATTATAAATATCTGCACGAAATTTTGAAGGTCTAGCTTGCCCCTGTGACTTTTTGCCTCAAAACCCTAACGTTGGCCCCACAGTGCATCGATAAGCTGCAATTACAACAGATATCCATAGCATATTCCACTCAACTGGTGCAATGGCTTAATCAAAACACTCCTCGCCCCGATAACATATCAGTACAGTGACAAATTATTACCCACTTCCTGCAAACTGTCGCAAGAGAGATGTCGTGCTGCTACCGAAGAAAAAATGCTACTCTACAACACTGTTGGGCAGAAATGCTCGGCCTCATACACAAAAGTGTAAAAAATACATGAGTCTCTCGCAATTTGCCCACCATTGCTCTACAACAATGGAGGGTAAATTGCGAGAGACTCATGTATTTTGTACACTTTTGTGTATGAGGCCGAGCATTTCTACCCAACAGTGCTCTACAATAAGTAGCAACGCGTAGCGCACGAGAGAGGTATCGGCTACTGTAGAGAGGTATCGGGAGAAAAGGAGAGGAAAAACGCATTTTTCGCTGGCAAAAGAGAGAAATGAAAGTGCGGGAGTGTGAAAAAATCGAAATGTACAGGAGCCAGAATGAAGTCCGAAAATTCTACCAAAAAGTAAAACATCGAACTGATGACAGGCACATCTTCCTATAAATAACACTTTACATAGTACTGACAAATGGAAGACCAAGGCTTCGATAGAATAAACAAGTGGAAAACGAAATAAAAATGCACGATATTCCACATTTGGGAAGAAACGCAACAAATAGAGTAGAATGCAAATCTATTCTTAGTTTGGCTTGTAGGGCAAATGTTCTGTAGAGGACTTACTATGTAAGCGATATCATGTATTCTGAGGAGTTTAGACAACATTTTTAAATTGCACGAGCTGTATTTTCTAATCACGTACAATAAATACGCTTTAAAATGTACATAGGTTCTTTTTATACCCTCAGCATTTATGCTAACGATGGTATATACACATTCATACGGGCAAAATGTGCTTCATCGAAATAATGGTTTTAGACCCCAAGTATGATAGGACAAAATCCGTTTTAAACCGATTTGGTCCGAAATTTGGCTTTCGTAATATTTTGTACAAACTTAGTTCAAGTTCGAAGATGAGCCATATCGGTCCACTCCCCCACAAAAATTCAAAAATGTTCGGAAAATAACTCTTGAAGGGAGTAACCGAATTGGTCCATACTTTGCACATCGTGAAATCGCAACCAGACTTAGGTTAGGTTCCAATATTGACTCTATCGGTCCACTCCCTCGACTACCTCCCACACACAATTTCGGATAAGTCCATTTTACAATCTGCTCTCGAATCGATTTGATTAAGCTTTTAGGCAAGGGTATATACACGATTCAGTTGTAGTTTGTATTATTTCCAGTTCACATAGTAGAATGAACCTAGAATTTTGAGGCAGTTTTGGTCGGAATTCTTCTACCATCGACATTGAACTCTCGTCTAAGTGATTAGATTTGTTTAACACTCTGGCTGTTACCTCAAGCAATATATAATGATTGGTATCCCATAAATTTGTGTATTCTGATCTTTAAGCCCAGTAGTGCGATTCTCTAACATATTTTTGAGCTACCGCCGAAAATCGGTAAAATTAAAACGCAAAATTATGAATGAAAAGTTAAAATAAAAGTTGACAACACTCTTGCTAGCGGTAGAACTTTGCGAAGATTTTTTATTCGTCGCTAACTTACCGAAAAACATCGGTAATTACCGAAATTATAAGCATTTTAATTTTACCGACAATTATCGGTAACTCAAAAAATTAGTTAGAGAATCGCAGTACAGGTAAAGCCATTTTTATACCCTCAGCCTTTAGGCTAAAGAGGGTATTTACACATTGATACGACAAAAAATTTGCCTCATCGAAATAATGGTTTTAGACCCCAAGTATGTTTGTACGATATCCGTTTCAGACAATTTTGAGTAGATCTACCAATGTCAGTCCGTCTGTCGGTCTGGCTTGTGCGCACGATAACTCTTGAACGGATCAATCGTTTCGGTTCAAATATTTTGTCCAAATTTGATTTAAGTTCGAAGATGGGCCATATATATCCACTCCTTCAGGTACCTCCCCCACAAATGTTCAAAAATTGTCGCAAAATTTATGCGCACGATAACTCTCGAAGGGAGTAACCGAATTGAACCAAACTTTGCATATGGTAATACTACCTCTAGGCATACATCAGGTTTGAATATGGATTATATCGGTCCACTCCGTCAGGTACCTCCCACACAAAATTTGAAATAAGTGCAGTTTAGTGACACCTCACGAATCGTTATGAAATTTTTTGTAACAGGGGCAAGTCCATACTTCCTGAGAAAATAGGCTGAAAGGTACAAAAAAAGACCTATGACACCGTGTGTAGTGGTTGGAGCGCAAGATAACTCTCGAACGGATCTGCCGATTCGGTCCACAATTTAGTCTTTGTAATATTTTGTGCAAACTTAGTTTCAGTTTGAAGGTAAGTCATATCGTTTCACTCCTTCAGGTACCTACCCCACAAAAGTTAAAAAATGTTCGGAAAAATTGTGCACACGATAACTCTTGATGGGAGTGACCGATTTGGTCCATACTTTACACATGCTAAAATATCTACCAGATATAGATGAGGTTTGAATATGGACTATATTTGTCCACTACCTCGGGTACCTCCCACACAAATTTTCGGATAAGTTCACTTTAAGACCTGCCTCGAAACACTTCGATTTCTGTTGAAGCAACTTGCATTCGCTGTCCTAATTACGACCTACATGTTTTTTTCAGGGGCAAGTCCGCACTTCTTGAGGAAACAGCCCAAAAGTTGTAAAAACCCCCTTTGACACCGTATGTACAGGCTGGAGAGCTCAAACCGAATACTGTTTTTCGTAGGCAAGTATGGCATAAAAGCCCTATCTATCAATATCTTCTCAATTTTTGAGCTTTAATCCAATCCATATTTTTTTCGGTTCATACACCCACAATTTTTCAGTCTACACAGGCTGAGGATATATCTTTGTCGGCAAGCCGACTAAAACTTTTTAACTTGTTAATTATACCTTTATGTAAGAATCTGCCAAAAAGGCGTATCTATAAGGCATTTATTTTTCGACCACCATCACTGTGGTATCACACGGCTGTCTCTGGTAGAGTTCTCGACAAATATGTGTGGAGATAGCATGATGCGCTGTTATCGTGCTGTGCTGCTTACGGAATCCCTGCTCATGATCGACAACTGGATAGCTATTTCCGACTTTTGCTGGCAACCTTGCCTGGCTTCAGTAGCGGGACAACCCTACCTATTTTCCAGATTTTAGGAACAATGAGGGTGGCTAGTAGCAAGTTGATAACTTTAATGAGATACTCTGTACTCTGTAGTGAGAAACCGCGTCTTTAATTTAAAGTAATATTCAGATTATACAGATGGTCGCATCGTGTATGGAACACATTTTACGAATGAAAAAATGAGTTTTGGTTGAAACGACTGGGATGACGATCATCTAACCATGTGATTCTCAGTTGCAGTAGCATTTAAACGATACCGTTTCCACTGCTAATCAATGGAAAATAAAAAATAAGAGAGAATGCATGAGGTTTTTATTACCTTGGCCTCGTCACATAAGAGGATTTCTGGCTTAATCCATTAAGTTGCATATTCTTCCGGTTTTAAGTCAAGTCGCCGCATCTCTACGCGGCTTGTTTTTCTTCAATGAAACCTTTAGCGCCCCAACACAGAATTCCAATAGATTTAATTACAAATAGAGATATAGAATGCTTTATGTAGTCTTCCTCACTTCTAATTAGTTTTAAATTTTTATTCAGAATATCACTGTCACTAATGTGAACACATTTTTTTGAAAATACCTTAAGTTTGTTTACATTTCATGTAAACATTGCATGACATTTGTCGCAATGTGGCATAAAGCGGAGGAGGAGGACGAGTATCCCAGCGAACCAATCGTACCGATATCGTAACGAAATCGGAACAAATTTCGGACGTTACGTCCGATATCTGATCCGAAATCGTAACGATATCTTAACGAAAGTTGTATGAAGTGGTTGACATAATTTCGGAACGAAATGTCGGAGCGAAATCGGATCGATTTCGGTCAGAATTCGCAACGAAATCGAAAGAAAATCCTTGGGAAATTCGGAATTCGAATTTCTTCCTCCGAATTTTCGTACAGATTTCTGAACGATTTCGGAATAATGTCGTATGAACATCTGAGGTACCTTCCGAACTTTCGTAAAGGTTTCTGAACAATTTTGGAATAATTTCGTATGATTATCGAAGGAAAAAATTTTTCTCTGATGCCTCTTTTTTATTGTTAATTTTTTTTTTATTGGAAGATTTTAATTTCAAAGATATCTAATGATTTTCACTGTTGTTATCATTTTGTAGTTATAGTAGAACAATGTAAACTTTGTGTACGAATATGTTGAATCTATCAGCACTAGCTTGAATTATTATATGTTGCATTTATATTTAAAATATTTAAAAATTGTATATACGAATTTTATAACCAACCATGTTGTTTTTCGACAACAAACTAAAATGTTACTTGTTAGATATATACAAAAGGTGGTTGTTGTGCGAAGGGAAAATTGTTTCCGACATATCGATCCGAATTCGTAACGAAATCGGAAGAAAAACATTTCTCCGATATCGGAACGAAATCTGAACGAGTTCCCCTACGAAAAATCGTATAGAAATCGATACGAAATCTGAACGATTTTGCTTCCGAAATTGTTTCGATATGTCGGACATCCGACATTTGGTTTGCTGGGATGCTACACAGTTAATGATAATTTCCCATAAACATCTGTAACTAATGATGTTTCTCTCTGGTGTTCACTTTTTGACATTTTAGCGTGTGCGCGCTTTGATATGTGCCTGTCACAAATGTGTCACTCTTGTCCATGATTTGAGTATTCAAACACACGGAATTTAGTTTTGCTTCCAAACAAAATGTTTTGTTTTGTAAATGACACCACAAATCGATTAATGAAGTCAAGGTCATGTTGGTCGGCAAAGTCCTTTAATAATAAATTCAAGATGAGGCAAAAATATTTAATTTTTTTTTTTTTTTGAAAATGTGGAATGCTAAAAATAGACAAACTATTTCGTGAATACGTAGTCTGTTTGGTGGTAAAGAAAATCTATCTATAGAATGGCTACGTAAAAAAAACTGAAAAATATTATGTTTATAAAACACATTCATTAATCTTATTGAACGTTTAGGTAATCACTGCTGAATGATATGATTTTAATGGAATATTGAAATTTTGGGGAAAGTACAAGACTTGTAGGGAAAACAAAAAACATTTAGAGGGAATAAAAGCACGAAAGTTAAAGTACAAACAATAACAAAGTTGAATACATACATTAGTATTAATTATAAAAATCAAAGTCCTCTTTCAGAGCCTGCAAATTTAATAAAAATCTCCAATATTAATAACATTGCCGCTTTCATATGAACCTCTTGACGGTTCATATGACAGAAATGCCAAGACTTTGAACGAACAAACCAGGTGGTCAATAGGATGAACAAATTTGCATTAAAAATGCACGTTTTTTGAACATTTTTCATTAAAAATTCACATTTTGGGACCCAGGGATGCGTGACAAAAGTTCAGGAATGGGTGAAAAATTTGTTCTTTAAAAATCCACGTTTTGTGGTCCAGGAATGGTTGAAAATTTGTTCTTTAAAAATCCACGCTTTGTGGTCCAGGAATGGTTGAAAATTTGTTCTTTAAAAATCCACGTTTTATGGTCCAGGAATGGTTGAAAATTTGTTCTTTAAAAATCCACGTTTTGTGGTCCAGGAATGGTTAAAAATTTGTTCTTTAAAAATTCACGTTTTGTGGTCCAGGAATGGTTGAAAATTTGTTCTTTAAAAATCCACGCTTTGTGGTCCAGGAATGGTTGAAAATTTGTTCTTTAAAAATCCACGTTTTGTGGTCCAGGAATGGCTGAAAATTTGTTCTTTAAAAATCCACGTTTTGTGGTCCAGGAATGGCTGAAAATTTGTTCTTTAAAAATCCACGTTTTATGGTCCAGGAATGGTTGAAAATTTGTTCTTTAAAAATCCACGTTTTGTGGTCCAGGAATGGTTAAAAATTTGTTCTTTAAAAATCCACGTTTTGTGGTCCAGGAATGGTTGAAAATTTGTTCTTTAAAAATCCACGTTTTGTGGTCCAGGAATGGTTGAAAATTTGTTCTTTAAAAATCCACGTTTTGTGGTCCAGGAATGGTTGAAAATTTGTTCTTTAAAAATCCACGTTTTGTGGTCCAGGAATGGTTGAAAATTTGTTCTTTAAAAATCCACGTTTTGTGATCCAGGAATGGTTGAAAATTTGTTCTTTAAAAATCCACGTTTTGTGGTCCAGGAATGGTTGAAAATTTGTTCTTTAAAAATTCACGTTTTGTGGTCCAGGAATGGTTGAAAATTTGTTCTTTAAAAATCCACGTTTTGTAGTCAGGAATGGGTGAAAATTTGTTCTTTAAAAATCCACGTTTTGTGGTCCAGGAATGGTTGAAAATTTGTTCATTAAAAATCCACGTTTTGTGGTCCAGGAATGGTTGAAAATTTGTTCTATAAAAATCCACGTTTTGTGGTCCAGGAATGGATGAAAAATTTGTTCTTTAAAAATCCACGTTTTGTGGTTCAGGAATGGGTGAAAAATTTGTTCTTTAAAAATCCACGTTTTGTGGTCCAGGAATGATTGAAAATTTGTTCTTTAAAAATCAACGTTTTGTGGTCCAGGAATGGTTGAAAATTTGTTCTTTAAAAATCCACGTTTTGTGGTCCAGGAATGGTTGAAAATTTGTTCTTTAAAAATCCACGTTTTGTGGTCCAGGAATGGCTGAAAATTTGTTCTTTAAAAATCCACGTTTTGTGGTCCAGGAATGGTTGAAAATTTGTTCTTTAAAAATCCACGTTTTGTGGTCCAGGAATGGTTGACAATTTGTTCTTTAAAAATCCACGTTTTGTGGTCCAGGAATGGTTGAAAATTTGTTCTTTAAAAATCCACGTTTTGTGGTCCAGGAATGGTTGAAAATTTGTTCTTTAAAAATCCACGTTTTGTGGTCCAGTAATGGTTGAAAATTTGTTCTTTAAAAATCCACGTTTTGTGGTCCAGGAATGGTTGAAATTTTGTTGTTTAAAAATCCAGGTTTTGTGGTCCTTGGCCTGTTGGTCCTTCAAAAACATCCCTTAGCTGAACGCTACTGTTGTTGCATTTTCTGAAGTCTTCAGTGGTTTGCACCCTCAATGTTTTCACTAAAATACAACTCTTCCCGCTTTATTTGTTACTTGGCAACCGGCATTGCCATGCATGGAATTTGTTATTGAAAATAAACACCGGTAGAGAAATTTCAATTCAAAGCAGACAACAAAGAAAGTGGAAGTATATTTAACAAAGAAAATGTCAGTGAAGAAAAAATAAAATTTTATTTTATATTTCAAAACAGAAGAAATTATAAAAAAAATATTAAAAACATTAAAAAACCTATAAGTAAAAACCCTAAAAATGTTCACCCGCAAATTGGAGCGTATGTATCATCCTCCCGCCAATTTGGATCGTTACGACAATGAGGAATATATGAAAAATCCCTTGCTAAAATTCCATTTATCCAAAGTCTATGAGCGACGACATCACACCTTTCTGAAGTATCGGGCGGCGGAGGTTAAAATGAAATTGGCTAGAATACGTTTACCGCCAGAACGAGACGTGCGTTATTTGCCCGAATCACATTATGTCGACAATTTGCGTAGATCTGTGCGACAAATTGAGGTGCCGAAAATGTTGACACGAACAGAGAGGAAAATCCTCAGCTATGCTCCGCTGCGTTTAAAACAAAAGTTACCAAACTTGGTGAAGCTGTATATGAAAGATGTCCACGATGAGTTTGATCGTTTGATGAAAATTTATAGCATGAAAAAGATTTTGGTTAAACCAGAGTTACCGGGAGAAGACCCGGCCGACTTTGAATTGCCAAAGGCTGACTTCCGCTTCTTTTTGCCGGGAAAAACGGAGAATTATCAAAAATATGTAACGAATCGTAAGAGAATAGGCCTGAGGTTGCTGATCTTAAAGTTACCGGTGAGATTTGTTTTGAACTCTACGGAAATGGAATTTCCCGAATATTTGGTAATATTTGAGCCACTACAAATCACGGTGGGTCAGGCAGCTGCAGTGCAATTGGGTCTGGGGCAGAGAGAATGTATCTCCCACAAAGCTTTACTGAAATATTGTCGCACCTCTTTGGATAATTACAATACCTTTTTGCGCTGGACCTGGTATCCCAAGGTGATAAATACCCTCAGGCGAATGCACAAGAAACGTGTGGCCACTCCGAAAATGTGGCCTTTGATCTTTCTTTGTATTGAAGGTTTAATAAATCGGCAAATGAATAACCTGAAACAGAGGACCCTCAACGAATTGCTGAGAATTTGCTCTGATGCCCAAACCATACCCATGTTGAGGCTCAACTTGATATGCTGTGAGGAGGGAGATGACATAGACATTAGCCCCAGTTTAGAGGAAATCCAAGATACCTATGTTACGATTGTAAGAGAAATTGCCGAAGTGGGTAATCGCATGGAACCCATACAACCACAAATCGATCCCTCAACGGTAAATCAGGCTGCCGAATATTTGCGTATCAATCTCAATGAGAATTATCTCAATGAATATGTGGAGAAACTCAAGAACACCATTAGTCGAACCTATCAACCCGTGCAACAATATTTACACAAATATCAGCGCAAATACTATGGCCTCTATAGCCAAGCGGTGCGAGAGGACTTAGATCGTTTTTTGGCCGAGCCGAAAAAGTTTGAAGAATATTTCAAGAAAATTGATTCCTACTTTGAGTACATCAACATGCTGCGCAGTGAACCGAAGCAGGATTACTTCCTCCTGGCCATCATAAACAATGAACAGTGCATAAAGAAGTTACGGCAAGTGGCAGATGGACTAATTGCCCGCATAACCACGGAAATTACCAAAGAGCACATTAAAACCGAATTGGCCATTTGTGCAGAATTTGAGCACATCAAAGAAAGAGCCTTAGAAATACCCAAAACCACCGAGGAGCTACTGGCCAGTTCGGAATACATGATTTATGTTAAGAAAGAAAAACTCTTCGAGCTGCGGGATCGCATCCAATACACCCTGCAAGTGGGCACCAACCTAGTGGAACTTTGTGAAATGTCTCCGTATCATTTTGATTTGACCATCAAGACCATTAATTGGCTGAATGACATCAATGAAATTTGTGACTACAACGCTTCGCAGCAAGAGAATTATAAGTCGCTCTTTGAGGAACATCTGCAGGAAGTTGTTAAGAAACTCAATGATGATATTGAGGAAATGATACCCAAGATGACCATCATCAATGACATGAGTGATCCACAGAAGTTCAAATCGTATTATATAATGTTGCAGAACTTTATTGATCAACTGAAAACCTTCGATGATTATGTGGCCTGGATCAATAAGGAGGAGAAATTGTTTAAAATACCCCAAACTCAATATCCAACAATGGATGTGCTGAAGACGTTCGTTTACCCGTTTGCAACGCTGATGAAGTGAGTAAAAAATTATGTTATTTTTTAAATTTAAATTATATTCTTGTGATTAGGACTACAGGACACTAGTCGATTTTTTTACGTTATTGTGGATGTTAACCGTGGAGTAGACCGATATGGGCATTTTCGAACTTGATCTTTGCGCGGTGATACAATCAAAAATGTCCCTTATCGATACAATCAAAAATGTCCCTTATCGAAATAACTTTTTTTGGGACCCGAAGTATGCTTGGACGAAATCCGTTTCAGGCAATTTGGATTCGTTTTAGCACAGACGAACGGTCTGCCTAGCTGCTGCTCGCAATAACTCTCGAACGGATCAATCGATTTGGTTCCAACTTTGGACTTCGTAATGTTTATGCCCTCAGCATATGGAGATACGACTTAGGGCATTTATGGTGACGATATACACTTTGATACGACCAAAAATGTGCCTCATCGAAATAATGGTTTTAGACCCCAAGTATGTTTGGACGAAATCTGTACCAGACAATTTGGAGTCAATTTAGCCCCTTTCCATCCGTCTGTCTGGTAGGCTGGACGTATGATAACACTCGAACGGATACATCGAGTTAATATTTTGTCCAAACTTAGTTTAAGTTCGAAGATTGGTCATGTCGGTCCACCCCATAGGGTAACTTCCCCACAAAAGTTCACAATAACTATCGAAGGGATTAACCGATTTGGTCCATACTTTGCATATCGTAATATTTCCAGGAAACATAGATCAGGTTCGAATATAGACTGTAAAAAAACCTACGGCCACCGTATTTAGTGACTACGAGCACGAAAACTCTCGAATGGGAAACTAAGTTAGTCCAAACTTTGTACATTTTTAAAATGTTCCTTCCAATTTTAGATAATGTCCGAAGATGGTGCTTATCCGATATCTCCTTCTTACTTACTTGCTTAGCTGGCCCATTACAGAACATTTGTTCCATAGACCGAACTAAGAAGAGATCTCCAATTCGCTTTCTGGAATACCGCGCCTTGTCATCTCTTCATCCACTTGTTTGCGCCATCTATTCTTTGGCCTGCCAATTCTGCGTGCACCGCCATGTGGCTCGAATATATACGCCTTTTTAGCGGGTTCATCATCGCACATTCTTATTATATGGTCTCGCCAACGCAATCGCTGCATCTCGATACGTTTATGTCGTTGTATAGCAGATACAGCTCGTGGTTCATACGACGTCGATATTCACCGTCAACGCAGATCGGTCCGTAGATCTTTCGAAGAATTTTTCTCTCAAACACGCCAAGCACTGCATTAACTGCTTGCGCAAGTACCCAGGCTTCGGAACCATACATCAGCACGGGAAGTATCAGTGTTTTGTAAAGCGTTATTTTTGTTTGACCAGCAGTGGCTTTGTTCTTAAAGTGCTTACTTAAGCCAAAGTAGCATCTGTTGGCCAATACAATTCTTCTTTTTATTTCACAACTGATGTCGTTTGTTGTGTTTACGGCGGTGCCGAGGTATACGAAGTCTGGTCCGATCTCAATGGACGCATTGCGCGTCGACACCATCAACTTGGTCTTCTCACCGTTTATCGGCAGACCCACTTTAGCAGATTCTCCTTCGACATTCATAAAGGTATCGGTTCATCTATATCATCAGCATAAGCAAGTAGCATGTGGCTATTGGTGTAGATTGTGCCACTTCTTTTGACGTTTTCTAGCAGGAAGTTGAAAAGATCACACGAAAGGCTGTCTTCTTGCCTGAAACCTCTTTTGGTACAAAACTCTTCGGAGAGGTTCTTTCCTATTTTAACTGAAGATCTTGTGTCAGTTAGAGTCATTTTACAAAGCCGAATGAACTTTGCGGGGATACCAAATTCAGACATTGCTTGGAATACCTTTGAACGTAGCGGGCTGTCGAAGGCTGCTTTATAATCGACAAAAAGTGTCGATCTGCATCTCTTGGGTCTTCTCCAGGATTTGCCGCAGGGTAAATATCTGGTCAAGGGGCCATCGTGGTGCAATGGTTAGCACGTCCGCCTTGCACTCAGAAGGTCTGCGGTTCGAATCCCAGGCCAAGCAACATCAAATTTACAACGGTGGCAAAATTCCCCCTCAGTAATGCTGGCGACATTTCCTGAGTATTTCAGCCTTGAAAAACTTCTCACAAGTGGTGTCGTAAGACACGCCGTTCGGACTCGGCGATAAAAAGTAGGTCCCATATCATTGAGCCAATATGAATCGGCGTGCACTCATTGATATGAGAGAAGTCTCCCTTGTCCCTTCGGGGATGTTGTGGGAACATATGTATGTATGTATGTAAATATCCGGTCAATGGTGGACTTGCCAGGACTAAAGCCGCATTGGAATGGTCCAATTATTTCATTGACCATGGGCCTTAGTCATTCGCACAATATCCCTGACACTATCTTGTAGGCGATAGGGAGAAAACTTATGCCCCTATAGTTGGAGCATAAATTATTATCTCCTTTTCCTGCGGAAAACACGTTTCTCCTCTCTTCTTTTCTCCCGATACCTCTCTCGTGCGCTACGCGTTGCTACTGATTGTAAAGTAGCCTTATATGCCGCATTTTTCTCTTCGGTAGCAGCACGACACTCCTGGTCATACCATGGATTCCTGGAGTGCTTTGATTAAGCAGTTGGACCAGTTGAGTGAATTATGCTGTGACTATCTGTTGTAATTGCAGCTTACCGATGTCCAACTTCCGTGTTGTGTCTGTTCGCACTTTGTTTGCTACGTTTAATCTGGTACATACCTTTGCTGCAACAAGGTAGTGGTCCCAGTCTATGTTTGCACCTCGGAACGATCCTACAGCCAACACGCTTGATGCATGTCTTCCATCTATCACAACGTGATCAATTTGATTTCTTGTTCTTTGATCTGGCGGCAGCCAGGTGCCCTTATGAATATCGAGATGATTAAATCTGGTGCTGCTAACTACCATGTTTTTTGCAGCTGCAAAGTCTATCAGCCTCATACCATTGTCAGATGTTTCACTGTGGAGGCTGAATTTCCCGACTGTTGGGCCAAAGATATTCTCCTTTCCAATTTTGGCCTAGAATGATTTTAATGTAATGGGCAGGGCAACGGTCTTAAGTTTCTTCTAAGCGCTCGTAAAATATATCTTTGGTCTGTTCGTCATTTACTTCAGTGGGAGCATGAGCGCAAATAAAGCTGATGTTGAAGAATTTAGCTTTTATTCGAATTGCAGCAAGTCTTTCATTCACTGGAGTGAAGCTGGATACCAGATGTTTTAGTCTCCGACTAACTGCAAATCCGCAACCAAACTCATCCTTTACGTCATGGCAGCTATAATACAGTGCGTCACCTTTAGGTGTTGTTGTGACGCCTTTCCCAATCCATCGTATTTCCTGTATGGCAGTAATATCGGCCTTGTACTTTTCAAGTACGTCTGTCAATGCGAAGACTGCACTATACAGAGTGCGAACATTCCAGGTGTAGATTCGCAGATCATGATCCTTAAAACGTTTGCGGGGTTCGTTAACTTTAGAGGGATTTGTGTTTCTTCTCTTTCGTTTTTTCATAGTAGGTGTTTTTTCTAGGGGAGGGTTACTGACCCGACGCCCAAACCAAAGTTTTTAACGTTCTTATGAGTGAACGCGCGGCACATGTTAGCTCACTACCTTTAACGGGTGTTAAAGGCAGTTCCCCAGGTGACACCACGGGGAGGTCAGTGTCCACTTGAGATGAAAGAGGGATCAAGATAAATCCTGGGCTTTGCCATGTTAAAACCGGTCAGGACCGTTCCTTGGTATCGTCCATCCCCTACGTCACCCCGATATCTTCTTCACAAAAGTTAAAAATTATTGTCTAAAAAAGTACCGTGATATCTCTTAAACAGAGCAACCGATTTGGTCTAACCTTAGGAACTCATAATAGTTTGCTAAAACTTTATGTTTAAAAATGGGCCATATCAGTCCACTTCAGCAAAAATACTCATTACAAAACCCCCTACTAACCCATTATTTTATTTAGTTATTTTTTGGTCACTAAATAAGTAGTTAAAGAAACAGTTACCAAAAGTCTTGACTACTTATTTAAGTAACCAAAAATTAACTACCTATTTCGCGCGACATGTCCTTGTTAAAAAATGGGTTAGTAGGGGCTTTGTAATGAGCATTTTTGTTGGATCCCTCACAAAAGTTCAACATTTTTGTTAAAGTGCAGTTTGGGGTCTGATCGAGGAACCTTCGAACATGTTTACCGAAGGTACTGCTTGTGGTCCTGTTTTCGGCAATATTATGTTTTTGCGGGCGAAGTCCATGCTTTCTGATATGAGGATTCAAAGCTCTAAATTATAAGGTGACTAACTCAAATGTCTGATGGGCGCGATATCTATCGGTCTGAATGAATCCTAAAATTACATCCACTTTTAAAATGGACGATGGGGTCTATTCCTTCAGGTACCTTCTCAGCAACATCTTTGCGCTTTAATAGATTTCTCGGATCGTGTGGCTGAAGGTATATCTCCGTCAGAACAGTTGACTGACTCTTACTTGTTCCAATATAAAATTATGTTTAGAGATGACCCACACCCCTAATGTGACCAGCGTTGTTCGCTAAACTGGTGTGCACGACAACTATCGAAGGGAGTAAACTATTTGTCTCCAAATTGACTTCATCGTAATATTTCTTCCAGACTTACTTCAGTTTCGAATATGAACTATGTTTGTTCCACAAAAAGTTTCAAAAGTTTTCGAAAAATTGCAGTTAAAGGACAAGTCTCGTATCGTTTTGTCGTAACCCTTGTTACTTCGGCTAGTCTACACTTCCTCGGGTAATGGTCAGCTAAAATGACTAACTAATTGATCATCTGATTTGACTGAAAGGTTGCACATCGAAAACAACGTACACCAAGTATATATGGGAACGCATTCGGGTACCTCACACCCAAAAGTTCCAAACGTTCGATTGAGTGCATTTTAAGGGCTTTTTGAGTATAGTTTTGATTTTTTTACTGAAATAATAACAATGTTCATGCATCCTGGAGCTCTAAAAAATTCAACGGACCCATTGAATGGTGGTTGAATGCTTCGGAGGCGCCAAAGACTCTTTTCGTCTTTACTACCTCTTTAACTACCTCAATCCGCATGCCGGTTACACATTAGCAACTTGTCTTAAAACCGTCAGTTACTTATTTTACAGATAGACCCATGCTTTTTGTACGACGTTTAAACTTTTCCAACAGGATCACACGAAAGGCTGTTCGGAGAGGTTCTTCTGGTTGTTATAACAACAGAAATATGCTCGTTCGTATATTTTTTTAATTACCTTATTTTGGCTCTTCTGTACTCAGATTCTAAAATTCTGATACATGAACACTGTCTGCTTCCATAAAAAATCAAGAGGCATTAAGCAAATGTAACGTGTCGTGTGATCCCAATTCACATGCAGGGCATGTGTTGCGTATCGCCGGCTGTATCGTTTGGATCTTAACTGCCCAGCAAAAATACTCATTACAAATTGGCCTACTTTCTCATTATTTTAACACGGGCATGTCATAGGGAGTAAGTACTTATTTTTTGGCACTTAAAAGTAAATAAATAAGTACTTAAATAAGTAGTTACGACTTGAAGTAACCAGGGAGTAACTACTTATTTATCTACTTTTTAGTGGCCAAAAAATAAGTACTTACTCCCTATGACATGCCCGTGTTAAAATAATGAGAAAGTAGGCCAATTTGTAATGAGTATTTTTGCTGGGTGGTCAAAGAGCACTCGTGTTTACCTTAATTGATGACGTTCTTCTGCTGCGATGGATGAGGGTTCTGCCTGCGTAACTGCATTAGTTTCAATGTTATTCAAACCTGACTGATATGCTCTTATTCGGAAAGGGTTTTGTTTTCATTGTACAAACGCAAATTAGTCCGTTCGTATATAATTCTCAGTTATCTGGTTCCGGTTCCTCTGTGTTCAGATTCTAAAATTGTGCAACCTGGACTACCTGCGCCCATAAAAAATCAGGACACTTGTAAGTGAATTTAGCTGGGTGTTTAAACACGAGTGCCGTGCGCAGGACATTTGTTGGGTATCGTGGCATTAATTCGGGCCCAAGGGGGTAGTCTCCGAGTGCGATATTCACACTGTACCTTTGTTGTGCCTGCGCAATTGAATCAGTGTGAATTCTATTTATTGGACCTCTCTAGATAAAGAAAATCCCAAGCACGTGGGTGGGGGTAGCCTGTCCATTATATCGTGACAGTGATGGTCACGGCGGTAGCACCCAAGTAGCTGTACCGGTAAAGTCTTACGCTCCTCATGTACCCTGATGCAGTACTCAGGTCTGCATTCTGGCAGGTTTAAATATACTGAACTGTTCAGAGAGGTTCTTGTTTGTTGTAGCAACGTATATAAATAAGTTCGTCCATATATCTTTGTCAGTTGTTGCTGAGCAACATTCAGGAGCATTATGACAGGTTTGAATATTTTTCCACTGCGTAGCGCTATCATTTGCATACCACGTTTGTCAGCAACCCAAGTGAGAACCTTGTTCCTAGCTGTGGCTTGCCTAGAGGACTTAAACATGCTGCCGTTACGTTACACCCAAAATGTTGGAGTAAATGGTGCTGGAACCAGGTAGGCCCGTTGATCTGTACCTTTGGACCTATCTCTCCAGATTATGATGATTTTCCTAGGCGCGCTTGGTTAGGAGAAATATGTCCTCTAAATCCTGGCATGGATGCTTTCGGCGGTAACACCCAAGCAGGTACTGCATCGACAACATCTTGTTGTGCTGATGTACCAGTAAAATCTTAGTCTCCTCATGAAGGTGGTCCAATGGTGTCATATGGAGGCACTTTGTTACAGTCCTTAGGGCGGCATTCTGGCAGGTTTGAATATTTTTTCACAGCGTAGCAAACTTTTGCACACCACACTGGCGACACATAGCTTGTCACAGACCGACTTATTGATTTATATAAAAGGCCAACAAGGTTTCTTTGTCAGCAACTGGAAAACCTTCTTCCTACTTATGATCTTGTAGGAAATAACTGTGTTTTGCGCGGACGACTAAAACATGCTATCGAAAATTACACCCAATATTTTGGGGTAGTTAGTGGTCAGATTCCGGACATTATCGACCAATATGTTCAGGGGAGGTTTCACTATTCTTCCACTGGGTAGTGCTAACATTTGCTATCACACAGGCACCGCATAGCTTGCCACAAACCGACTTATTGCCAACAAGGTTTCTTTGTCATCACAGGCCAAAAACTTGAGAACCTTGTTCCTACTTCCTATCTTGTGGCAAATAGCTGCGCCTTATACATGCTATCGAAAACAGGACACCATCCACCAATATGTTCAGGAGGATCCTCATTTCAGTCATCCAGGTGGTGAACAGTATGGCAGTGGATTTCGCGGCTATTCAGCTAATCAGATATTTAACCTATCACATACATATGTCATCGACGATATGACCCGACGACAAGATGGTAGAATCATCCGCATACGTTACGCATTACCGGCTGGAGGGCGTGGAATTTCACAAAGGTAGAGGTTAAACATTTCTGGAGATATCACTACGCCTTGGGGAACTACATGTTTCACTGTACGGGCCTTAGACTTCTTGTTTCTGAATTCCAACGTTTCAAATACGGCTGGAAGAATGTCTTTTCTATGCGCTCGAACAGCTTGGCAAATTTACGGCACGAAGGCCTTTGCTAGGTCAAGAGCCACCGTACAATCGAACGGCCTGTTCTGGTTAAGTCCTCAACAAAAAAACATGCTTTCAATAGCACCTAATATTTTGGGGTAATTTGTGGTCAGGGGATTCTCATTTCAGTCGTTCAGTTGGTGAATAGTGTGGCCGTGGATTTAGTGGCGGATATTTACATATTTCCAAGATGGGAGAACTGCACTAAGATATCTATGCAGATATTTAATCTATCACATATGTCATCGACAATAGGACCCAATGCCATACAATCATCCTCGTGCATTACGATCTCTTTTCCGTCTGAAGGGTGTGGAATTTAAAACAGTTCAAAATGAAGAGGTTAAACAGTTCCGGAGATATCACCTCGTCTTGGGAAACTCCTTGTTTCACTGTATGGGTTTTAGAAGTCTTTTCGATGTCCTCGAACAGGTTGGCATTGTTGACGTTATCGAAAGCCTTCGCAAGGCAAGAGCCACCATAAATCCTACGGTGACCAATAACTGTTCGGTTGCGCGGTTTGTTCTGATTTAGTCCTCGTCTGATATGTATGGATACGATATTTAATACTATTGTGGTGCTTTGCATTTTCCGCAATTCATGCTCATGTTTGGCAACTGGGAAACTGCTTCTCATCATGGGGTAGAGTAGTGCCTCTAGAACCTTTGCTACTAGCGACAAGAGGGAGATCGCCCTGTACGATTCGCTTTCGCTCCTAGCTGGGCTTCAGTTGCGGCACCACCCTGACAACTTTCCAGGTTTCTGGCACAATATGGGTGGCTAACGATAGAAGAACATAGAAGACCTCCCAAAGGGGTCCCCTATTCATATAAGACCTCCCAAAGGGGTCTTCTATCCATAGAAAACCTCCCAAAGGGGTCCTCTATCCATATAAGATCTCCCAAAGATGTCTTATATCTCTAGAAGACGTCCCAAAGGTGTCTTCTTACCATAGAAGACCTCCCAAAGGGGTCCTCTATCTATATAAGACCTCCCAAAGATGTCTTCTATCTCTAGAAGACGTCCCAAAGGTGTCTTCTATCTTTAGAAGACCTCCCAAAGGGGTCCTGTTCCATATAAGACCTCCCAAAGGTGTCTTCTTTCTCTGGAAGACCTCCCAAACGGGGTCTTTATCCATAAAAGACCTTCCAAAGAGGTCTTCTATCCATAGAAGACCTCCCAAAGGGATATTGTACGGATAGAAGTTCTCCCAAAACAGTCTTCTATAGGTATAACATTTTCTAAAGATGGTTACCTATGGATAGAAGCCGCCCCAATGGGTTTTCTCTATGTAGGTCCATTGTACAAACTGGTTCTTATGGGTGAATGCGTGGTATAAGTGAGCTCACTAGGGTTGTTAACGGCAGTTTCCATGTGACACTTCGGGGAGATCAGTGTCCATGGAAACACCTGGGCTTTGCCACGTTAAAGCCAATCAGGGCCGGTTTTTGGTATCTTTTACCCCCTACGTTACCCTTGGTAGTTGGTCTTCTTACCAAATTTCTTGCAGTAGTGATAGACGAAAACGTGCTTATATTTTAGTACGACAACATTTTCATATTTCTGAGGAGATACGGTCGTAGCCGGAGCTTATATGACGCTTACCTACATACCTCCCTTTATTTTATTTAAGGTTATGTATCAACTGGCTGCGTTACTATAATGTCTGGATGGATGGTCCCTTTGAATATTTGGAACCCAAATTTGTGGAATATACCACTGATAATTATCTCAAGGAGTTTCAAAAGAATCAAAAATACTATCGGCAGAAGATAAAGCAGGACCTAATCGATAATCCAGTGTGCAAGTTTAAGGTAAGGTCCCAATAATAACAAATATTCTCTCTATACCACTTCCACTTCCATCTCCTTATCATTTCATTATTTTAGGGTCAAACAGAAGATCCCGACCCTAATAATCACCCAGTCCCCTTACGACTGTGTTCCAAAATGATACAATCCATCAAAGATTTCACCACAGGGGTGTTCATAGTGAACAACATGTGCAACCCTGCACTGAGGAAACGCCATTGGAAGGAAATGTCGGAGATTGCAGGTTTCGACATTACGCCCGATGCTGGGACAACGTTGCGCAAAATTTTAAATTACAACTTGGATTCGAAGTTGGATCAATTCGAAATAATTAGCATTAGTGCTAATAAAGAGTTGCAACTGTGGAACAGCTTGCAGACCATGATCCATGAATGGGATGCAAAGGTATTTCCCACTGGACCCTACAAAGAGACTGGAGTGCAGATACTGTCCAATTTGGATGATATTCAAGCTCTGCTAGATGATCACATTTTGAAAACCCTGTCAATGCGTGGATCGGCATTTATGAAACCTTGCGAAACGGAGGTATTGGCTTGGTATGAGAAAATAAAACGGGTCAATGAAACTCTCGATCAATGGGGAAAGGTCCAGGCGAACTTTTTGTATTTGCTGCCGATATTCTCCTCCAAGGATATTGTGGCTCAAATGCCGGAGGAGGGAAGGCTGTTTAATATTGTGGAGCAAACATTTAGTCGGAATATGGCCATGATTCTAAGGCAACCTTTGGTTATGGAAACAGCTCCAGCCCCCGGCCTCTTGGAGTCCTTGGTGAAAGCTGTGGAGTTGCTGGATGATATTACCAATGGTGTCAATAATTATTTGGAAAAGAAGCGATTGTATTTCCCCAGGTTCTTTTTCCTGTCGAATGATGAAATGCTGGAAATTTTGTCCGAGACCAAAGACCCCCTGAGAGTCTTGCCACATTTGAGCAAATGTTTTGAAGGCATAAATAGCCTGGAATTTGATCAGCAGAAAAATGTTTTGGCCATGATAAGCTCCGATATGGAAGTAGTGAAATTTGTGGATGAGGTATCGACAGCAGCAGCTGGTGGTAGTGTTGAGAAATGGCTGCTGGGTGTGGAAGGTGAAATGTTGAAGGCTGTACGCGAACAAATGGCCTTATCTTATCAAAATTATCCAACCTTGGAGAGGTATGAGTGGGTCCTAAATTGGCCACAAATGGTGGTGTTGTGTGTCTCACAAATCTATTGGGCCAGTAATGTCCATGGAAATCTAAGAAAATCCGCAGGAGATCCCACGGCCATGCAGAATTTCTTTGAAGAACTCAACATGGATTTGAGGCACATTGTGGACTTGGTGAGGTCGACATCGATAAGTAACCTAAATCGCATTACCATAAAGTCCCTGATTGTCATCGATGTCCATGCCAAGGATGTGGTGGAGGAATTGATACGGATGAAGATTAACAATGAATATGATTTCCAGTGGTTGGCCCAGTTGCGTTACTATTGGGAGGAAGATGATAGCTGGGTAAGGATTATCAATGCCACTGTGCCCTATGCCAATGAATATTTGGGGAATTCTGATCGTTTGGTCATCACCCCCTTGACAGATAGATGTTATCGCACCCTGGTGGGGGCGTATCAGTTGCATTTGAATGGTGCCCCCGAAGGTCCTGCGGGTACGGGTAAAACTGAGACCACCAAAGATTTGGCCAAGGCCCTGGCCGTGCAATGCAAGGTGTTCAATTGTTCCGATGGCCTGGATTACAAGGCCATGGGTAAGTTTTTCAAAGGTCTGGCATCGTGTGGAGCCTGGGCATGCTTTGATGAATTCAATCGCATTGAGCTGGAGGTCCTGTCCGTGGTGGCCCAACAAATTTTACTAATTATCCAAGCGGTACGGGCCAAGGCTGTGAAATTTGTTTTCGAAAACACAGAGTTGACATTGAATCCTGCCTGCTATGTTTGCATAACCATGAATCCGGGTTATGCTGGACGTTCAGAGTTGCCGGATAATTTAAAGGTCCTATTTCGCTCAGTGGCCATGATGGTGCCGGATTATGCCATGATTGGTGAAATCTCTCTTTATTCCTATGGGTTTGTGGATGCCCGAAAGCTGGCCATTAAAATTGTCACCACCTATCGCCTGTGTTCGGAGCAGTTATCCATGCAAAATCATTATGACTACGGTATGAGGGCAGTTAAAACTGTACTCTCGGCCTGTGGTAATATCAAGAAACAGTTCCCCAATGAGGTGGAGGATATTCTGTTGCTGCGTTCCTTGATTGATGTAAATCTGCCGAAATTTATGTCCTTTGACATACCTCTCTTTGAGGGTATCATTTCGGATATTTTCCCAGGCATTGAGCTACCGTCCATTGATTATAGCCTGATTGAAGGAGAGTTCTATAGATTTTGTGAAGAAATGGATTTGGAACCGGCTGAGAGTTTCCTTACTAAGGTCATTCAGACCTATGAAATGATAATTGTGAGACATGGTTTTATGCTGGTCGGAGATCCCTTGGCGGGTAAAAGTAAAACTTTGGAGATTTTGGCTAAAATATTGTCGGCTTTGAAACTAAAGGCTCCGGATAAGAGTCCATATTATCAACATGTCCAAATGGGTATTATGAATCCCAAATCGATAACCATGAATCAGTTGTATGGCTCATTTGATCCCGTCTCTTATGAGTGGACAGATGGTTTGGTGGCCCGAATATTTAGAGAATTTGCCATGACGCCGACACCGGATAGGAAATGGGTAAGTGATCCAGATGTACACATAACATGGTACAATACGAAGAAACATAACCATATTCGGATGGACAACTATGTGATGAAATACAGAAATAAGACCGGTTTCTATTAATTTTGCTCCTACCAAAGAGGTCTTCTATGGATAGAAGATCTCCCAAAGACCTCCTATTGATAGAAGAGCTCCCAAAGATGTCTTTTGGGACGTCTTCCATCTATAGAGGACTTCTTTTGGGGGGACTTCTATCTATAAAAGACATCTTTTGGAGGTCTTCTATTTATACGAGACCTCTTTGGGAGGTCTTCTGTCTATAAGAGACCTTTTTTGGAGGTCTTATATCCATACGAGACATCTCTGGGAGGTCTTCTATCTATAGAAGACCTCATTGGGAGGTCTTCCATCTATAGAAGACCTCATTGGGAGGTCTTCTATCTGTAAGAGACCTCTTTGTGGGGCGTTCTATCTATAGAAGGCCTCTTTGAGTTGTCTTCTATTTATCTTTGGGAGTTCTTCTGTCTATAGCATATCTCCTTGGGAGGTCTTCTGTCTATAGAAGACTTCTATGGGGGGGTTTTCTATCTATAGGAGACCTCTTTGGGAGGTCCTCCAAGTATAGGAGACCTATTTGGGAGCTCTTCTATCTATGGAAGACCTCATTGGGAGGTCCTTGGACTTCTTTTGGAGGTCTTCTATCTTTAGAAGACCTCTTTGGGAGGTCTTCTATCTATAGGAGACCTCTTTGCGAAGCCTTCTATTTATTGGAGATCTCTTTGGGAGGTCTTTTATCTATAAAAGAACTCTTTGAGAGGTCTTCTATCTATAGAAGGCCTCTTTGAGTTGTCTTCTATTTATCTTTGGGAGTTCTTCTGTCTATAGCATATCTCCTTGGGAGGTCTTCTGTCTATAGAAGACCTCGTTGAGAGGACTTCTATATTTAGAAGACCTCTTTGGGAGGTTTTCTATCTAAAGGAGACCTTTATGAGAGGTCTTCTATCCTCTTTGGGAGGTCTTCTATCTATAGGAGACCTCTTTGCGAAGCCTTCTATTTATTGGAGATCTCTTTGGGAGGTCTTCTCTCTATAAAAGACCTCTTTGAGAGGTCCTCTATCTATAGAAGGCCTCTTTGGGTTGTCTTTTATCTATAAAAGACCTCTTTGTGAGGTATTCCATTTATTCGAGACCTCTTTGGGAGTTCTTCTGCCTATAGCATATCACCTTGGGAGGTCTTCTGTCTATAGAAGACCTCGTTGAGAGGACTTCTATCTATAGAAGACCTTTCGGAGGTCTTATATCTATAGAATACCTCTTTGGGAGGTCTTTTGTCTATAGTTCTTCTATCTATAGAAGACCCTTTTGGGAGGTCTTCTATCTTTACAAGGCCTCTTTGGAAGGTCTTCTATCTATAGGAGATCTCTTTGGGAGGCCTTCTATCTATAGGAGACCTCTTTGGGAGTTCTATCTGTAGGAGGCCTCTTTGCAAGGTCTTCTAGTTAGAGGAGTCCTCTGGATGTCCTCTGTATATAGGAGATCTCTTTGGGAGGTCTTCTGTCTATAGAAGACCTCATTGGGAGTTTCTATATATTTAGACGACCTTTTCTGGGAGGTCTTCTATCTATAGAATACCTCATTGGGAGTTCTTCTATTTATAGATGACCTTTTTGGGAGATTTCCATAGGAGACCTTTTTGAGAGGTATTTTATCTCTTTGAAAGGTCCTTGGGCCTCTTTTGGAGGTCTGCTATCTTTAAAAGACCTCTTTGGAAGGTCTTCTATCTATAAAAGACCTCTTTGGGAGGTCTTCTATCTATCCTCTTTCTTCTATAGATAGAAATTCTAGAATTGGGGTTTTCTATAGGTAGAAGTTCTCCTGAGGATAGGTTTTCTATATATAACCCCCAAGGATTTTCCTGATACGGGCCTGTTAAAGCTATGACTTTTTTTGAAAAGTGTAATTAATATGGCTATCCGTGGTGATGCATTACTTTGGTATCCGTGGTGATGTCAACACACCGTGCAATACATTCCCAAAATTCAATTTATTTTTTTTTCTCCCCAGGTCATCTTTGATGGTCCCGTTGATGCCGTTTGGATTGAGAACATGAACACCGTTTTGGATGACAATAAAAAGCTGTGCCTAACCTCCGGCGAGGTTATAACCATGACCAAAGAAATGTCAATGATATTTGAGGTGATGGATTTGTCGCAAGCATCCCCTGCCACTGTTTCTCGCTGTGGCATGATTTATATGGAACCAGCTTCACTGGGTTGGAAAGCCTTTGCCAATTCATGGTTGAAACGTTCCGACAAACGATGGGCCGATGAGGAGAATTCACCCTATGTCTTGGCATTGTTTTCATGGTTATTGGAACCAGTAAATATACTTCTTCGATTCTCCAACTTCCAGAATAATAATTCGTGAGTTTTTTTTTCTTTGCAGTGCCAAGATTTTGTACGCAAACACTGCGTCCAATATTTGAAACCTGGAGAATTTAATCGCTTACAAACGACTTTTGACATATTTGATATGTGTCTGCATGAAGCCATTGAAGAAAATCCCGATGACTATCAAAAATATTTGCCCATGTATTTTCAGGCAGCCATTACCTATGGCATTGTCTGGGGAATAGCTGGTATTTTGGATAATAGTTCGCGCGAGAAGTTCGACAAATTTTATAGGGAGGTAAGTTATCAATATTTATCTGACTTAGTTATCTTGTTGAAGCCTACACAGGGCAATACATCTTCTATACGAAAAATTACTTTGATGAGCTGAAATCAAATTCCGATATAGCCTTCGAAATACCGAACAATGTAGACTTATTTGAGTGTCGATGAATCCCAGAACGCCAATTTTGAGAAACCTTCAGCCTTTAGATTAATGAGCGTATATACACCTTGATACGATCAAACATTTACCCCTTGGATTAATGGAGTAGATATTTCGCTGTCCGTCCGTCTGTCTACGTTCGATTTTAATCTCCAAAAAAGAAAATGGCGACCAACGTTTCAGGCATCATTCCATTATTCCAATCGACAATTTGTCGATCAATCCGGAAGTGAAAGTGCAAATGGCATTAAGAACGGATAATTATCCAAAGGGTTGGGTCCAGACGAATTCTCGTAATGTTGAAACAGTATATACTATATACGACCAAAATGGTTTGGACGAAATCTGCACATTTGTCTGTCTGCGTTCGATGTTAATTCCCTAAATCTCAAAATGGCGCCTAACGTTGCAGCCATCATTACATTAACTTATAAGGAGTTCACAACTGTTAAAAGTCGCATTTTGCAGGTATCAGCTTGTTCCATAATTGGTCACAAAATTGTAATCAGAACCAAAAGGATTGTCAGCTATTTTTTAAATTACAGCTTGGATTCAAAATTGCATCGATTCGATATAATTAACATTAGTGCTAATAAACTGTGGAATAGTTTGCAGACCATAATGCATGAATGAGATACACAGGTATTTTCCACAGGACCCTACAAAGAGATGGGAGTGCAAATCCTGTCCAATTGGAATGGTCTCTGTGGTGCAGTAAACCCAGCTAACCAACAACTGCAGCTTACAGCATTGTGGTGGTTACAACATACGGAGCAAGGATCTCCCCAGAAGTTGCAAGAGGGAGTTTAGCTTTCCGGATGTACCAGTCTGTTCAATACATACCTATTTCCCTTGAGTTGTAGCTGTGATGTATGGGGTTAGCAGGGGTGGAACTGCCGATAAATAGCTGTCATGATCGATTGGACTTAAGAGTCATTAATACTCCTCATGAGTTGCGACGTTCAGTCCTAGGCAATGACCAAAGGGGTATATGGCTGGCTGAGCAGATTTATAGCTGTACACTGTGAACGGTCAAGAAGGCCAGATGCTGTCACAGTGCCCCAGATATAATTGTCTTCATTAACACCGCCGACTGGTTTTAGGGGATTTTAATGTTCGTCATGAGTTGTTACATGCGGTCCTAGGTAATGAGCGCTGGCTGAGCAGTTGAATGAGAACGTCCCTACGAGAATTAGCGGAGAGTGTCACAGTTCGCCAGACATAACCTTCGTATCTCGTGGCCTGACAAATGACATCACCTGGCAAACCGTTGTTTTCGACTGGGTCAGACCATCTCCCCATACATATTTTCATCACCAGAAGGTACGACTTTATCACCCTGAACGCCGCACTTTTATCAATTATGAGAAAGTTAATTGGCCGATATTTATAGAGTTCACCAATCACCGCTTCCGAAAACTGTCTAAAGCGTACATTAGAAGGACGCTCGCCATATACATACGTCCAGGTCGAATATCCACACAGCCGGCGGGACTAGCAAATAAGCGTGACAAGGTTCGTCAGGATGATAGGATCTCAGGTGACATTTGGTGATGTTACGCTAACTGATCTGAAAAGTTATTTTCATCGTCAAATTGTCGAGCAAGCCCGTAGTGGAAGGACGAGGAGTATACTACTCCCTAACATTAGATTTCTTCCTGCCGTGGAGGAACCAGCACAATTTACAATGGAAGCCATTGGGAACTCTTAATCATCCAGAGCGTTGGGGGCTGACGGAATCTGCATAACAATGCTGAGACAGCTAGGTAAGTCGGAACTTGAGTATATCACCAAAATTCTCAACTTAGCCATCTAGCTACACACATTGTGTCAGAAGTCTGGTAACTGGCCAGGGTGGTTCTGCTACTGGAGCCAGGCTAAGATTCCAGCAAAAGTGAATCATACAGACAGATTTCGCTCAACGAAAGCAAGCCATGTGATAGAATAGTGATCGTGGTGCTCGACTTATCAAAAGCCTTTGATACTGTCAAGCACAGGAAGATCCCAAGGTGGGTAATATCTCCGGAACTTTTTAAGTTCTACCGCTCATGTATTCCGCTGCCTCCAGACGGAATTGAGATCGTTACGTATGCCGATGATTGAGGTCATTGTGAAAGGTGGAACTCTTATTTGGTTGATCTTGCCACCTTTTTCCAGGCGAGGAATATGCAAATATCCACCACTAAATCTACTACCATTCCGTTCACCACATTGACTGTAGAGGTGAGAACTGAGTTGAATGTCATGGTCGATGGTAGCAGAATCCCGACCACAAACTACCACAATTCGACACTATGTTCACGTCGTCCGCACATGCCAGAGTTATCTGCAACATGCTGAGATGTAAAGGTCCTAGCAGCCAGCGCTTGCGGTACACAGATAAAGAAACATTGTTGATCACGTATACCAGGATAGGTCGATCTGTGGTAAGCTATGCCACGCCAGTGTGGTCCGCGAATATTAATGCAACTTGATAGGAAAATATTGAAACCTGTCAGAATGCCGCCTTCAGAACTGCAACATTGTGCCTCCATATCAGGGTTTCGGAGTCGAGGTATTTTTGGGCCGACTCCGACTCCAGACCAATTTTTTTCACGACTCCGGCTCCGACTCCGGGTCGACTTCGAGTGTAATTTAATAATGTAATAATTTTAGCTTGTTCCTATATTTGGGCCCATATAGGCTAATCTGTTGGGTTTTCCTAACTTATTCTTTAGAAAGAGCATTCGTTCGGATATAATACTTAACTACAGAACACAAATATGAAGTAAAATTAATACCTATATTGTTTCGTCTGAATCTTACTTTAAAAAATGGCAACAAAATTCAAGATATAAAGTATTTGTCGGTTTTAATGTTTTTAGCGGAAGGAACTCTTCCCAGTAAACTCTTCCCAGTGAACAAACTTTTAAGCTTTTAAAATATGTGAAAATGAAGGGGCAATACAAAACATAAGGACTACATGCGATAAAACTTATAAGCAATTCATGACCAGTTTTTAAAATGGAAGTAAGCCAACATTTTAGAATGCTTCAAGAGCCTTAAGGGGTGACATCCAGTTGAAAGCCCAATAAATCCCATTTTCATGATTTTTGTTCAAGAAAACTTTTATGACAGATGTTTTCTTCATCAGAATGAGCATAACTTAATCTGCTTTCTGAAATTTTTGTTGATAAATATTAAGAAGTTTTCTGGCAAATGGCCGTCTATGAAACCCTGTTTGTATACCCTCCACCATAATATGGAGGGTATAATTAACCGTTTGTAACACATCGAAATATAGTAACACCCTATAAAGTATATATATGCATATATTCTTGATCAGCATAAAATTCTAAGTCGATTTAACTTGTCCGTCTGTTGAAATCAAGATACAGCTCGCAAATTTTAAGATAGAAATCTATAATTTGTTACACAAGTTTCTATAATGGGCTATATCGGTCCACGTTTTGATATAGAACCATAGCTCAAAATGTTCGGTATTTTTTTTATAACTACGATTTTATATAATCTATTTTAAAAGCTCATCACAATAGCATATATAGATATGAGGTTGTAAAAAAATCATAACCCTAGCAAGCATCTGAAATTCATACATAGTTGAGCCGCACGGTGCAAACATAGATTAACTCTACTTTTAAAAATCTTAAATTTAAGTGTCAAAGCTCATGGGCGTAGCCAGCTATTGGCAGGGGGGCAGCTGCCCCCCCCCCCCCCCCCCTCTAGATCCTTCAAAAAAGTTTTGAAAAATTATACTGTTATACAAAAGTTGAAAAAAAATTGCAGATGTTCTGATGTACTATTTTTTATTTTATATGGTTATATAGTTATAGTATATAGTTATGGTGAATTTCCTCGAGCTCTAGGCTACTTAGAAGATACCAAACAGTATAATTTCTTTCTTATTTTATAATATTTAATTTATTATTTGTAAGTAAGCTTTCGAAAACTGGAAAAACCAATGAATTCGGTTGAAATATAGATGAGATATGTAATTTTTATACACACCACCATAGTATGGAGGGTATATAAAGGTGGTTTTTCCGTTTGTGACGCAATAAAAAAGTTATCTGCAACCCTATACGGTATACATATTTTTCATCAGAGTAAAATTCTGAGTCGATATAGTTATGGCAGTCTGTCTGTGGAAATTAAAATCGGTCCAAATTATTATATCGGTCCAAACTTAGTTTAACTGCGAAGAGGGTCATATCGGTCCACCTTTTAATTATTTGTAATGTCAAAATGTGTTAAATAGATATTTTTGTTTAATCATTGAAAACGATTTTATTTAAGAAAGCATAGATGAAATTTTTTAAAGTATGTTTGGACGATCAATGTCTCGTAGAAATATTATGGTGTGCGAAGTATGGACCAGAGTTGCCGTGCGAGCCATTTTAGCGAAGAGTTTCGAATGTTTATGGGAAGGTACCTGATGAAGTGGACCGATATGGCTCATCTTCGAACTTAAACTAAGTTTGGATAAAATATTACGAAGGCCAAATTTTGGACCGAATCGGTTCATCCGTTCCAGTGTTATTGTGAGTCCAGAAAGCCAGACGGAAGGAGATAGCTAAAACGACTTCAAATTATCTGAAACAGATTTCGTCCAAACATAATTGAAATTGAAATTGAAAACGGCCCTACCCACATTTTCACACCAGCATCTTTTGAAATAACTATTAAAACAATTCCATACTGCATTGATTAACACTAGGTAATACTATCTTCTAAAATAATACAATATGGCATTTTTTGAATTTGTTTCAAAAGGTTTCAGTTAAATCTTTAAAGTCTGTTTGGTTTTTTGGGCATGTGGGTTAGGCCGTTTTGGCGCTGAGCGCCTCAATTGGGGTCTAAAATAATTATGTCGGTAAGACACATTCTGGTCGTATGAAAGTGTATATAACCTCCTTAGCCTAAGGGCTGAGGAAATAAAAATGCCATACCAAAACGTGGACCTATGTTCGCAATTTTGAGGGGGATATTATCTTTTTGGTGGATACATTTTTTGACAACCTTGAACTTAGAAAGCCAAATTTCAGCCAATTTAAAAACTTCCATATACCTAAACCCTAAATTCAAAATTAAAGCAGATTTGATCATCCTAAATGCCAAATAATAGTTAATTCCGTCTTCCCAAAATTTCAGTGTCCTGTCTCAATTTTTGTGGATGATCAATTTTACCATAGTAAAATGGAAATTGGTGTTCGAAATTGGCGCGAACACTATATGTGTAGAAGTAAAAAATTGACTTATATGCTGTTCTATTGATTTATTTTATCATTTCACGGTGCTCTTGAATCAAATTTAAATGGAAGGTGCTTGCACCTGGAAAGTTTTTGCGGATTCTGAAACTACAATGTTCATAGATAAGAAAAATTAAATAAATCGCGGTGCTATGAAAATTCTCTACAAAACGGTACAACCTAGGAAAAAAATACGAAAGCCAATCTTGTAGGGAGTTTTTACAGCAACAACATATTCTTTGGTCCCATTTCGAAAGGATTTGCAGCTTTCATGGTAAATCCTGAAGACCTACGAAAAAAATTTGAACGTTTGATCTGAACCTTTATACCTCAAAAATGGTAAAACCTAGCAAAATATCAATCAGCCAATCTCGTACAGAATTTTCACTGCTACAACATTTTCTTTACTCTCATTTCGAAAGGACGTGCAGTTTCCAAGCAAAGTCGTGAAAACCTAAAAAAACCCTTAAAAATGTCAACTTGAATCGCGATTTATTTAAAAAGCGCTCCGGCGATTTTTTTAGTTTTGTTGATATTTCTCATCTATGAACATTGTAGTTTCAGAATCCGCAAAAACTTCCAAGGTGTAAGCAACTTCCATTTAAATTTGTTTCAAGGGCACTGTGATTTTTGAACTAAAAAATGATTAAAGAGTGGTATTGTGTCTTCTTTGGGCCTACAAAACTTTTCCCCGGAAATGCGTCAGCATTGGTCCACGTTTTTTATTACCCACCATGGAAAGGTACGGCCCGATTTTCGGGGGTTTTCTGAGATTTATCTGGATCATCCTATAGAAATGGTTGTAATTTAATACATGTTTAGTCTTCTTTGGGCCTACTAAACTTCCCTTCAGAAATTTGTCAGCACTGGTCCATTTTTTTATATAGCCTATAGCGATTTTAGGAGTTTTCAGGATTTTAGCCGTACTCTGCTACTGAAATGGCTGATATTTAGTATTTAGTCTTATATGGGACTATAATAACTTTTCCCTTCTTATCTGTCAGTACATTTCAACGTTGTGATATAGCCACTGACATTTATGATAAGTACCAGTGTTCGAAATTTCGATCAGTCAACTTTGCACATATGTATGTAAAGTCGTGCTTAAGCACCTAAATCATCTTCTTTATATTTTGTGAAACGGTTCCATGTAGGCAATAATTCACCATGATTACTTTTTAAATTTCATTTTTTTCAAGTGAAGAATATTTTTATTTGCTGACAGATGAATACATACTAAAACTTGTTTAAAATTTGTTTACTGTTCAAAAAATCGAACACCAAGTACGAAATGGGTTAAACAGGTAAACAGAGACATACATATAGTAACATTACGAGTATCTAGGTACGCTATATGTATATTTTGGGAAATTACTATGCTCGAACCACAAGAGAATGTGCATCCAATGTCATTAAGTGGGAGCAATCGATTTGGTCCAAAATTTGAACATCGTATTATTTCATCCAGTCATGTATCAAGTCGGATACAATTTTTGTTTTTATTTACATTTTCTCTATAAATTGGGTGCAATTTAAGGGTTCATAGTGATCAAAATACTTCTCCGCCAATAGTTGTGGACATAGCTCCACGTTTTGGAATAGGCCCTAAACAACAATACCGCCCAATTCCAAGTATTGTACAACATTTTAGCTGACCAGATAAGGTTAGGTAGTATGTAATTGGTTTACGAAATGGTTAAACGGAAAGAAAACTATCTATTCCATATTAGTTCAGAATACTTCATGGTGGACGTATTTTACTTGTTTTTCATTAGGTAAGTACCCTAAATAAAGGTTTTAAAATTTTGTATGTAAAAACTATACACATCACAAAACAAAAAAGAAGTTGCCTGCCCCCCACCCTAGATTTGATCCTGGCTACGCCCCTGTCAAAGCTTATATAGAAGACGTTAAATCTACAATTATGATTTGATTGAAATAGATTTTTCTATGGGTTTCAAAAAATTAAAGGATCAATTGGACCAAAAATATTTTCTTTTCGCGATTTGTGATCAAAGTAGAGATGAAAATACTAGACTTCAAAGGAGTAAATATACTGTAAATCTTCCTCTAACTTAGTAATATACCATTTTCTTGTATGTTTTATTATAGCTTTTTTAAAAAATAAATAATGATTTTTGAAAAAAATTGGTGTCCCCAATTTAATGTTATATTTTTATAATGTAAAAGAAATTTTGCCCGGAGTCGGAGTCGAGTTATTTTTTTCGACTCAGACTCCGAATCCGACTGCAGCAAAATTGCTCGACTCCGACTCGTAGACTCCGACTCCGAAACCCTGCTCCATATAGTGCCTCCATAATCGGTCATCCACAAAAAAAAAAAACAAATATTCTTCCAGTACAGCAACAAAGGCATGTATTCGTTCCAGTACTTGATCGGGATTTACCGTGAGAGCCATCCTAATCGCTATATGGTGATGTCAGGAGGGATCTTCATGAGCTAGAAATAGAGGTCCAACATTACAAAAGAGAAACCCTAGATCAACATGCCTATTATCAAGCAGATTTGAATAGAATTTACACATATGTAGTTGCATATACCATAAACAACTATCGTGTGGATGAATCCCCATCTATCGCAGCTGTCAGCTACCACGACAAACCAGAGTAGTTTTGGGTCAATTACGCTCGGGATAGTGCAGCCGTCCAAAATCTTATAGGGCGAGGATTGATGACACCGTGAATAAAATCTGCTCAGCATACAAAACAGCCCCGAATAACACACTGCACATCTTCAACTGCCCTGCCAAACCTTATCAAATATCTCCAGTAGCTTTGAGGCTAAAACCCATCGAAGCAGCCACATTCTTTAAACTGGAGGTAGACACATATGCAGATTAAGCAGAAATGGGAACTTACAAACATTTAAAATACTGCTACAACATTACTCTTGACTTTTCGAGATCAACTTGACTGCGTACACTTCTGATGTTGTTCTGGCCCACCACTGTTCTTGAATGCAATATCGGTCAATTCCTCCTTACGTTCTGGCCCAGAACGGCTGTTAAACGGAATATCGGGCACCTTTTTATTTTGCTGTGGTCTGTGACGGCTCTTGAACTTCAGTAAATATTTTAACTACAAGTGATCTAGGACAACGATGTATCTTGCGCTCTACGAGACAATTTTTTTAACATTTCTTTATAGTTAGGATCAGGTCAAAGACGGCTCTTGAATTTTCCGAGATAATTGAAATAACTTTACTTTATTTTCCCGCTTGGTCATGTATCGAGATTGTCCGTTCTGGCTTGTCTCTAACGTTTTATACTATCGACAGTATATTCCAGTCATCAGTTTACCATCTGTATGAGGAGACGAAGATTATTCCTGTACAGCAACACAATGACATATTCTCATTGTAGTAATTGATTGTGTGTTATCGGTGTTGCCTCATACGGAAACTGCGATTGTAAAGTTACATTTTCCGAAATATAATGACGAATAACTCACGAATAGCCGTTCCGACGATGTCTATAGAAAATCTTCGAATTATTTGCTATATTTCTTTTTGTGTTTTCCTTTCAGCTGTGGACCAATGAGGAAACCATACCCGAAACAATTGGCAAGCTGGATATTTCAATGCCGCCTGAGGGACTTTTGGTGGATTATATGTATATATTCAAGCAACGAGGTTCGTGGCGTTCATGGAACGACATTGCCAAACGTCTGGAGGTGGAGGAAACATCATTGGGTGTTCAGGTGCCGACTATAGATACCGCGCGTTACATGCATTTGCTTAAAATGCACATTGAAGTAAGTTCAGATCAACAAATTTTTATTAATTTTTTTAGTAATGTGCCTCTTTTGCAGCACAAAAAGAAAATTCTGTTGGTGGGTCCAACGGGTACTGGCAAAAGCGTTTACATACAAAACTATTTGATGAACAAACTGGATGGTGAAGCCTATGAGACGGCGTTTATGACATTTACCGTGATGATATCGGCAAATCAAACACAAGACTTGTTGATTTCAAAGGTGAGTTTTGGAAATAATACAAACGTGGCGCCCAACGTGCAGCTCCAGGAAATATTTACATAATAGTAAATAATTTGGCCCCAAAGTTGTTCCTATTATTTTTATAAAAACCTTGGGCATAAGTAACTTTAAAAACTATTTAATATTAGTTGGCGCCCAACGTGGAACTCTAAAATGCCTCAAATTGATTTGCCGGCCAACAGTTTTGGGTTAATGGCATTCAAAGTTGAATTCAAATGAATTTTGGGCACGTTGGCCTAAAAATATGTGAAATTTATTTGGCGCCCAATGAGAAGCTGTATGACAATACTCTAAAATGCTTTAAATTGATTTGTCTGTCGGATATCTGTCCTGTTTTGATAATATTTACATTTTCTTTGGCACGCTTTGTCAAACTCTAAATTATATTTGAAGTGGATTGATGCCCATCTTGGGGCAATAACATATTTGAAATTATTTTGGCGCCCAACGTGAAACTTTCTAATAATACCTGAATTTTAATTTATCACTTTTTTCCAGCTACAAAAATGGAAACGTGGCATTTATGGAGCGCCTAAGGGCAAACAAACCGTACTGTTCGTAGATGACATGAGCATGCCCATGAAAGAGGAATATGGCGCCCAACCTCCTTTGGAATTGCTGAGACAATATTTCGATTATGGTCATGTTTATGATTTACGCGACAGCACCAAGGTTTTTATACACAATGTGATATTTGTCAGTGCCTGTGGTCTGCCTGGAGGCAGCCGTCAAGATGTCTATGCCCGCTTTCTGAATCACTTTAATATCTTCTCCATTGATACCTTCAGTGATGAAACGATGAACCGGATCTTTGTAAATGTTTTGCTGAATGGTTTGAGAAAGACGGGTCATGGTAGTGATGTTTTTGCTATGGCTAATGCCATAGTCTCAGCTACTCAGCATATTTATAAATTGGTGCAAACAGAGATGAGGGCCACGCCGGCCAAAAGCCACTATATTTTCAATTTGAGGGACATAGCAAGAGTTGTGACAGGTTGTTCATTGCTACGCAAGGAATCAGTGAGTGATAAGAAAATGTTTATACGCCTGTGGTATCATGAGGCAATGAGGGTATTCTATGACCGCCTCATAGATGATGATGATCGTCGTTGGATGTTCCAGAAGCTAAATGATTGTGTGGTTAAACATTTCAAAGAAAAGCTGGACGTGGCTTTGGAACAATATCACACGGAATTGCAGACTGGGGATCGCATTTTTACCATGGATGGTGCGAATCGCATATTTTTCGGTGTCTATTTTGATGAAGACTCTGTGGCGGATGAAAGACGTTATGAAGAGGTGCCCAGTCTGGAGAGTTTGTATAAATTTGCCCTCAGCAGTTTGGAGGACTACAACTCTACGAGGAGAACCAAAATGGACATAACCCTGTTCACCTTTGCCTTGCAACACTTGAATCGTATATGCCGCATCTTGTCCATAAGTGGGGCCAGTGCCTTGCTTATTGGTCTCGGAGGCTCTGGAAGGCAGTCTCTTACCAAATTGGCCGCCAACATGGTACAAACTTCATTCTTTCAACCGGAAATCACCAAGAATTATGGTCCCAATGATTGGCATGATGATCTGAAAAGTGTTCTCAAGGAGGCTGGAGGTATGGACAAACATACCGCCTTCCTTATGACAGAGAATCAAATTAAAATGGAGTTGTTTTTGCAAGATATTGATTGCCTGCTAAATCAGGGTGAGGTTCCCAATATATATGCCATTGATGAGAAGCAGGAGATATTGGAAATGGTACGTCTTGCGGCCCAGGGTGGAAATCGCAACATTGACATTTCTCCGCTGCAAGTCTTTTCGTTCTTCGTGAATCGTTGCAAAAGGAAACTGCATATTATACTCTGCCTCTCGCCTATTGGAGATAGTTTGAGGACAAGGGTAAGATTGTATCCTTCGCTCGTGAATTGCTGTACCATAGATTGGTACCAATCTTGGCCTGAGGAAGCTTTACAAATGATTGCCAAAATATCTTTGGAAAATGTCAAGGTACCCACGGAAGATATGAAACAGTCGATTGTGGAGACTTGCCAATATTTCCACACCACGGCGGGTAAGGTATCGCAAAGCTTCTGTGAGCTAACGGGTAGGCACATCTATTTGACCAATGCCTCCTTTTTGGAGCTGATACAATCATTTCAAACGGTTATGGAACGTAAGCAGAAGGAAGTAATGGGTGCCAAGTTACGTTACATTGGAGGCTTGGACACATTGGCCAGTGCGGCCGAGGCCATTGCAGTAATGCAAAATGAATTGAATGCTTTGCAACCAAAGTTGCTGGATATGGCAGAAAATTCGCGGAAAATGATGTTGGAAATTAACCGAGAAACCATTGCGGCCCAGGCAGCAGCGGAACAGGTGAAGAAAGACGAAGTGGTGGCTTCCGTACAAGCCGAGGCTGCCCAGGATTTGAAAAATGAATGTGAAAAAGATTTGGCCCAGGCCATACCTGTACTCGAAGAGGCCCTACAGGCCTTGAACACCTTGAAGCCCACCGACATTACCCTGGTCAAGTCCATGAAAAATCCTCCCTCGGTCATTAAATTGGTAATGGCGGCGGTTTGCGTCATCAAGGGCATACCCTCGGATCGCATTGCTGATCCCGCCACAGGGAAAATGGTCAATGACTATTGGGGGCCCAGTAAACGCATACTCGGGGATTTGAATTTCCTGCAATCCCTCAAAGATTTCGATAAAGACAACATCAATCCCGACATAATGAAGAAAATACGCAAAGACTTTATACCCCACAAGGATTTCAATCCCAGCATTGTGGCCAAGGCCTCAAGTGCTGCCAAGGGCCTGTGTCAATGGATAATTGCCATGGATCTGTATGATAATGTGGCCAAGATTGTGGCTCCCAAAAAGGCCAAATTGGCGGCCGCCGAAAAGGAGTATTCCGATACCATGACATTCCTCAATGAGAAGCGAGAATTGACTGCCATGTTGGAGGCCAAGGTGGCCAAGTTAAATGAAGACTTGGAAAAAGCAAACATAGAAATGAAAAGGACCCAAGATGAGGCTGATTTGTGTCAGGATAAATTGACTCGGGCCAAATCCCTCATTGATGGTTTGGGTGGTGAAAAGTCACGCTGGACCAAGGCTGCCGATGACTTGCAGATACTCTATGACCACCTGCCGGGTGACATATTGCTGTCGTGTGGCATAATTGCCTATCTTTCGGCCATGAATTATCACTTTAGGACCACCTGTGTCCAGGATTGGTATGAGAAATGTGTGGACAAGGAAATACCCGTGTCCGAGGGGTACAACATACTCAAGGCCCTGGGTGTGGAAATACAAATACAAAATTGGAACATCAATGGTCTACCCAATGACATCTTTTCCACCGAAAATGCCATAATATCGGCCAACTCAAGTCGTTATAGCTTGTTCATCGATCCCCAGGGTCAGGCCAATTATTGGCTGAAGAATATGGAACGGAAAAATCGCCTAAGCTGTGTGAAATTTAATCAGGCAAATTACATGAAGGTTATAGCCGAGGCCATGGAATATGGCTACCCGGTGATCATAGAAAACATCCTAGAAGAGCTGGAGGTCCCTTTGGATCCGATTTTACTTAAAAAGACCTTTGTGCAGGGTGGCCAAAAGTTCATTAGCCTGGGAGATAACATTGTACCGTTGCATCAAAATTTCCGCCTCTACATGACCTGTAACTTGAGGAATCCCCACTTTTTACCTGAGACCTTTAACAAGGTTACCATTATCAACTTTGCCCTGACACAAAATGCCTTGGAGGACCAACTGCTGAGCATTGTGGTGGCCAAGGAAAGGCCAGATTTACAGGAATTGAGAATGACTCTCACCGCCGAGGCTGCGAAAAACAAATCCGCCCTCATTGATGCAGAGAACATGATTTTGAAAACTCTTACTAGTTCGGAGGGAGATATTTTGGAAAATGAGGGAGCCATACAGATACTGGGAGAATCTCAAACCCTTTCTACCGACATTGCCGCCAAGCAGGAAGCCTCTGTGGAAACCACATCGAAAATTGAGGCTTTCCGTTTGAACTACAAACCGGTTGCCATCCACTCCTCCATATTGTACTACTCCATCACAGATCTTCCCAACATTGATCCCATGTATCAGTTCTCCCTGAGTTGGTACATCAATCTCTATGTCTATTCCATAGAGACAGCCAATAAATCCAAAGATTTGCCGAGGCGCATTAAATTCCTGGTGGATGCGGTTAGCAAGAATCTCTACAACACGGTGTGCCGTTCAATTTTTGAAAAGGATAAGCTGCTGTTCTCCTTTATACTTTGCACTCGGATCTTATTGGGCAACAATCAAATACAAATGCGCCACTTGTCTCATCTTCTCACCACGGCCAAAGAATCCACAAGTCAAATTCCCAATCCCGATCCTAGTTGGATAAATGAAAACATTTGGTCGAACATTGTACGCCTAGAAGAATTTCCTGAACTCAAGGGCATTGTCAGCTCCTTTAGAAGCAATCCCTCGGCCTGGAAAATGATTTACGACCACGCCGAGCCTGAGTTACAACCCCTACCCGATGGTTGGCAGAATCGCACAACACGTATGGAAAAAATCATTGTTTTGAAATGTCTACGACCCGACAAGGTGTTTTTGGCCATACGTAACTTTATTGCCGCTGAAATAGGAGCACAATTTGTTACACCTCCAGAATTTGATATTAGCAAATCGTACATAGAATCGACGGCTCTTACACCTTTGATTTTTATACTTTCCCCCGGTGCAGATCCTTTGGGGTCGTTGCTTTCGTTTGCCGAGAAAATGGGCCATGATGAAAATTTCCAAAGCATCTCCTTGGGTCAGGGCCAGGGGCCCATTGCCCAGAATCTAATTAAGAATGCCCAGGAGCTGGGTCATTGGGTGTGTTTGCAGAATTGCCACTTGGCCGCCTCATGGATGCCAAAACTGGAGTACTTGTGGGAGAATATGGATACCTTCAACACATCACGTAAGTAGATAACGTCGAATTTTTTCGAAGAATTAAAATCCGTTCACGAACGAACTAGTTCAGTTGAACGATTCGCTGGAAACAGCAACCGAACTAGGTCGGTCAAATTCGTTCATTATTGTTCATTAAAAGAGCGAACGACAATAATAGGTCTGTCTGGTTATCTTAAAACTTGTAACAATTTGTACCAATTTTTGCTGGAAGTCGTCCGTTAACACAAAAAGCCAGCAAAAGAGAGCGAATCGAGATAGACATTTTGACAGTTCTTTTACTGAGAGTTTGCAAATTCTTGCTGGACAAATTTCTTCTAGCAAGCACTTGTAACTCTTCTTCTTCCTGAAAACAATCAATCAGCTGTTTTTAATTATTCGGTGATTTATGTTTGTGAAAATTAAAAACAATTTTATTGTGGAAATGCAAGCCTAATTGTATTGTTTCTTCGGAGAACAAAGTTGCATTGTGGAAAATTCCTTTTTGGGTAATTCTTCTTTTTATACCCTCAGCCTTTAGGCTAAGGAGGGTATATACACTTTGAAATAATGGTTTTAGACCACAAGTATGTTTGGACGAAATGTGTTTCAGACAATTTTGAGTCGATCTAGCCATGTCCGTCCGTCTGTCTGTCCTGCGGGCTGGAGCGCACGATAACTCTCGAACGGATGAACCGATTCGGTTAAAATTTTGGCTTTCGTAATATTTTGCCCAAACTTAGTTTAAGTTCGAAGATGACCTACATCGGTCCACTCCTTCCGGTACCTCCCCCACAAAAGTTCGAAAATGTTCGGAAAGTTTGTGCGCACGATAACTCTTTAAGGGAGTGACCGATTTGGTCCATACTTTGTATAGCGTAAACTTTCTACCAGAGTAATATGAGGTTCCAATATGGTCTCAATAGGTCCACTCCTTCGGGTACCTTCCACACAAAATTTCGGAAAAGTTCAATTTAGGACCATCTCACGAATCGCTTTGATTTTTATTTTAGCAACTTGTATTCACTGTCCTCCATACAACGGTACAAGTTTCATCAGGGGCAAGTCCACACTTCCTGAGAAAATAGCCTGAAAGTTGCAAAAACCCCTATTACACCGTGTGAGGTGGTTGGAGCCTAAGATAACTCTCGAACGGATCTGCCGATTAGGTCCAAAATATGGCCTTAGTTATATTTTGTCCAAACATAGTTTAATTTTGAAGATAAGCCATATTGGTCCACCCCTTCAGGTACTTCCCCCACAAAAGTTCAAAAATGTTCGGAAAAATTGTTCGTACGGTAACTCTTGAAGGGAGTGGCCGAATTGGTCTATACTTTACACATCCTAATATATCTACCAGATATAGATCAGGTTCAAATATGGACTATATTTGTTCACTCCATCCGGTACCTCCCAAACAAAATTTCGGATAAGTTCACTTTATGACCTAATATCGAATCACTTTGATTTTTGTTGAAGCAACTTGCATTCGCTGCCTCAATTACGATGGTAAAAGTATTTTTTTCAGGGGCAAGTCCATACTTCTTGAGCAAACAGCCCGAAGGGTGTAAAAACCCCATTGGCACCATATGTAGTGGCTGGAGATCCACTTCCATAATGGTCAATGTCGATCCATTCCTTTTAGTATCCCCTCCGCAAAACTTTTGATCTTTAATTAGGAATAAATTTTTAAATTAATTAAATTCTTGTCGGTTCAAATGCCCAAAATGTTTAAAACCCCCTAAATACTTACGTATTTTGGGAAAAAATTGTTTCAATATACACAGGCTGAGGGTATATTTCTGTCGGCAAAGCCGACTGATACTTTTTTACTTGTTTATTTTAAATAAAATCCAACATTTTTGCTTCCTTTTTTTTCCTTTATTGGCGGACAAATTGTTCTGTTTTGGAAAGTCAGCTGATCGCTTGCTGGTTTTTGCTGGGAAGGTGTCTGTTTACTTTTTACACTTTTCTTGCAAAAGAGAATAAAAACTCCTTACTCTCTAAGAAAGTTCTTGCTGGACAATTCTTGGGAAAGTGACCAGGCAGACCTTATCATTCTATTCTATTTACATACCTTTAAATGAACTCGACAGCAAACGCGTTAAATTTTGGTGTATGAGATAAAAGAGAAATGATGTTGAGATTATCTTATGTTACCGCAACTATGATCATCTACTGAACCAAACGATCGAACTAAAAAGACAGCGGTCGAACTAAAAGAACGACCTAGTTCACTTCATATCGTAATGCTTTCAAAACGAAACTGACAGCTTAGCTGACTCATTAAATTCCTTTATATCGGCGACAAGCCTGTTTTTTTAATTTCTAAATTTATTGAGAATTTCTTCTTCTTTATTCAGCTTCCTTCCGCTTGTGGTTAACCAGCTATCCGACACCACAATTCCCGGTGGCATTGCTGCAAAATGGTGTAAAAATGACAAATGAACCTCCAACCGGCCTAAAAGAGAACATCATGCGTTCGTATAATTCCGAGCCGATAAACGATCCAACATTTTATACTGGAGTGGGTAAACAGGATCGTGCATTCACCCGCCTGCTGTTCGGTATATGTTTCTTTCATGCTGTTGTCCAGGAACGTCGCAAATACGGTCCATTAGGTTGGAACATATCGTATGGCTTTAATGAATCCGATTTACAAATATCGGTGTTGCAATTGAGTGTAAGTATGGGAATGAGAGGTACTATTTATACCCGCAGAGGGTGTATACACTTTGATACGTCTGAAAATGTCTCTCATCGAAATAATGGTTTGAGACCCCAAGTATGTTTGGAAGAAATCGGTTTCGGAATCATCTGTCGGTATGTCTGGCATGTAGACGCGATAATCCTCCAACGCATCAACCTATTTCCGAACATTGCACATCGTAATATTTTGGCCAAACTTAGTTTAAGTTGAATGATCGATCATATCGGTCAAATTCTTCGGGTACCTTCTATAAAAAAAAAAATCATAATGCTTCCCTAATATGTTGCACACATTGTGGGTTATCATGAACGGCAATTCCCCGTGAATTTTTTCACTTTCTCCCTTAAGTTGCAACGGCGAAAAGACGAAACTCACGGGGAAATTTCATTCATGATAACTCTAATGGGGAGAAACCGATTTGGAGCAAACTTTGCGCATCGCAATAATTCTTCCGGACATAGTTCTGGTTTGAATATGGATTATCTAGGTCCCCATCGACGAGTGCCTCCCAATAAAAAATTTAAGTGTTTTTCGCAAAATGCAGTTTAAGAACATGTCTCGTATCGTATTGAAGTTTTTGCCTCAGGTTGTCCTTGCGGCACTCATTACAACAGTACTTTTTTTCTCTTTCCTTCGCGTATGTTACATTTGTATTGTACAGTTATAGGCTGAGGGTACTAAACTTTCTGCAAAATAGACTAATTGTTTTTGCTCGTTTCTGGAAAGTCATAACCGTCTGGTCTTGGGGGACTCATCATGAGTTGTGGCATTTGGTCCTCGGTGCTAGTTGAGCTGATCTAGGTTTTGCAATGAGGCCGCCCCTACCAGACTTAGCGGAGTATGTCACAGTTCGTCAGACAAAACCATTGTGCCAGCTGTTCTGACAAATGACGTCACTTGGCAATTCGTGGTTTCTCTTGGATCAGACAATCTCCCAATAATTGTCTCCATCAGTAGACCGCCCGATTTTATCACCTCTGAACGCCGCACTATCGTCAATCATGGAAAGGCTAATTGGCGAATTTAATAACCGCATCAGATATCTGCAGCCGCTCGCCATGTACATGCTGGTCGAAAACCCCAGGTTAGACCAATCTTCTTAGCAGAGTCGACGAGATTAGCAATTGAGCGTGCTGAACATCGTCGTACCAACCCCACTGACCCCAGAATCAATGAGCTGACACTGGAAGTTAATAGGTTCGTCGGTGAGCATAAACGGAACAAATGTTAACCAGCAACCAATCTGAAAAGAATGCAACATTGGAGCCGGAATAAGTGAATTATGGGCAACGGTTAAGTCACTCTCAAACCCTGGAAAGAAAGAACGTAACGTTTGGCGACATTATGCTGACTGATTCGAAAAGGTGCGCAAGTTATTTCAATCGACAGTTTGTCGAGCAGTCGATCTCTTCCTGACTAGGACGAACCACTACAATTTACAAAGGATGATGTTGGGAATGTTATGAGGAACGTTGAGCCCTGTTGGAATCTCCATGGTAATCTCACTAAAGTTCTCAACCTTCCGATATCGCTTTCGTCCTCTGCAGCGTCAGAAACATCTATCCAGTTGCCGATCAACAGCGCAGCACGCCATCTCCCCACATATCAGTCAACCAGACCACGCTGTGTGACAGAACACTGATGGTGGCGCTTGACTTATTAATAACCCTTTCCACAGTCAAGCACTCTACGTTGTTTGAGGTATCGAGCAGACAACCACCCGGTCAAGTTTGAAATGTTGTATAATCTATTAAATGTGTGGACGCCAGTCTTGTGTGAGATTTAGGAAAGATAAGTCCAAGCCCCGTGGAGTGAAAGAGGGAGTTCCCCAGGATGGGGTAATGTCTCCGGAACTGTTTAACCTCCACCTCTTCTGTATTCATCCCCTGCAGACGGCATTGAGATCGTAACGTATGCGGATGATTGTACGATCTTGGCGTCAGGTAACTTTCCTAATGTCATTTGTGAAAGTCTGAACTCCTATTTAACCGATCTTACCACCTTTTTAGCGCGAGAAACATGCAAATATCCGCCTAAACATAGGAAGTAGTTTCAGGGGGGCTTCTTTGCCGTCTGGAGGGAGAGGAATGCTGGAAAAGTAGATGTTAATTATCCAACGATTTATTTATGGAGGGAAAGAGGTTTGCTCGTCGTCCTCAAAGAGTGTGGCCACCTAAAAATCCATGGTGCTATCAGTAGTGTCGTAAGCTAAACCTTGTCGTCAATAGCAACAAAAAGGCCCAAGGAAAAATCTCGGGAGAAGAGGAGAGAGGATAAGCGTAACCATGACAACAATTAATAGACTGAAGAACAATAAGTCAGTCGAACAGTTCAAGACCGGTGTCGATATTCTGAAATATGGCTGGAGTAAGGAAGAATCAACGATTGGAACCTGAGTCTTCTAAGTCTCGTGTATCGACTTCGACATAATAGGTCCATGGAAAGACCTAATTGAAGATGATATCTCAAAACATGGATCCAAAGCTAGAGAAATAAAGTAAAAATAGGAGCGTTTATAAAGCTACTCTTAGTACGGCTAATGGAATAAAGGGTCACTTTGGATGTTTTAGTGTTTCATATGCGACATCGCCTATCCAAGTGGTTGAAGTACCTCCTCGACAAGGAAGATATTTTATGCGTCGCAATGCTCTTCTTTCCTCTGGTAATTCTAGTAGTTCTTGGCGAAAATTCACTCGCGCATCCCTTCGGGTAAGTCATCTTGATACCAGGGTTCCGATTGCAACGCTTCAGCTGATCTAGCCACTTTGTCCCCTGTTGGTCATCGACCAACCTGAAGATTTTTGTTGCCAGTCGTTAGGGTTGATTCGGCGAAGCTCGTTACTTTCATTTGCTGGTGCCGCTGCATATGTTGAAATATTTATTTTCACTTCGAGTATTCTATCGGCAAGCATAACTCAGCCATAAAAACCCAAATAAGAATGAAACAAATAAAAACAAGAATCTCATTGTTGGTGTACATACACAAAAAAACAACGAAGATAAAACCATCCTGTCATACAAACAAAACTCACAATTGTTTTTCACCACGGCTTCGAATACCGAGAGAAGAGGATAAAATTGTCGAAGAAAAGAGAAAAATATTGTCCCGTCGACAAAAACAATTTTTGGATGTAACAAAAAACAATTGTTGAAATTGACAAAAACGATTATTGGAGTCACAATACTACATACGGAATCTAACAATCTATTTACAATACATATTTTGCTCTTCGAATATTGTTGGATCAATCATATTTTTTTCTCTGCATGTGGTGAGAGTGATGATGGCCAAAGAAACCCTTGTCCCAATGCGAATTGAGGCGGCTGCATCTTCCGGATCGTAACTGGGCTGAAACCACTCGTGTTTGCCTTGGCAGCTGGCGTTCTTCTGCTGAGGCGGATCTCAGTACTGCCTGTGCGACTGCATCAGTGTAAATGCTATCCATGCATGCCTGCTAGGCTCGTTGGTCTAAATGTTCTCGATTGCACCTTTGGACCTCTATCTTTAGATCATGAAGATCTCCCCTGGCGTGCCTGGGTGGGAGAAGCCTGTCAATTAAATGTGTTGATGCACCGGTAAAACCTTCACCCCTCATGAAGATAGTCCACTGATGTCACGAGAAGGCACCCTTATGCAGTCCTCAGGACGGCATTTTGGCAGGTTTGAATATTCTTCAACTGCGTAGTGCTAACATTTGCATACAACGCTGGCGCAGCATATCTTACCACATACCGACGTATTGCTTTGTAAGAGGTGTACAAGGTGTCTTTGTCAATACCCCAAGTGCTGCCGGCCAACGACTTGAGGACCTTGTTCCTACTTCTGATCTTATCGCAAATAGCTGTGCCTTGGGGTAGTTAGTGGTCCGAATAAGTACAAACAACATCGACCAATATGTTCAGTGGAAGCCGTCCAAGTGGTGATTAGTGGGGCAGTGGATTTAGCGGCGGATATTTTCATATTCCTCGGATGGAAGAGCTGTATTAGGTCAGCTTTGTCGGATCGGATTTTGATTAGCTATATAGGTTTCGAAATCGGCCAAATATGCATATTAGAGCTATATCATAATCAGATCCGATTTTCTCAAATGTTGTGGCATTCGTTTTTAGCCACAACAATGAACTGGTCAATTTTTTCATCGATTGGACCACAATTGCGGCCTTTTTGTAAAAATGCACCTTTGGCCCCCTACAAATTGCTATGGAAACAAATATCGCTCGGACTTGTTAGGTTTTTGGATAAAATAAAAAGAAAATTAGGTGGTAGAAGACCCAAAAAAAATTTGTTGGTCGCCCTAATGTAGCCCTATCACATATGTCATCGACGATATGACAAAACGCCAAAATTGTACAATCATCCGCATACATTATGATTTCTGTGGAAGGTGGAAGTTAAACAGTTCCGGAGATATCACCCCGCCTTGTGGAACTCCCTGTTTCACTCTACGGGTTTTGGATTTCTTGTTCCTGAATTTCACTGGAATCTTCACATATATTTGATTATCCAACGTTTTAAACACGGCTGGAGATTAGTCTTCTCTATATCCTCGAACAGCTTGGCAAGGTTGACTCTATAGAAGGTATTTGATAGGTCAAGTGCCACCATGACTGTTCGGTTGCACGGCCTAGAGGTGTCGAAGTCTTTGGCAACGTCCAGGGCAACAGTAATAACATGTACAGTTGCCTGAAGACTATTCATGATATAACAGGAGAATACTGCCAGGATGTCTCAGCAAATGCTTTCATTTCCATTACCCGATTGATGTGATTTAAGAAAAAACTCAAACAAGAATCATACATTCGTTCACATCTATTAAATCAATATAATTTCACGCAGTCTCACATTATCCTGCCTTATATTTAGCAGCTAGAAAAAAACCATCTAATATTAATATTCTTCCTTCCAGATGCTCCTCAATCAATATGACCATGTACCCTATGATGCCATTGGCTATCTAACGGCAGAATGTAATTATGGTGGTCGTGTTACAGATACCTGGGATCGTCGTGCCATAGTTACCATACTAGCCGATTATGTCAACCCCGAAGTGGTGAGCGATAATCGCTATAAATTTGCCATAGACGACAGTTTCACAGTGCCACGGAAAACAGAACATCGTGAAATTCTACGTTATGTTGATGAACATTATCCCAGTTTGGCGGCCCCCGAGGTGTATGGTCTGCATGCCAATTCAGGCATAACACGAGATTTACAAACTACAAAAACCCTAATCGATTCAATGATTTTGATATTGGGTAGTGAGGTTACCTCGGGTGGTGGTGGTACACAAAATGCCGATCAACAGCTGTTGGAAACGGTAAAGGAAATTGTTACCAATATGCCCGCGAATATGGATGTTGAGGGAGCTAAGAAAAAATATCCTGTGGATTATAATGAATCAATGAATACCGTTATTACACAGGAAATGGAAAGATTTTTGAAGTTGCAAATGGAAATAAGGACTTCGTGTCGTGATATCGAACAAGCTGTGCATGGTATTATTGTTATGACTCCGGAGTTGGAGGGGGTTATAAATGCCATAAAACTAAATCGCATACCCGGCAAATGGATGAAGAAATCTTATCCAAGTTTAAAACCGCTGGCATCGTATATTCAGGATTTGTTTAAAAGGCTCAAGTGGTTGCATGATTGGTAAGTTGGGTGAATTTTATGATTTCAGATTTTTTAATGATAGATTTTCTCTCTTTTTTGCCCCTAGGCACCACAACAACAAACCTCCCACCTTTTGGATATCCGGCTTCTTTTTCACCCAAGCTTTTCTGACGGGAGCAATGCAAAATTATGCCCGAAAATATAAAATACCCATAGACACATTGACTTTTGATCATCAGGTATTGGATGAGGAATACCGTGATCAACCGCCCGATGATGGAGTCTATATCAATGGCCTCTTTTTGGAAGGTGCCCGTTGGAATTGGCAAGAGAAGGTGTTGGATGAACAACTACCCAAGGTGTTGATATATCCAATGCCTGCGATATATTTAATACCCACCACAATTTATGATCTCAAAGAGGGTAATCGTTATAAAAGTCCTCTTTACAAGACTGCCGAACGTAAGGGAACCCTGTCTACCACGGGTCATTCCACGAATTATGTTATTCCTGTGTTTTTGAATACCAAGATTAAACCATCGCATTGGGTAAAACGTAGTGCTGCCCTGATATGTCAAACAAGTGATTAGAGAGGAAGAGAAAGAGAGACTGAAGAATCGAAAATTATATATCCAACTATATTTTATACATAACCTTAAAAAATACACATATGAGTATATACATATATTTTCAAATTACTGCTTCAAATAATGTATTTAATTACTATTTAATGGGTATTTTTAGAGGGCTATTAGACGACTTTACATACATCTCCGAAGCAACAAAGGAGATTTCTCTCACATCAAATTGTATACCCGATGAATATTAGCTCAATGATATGGGACCTACTTTTGATCGTCGAGTCCGAACTGTGTGTCTTACAACATCACTTGTAGTCAAACTTGTCATGGCTGAAATACTCAGAAAATATTAACCGACATTACGCTTAAAGGATTTGCACTGCCGAAAACTTTTGAGCCTTTCGTCGACTAAGTTGATTAGTGGACTAATGCAATAAGAGTTATATTGGTGTTTTCTGAGCCAGAACATGTCAAAATATTAAATTAATCAGGGAATAAAGCTAATCAAAATTCCACGGTTGAACTGCCGAAGTGCATCGCATTTCAGGTCAGGTCAATTTAATGTCAGCCGCAGTGTTATTGAGTCAGACTCTATGAGTCGGAGTCGAGCAATTTCGCTGCCACTTCGACTCCTCTCAACCTAATATCCAAAAATATACAAATAGAATGGCACATCACATTTTTCCTGTACACATGTACATGTAATGACAGATTTAAAACAGAATCGACCTGTTTTTAATTTACCCTGTGAAAAGTATTTCGTATCACGTGCCACCACATTCCCCAAGAAATACCATCCATACCAGTCTCCATCTCCAATGTTTACAACATACAATGTCAGAGTATTTTTTTCAAACAGTGGGCGGAGCATAGAAAATTGCTCGATAAATGCATGAATGAGTAAAAAACTGCATCGGAAAGACAAAACCAATAAAATTAGATAAAACACTTGAGATGTTTATATTACACAGGAGAGGAATGGGTTATGTCTGTCCCTCGTTCATGAAATTTAAACGCACATTTGTGGATTTATACAAAACCAAAAAACTATAAACATAAAACATAACCAGTACCGGTACCAAAGAAGGGGTGTTGCCTACGCTTGACTTCCCAACATCAAAGATCGTGGCATGTAAAAGAAAAACACTTGAGCACGGGAATGGTGTAATGTATGGAACATAAAATATACATATGCATGTAAAACATAGCAGCCAGCCAACACTGTACCTAATACAAAATGTTGCACGTTTTATTGTTAGGTGCATATGAGCTGGGCAGCAAATAGCCAGCCGATGCCAGTGCAAGTACTTGAGTATAAGAAATGTTCATTTTAAGGCGGCACCAATGTGAAATTTTTAAAGATTTTTTTAGGAACAACCATAGGAGACAATAAATATGGATACTGTTAAAAAAATATTTTCGGTTGCCTTGCAAAATGAGAAAATGGGAATACGAACAAATGCTGTTCTTATAAATAATATACGCTATACAGACATACACAAGGATCTGCAAATCGATTGCTCCCTTCGTGACTTATCGTTCACACCATTTTACAAATTTTGAAATTTTGTTGGGGAGGTACCTGATGGGGTGGATCGAAATGGCTGATCTTCGAACTTAAACTAAGTTTGGACAAAATGACTGATCCGTTCGAGAGTTATAGTGCGCACCAGCCAGAAAGACAGATGGACGTGACTAAATGGCCTCCAAATTGTCTGAAACAGATCTCGTCCAGATGGTGTCCAAAGCCATTATTTCGATGAGAAAAATGTTTAGTCGTATCGAAATGTAGATGCCCTCTTTAGCCTAAAGGCTGAGAGTATAAAGATGACAAGGGTCGCTCTGCATATCTTGGCTCCTTTCCGGGATTTGCCTCAAGGTAAATTATTTCATTGACCATAGGTTTTAGTCGTTCGCACAATATTCCGGACACTATCTTACAGATAATATGGAGGAGCAGAATCATGCCTTTATAATTTGATCACATAGTCTTATATCCTTTCTTGTGAACAGTACGTAGGATAATCACGTTCCACTCATCGGGTATGCGTTCCTCTTGTCAGATTATGCTAACAAGTTGATGTATATCAGCGTGTCACCTCCGATATTGAACCATAGGCTCTTGCAGCCTTATTATTTTACAGGTTGTTTATAGCTGTCTTTACCTCATCCTGACATAGCGGTATAGACTCAATATTGTATTTCAGAATTGGATCTGTGGTACCGCCTTCGATAGTATTGGATGCCAACCATTTGGAAAATGGCCTTTCATTAATCTGAGCACATTATCGGTGTCTGTTACGAGATTAACTTGTTCGTTTCTACAGCTGGATATGCACGTTACAAATCCATTAGATTGATGTTTATCTTTTTGGACGAATTTTCGGACATTCTCGGTGCTTACATGGATGTTTTGACAGTCTCGCAAAAGACATCTTTCCTCCCTCCTTTTTCCCGATACCTCTCTCGTGCTCTACGCGTTGCTACTGTCTACAGAGTAGTCTACGCATTGCTACTTACTACAGAGTAGCCCTACACTAGCAATACGATACTCCTGATCAAACCTTGGGTTTCTTGGTGAAGGGCTGTGGTATCCAAGTAGGGATTTTGTGGCTGTTAGCATGGGGAGGACAAAGCAATGCTGTGGCTATCTGTTGTGATTGCAGCATACCGATCTGAAACTCCCGTGTTGTGTCTTTATTTATGTCAAGAACATGAGCAAGAAGTACCATCAATAAAAATTTCTAAACTATCCTCGAACAGACCGTTAGCTGCACTTAAGCGAAGGTTTTGAACTTATGTAAGGAGCTTGATGTATGTACATATGTTTGGAAGAAATTTTACTACGTGCACATTTCGTGTTGCACTTATATTCGCGGACCACACTGGTGCCGCATTGCTTACCACACACCGACCTATCTAGTTACTTGTGGTCAACAAAGTTAATAATTGTTCCACAAACATCCCAGGCGGGACAAGGGAGACTTCTCTCATATCAATGAGTGCACCCGATTCATATTAGCTCAATGATATGGGACCTACATAGGGTGTCCAAAAAACTGGTTTTCCAAACAAAACGGTTTTCGGTTAACCGAAATTTTTAGTTTCTTCAAAAACCGGTTTTCGGTTTTCAAAAATTTTGAAAACCGGTTAACCGGTTTAAACCGGTTTTGTAAAAAAGGTACAAAATTGCTCATAATTGATAAATATTTGATTAAAAATGTGCGGCAAGGGGTAAATTAAGAATAACTAATTCGTTATTATATAATTATCTGATAATATCCTTGTAATTTAACATTCAACCTTAAAGTGGAGACAGCAAACATAAGTCAGAAATTGTGCTCTAAGAATAGTAAAAGCCCTTACAAATATATTATTGTGTACCAAAGGAATTAAATTTACATTTTATTAAGTCTGGATTCTACTTCTTGCATTGAGAACCTCAAATTATCGTGCCGGAATCAAAATGCATTTTGTTATCGTTGCCCTTTACAACCTTAAATTCGACAAGTTCTTAGCTTACTGTACTAATTGAAAAACGTACGAATAACGTCAATTAAACAACCGTGTGATATTACGTATACGCAGTTTTTTCATAGATTGTTCAATTGAACTATATTGGAGTTGTGAAATTTTACACAAAATATTTTTCAAGTTTAAGGGTATCTGATTTTTATAATTTTGCCGTACCTTTTGTTAGTTAAGTTTAGTATACTTTCAAGAATATAATTGTAATAAAGTTTTAAAAATATTACTACTTTTTTAAAACCGGTTAACCGACACAAATAACCGGTTTTTTCGGTTAACCGAAAATGAAGCTTTTGGCGAAAACCGGTTTCGGTTTTGTAACTCAAAACCGGTTAACCGGTTGACCGGTTTCGGTTTTGGACACCCTAGACCTACAGATTATCACCGAGTCCGAACGGCGTGTCCTTCAACACCACTTGTAGAGAAGTTTATTTACATGGCTGAAATACTCAGTAAATGTCGCCAACATTACTGAGGGGTATTTTGCCACCGTTAAAAATTTGATGTTGCCCAGCCGGGGAATCAAACCGCTGTTGTAGTGCTGCTTACGTAATCCATGCTCATAATCGGCAACTGGATAGCTATTTCTAATAATCCGGTAATGCCTTGGCTACGAACTACATAGGAGAAATCAGTCTGTACGATTAACCTTGCCTGGTTTCAGTAGCGGGGTGAACCCATTTTCAGACTTTGGCCACAATGTGGGTGGCTAACGACAGGTTGAAAAATTTGGTGAGATACTCAACTCTTGGCTCATCCCGTTATTTCAACATTACCATGGAGATTCTGTCAAGGCACAACGCTTTGGATGATTTAGCGTTTCCACTGACATTTAAAAACATCATTTAAAAACATCATCTGCCTACAATTCACTTATTCCGTCACCAATGTTAGAACTATTCAGATGAACCAGCCACTTGTTCCGCTTGTGCTGTGACACTGGGATCACTGTGTTTGGCTCGTCGTCTTTGCTCGAAAATTTGGTCTCACTTCGTGTATTTGACCAGCAGATATATTACGAGCGGCATTGATGATGTCCAAGTCCGTTCTGCTACCCGAATTAGTTTGTTTTCCCATGATTGATGAAAGTGTAGATGTAGATGTAGACAATTATTCATAGGAAGATGGTCTGACCCAAAAGAAACGACGAGTTGCAAAGTGACGATGTTTTTTAGACAAGGTAACAATATTGTTGTTGTAACAGCTTACGATATTTTTGAAAGTTTATTTTTTTGCTTAATCAGGCTCTGGGTCTATCTTCAGGTCTAGAAATGTGAGTAGGTTTGGCAGGTATATAATGCCGTGCGATGGTTATGTCTGGCGAACTGTGACATTCTCCCTAATTCTGGTAGGTGTGTCCTCATTGACCTGCAAGAAGTATATATGTACATGAATCTGCTGTATTATGATGCATAAGGAAAACTAAATAATTGGTACTATCTAATGGCACGGTGCGCCTTAACCAAATTTAAATGAAAGGTGCTTACACCTTAGAAGTTTTTGCCGGAGGGATTTTCAAATAAATGGCTGTCAAAATTCACAGGTTTAGGGCTTTTTTAGGTTTTCACGATTTTGCTTGGAAAACGCAAGCTCTATCGAAATGGGAATAAAAAGTGTTGTAGCAGTGAAAAATCTCTACAAGATTGTCCTTTATGATGTTTTCGTAGGTATTACCATTTTTGAGATATAGAAGTTCAAATTTGGACAATTTACTGGCTGTATCGTATCCTTATAAAACAAGGTCATGACTGCAATTTCCCAACTTAAACATATATGTCTCAAAAATGATACAACCTAGGAAAAATTACGAAAACCAATCTTTTAGAGAATTTTTACAGCTATAAGATTTTTTCTAGTCCCATTTCGATAAGACTTGCCGTTTTTAAGAAAATCGTGAAAACCTAACAAAAAAAAAACCTAAAAATGTGACCGGAACTTCTAAAAATGGTAAACCCTAGGAACAAATCATGACGGCCAATCCTCTGGAGAATTTTCACAACTACAACATTTTCTTTAGCCTCACTTCGATAGGACTTGCGGTTTCCAAGCAAAATCGCGAAAACCTAAAATAAACCTAAAAATGTGAAGTTTGACCGCGATTTATTTAAAAATCCATCCAGCGATTTTTTTCTTGTTTTTGGAATTTTCTCATCTATGAACATTGCTGTTTCAGAATCCGCGTAAACTTCCCAGGTGTAAACGGTTTTCATTCAAAGTAAGTTAAGGTGCACCCTGCATGACATTGTTTTATAGGGGGTCATACAGTCATTACATTGTCCCAGTTTGAACTTCTATATCTCAAAAATGGTAAAACCTACGAAAATGCCATTGAGGTCAGTCCTGTAGAGAATTTGCACTCCTACAACATTTTCTTTAATCCTATTTAGATAGTTCTTGCGATTTCCAAGCAAAATCGTGAAAACCTAAAAAAGGCCAAAAATTTGAACTTTGGCCGCGATTTATTTTAAAATCCCTCAGGCGATTTTTTTTATTTTTCTCATCTATGAAAATTGAATTTTCAGAAACCGAAAAAACTTCCCATTGTACGCACCTTTCATTTAAATTTAGTTAAGGCGCACCGTGATGGGTTTTAAGGATCCTTTCACAAATGTGGCATCACCGCACTCTGTAATAAAATTCTTGAAATTTTGTGGGTGAGGTGTCCGAAGCAGTGGACAGATATAATTCATATTCGAACGTGATATCTGGAAGAAATGTTATGATGTACAAAGTTTGGACCAAATCGGTAAATCCCTTAGAGAGTTATCATTAACAGAATTTTAACGAACAATTTTGAAATTTTGTGAGCCAGGTACTCGAAGGATTAGACCGATATGAACCATCTATGTTAGGACACAATATTACCAAGTGCAAAATTTGGACCATATACATAGGTTGGACAATGCTAATCAAAGCATATATTCCCGTCATTATCATAAGAGCTGAGGGTATAAAAAATGGATTTCCCCTTTGTGTAGATAAAAAATCTCCCTGAAATTGATTATAATTTCACACGAGACATACATACATAGGTTACAGATAACAAGGAAAACAGATACACAAAATGCTATATTGAAAATTTGTACACCAGGCTGATGATCCCTGCACTTTGTCATGACAAAATATCAATCTCAAGTGGCTACATGTAGCCTAGACATTTTCAAAAAGCCAATGTTTAGACTAAAACAAAAAACGCAGAACATCATTAAAAGAATAAAAGAGTGAATGATTTGCTTCTGAAATATGACACTCGCTTCGGTGCGTTTGTTTAGATTTGAGAAAACATTTGACAAAGTGACATTCCATGCACATAACCAAACACTTGAAGATACATTTAAGCGTGAAAACTACCTACCGCACTACAAAATCGTGTGTGTTTGTTCACCTTATATGTATGTAGGACTATGATATGTGAGTATGTGCGCGTCACAAGTGACATCCTTTTGACAGTGGCACCGACGATACATTTGAAATGTTTAAACGACAACGCAACGGGATACCAATGTATTCTACAATTTCAATTGTCACAGGATCCTCCCACACACTCCGTCTCGCTCTCCCTCTCTCTCCTGTTTTGTGGGTGTATGCATACAAATGAGAAAAACATTGCCTTCATTATTTACAAGGATAAATGTCTGATTTATGACGATTGTGTAAACAAATCGTTTGATGCCACCCAAAATATTTGACTTTCATTCATATTTTTTCTTTACCATTTATCTCCGGAGAAAATAAAACGGGAAAACTCATAACTTTCATTTTTCTTGTGTTTGTTTTTACAGTCGTCGAGGATAATAAATTTTGTGTAACCACTTCAACAGATATCCACATATCCTCCACCCATTGAGATGATGCATCCGTAAAATATATTAGAGAATTTGTTTTCATAATTTTTTACCCTAAACAGAGAAAGGGCAGAGAAACTTGATAAGGTTAATATTCTTGTTCGGTAAAATTTGTTTATTTCAAAGAATCTTGATAAAGTGGTCATATTATAGGGATATATGTATGTATTTATGATAATAAAACGTAAAGGATAAGTCCCGTATGTGGTGAAATTACAACTGAAGATCATCGGATTGTTGATCTTTGATAAACGGCTCTTAAACAATTTAAGAAAGTATCTGTCGGATAATGGGTGACGTAGGGGATGGAAGACACCAAGGAACGGTCCTGGCCGGTTTTAACTTGGCAAAGCCCAGGATTTATCTTGGTCCCTCTTTCATCTCAAGTGGACACTGACCTCCCCGTGGTGTCACCTGGGGAACTGCCTTTAACACCCGTTAAAGGTAGTGAGCTAACATGTGCCGCGCGTTCACCCATAAGAACGTTAAAAACTTGGGTTTGGGAGTCGGGTTAGTAACCCTCCCCTAGAAAAAAACAGCCTACTATGAAAAAACGAAAGAAAAGAAAAACAAACCCCTCTAAAGTTGACGAACCCCGCAAACGTTTTAAGGACCATGATCTGCGAATCTGCACCTGGAATGTTCGCACTCTTTATAGAGAAGGTGCAGTCTTCGCATTGGCAGACGTACTTGGAAAGTACAAAGCCGATATTACTGCCATACAGGAAATACGATGGACTGGGAAAGATGTCACAACAACACCTAAAGGTGACGCACTGTATTATAGCTGCCATGACACAAAGCATGAGTTTGGTTGCGGTTTTGTAGTTGGTCGGAGGTTAAAACATCTGGTCTCCAGCTTCACCCCAGTGAATGAAAGACTTGCTACAATTCGATTTAAAGCAAAATTCTTCAACATCAGCTTTATCTGCGCTCATGCCCCAACCGAAGACAAGGACGAACAGACCAAAGATATATTCTACGAGAGCTTAGAAGAAACATATGACCGTTGTCCTGCCCATGACATTAAAATTGTTCTAGGCGATTTTAATGCCAAAATTGGAAAGGAGAATATCTTTGGACAAACAGTTGGGAAATTCAGTCTACATAGTGAAACATCAGACAAAGGAATGAGGCTGATAGACTTCGCAGCGGCAAAAAACATGGTAGTTAGCAGTACCAGATTTAAGCATCTCGATATTCATAAGGGCACTTGGCTGTCTCCAGACCAAAGAACAATAAATCAAATTGATCACGTTGTGATAGATGGAAGACATTCATCGAGCGTGTTGGATGTACGATCGTTCCGAGGAGCAAACATAGATTCGGACCATTACCTCGTTGCAGCAAAGGTACGTACCCGTCTAAACGTTGCAAGTACCCGTCTAAACGTTGCAAGTAAAGCACGGACAGACACAACACGAAAGTTGGACATCGCCAAGCTGCAAACACAACAGATAGCCACAGCATATTCCACTCAACTGACCCAATTGCTTAATGATAGCGCTTCTCGTCCCGATAACATATCAGCACAATGGCAAAATATTGCCCACTCCATGCAAACAGCCGCAAAATCAGTACTTGGATACCAGAGACCTCCACCAAAGAATCCGTGGTATGACCAGGAGTGCCGTGCTGCTACCGAAGAAAAAAATGCGGCATATAGGGCTACTTTACAATCAGTAGCAACGCGTAGCGCACGAGAGAGGTATCGGGAGAAAAGGAGAGAGGAGAAACGTCTTTTCCTCAGGAAAAAGAGAGAAATGGAAAAGAGGGAGTGTGAACAAATGGAGATGTACAGGAGACAGAACGAAGTCCGAAAATTCTACCAAAGAGTGAAGCATCAAACTGATGGCTTTGGTACAGGAATATCCTCCTGTAGAGATCAACAAGGTAATTTGGTAACTGATACAGATAGTGTACTCAGGATATGGAAAGAACATTTTTCCAAACTGTTGGTATCCGATAGCAGTGAAGACGGCGAAGATACCACAGATCCAATCCCAGATGATGGTATTGAATGTATACCGCCCAGCCAAGATGAGGTAAGGACAGCAATAAACCGGCTGAAGAATAATAAGGCGGCAGGAGCAGATGGCCTACCAGCCGATCTGTTCAAAACCGGAGGCGACACGCTGATAAGGTGTATGCATCAGCTAGTTGGCACCATCTGGCAGGAAGAACGCGTACCCGACGATTGGAACGTGAGCATCCTATGTCCAGTCCACAAGAAGGGTGATAAGACTGTGTGCTCCAATTATAGGGGCATAAGTCTGCTCCCTATTGTATATAAGATAGTATCTGGCATATTGTGTGAGAGACTAAAGCCTGTGGTCAATGAAATTATTGGACCCTATCAGTGCGGCTTTAGACCTGGCAAATCCACCATTGACCAGATATTTACCTTGAGACAAATCCTGGAAAAGACCCAAGAAATGCAGATCGACACCTTCCATCTTTTCGTCGATTATAAAGCAGCATTCGACAGCCCTATACGTTCAAAGGTGTTCCAAGCTACGGGCCAATCTGTGTTGACGGCGAATATCGGCGTCGTATGAACATCGAGCTGTATCAACTATACAATGACATCAATATAGTTGAACGAATCGAGATACAACGATTGCGATGGCTAGGCCATGTTATAAGAATGAGTGATGATGAACCCGCTAAAAAGGCGTATAAATACGGGCCGCATGGAGGTTCTCGCAGATCTGGAAGGCCAAAGCTTCGTTGGAGCGAACAAGTGAAACGAGATATCACAAAGCTACATATCCCAGATTGGGAAAATACAGCAGCAAACAGAGAGGATTGGAGATTTTTTCTTAGTTCGGCTTATGGAACAAATGTTCTGTAAAAGGCCAACTAAGTAAGTAAGTAATCTGTCGGATATCAGATTGATTACACTGTGAAACATTTTTAAGGTGATCTTGTGCAAACAATTCGAACTGAGGATTTTTTGAAAGTACAGACCCAAACGACATGAAACCCTAGTTGAGTTTTGTCAGATCCAGCTCGGATTGTATGGCCCCATCTAAACATGGTTAAATATTGAGTTTTTAAAGAAATTCGGGGATATATCTCTGAAACCAATGCGAATCTTCTTCTGACCTCTGAAGCAAATTTGTAGATAAAGACAAGAATAAAATATTTGGAGAAAAAATGAACTCGAAAAACTACATGTATTGCCTCAAATTTCAAAATATACGCAAAAATTCCACAATTTTTATACATTTAGCACCGTATCTCCAAAACCGTTAATTTTTTCTGAATATTTTCTTTTGGAAAAATATTCCCTGGAATGTAATACACAACTCTTCAGAAAATGTCATTGGTGTAAAATGCCTCTATGCCGTTGTTTTCAGTACATTTTTTAACGACGATTTAATAAAAATGTCAATAATGTAGTGAAATCCGAAATGCGAGAATAAACTGTGAATAAACTGCGAGCAAAAGGTCCTGAATAAACTGCGAGCAAAAGGTCCAATTTGCTCGTTTTTACTCGCGAGTGAAAAGTAACTGGGAGTGGGAGTACTCGAAGAGTACGAGCTTTTTGCGAACACTCGTAAAAATAAAAATAAGAGTGGGAGTGAAAAATCCTCGAAATAGAGTATACTCGAAAAGTAAAATCGAGTAGGAAAAATGTATTTATTTTTTTATTGTTTGTGTGTTCGTGTGTGTGTGTGGTAGGGAACAGTTTTTGAGAATAAACTGTTGGTGTGAACTGTGTTTGAAATACGTGTTGTAAAATACCGCTAAAACAACGTGAAGTAAGCATTTTAGAGCTTCGGAATGTTCTAAAGAATTGTTGAGAACTTTATTTGGAACATTTTTTCAGAATGTTACTTGGGTCAACGCCCAATATCTTACCCGATACTGACCAGAATTTCAACAATTATGTAAAATTTTCTATATTTTATAGATTTTGATGCCCTAGATGGAGTTTTTCTTATATGGTTTTTTTAAAAGATAAGTTCTACTAGTTTAGGGCTACTATATTGCTAAAGACAGCAAGGCCAAATTCCTATTCGTTTCTGAGATAAAGGCCTGATAAATGCAAAAAAGTGTAGATCGGAACTGGAAGTGTAGATCGGAACCCTACTAAGGTTTTTGTACTTTAAATATGTACTTTCAAAAAACGCATACTTGAAGTTGTTTGCATTTTCAGTGTTGCATAGTGCTATCAACAAGTAAGAAAATATCAGTCAGCTGTGCTATGACCAAAAAGAACCAAACACAGTAATTATGCAGTATTAAAAATATAATAATTTTGTATCACGAGTTTGCTTCAAAATACGTCGAATCTGTAGGTATTGTAATGGCAAACTTCTGATTCAGAAAGATCACGAAATATTAAATTAATTTAAATTAGGTTTAAATACTTTTAATTAAGTTTAGAATAAATTTTTGAAAATGTTGAAAGTTATCTTGCACACGATCCAGGTACGGTTTTTGGGGGCTTTTGGGCCACTACCTCAGGAAGTAATGAGTTACTTCAGAAAAAATTGTACAGTTGTAATAGGGATCGTGCAAAAACCCATCTGCAAAAAAATCAAATATATCCGATACGAGTCCTCAAACTGCACTATTCCCAAATTTTGTGTGGGAGGTACCCTAAAGAAGGGACCGAATATCGACTATATTCCAACCTGATACATGAATGGATGAAGTAATACGATGTGCAAAGATTTGGCCATTCAGAAAGCCCTTGCGAGAGTTATCTTATGGATTTTCCATTTTACTTTCCTGGTTTCTTGGAGCTTTTTGGCCAATATCTCCGGAAGTATGGACTTGCGCAAGGAAAAAATTGCACCGTCGTAAAGGGAGCCGCAAGGACAACTTACTAAAAAAATTCAGAACGATCCAAAGGTAGCTCTAAAACTTCACTTTATCCGAATTTTGTGTCCATATTCGAACCCGATCTATATGTAGAAGGAATAATACGATGTACAAAGTTTGGAACAAATCGATTGCTCCCTTCGAGAGTTATCGTCTTTAACTAAGTCTTCGTCTTTAACTAAGTTTGGTTGGAATCGGACGAATTTCGTCCAAACATACATAGGGTCTAAAACCAGGCTTAAATGTCGTCTAGGGGCACCTCTCGGATCGGGCTGAAATGTTTACAGGGCTATGGCATCCTGAATACAACGATATATAATTTTCCGGGGGGAAGTCCATACTACTAGCCTGAGGGTATAAAAAACAAGCGTTTATGTGGCAGCTAGGTTTCAGGATCCCATAAAATTCCGCTGTCTACTTATGATGATGATAAGTGACACATGTCTGACCAACAGAGCTCCGATTTGCTCGTTTTTATTCGCGAGTGGGAGCACTCGAAGAGTGCGAGCAAAAGGTCCAATTTGCTCGTTTTTACTCGCGAGTGAAAAGTAACTGGGAGTGGGAGTACTCGAAGAGTACGAGCTTTTTGCGAACACTCGTAAAAATAAAAATAAGAGTGGGAGTGAAAAATCCTCGAAATAGAGTATACTCGAAAAGTAAAATCGAGTAGGAAAAATGTATTTATTTTTTTATTGTTTGTGTGTTCGTGTGTGTGTGTGGTAGGGAACAGTTTTTGATGTTGCTGTGGACTGCAGGTAGAAAGGGTAGTCGGAGGTTCAGAGGAGGGTGGTCGGAGGTTTGGAGGAGGGTGCTCGGAGGTTCGAACAACCTGACCTTTCTACATTCAGTCCACAGCAACATCAAAAACTGTTCCCACCACACACACACGAACACACAAACGGTAAAAAAATAAATAAGTTGTTCGAAAGTTCGGAGGAGGGGTCGGAAGTTCGGAGGAGGGTGGTCGGAGGTTCGGAAGTTCCGATGAGGGTAGTGGGAGGTTCAGAGGAGGGTGGTCGGAGGTTCAGAGGAGGGTGGTCGGAGGTTCGGAGGAGGGTGCTCAGAGGCTCCGTTCAACCTCCTCCAAACTACCTTCCTCGGAACTTCCGAACCTCCGACCACCCTACTCTGAACCTCCTACCATCATCCTCCGAACTTCCGACAACCCTCCTCCGAACCTCCGAACTTTCGAACAACTTGACCTTTCTACCTTCAGTCAGCAACAGCAACATCAAAAACTGTTCCTTACCCCACACACACACACAAACGGTAAAAATATAAATACATTTCGCTCATTTACTCAAAGAGTGGCATAACTCAAAAAATGCGCTTTCTGTGGTAGCAATTCCTATTTTTTCTACGACTTCTACTTTCTTCTGTGTTAAATTTTCATGCTGATATCTCGAAAACTCAACGAGTTACAGCTAATTTACTACGAGTTTCGCATAATTCAACACAACAGTTTTTTGAGTTTAAGAAGCACTTAAACAACTCAAATCATGCTTGATCTTGCATAGAAATTTAGCACTGATATCTGGCTAGCTGTTTGCAAAATATGGTCCAAGTAGTTATTTTATTTTTTTGTATTGATATTTTTAAGATGGGAAGTCAAATTTCAATCGCGAACTTAAAACGCGTTTTTCTCGGAACTGGCTTTTTTGAAATGTGTCACTCTTTGAGTAAATGAGCGATTTGTCTTACTCGATTTTACTCTTCGAGTAAACTCGTACTCTATTTCGAGCATTTTCACTCCCACTATTTTTTTTCTTGCAAAACTCGTACTCTTCAAGTACTCGTACTGGCAAACACCTTTCACTCGCGAGTAAAAAACGAGCAAGAATTCGAGCGAGTAGTTCGGAGCTCTGCTGACCATATGCAAGGTGCTCGAATACTAATGGCAACATGACCCAGATAACGCGAAATTACCGATTTCCAGCCTCCGTGTTTGGACGCACTTACAATGACACTTTCTCCGGAAGCAAAATACTTTTGTTAAATGCTGGGCCATCATGACATGGAAAAGACGAGAACTTTGCCCGCTCTGCCCTTATTGCACTGTGCGAAGGTTGCTGGACTCTGGACAAGAGACTATCGATTGTTATCAGCGGTTTAGTTCCCCGGTTGCGCGCACTCTAATGGTGTACCTCCTGACATTGGCAATTTCTCCGGAAGCAAATTAATAATAAAAATAATTTGGTATAATCATGGGCCATTATGACATGGAATAGCAACACGAGGACGAAGACTTCGCCCGCACCTCGGACTTATAGTACGTTTATATATAACAGGATTTAACAAACCCACTGGGTTTCAAATGTCAATTCCACTGCTTATGTTTCAAATAAATCCTCATAAAGAAGGTTAACCCTGCAAAAGGCTATAATATAAACATGGCCTTATTGCACTTTACTTCTTCCTGCAAGAACTCTATTGGGAAAAGTTAACTACTTAGATCACAGGTCATACACATGCTGTATGTAACCGTGATCCTGTCCATCATAACCTACGGTTGTTGTAAACGAAATTTATATGTTGTATGTTCTTTTTTGCGCTTAATCTGGCCATAGGTCTGTCTCCAGTTCTAGGAATCTAACGGTTTCGATGGGATGTAACCATAAATCTACTGGAGTTAATTGAGTGGGTTTTGCAGGACAGTTGAAAAGGTGCAGTGAGAAGTACCATGTTGCAGTTCTCAGAGCGGCATTCTGACAGGTTTGAATATTTGTCCATCGCGTTTCACTTATATTCGTGAACCAAATTGGCATATGTGGACGATATAAACATGCTATCGAATGTGAAACCTAGAGTTTTTGGGGTAGTTTGTGGTCGGAATTCTGCTACCATCTGTTCTCTCCTCTGCCGTCCGTGTGGTGAACAGAGTTGCCGTAGATTTAGTGAGGGATATTAAAATTTTTCTCGCGTTGCAAAAGGTGGTAAGATCAGTCAAATATGAGCTCTGATAGATTTGAATATTTTTCCATCGCGTTTCACTTACATTCGCGAACCAAACTGGCATGTGCGGACGACATAAACATGCTGTCGAATGTAACACCTAGAGTTTTTTGGGTAGTTTGTGGTCGGAATTCTACTACCATCTGTTTTCTCCTCTGCCGTCCATGTGGTGAACAGAGTAGCCGTAAATTTAGTGAGGGATATTAATAAGATCAGTCAAATATGAGCTCAGCCTTTCACAAATGACATCAGGGAAGATACCTGACGTCAAGATCGTACAATTATTCGCATACGTTAACATCTCAATGCAGTCTACAAAGCGACAAAACCGAACTCGGTCTGTACGATTCAACTTTGCTGGTATCTTTGCCTGGCTTCAGTAGTGGGACCACCATGCCGATTTTCCCGACTTCGGGAACAATGAGGGTGGCTAGCGAAAGGTTGAAAACTTTAGTGAGATACCCCACTCCCGGGTCATTCCACTGTTTCAACATTACAATGGAGATTTTATCAGGGTCCAACTCTTCGGATGATTTAGCGTTCCTGATGGCATTGGCAACATCATCCATTGTGAACTGTGGTGGTTCATCCTCGGCAGCAAGAGATCTGATGCGACATAATACTCTTCTCTTGGCCTTATCGCTCTAGGGGTGCTCGACAAATTGTCGATTGAAATGACTTGCACACCTCTTCGAGTCAGTAACGTAACGTCTACAAACGTGACTGAGGTGCTATCTTCCCTCCTTCCGAGGTTCGAGAATGACTTAACCCTTGCCCACAATTTACTTATGCCGGCTCCAATGTTGCAACTCTTCAGATTATTTAACCACTTGTTCCGCTTAAGCTCGCCGACCAGCCTGTTAACTTCCAGTGTCAGCTTCCCTGAATATGGGGCGATGATGAACAAGAAGAGAGAATTTGTATGGTGAATCGTACGAAAACGTAAAGGCGAGTGCTCATCTTGTGGATCTATGATATGAGGTCATCGGGGTAGGTTCGCTCGTTTGCTAATCCCGTCGCCTCTGCTGGGAAGTTTGGTCTTATTTCGGGTAATCGACCAGCAGGTATATGGCGAGCGGCTGCAGCAGTGATGATGTCTGGTGGATATGTCTGACACGTCCTTTCCTCTACCCGAACATCAGAAAGATTGGGCAGTTCTCTGAAGCGGTGATTGGTGAACTATCTAAAACTCGACCAATCAGCTAGCCCATGATTGACGAATGTGCAACGTTCAGAGGTGATGAAATCGGGTGGTCTGCTGATGGAAACAATTATGGGGAGATAGTCTGATCCAAGGGAAATTACGGGTTGCCATGTGACGTCAATTGTCAGACCAGGCGGCACGAGGGTTATGTCTGGCGAACTGTGACACTCTCCTCTAATTCTGGTAGGGGCGTCCTCATTGACCGAGCTAAAAGTAAAGCTATCAATCTGCTCAGCCAGCGCTGTACCCCTCTGGTCGTTTCAGAAGGCACCGCCGCGACCTTGATCTTGTTCCGATTCATGAAGTTCACTATTTCCTCGATCTTATTACGGAGTCCATCGCAATTAAATTGCAAAAATGATGCATTTCCTGGGATTGGAACAACAACGACTGGTGTTAAATGCTGCGTGTGCGGTTGTTGCCGAGGGGACTGCGGGGGAGTTTCGTGATGATTGAAAATCCGTCGGAGTTGCAATTTACGCGTTCAGATTGTGCCGTTCCAGCCATTTCAAATTTGCCAAATTGCGATTTTCTAACTCATTTTTTGGTTACCGACAAAAATCGGTAAAATAAAAACGCAAAATTGTTAATAAAAAGTGCCACTAAAAGTTGACAAGACTTTACAAGACTTTTACTGTCGGAGAACTTAGGGACAACTTTAGTTTGGTGCTATTTTACAAAAAAGTATCGTTAATTACCTAAATTCTAAGCACTTTAATTTTACCGATACCAATTCCCGCATAAAATATGAATTCTTGAGGTAATGTTTATCTCTTAAATTATCTCTCCTATATCCACGATCTCAGATGCATGAAATGAATTTAAATTCATAAAATTGACAACGCAATAACAATTCATTGTTGTCGTATGCCAAGATTCATCAAAAGCTATCATCTCCTGCCCTTCAATTAACACCAACAACTAATTATGGAGAGTAGACAACGGAAAACAACGAATGTCAAGCGAAAACAACAGTACACACCACTGCGACAATATCGGCAAAAATTCCAGATATTAAAAAATGATGCCTATATTAGGGTGGAATTCAATGTAAAAACATAAAAGAAGATAACATTGTACATCATCCCAGAGTTATATCATCGTCTTATATGTATCGGCGCATTCCACTACCCTTCCTCTAATACTATTAGCCTTAAATGATATAAAAAAGTTTGAAAACAAACGTATCCACCCTAACGTATCTTCGAATATTTTTTATGCCGCACATTTCATCAATTCGCTTTAATAAAACTCAACGATGGATGAAGTGATCCCCGGACAATTTGAAGTTTTGATTCATTGGAAATTATGCGGTTAATTACATTTTGAGTGTTCAGCTAATTTTTCTCCTTCTCTTGTCGTAGATGGGGTTGTAATTCAAAGGAATAGCAATCATCGAAGAAGACAACAATAACAACAACAGTATCAAAACAACAAACTCAGCAACACCAGCAGCTCTGGCAATAAAAAATACCCAGAATAGGAAATAGCAGTAGCACAGATGCGAAAATTCTGGTGATATGATGCAAAAATGAGGTCTACGAGATTGGATCGCATATACGAAACAATGTTCAATAGGTGGATTTACCTAAAACGTGTAAAGGTCATGACCATTGATTACATTTTCGGGACAATCACAATAATTCGTGCTCAGTTATTCAGACTCTGCCTGATTTTTTCCTACATTCTTATCACAATTTCAAAAAGCCTAGACCTACCTACATTCCTTGGAACAGACTGTATTCAACACACTTTAATATTCTCTCGCACATTCTTCGAATGCAATAAAAATGCATTCGTCGTTATTAATGTGTTCGATGACAAGGTTGCACACACACACCGCCATGACAACAGAATGGCATGCTCCACAATGCAGCACGTTAGACTTATCCCTACCTATAACATAAATAATATGGCCAGTACATAATCCAAAGATCAACATTCCATAGGATTTGTTTATTATTTTTTGTTTGATATCCAACAACTAAATATGTCATCTGGCCAATTTGTAATCGAAGTGTTGAAAATTATGTCAACCAAATCGGAATGGTGTGACAACATCGCAACTCAAAGCATAGAATTTAGTGTGCAGTGAATTTATTAAAAGAATAACTTCTTTTGAACATTTTATAAAATTGTATGTAGAGGTACTTCTAATTTTATTACAGAAACAGTGGCAGGGCAGTTTTGCTGACTGATCCGAAGAGGAGCGCAAGTTATTTCAATTGACAGTTTGTCAAGCACCCCGGGTGTTACACGACGAAGAGAAGATTACTAAGTTGCATTAAATTCATTCCAAGAAGGAAACAATCACGCTAAATCATCCAAAGCGTTCGGGCATGACGGAATCTGCATGCTAAAGCTGAAACAGCTGAATGAACCGGGACTTGAGTATCTCTCCATAGTTTTCAACATGTTGCTAGTTCTTAAACTTCATGCAAAATGGGTAGGGTGGACCCGCTACTGAAGCCAGAAATGGATGCCAGCAAAGATGAATCGTTCGCTTTTTTGGCCGTAACATTGATTGTACCATGGTTATTAAGGGACGTTTAATAGATAATAATTTGACATATAAGGTGAACGAATTCATATTAAGCAAATGTGACGGGTTGTGATTATTTTAAAACTGGGAGCTGCTTTCCTGGATACCAAATTATTTCCTCTATTCCTCTAGAGTAACTTAGGTGACATATCCTGAGTATGTTTGTCGTCTAAAACTTCTCTACAAGTGATGCTTACGAGTACTTGTTCATAGTTTTTGTCGATAAATAAAATTCATAGCCGATTTACAAACATTTTTGAAATTTTCACTTTTTATTTAAAAACGATACACATAATGCTCAACTCCACCCACTGTCCAAATCTCCCATTATTTTGTCTACTATTTCGTCAAAAATACCGTTACACCAGTCTTACATATGTCTCCACAGTTACAGGTAATGTATCAACGGTTTTTGTCTCTACTGAAAAATAAGAAATTTTGAGGTAATGCCTTTTGTTAAATAGTTTAAATAGTGCGATATAACCATTTCCCTTGTCCATGGGACATGATCCTCTTAAGACTCACGATAGAACTTCAGAATTCAAGTTAGAGTGGGGCGATTTGAACACCACCACGGGCGCCTCGATTATCTGATTCTTGGGATTGTACTGAGCAAAAAAGTCCACTAGACCATATGTCTACGGTGAAAATCGAGCGCCCGGATTTTGACTTGAAGTTTTTTTCAATGTTTTTTGGATATTTTTTTTGCTCTGTACAATCCCAAGAATCAGAAACTCCAGGCGCCCACTATCACTTTTTTCCTTAAATACAAATCGTCCCGGCCTAATTCAAGTGCACTCCTCTCATTATAAAGCTGTAAACACATCCAACGTTTGGGTAAAGTTTTGCGTTTGGCATTGACGTTCGAAATTTTCCCGGATTACCGAGTCAACAATGTAAAAAATTTTAGTGCCCGGTTTACCGCGTTGTCCGGATTATCGAAACTATACTGTATTTTGAAATAGTCATTGCATGTCAGAACGTCGCATGAGGAGATGAATTCTTCCAATACGGCAAAACAATGGCATGCTCTTCTTACTCGGGTGTTAACAAGGGATCCATCCTGTTCCCCATATGGTGGAAAACGCCCAAGAATTTCAGAAGGGATGTTCATGAGCTAGAGGTTACCAGCAAGCCTATCACGCAAGTTGAATATAATGTGAATGTCGCAGCCGAAGAATAACACATGTCACGACACACCAGAGTAATTTTTGCTCAAATACGTTCGGGACGGTACAGCAGTCTAAAGTCCCATATGGCAAGGGTTGACACCTTTTCAGTTTCCCTGAATAAATCTACCAATTACTCCAGTAGCTTTGTGGTTACAATCCATTCAAGAAGCCACATTCTTAGAAATGGAGATAGAACCGGATTAAGAGCAAGCTTCTGGGCAAGAAGTACTAATAATATAGGAAAATCAGTATTCAAATTAATGGAACATTCCTAGTTTGACTATTCGAGAGTACGGGTAAAAAACCGGATATATAATCGGGTTTTCTGAACCGATACCCATATCGGTTGGTATTAGGAAAACACCTATCCAGAAATGTAATATTTCCAGCGGTATATAAACCGTTTACAATTATAGAGCAAATGTTGGGTAAGCGGGCAAAAGTTTCTTTAGAATTGTAAGTTTTCTTAAGTAGCATCTTTTACGGAAAATACATCATTACCAAGTAAAAAGGTGTCAGTCGGCTTTGCCGACAGATATATACCCTCAGCCAATGTGAAGTGAAACTTTCACCTACGGACAGATCGAATGTATTTAAGGTCTCTTCAGAATTTTGTGGCCCTTTTTTGACATTTGAAGGTGCCGATAAAAATTGTGGAATTGTTAGGAATTAACTGCACTAAGACACAAATGCTGAACTTTTGTGGGGGAGGTAGCATTAGGGAGGACCGATATGGGCCATTTTAGAAGTTAAACTAAATTTTTACAAAATATTAGGAAGTCGAAAGTTTGTGCTCCAGTAGTAGTGCTCCAACCCCTACACATGGGTCATAGGGGATTTTTGCATCTTTCAGGCTATTTTCTTAGGAAGTATGGACTTGCCCCTGATGGAACTTGTACCGTCATATGGGGGGCAGTGAATACAAGTTGTTGCAACAAAAATCAAAGCGATTCGAGAGCAGGTCCTAATCTGAACTTATCTGAAATTTTGTGTGGGAGGTACCCGAAGGAGTGGACCGATTGAGTTCATATTGGAACCTCATCTAAGTCTGGCAATTCCACGATGTGCAAAGTAGGGATCAAATCGGTTACTTCCTTCAATAGTTATCGTGCGCACAAATTTTCCGAACATTTTCGAACTTTTGTGGGAGAGGTACGGGAAGGAGTGGACCGATATAGCCCATCTTCGAACTTAAACTACTAAGTTTGGACAAAATATTACGAAAGCGAAATTTTGGACCGAATAGGTTGATCCATTAGAGAGTTATCGTGCGCTCCCGCCAGCCAGACGGTTGACATTACTAAATCAACTCCGAATTGTCTGAAACGGATTTCGTCCAAACATACTTGGGGTCTAAAACCATTATTTCGATGAGGCACATTTTGCCTGTATGAAACTGAATATACCCTCGTTAGCATAAATGCTGAGGGTATAAAAAGGTGTTATTTTAAGATTTCATTTGATACCCATATCGGTTCTGAAAACCAAGGTATATATCCGGTTTTTACCGGTTATGACAGCCGGTAAAATTTTATATTTTCGTACTCAGGGCATCGAGATCTATGGTAAAAATGTCTGACTTATCCCACAGTTATAGCTAAACTAGGAATAAAAGATTGTTTATATATAATCGGATTTAACAAATCCACCGGCTTTCAAATGTCAATTCCATTGCTTAAATTTCAAATAAATCCTCATAAAAAAGGTTAACCCTGCAAAAAGCTATAATATAAACATGGCCTTAGCCCATTTCACCAATTAAATGTTTGTCGAAAAAATATTATTCGAAATGTTAATTTGTTATGTTCCTCTCTTTTTCATAACTAACCGACTCACCCTGTGTTATGCCTATTTACCTCAAGTAATTATTCTCCGTGTATTTAGCAAACTTGGTATCACTTTTCCACAATAAAGCAACACAGCTGTTTTCTCTTCCATTTTTCAACCTATCGAGCCCTTGAATTGTTTCATTTTCAATCTGTTTAGCCCTAAAGTGTTGATGTAAACAACAGAAACGTATAGAAAGGAAATCTCAAATAAAGAAATAGCTACTAAAAATAAACTCAGGAGGCAACAGCAAGTACAAAACATGTCCCAAGCAAGTGAAACGCCGCACTCCACACCAGGGAGTCAGGCTTTGGTGAATTTCAAGAAGAAACCCCAGGCTGTGGAGGCCTTCAAGAGACCATCTGAAATTGGAGTGATACGAAAGAAACCCAAACCCAAGATTCTCACGGAGGAGAAATACATTGAGGAAATATCCAAAATTATACAACGTGACTTTTTCCCCGATTTAGAGAAGTTGAAAGCACAAAATGAATACCTAGATGCCATGGAGCAAAAAGACTACGCTCGCATGGAATCAATAAGGGCCAAATACAGTGGGAAGCAACACACTGAGAGGAGTAGATGTAAGTAAATGAACTTATTTTCGGTAAGCTTAAATTAATTACCTTTTTCAATTTTACAGCCATGACCCCTGCCACATTTGAAACACCTGCCAGTTTTGGTGAAAGAACCCCAAGAAGTAACAGTGCAGCCGATACACCAGCAGCTAGTTCGGTGTCATCCGACTCTTCCCAAAAGTCAACGTCAGTGGCAGATAAACATTCATTGGATTCCTTTTTGCAAGCCTACACCAGTGAAGACAATGATAGTTTCCAACAAATTGTCGATACAGCCGATGCAAAGTTAAGGCAAAAGTTTTCTGTACTTTACAACGAAGAAAAGTTGTCGGCAGAAAAGTTAGCAAGAGCCTTGACACTACCCAACATAGAAAAACAATTTGATGAACCTGATCCCATGCGGAGCATAGAAACATGGAATTATACCAATAAAAATTCCATAATGTACACCCCAGATGGAGTGGAATTGACTGAAAAGGAAAAAATAGAAATGGCCAATCGGCGTCAGGTGATACAACACAGTGCCACACGGTTACACACCACTCCTTTTAATGAAGACAATAAAGCCCAAGCTAAAAGCGGTTCTGAAACCGATACAAATTCCCAGTTGTCAGTTGTGGGTGAAACGAATACCGCCAATCCAATGGCTCAAGCACAAGTAAATCGTTTTGATTTATTGAAAACACCCTCTCCCCGGCCAGGAGAAGCCTTTTCCCCACTAATGACATGGGGTGAAATTGAGGGCACTCCCTTTCGCTTGGATGGCTCTGATACCCCAGTGCGTCCCAATGTTGGACCTTCCTTTAAAATCAATGAAAATTCCCGCCGTGAAACAATTGCGTTGGCCCTGGCCGAAAAGGTGGGAGAGAAAATGCGTGCCCAAAAGCGTAGAGCAAAAGAAACAGCCCACACAAATATATCTTCACCATTTATACGCTCCAATATGGAACGTTTAGCTTCAATGTCTCCGGCGGCTAGAAATTTGGCAACCATGAAGCTAGGTATACGTTCAACGCCAAGTATGTTAACACCTTCACCTTTGAGAACACCGAAATTGAAAGTGACACCGAAAATAGGTGCTTCAGCAGCAAAGAGTACACCCGACGTAGGTGTGAAGAAGACCAGTGGTGGTGTTAAGCCTTCACCAAAACCTTTGCCAAAGGTATCAGTTGCAAATATTGAATCGAATTTGAATGCAACTGGTGGTACTCTCACCGATGACTTGTTGAATATTCCGAATATTCCTACAACTAAACGTGCCCGCGCGGCGGATTTCTTTTAGTCTGCAGGGTTTCATAGGAAATTATTTAAGTTGTGTTTTAAAACTTTACCCAGTGTTTTTGGGTATACTACCTACCTATTATGAATGGATATTTAGTTTAATTAATAAAAGTTATTATCGAGTATATGAGGTGGAACTCGAAAGAAGTTTTTAACGGATTGAGTTTTAAATGCAGCGGTATAATTTAGTTGGTGTTTGAAGAATATGTTTTTCTTTTCTTCCTCCATAAAAGATCTTCTATTAGGGAAAAGACCTTGTGGTCTTCTAAGAGAAGGCTTTGTGGTCTTCTTTGAGAAGACCTTGTGGTCTTCTATGAGAAGACCTTGTGGTCTTCTATGAGAAGACCTTGTGGTCATCTATGGGAAGGCCATGTATCAGAGGACTGGGGTCTTCTCTATGTAGACTTTGTGGTCTTTTATTGGAAGCCCTTGTGGTCCTCTATAAGAAGACTTCGTGGTCTTCTTTGAGAAAACTTTGGGGTATTCCATAAGAAGACCATGTGGTTTTCTATGAGATATTCTATAAGAATACTTTGTGGTCTTCTATTAGAAGACTTTGTGGCCTTCTATGAAAAGGCCTTGTGGCCTTCTATGAGAAGACCTCGTGGTCTCCTATGAGAAGGCCTTGTGGTCTTCAGACCATGAGAAGACTTTGTGGTCTTCTATGAGAAGACCTTGTGATCTTTTATAAGAAGACCTTGTGGTATTCTATAAGAAGGCCTTGTGGTATTCTATATGAAGACCTTGTGGTATTCTATGAGATGACCTTGTGGCCTTCTATAAGAAGACCTTGTGGACTTCTATAGGAAGACCTTGTAGCCTTGTATAAAATTGTTAGTTAATACTACTATTATTTAGTGCAACATTTATTTCACAAAATCAAATTAAAATTTGAGCACAACATTGAACATAGGAATGCATTTTTAGATATAATAAAGACCATGACAAAACTTAAATACAAAGCACCATTAGGTTAAGTAACACAGTTATAAAGATGTGGGAGATGCAAACACCACTTAATAATACTATTTAATCTGGTTGTTGGTCCCCATTGTGTAACAAACACTGGAATTTTAATTGGAGCTCGGGTGTATCAATTCCTTCAATCGACTAACTTGTTGTTACAACCTTTATAAAGTGGTGTTGAAAACTCCCTCCTCCTTAATCCCAATAATCAATATGAGCGCCAGTTTCGAATGTCACCTCCTGCAAAACCTTTATAAACTTTGCCGTAGTTTGCTGAGCCGTAAGCATTGTCTTACTTTCACGTTGACTCTTGAAGGCTTCATGCAAATCCTTATTAACCGTTTCCTTTTGAACATAAACCGTCATATCGGTGTCAATCGCCCCAGGAGCGTAATTCAATACCAAAGTATCCGAATCCTTTTCCTCCACAGCCAAAACATTGAAATACATTTCTCTTGCCGCCTTGCCAGAACAATAGAAACTCATTGATGCAAACGGTTCAATGGCACATTTTGAACTTAAATTCACCACCAACTTGGGGATCTCAGCAAACACCTTAAAGAATTCCACATTAAGAGAAATTGTGGAGAATACATTCGTATGATAATATCGAGTCCACAATTCAGTATCAGACACGTCTTTGGCTTTTTTGGAAACATCTCCCACAGTACCGGCATTGTGTACAATAAATGCCCGCTCAAAGTCATTGGCCTGCCCACCACTTTGTGACAATGAATCACTGAGTATTTTTTGAAAATCTTCCGCCTTAGCAAATCCAAGATCAACAGAATATATTTGAACTGTGACATCAGACCTTTTTGATTGAATTTCATCTTGAGTTTTTTCCAATGCGTCCTTGTTTCGTGCCAGCAAAACAATTACAGAGCCAGCCTTTAATTTCGTTGCAACCTCAGTAGCCATACATTTCCCAATACCTCGAGAGGCTCCAGTTATTAGGAAAAATGTTTTCTTATTCAAATCCAAAACCATTGTTGGTATTTTTGTGCGTTTTCTTTTTGGCAACCTGTTTGATTCGTTTCGTTCAACAAGCTAATCTTTAAATCAACAAAAATTCCTCTTGTTTGTTTTGCAATTTGTTTTGGGGAGAGATGCCAAACTGAATAAAAACAACAACCCACCAATGAGATGTCACTTACCTTTCATTTAATTTAAAATTTCTGCTCCAAACGTAAGGAATTAAAAAATTACCGAAATTTAGATACTACATTTTCTTAATAAATGTCTGAAATTGCACAAATTTACACAATTTTCACTAAAATTCTATATTTTAATTCGGCAAGAACGCTTCCAACCGGCAATTTGAAGAAAACACTCAATGCTGCCACATTATTTGAAGAGTCGTCATTTATCGATAACTCATTGAGGGGCCGTTATTTTTAAATGGTTCTCTTTATTGAGAACGCAATGAACGTGTCATTTCTTCTCATAATTTCTTCATCCGAGAAAATTTTCTTGTCAGTACCCACCATACCAATTGCTGATATTCTTCGAATATTTGCCATAAGTTTCGAAAACGATAACATTTTCGAATATTTGGTGAATTTTTTTCTTTACAAGAACGTTTTTTCGAAAAACAGATTTTACTTTGTATTTTTTTTTTGTTTAAAAAAATAATTTTATGTTGTTTGTTTAAATTCCCATTTGCATTTGTCAAATAATTTGGATATAAATGCTACGTATAATATAAACATTAAGTGTTGATAAAGACAAGATATGGGTAGGTTGTTGAATAACAAAATATTACGAAATCCAAAGTTTGCTCCAAATCGGTTAATCCGTTCGAGACAAATTTTGCAACTCATAATATTTTGTCCAAACTTAGATTAAGACTATGATGGGCTGTCAACTCCTTCGGGTACCTCCCCCACAATTGTTTACTAAAATTGTGGGCACGATAAGTCCCGAGGATACTACGCGAGTTGGTCCAAATATTTCATTTGTTTCAGTTTCGAATATGCCTCTCCGGCCCTTATTACGACAGTATATTTTTTGCAGGGGAAGTCCATACATACTAATATATGGTATGTTCCTTTACTTTTGAAAGTGGTAAAACCGGGAAAAGTAGCAAAAGTTGCAATCAGCTTCAATATGAATTGTATGGTGTCTGAAGTAAAGGAACGCTTTTCGAGTAAAAAGTTGTAAAACTTGAAGATTCTTGCACGTAAAGGAACAGAGCTATAATGAATGGCCCGAAAGTTCTAAAAACCCCGAAACCGAAACTTTGCATATCTTAAAATTGGGTATATCGGGCAACATCGTCGGATACCTCCCACACAAAAGTTAAAGGGGTTAGTCTGAACGTTGTTGCACCTAAAAACGAATACAAAAAAAATTTGTGAAAATAGGATCTTATATTGAACAGCTCCAAGATGCACATGTGGCCGATTTTGAATATTTTCACAAAATGTTGTAGGATTCATTTTGTTAGCCACATCAATGAACTGGTAAAGCTTTTTTTATCGATTGGGCCATAATTGCGACCTTTAGAGAATTTTCGTGAAAATTCACAATTGGAACCATACCAATTACGAAGTAAACAAAGATCGCCCGGGTGGTAGGAGTTAAGTTTTTTCATCTTACCACCCCCTCTCACTGACAATTTTCGAATAGAAATTGCCTCCTGAAAATCTGGACATTGTAGTATCAAAACCAATACATATAGATGGGATTCTACCCGGTATTTACCCAAAACTTGGGTAAATACCTTTTCAGGGTGTTTATTTGGGTATTTAAAAAAATAACAAAATTGAAAATTTTTATTTGTCAATCGTCTAAAAAATTATTTCAAATAAAAGTTAGAATCGCTAAAAAAGTATTGTACCTATAAAAAATACACTAATCTATCTGATTAATCTGTTGATAAGGTATGCGTTAAAATGGCAGCAATTTTTCAAAGAATTGAATCCTTCATTTAAATTACCAAATAGAAAGACAATTTCCAGCAAGTACTTGAACAAGATATATGATGAAACTTCGAAAAACATTACTGAGCAAGTGAAGGCAGTAAGTTAATGCATCTGCAGTGTGATGGTTGGAGCAATGTGCGCAGTGAAGGTGTAATCAACTTTTTAATCTCAAAGCCCGAGATGGTGTTTGTCCGAAGCTTGGTAACTGAAGACAACAAGCACACCTCAGCATATATCGCCGAAGAAATTATTAAAGTAATGAATGTATACGGTGAGCACAAGTTTATAGCTCTCACTGGCGATAATGCTGGGAATATGCAGGGTGCATTTAAAGAGATTCAAAAGGTATATCCTCAAGTAGTACCACTAGGGTGTGTAGCCCATTGCCTTAATTTGCTCAGCGAAGACTTTTTAAAATGTCCCACTCTGAAGAACTGTTTTTTTACTAGTTATTGATATAATCAAAACTATTAAATACTGTAAGGTCCTTTCATGGACATTTGCTAAGATCTGTAAAGAAAAAAGATCTGGAGAACAGCTAAAACTCCCAGTTAAAACGAGATGGGGCAGTTATGCTACTTCATTAAAAAGCTTAGTGAACAGTAAAGTATCTCTTCAAGCCTTGGCTGTTCATGAAGAAATAACCCTGAGTTCAACAAGAAAATCATCATTACTCTCGGAAGATTTTTGGAACACGTTAGACATCAATTTACAACTCTTCCCACCTATTGCTGAATGGACAACCTTTTTCGAATCAAATCAACACAATATACATCGTGTGAATTTTGCATTTAAAGACATTCGTAATAAGCTGCAAAATACATTAACAGCAACAAACAAAATTAATGATGACGAAAAAAAAGAATTATTGTAGTTCTTTGATAAAAGGATGAAAAAAAAAAAACGATTAAACCCATGCATTTGGCAGCAAGTTTACTTGACCCCAATAGCGTTGGGCATGACTTAAATTCATCTGAATTTTTAATTGCGATGGAATTTATTCATGATATGGGTTTAAAATTTAATGTAAATGTAATGACGGATCTAGCAAACTATAAAGCTAGAGAGGATCTATGGTCAAAAGATTTTGTATGGCGCTGCGTACGGTTCGTATTTTGACTGCTCCATGCACATCAGCAGCCACAGAACGCTCATTCAGCACTCACAGTTTTATCCACTCCAAAAAGAGAAACAGATTAAGTGCAGATACTGCTGCAAAAATACATTTCATATCTCACAATTGGAATCTCCCCAGTAAAATCTTCGATGAAAAATCATGAGTTGAATCATGGGTGCAAGTGATCTGGCATGTCATCTTTTTGTCATTTTCACTCATGAATTTTATATGAGCGTGACCCCCAAAAGATGACGTTTTTTTTGGATCCTAAGCATGTCATTTTAACCATGGTACAATCATTACAAGGAAGGGCACAGCAAACATCTGATTAAAATTTTTTCCTGAGGTCCTCCTATTGTGTCAAAACAGTTTTGACAGAGTTGACAAACGACAAAATAAATTTATTCAAAATCAATTTGGATACAAACAAAAATAAATATAGAAAGTGTACAATTTTTAAAACAGATAGTTTCATTAAACAATTGGGCCGGATGAGTGGAATATGCTGTGGCTCTGTGTTGTGAGTGCAGCTTCTGTCTAGCTTCCGTGTTGTGTCTGTTCGTATTTTATTTGCAACCTTTAATCGGATACGTAGCACGTACCATTGCTGCAACAATATGGTGATCCGAGTCCATGTTAGGTCCTCGGAACGATGAATGGCGAGACTCTTAAATCTGGTACTGCTAAGTACCATGTTTTTTGCTTCTGCGAAGTCTATCAACCTGATTCCTTTGTCAGAAGTTTCACTGGGGAAACTGAATTTTCGAACTGCTGGGCCAAAGTTATTCTTCTTTGCAATTTCGGCGTTAAAATCGCATAAAATAAATGTAATGTCGTGGGCAGGACAACAGTCATGCGTTTCTTCTTAGCGCTCATAAAACATATCTTTGTTCTGTTCGTCCTTGTCCTCTGTGGATGCATGAGCACAAATAAAACTGATGCTGTATTTCCTGTATGGCAGTAATATCGATCTTGTATTTTTCAAGACCTGCCAAAGAGTAAACTGCACTTTCTATAAAAAGTCCGAACATTACAGGTGCAGATTCGCTGTTTATGATCCATAAAACATTTCCGGGGTCGTCAAGGCGGTTGTTTTCCGTTTCCTTGTTTTTCTAGTACGATCTTTTGGAGGGATGGGTGTTGGACATTGGGCTAATACAATGCCCAACACAAATTTTTAACGTTCTTATGAGTAAACTTGTTAGCTCACTCCCGTTAACGGATGTTAAAGGTAGCTCCCAAGGTGGCACCACGGTGAGCTCAGTATCCACTAGGCCGGGCCAAACGTTTATATCCTCCACCGTCAAGTTTTCTGAACTAAAATTTGCAGGTACCATTATATGAGGGCTATACTATAAGGTGGACTTTATAAACAACTTTTGGTAGAAATGTGGTTTAACCTCTGCAAATACAAAATCCCAAATTACAACTCCAAATTGGGCTTATACATGCTAATTTCCTAAAAGCGACAATTCGTGTTATATGGGACTGTACCTAAACGTGGACATACATACATAAAATATTTCAATATAAATATTTGACAAAAGTTCAAATAAACAAAACCTGTTGCATTTGATATTAGTCATTTGAAGTTATAAGCAAACCGGCATCAGAGTTGTTTTTTTATAATTTCATGAACCTGCCCAACCTTCTAATAATTGAACCATGATTTTAACCAATGCATTGACATATCATTTTCACCAATGCTTTGGCATGTCATTTTAACCGATGCATTGACACGTCATTTTCACCCATTCTTTGACATGTCATTTTAACCAATGCTTTGACATGTCATTTTTACCAACCCCTTGTTTGGAAAATGGAAATGCTCTATTGAAATATGGACAAACACTAATAATTCAAACGAATTCACGAAATTACTACAATTAATTGATCAAAATAAATAATTTTATGATTTTCAAATAACCTTAAATTTATTAACTTCATAAAATCTCATGCGACCAATCGTAAACGTGTAAAACACGACTAATGTCCAATTTACATTAGCAACTTTTTCGTCATTTAGAGCTGTTTCGTCATTTATTTGCTAAAACAGGCAACATTTTGCGTCATTTACCATACAAAAATAAATGACCATAGCTGCGTCATTTATTCTAAACAACGCACGAAAACACCATACTATTATGCGCAACCCTGGTTTTTCGTCATAAACTACCAAAAAGTGCAACTGTTTTATGATGTCTTTGTTTGTTTGTGTGTGTTGTAGAAAAACAAAAATACTCAAACGATGACAAAAGTGAAAATAAATGTTTAAAAAACTTGCAAAAATTATCTTTTTTTTTTTGTTTTTAGAATTAATTTAAGTTGTTCGATACACATTTGTGTTGTGAAATTCCTATTTCTCTGAATAAATATATTGTGTGCGTGTGTTTGTGTTATTGTGTAAGTGTGTATGTGCGATTGTGTGCGTAAGCAAATGACGCAAAAAAACAGATGTAAATACACTTCATTTGATTCTAGGATTTCGTAAAACGATATCATTTAATGCGCATATGTAAATTGGACTTAACTCTGTTGCGAAAACAGTTGCAACTTTTGGTACTTTTTGAGTAGAGTTGGATTTTTTTGCACAAATACCGAATACAACTCTGTACTTTTGGTGGATTTGTGCCGGATTTAAAATAAACCCAGTCATGAGAGGATTTAATTTTTGTATGGCAAATCTGGTCAGATTTGACCAGATTAACCAATAAATCCTCATGAAGTGGGTTAACCCGGCAAAAAGCTGTAGTGTAACCGAGCTATAAGTCACAATTTAAAATAAATAAATATGTAGGGATTTACAACCCGGCTTCCTTTAGGGATCTCTAAGAACAAAATGTAACAAACGGGCAGGAGAGACTTTTTCTGGAAAATACCATTTATGCATAATTAATTTATTTATAATTGTTTCTTTACAAAAGTCGTTTCTTTATTTTCAGATTCTTGTTCCTTTTCATTTCGGACTTTTTTCAAATTCCAAGAAGCGAGATTTGATTGATTTCGTTCTATGTATGTCAGATTTAGAACAGACAAGGTAACTTTAAAAATAGCAATGTGTGCAGTCTTCATGATGATTGGTCCCGGTCCACACTAGAGTGAATTTCATTAAAAAATTTCATGAAATTAGGTGTTCTTAGGTTGAATTCCCCACTACAGCAATTTCATGATTTTACTCTTCTATGGAACTCGATCTATAGCATAGCCGACCAAGAAGAGCGAGCGCTTAAATTGTTTATGTGTGGGTAAAATTATATTGTTGGCGCGTTCGCTTTGTATGACTTAAATTAAAAATAATATAAATAACTTCATAATTTGAAAAGTATTTTTCTTCATATGTTATTTTTTTTGAGAGAAAAAACAAATTGTATATAAAAATGATTTTTTAAGACTTTCTAAGCATACATACATTTTTTATTGTTGCATTGCAGACGAGGCATTCTGCGTCATTAAAAATATTAATACAAAACAAAAATCATTTTCAAATTCTTCCCTCCACATATTTGCTGTACAACTGCAAAATCTTTTCTGTGTACCCAAAAATAAACAAATAAAACGGCATCAACCTGCTTGCATGAAATTCAGTACAAGACTGAAGTAAAAAAATCAAAACATTTGCTCTCTTACTTTGCGTTCGGGTCGCGTGTGTGTGATTTGCCGAAAAACTTCGTAACCAAATCAATACCCACGAACGGGTTTGATCTATAGACGCATAATTTCACGTCAAAATTTCAATGAAATTACTCTAGTGTGGCCCGGGACTTGGGACTTCATTTTTATTGCAGACATTTCGAGCTTCATACAATACCAATTGTTTAGTCGATGGTCAGACTAGCAAGGTTTCATGAAACCAATTTCGTTAAAGTTTCTTTTCAAATTTCGTTAATGTCCACACACGTTAACGTGAAATTTAAGATCTTTGCGTGTCCTCTTTATTTTACCATTCGCATTTGTTGTGTTTCTCATATCAATAATAACAAAAAAAAAGACGTAAATAAACCAAAAAACAACACAAAATAATTAACATTAATAATTAAATTAATATTATTAGTTACATTTTCACTATTTCATTAATTAATTGTTTTTATTATTAAATATAATTATGTTTGTTTTGTTGTTAACGTTTGCTTGAGAAAATAAAAATGAAAGAAAATTGAAGAAAAAATCTTGCAACGAAGAACAAGAAGAGGCAACACAACAAACACAGAAAACCATGTACATGGGTTTCACTAATTCATACCCCTCGCCTATAAACTTGACGTCGCCATGTTGAAATCGTGCTAGTCTGACCATCGACTTCGAAGTTTAGGGTGACGTAGGGGATGGAAGATACCAAGGAACGGTCCTGACCGGTTTTAACATGGCAAAGCCCAGGATTTATCTTGGTCCCTCTTTCATCTCAAGTGGACACTGACCTCCCCGTGGTGTCACCTGGGGAACTGCCTTTAACACACGTTAAAGGTAGTGAGCTAACATGTGCCGCGCGTTCACCCATAAGAACGTTAAAAACTTGGGTTTGGGCGTCGGGTTAGTAACCCTCCCCTAGAAAAAACAGCCTACTATGAAAAAACGAAAGAAAAGAAAAACAAACCCCTCTAAAGTTGACGAACCCCGCAAACGTTTTAAGGACCATGATCTGCGAATCTGCACCTGGAATGTTCGCACTCTTTATAGAGAAGGTGCAGTCTTCGCATTGGCAGACGTACTTGAAAAGTACAAGGCCGATATTACTGCCATACAGGAAATACGATGGATTGGGAAAGGCGTCACAACAACACCTAAAGGTGACGCACTGTATTATAGCTGCCATGACGTAAAGCATGAGTTTGGTTGCGGATTCGTAGTTAGTCGGAGACTAAAACATCTGGTATCCAGCTTCACCCCAGTGAATGAAAGACTTGCTGCAATTCGAATAAAAGCTAAATTCTTCAACATCAGCTTTATTTGCGCTCATGCTCCCACTGAAGAAAAGGACGAACAGACCAAAGATATATTTTACGAGCGCTTAGAAGAAACATATGACCGTTGCCCTGCCCATGACATTAAAATCATTCTAGGCGATTTTAATGCCAAAATTGGAAAGGAGAATATCTTTGGCCCAACAGTCGGGAAATTCAGTCTCCACAGTGAAACATCTGACAATGGTATGAGGCTGATAGACTTTGCAGCTGCAAAAAACATGGTAGTTAGCAGTACCAGATTTAATCATCTCGATATTCATAAGGGCACCTGGCTGTCCCCAGATCAAAGAACAAGTAATCAAATTGATCATGTTGTGATAGATGGAAGACATTCATCCAGCGTGTTGATGTACGATCGTTCCGAGGCGCAAACATTGATTCGGACCACTATCTTGTTGCAGCAAAGGTACGTACCCGTCTAAACGTTGCAAATAAAGCACGAACAGACACAACGCGGAAGTTGGACATCGATAGGCTGCAAACACAACAGATAGCCACAGTATATTCCACTCAACTAGCCCAATTGCTTAACGCGAGCACTCCTTGTCCCGATAACATAACAACACAATGGCAAAATATTGCCCACTCCATGCAAACAGCCGCAAAATCCATACTTGGATTCCAGAGACCTCCACAAAGGAATTCATGGTATGACCAGGAGTGCCGTGCTGCTACCGAAGATAAAAATGCGGCATATAGAGCTACTTTACAATCTGTAGCAACACGTAGCGCACGAGAGAGATATCGGGAGAAAAGGAGAGAAGAGAAACGTCTTTTCCGCAAGAAAAAGAGAGAAATGGAAAAGCAGGAGTGTGAAAAAATCGAGATGTACAGGAGCCAGAATGAAGTCCGAAAATTCTACCAAAGAGTGAAACATCAAACAGATGGCTTTGGTACAGGCACATCCTCCTGTAGAGACCAGCAAGGTAATCTGGTAACAGATACAGATAGCGTGCTCAGGATATGGAAGGAACATTTCTCCAATCTGCTGGTATCCAATAGTGGCGAAGACGATGATACCGCAGATCCAATCCCAGAAGATGGTATAGAATGTATACCACCCGGCCAAGATGAGGTAAAAACAGCAATCAACCGGCTGAAGAATAATAAAGCAGCAGGAGCCGATGGCTTACCAGCCGAGCTGTTTAAAACCGGAGGCGACGCGCTGATAAGGTGTATGCATCAGCTAGTTAGCACCATCTGGCAGGAAGAACGCGTACCCGACGATTGGAACCTGAGCATCCTATGTCCCGTCCACAAAAAAGGAGATAAGACTGTATGCTCCAACTATAGGGGCATAAGTCTACTCCCTATTGCCTATAAGATAGTGTCAGGGATACTGTGCGAACGAATAAAGCCTATGGTCAACGAGATAATTGGACCATACAAATGTGGCTTTAGACCTGGCAAGTCCACCATTGACCAGATATTTACCCTGCGGCAAATCCTAGAGAAGACCCAAGAGATGCAGATCGACACATTTCATCTTTTTGTCGATTATAAAGCAGCATTCGACATTCCCCTCCGATCAAAGGTATTCCATGCAATGTCTGAATTTGGTATTCCCGCAAAGCTCATCCGGCTTTGTAAGATGACTCTAACTGATACTAGGTCCTCAGTTAAAATTGGAAAGAACCTCTCCGAAGAATTTTGTACCAAAAGAGGTTTCAGACAAGGAGACAGCCTTTCGTGTGACCTATTCAACATTTTGCTGGAAAAGGTAATACGAGATGCAAATGTCAAAAGAAATGGCACAATTTACACCAATAGCCACATGTTACTTGCCTATGCTGATGACATAGACATCATGGGACGATCAGTAAAGAAAGTAACTGATACCTTTAGGAAAGTAACTGATACCTGCGAAAGTGGGTCTGGCGGTAAACGGCGAAAATACCAAATTGATGGTGTCGACGCGCAAAGCGTCCATAGAGCTCGGACCAACCGTAGAAGTTGGTACCTATAATTTTGACGTAGTTAAAGACTTCGTCTACCTCGGCACTGCCATAAACACAACAAACAACATCAGTTGTGAAATAAGAAGAAGAATTGTATTGGCCAACAGATGCTACTATGGATTAAGTAAGCAATTTAAAAACAAAGCCACATCTCGTCAAACAAAAATAACACTATACAAAACGCTGATACTACCCGTGCTAATGTATGGCTCCGAAGCATGGGTACTTGCGCAAGCAGATAAGGCAGTGCTTGGTGTGTTTGAGAGGAAAATTCTTCGAAAGATCTACGGGCCGATTTGCGTTGACGGTGAATATCGACGTCGTATGAACCACGAGCTCTATCAGCTATACAAAGACATGAATATAGTTAAACGTATCGAGATGCAACGATTGCGTTGGCTAGGCCATATCATGAGAATGAGCGATGATGAACCCGCTAAAAAGGCGTATGAATACATGCCACATGGCGGTGCACGCAGAATCGGCAGGCCTAAGCTTCGATGGAGCACACAAGTGGATGAAGAAATGGAAAGGCGCGGTATTCCAAAAAGTCAAGCGAAAAACAGAGAGGAATGGAGATCTTTTCTTAGTTCGGTCTATGGAACAAATGTTCTGTAATGGGCCAACTAAGTAAGTAAGTTGTTTGATATGCAGGAAATGTAAGACAACATCACGACGACAGTTCTAACACCTTTGGTATGTTCCAGAACCTGCAAGAATCTACTAATTTTTACTACTATAACAATTTTTCTCTTATGTTATCGGAAAAAATAGTAAAAATTAGTAGATTTTTGCAGTACTGGAACATACCAAAATGGAAATAAACAGGTGTGTAAATAAAAACAAAAACATCACCTCTATTGGATCGATGGAATGGGTACAAATGCTGATGAAAAGATCGGATCTTTCACGACTTCCTTTGCATTGGTTCAAATCCTAATGGAAAGATCGCATTTTTCACGACTTCCTTTGAACCAATGCAAAAGATGACATGAAATCACGTCATCGCAATGAACTCCTTCCTTCAAATTTTGCTGGGTCTGCAATAGAGCGAAAAATCAAAGGTGTAATTCCCAGAATAATATATGCCCTAAGGAGGAAATCTTAAATTTATCTCCAATATTGGATGAATCACCATCCACGTCCAGTGGTATTACCCACTCTACGCCTAACTCTTCCATAATTTGTATTGGAAGTGATACTGATAGTGACAGTGATGTTATGATCTAATATTGCAAAAACACTGTGTTTAAATAATATTGTTACGGAATTAGATTTAACTAATCTCCGTGTAGACGTTTATTCCCCAGTACGATTTGTACCAAATAAAACAGGGTTCGTTTTAGATTACGTTTCTACAATGCTTTATTTACTTTATTACACTTATTCGGAACCGACTTTAATTACTAAGCACACACCTTGTATCTAGTTAGCACGCAGCACTTCGTTAACCGATGTGTTCAGTTCAACGCTTAAAACACAACTAACTCGTCATTCCCATTTCCCCTGTATTTATACCCCAAAGTCTCCCTGTTCGAGAAATATCTAGAACATATGGCAACACCTCGAATCTGTACAACCAACACACAGACGCACATTCGCGAACAACCAGACTCACATACATGGGGGAAGATCAATACAGTGGACAAACACAGTAATGACGTAATTACAACAACAAACAAATGCAAGAAATAAAGAAGTAACAAACTAAACGATAATTACATGATTATGGCAAAACAAAACAAAAGCACAACAATGTTGTTGTTGCTTATGTCATGTTCACACGAGCGTTTCAATTACGTTGTTCGCCTGTCAAACGACGTACACGAATTAACGCGTTTCCACGACACCATCCGTAATTAACAGAAACATAAACAAAATTTCCTTCATTTTTGTTTCCCTGTTTTCGCGAAAATTTGAACCGAAAACACATAAAATATACATTAAATGAATAGGAAAAGCAATAGACTTTCCTTCAAATGTATCTTCTATATTTAACTACACACACTGCATCCATTTTTTTCCATAAATTCTGAATAATTTTATATTTTCAATATATTTTTATACATATGTATGTATGTTTCTATTTTCAAAAATAAAGAGAGAGAGACATGTCAAAACAATATTTGTGTATACAGACTTTCAGTTATTTGTTTCCTTTTTGTTTCTGATTTCTTACGCGATTTTGAACAAATGGACAAGAAATGTGTGTGGAATTAAGAAGGAAACACAACCATCTTCCTTCTGCATCTATATAAAAAGTTTAGTACATTAATTTCCATTCATCTTTTTCCTTCTTTCTAAAAATTTTTGTGTTTTCAACAAATTTTTCAATTTTGAATTAGACATGTCGTCATTAATTTTTTCGATAAATTCTCTCATGTGTCGTTCGTTCATAGAATTTTGTGTGGGGAAATAAGTAATTTATTCGTAGTTATGGGTCGAACAACGAATAGAGAACGAACGACGTACCGTGGAAACGGGCTATTAAATAAAGTGACTGCGTAATAAAACTTTACGTTACAATTCAAATTTTCAAATTAACGGAAATTAAACTAAATTAACTTAAACCTATCAGTTACATTCATAACAATATGTTTAATTGTTCATTTTAACTTGTTCTGTATGCCGTTTAAATGTACATTAATAAAATTTACTATTAAATGGACCATGTAATATTTCAGACTGCATTTTGTCCCAAATTTGACTTATATAATAGTTTTTACCCAAAATTTGGGAAAATACCTGGGTATCTACCCATTTTTACCCAATATGCTGGGAATTGTTACACGGAGTCAATGTGGGTGTAGATACGATGGAGGGGAGGAAAGACAAAAACAATAGAGCAAAACACCACATCTTTATAGGCAAAGCACACAAACCGGGTTTTGAAACAAAAATAATGGTGAATGTAGGGGAAAATAAAAAAAAATACTTTTGTATTTTAGAAAAGCATTCATACTTTTGCAAAATTAGTATTGTGTACATGAATACAAAAATTTATCCATTCACCTTAAAAGAGGTGCGTTCAAATTATGGACGAAAAAAATTAAGAGCGGAATTAGTAAAAAATTCATACTTTTGTTTTTTCTGTGGATCTGTTTCTCTAAGACGATCAAATCAAATTCGTTCGAATTACTACCAAACTAATATATTTGTAGAAAAATTTTGTTTCAGCTATACCTAATTTTAGTCGTGACGTACAAAAATTATTCACCAACCTACTAAAACAACGCTCTGTGAGCGTCCGTATTACCCAAATACGTTGAATCCGAAATCCCATTTAAAACACACAAAGAGCGACAGAAACTTTATTAAATGTTTTCATTCGTAAAACAAAAATTTTTCCTTTGCAATAAATTGTATCTCATATTTTGTTGGGCTTTTGTTTTCAAAATAAAAAACACACACATACATACATACAATAATATATCGTACGTTCTGTCAAAGTTGAAAATGTTCAACTATCAAAAAGTATACGCTCGACGTATTTCGGTAGTTCTCATAAGAATACATGTGTTCTACTTTTTTCACCACACACGCCCTGGGAATACGGTCGTATATAGGTATGGCCCTTTGATTGAAAACAAAAATGATTCAAATACAGTGCCCGGCATAATTATTTTGACAAAATCTACGTTTGTCTTAAAAGGCATATAATTATTTGGTCTGTTCCTTTACTTTTAAAAATGGTAACAGTGGCAAAAAATGGTAAATGTGGTGAACTGCTCTCATATAAATTGTATTCTTTCTAAAGTAAAGGAACGCTTTGCAGGTTAAAAATGGTAAGAAATGGGAACCTCAGGCACGTAAAGGAACAGAGCAATTGTTAACATTCATAAAACGGGATATTAACAGCTTAGGGCTTTTCGTTGACCTCTCAGCTAAATAAAAATTAATCGATCAAAGAAATTCCGGCTTAATTTCTGATTAGGTGGGCGCATGTTTAAATAGGGATGCAAAACGGCATAATTATTTTGACACGTCACAATTATGTTACTTTTGGTACTTAATCGTACGTTTTGGTACCAAAATGAATTGCTTTAGCTAAACTATTAACATTTGAGTAAAAATGTACTAAAAATTAAAATAGGGAATGTTGGTGTCAAAAGTTGTAACAAAATTTAAAATGAGAGTTTCGGTGATAAATGTATACATTGCTGCAGTTATCTATTTATTTTGTCAAATACATATCAAAATACTAAAAACGTTGTAAATATGTACGATCTAGGCAGAAAATGTGACGTTACAGACATTGCTCTCCGGTAAATAGACCAGAATTACAAATCGAATCTTATTTATGCACACAAATCCTTCTTTTATGAGCAATTTCCATTCCAAAACAAGTTCTCTGTTAAGATTAGAGCCTCTAGACATTAGAAAATAAATTAATTTGAAGTCATATTTTGCTATTCCACAAGGTTGATAAGGCATAGTTACTCAAATTGTTAATTAGATTTTCAATTAAAATCATTTACCCCCAACAATCATTGTGGCAGAGCATATTGTGGACTGATAAAAATATAATTAAACATAATTCATCTTAAAATACACTTTTCAGTTAGCTTCAGTCAAAAAACCGCCAAAAAGTTGGGAATCTTTGAAATGTAAATGTCCTTCTGATGCTATTTCCATGCCCAAATGTTCCCAGGCATCAGAACAGTCTGATTCACAATTTAAAATACTGCGAAATTTTATTTGTATGGTTAATGATGAGAACTATAATAAATATATTGGCACTTTGAACGATTTTTCATAACAATATGGTAGCAAACTAATCGAAGTGTTATGTATTCATTTGCAGAACACTGCTACTATGGTAATGCTGAATTTTGTGCATCACGTTTTGAGCGTATTTCGGGTTCAAACTTTAAGCTATTTCCTTCAAGTATCACATTTTTAACAGAAAAAATTTTCTTACTTTCATAAACAAATCGAAATCCGCAAAATATTCCAAAATAATGGGAGAAATGATAAATCTCCTGAATATCCTTATATCCTTGAAATATCGATCCGCAAATGGGTACATATGGTACAGATGTGTGTGAAATGTATTATTTTTACCGTAACTGACAATAATCAAAAATTAAAATAAGACATTTTTAATTGTTGAGGTCTAAAAATCAATAGAACATGTTTGTCAAAATACTTATGCCAGGCAGTGAAATGTTATTTGAATTACAAAAGTGCCAGCGAACATGTGAACTGATAAAATTTATTACTAATTTTAAGTACTCTAGTAAACGATTAGCCAGAATATTTTTTCATATTTTTGTAGAAAACTAATCCAGTAAAAAACCAAACACATCATTTTCTCATACTTGTCAAAATAATTATGCCAGGCACTGTATTTTCAAAAACAGAAGTTTGGTAGTAGTTCGAACAAATTTGTATTAGAATCGAGTTAGTGAAACAGGCCCTATGTTACTGTAATTACACTGTGCAACAACATTTAATTTGTTTTTTGAAAATGATGGGAAAACCCGAATGGGTTAGGAAAGTAGAGCTAAAAATATGAGACACTTGTATCGGCGTTTTTAAAGTTTACATCGGAAAGTAACCAAAGTAGGAGGGGCAAGTTCCGCCAATTTCTGGTTTTTCGAAATATTCCAGTTAAGATATTATGGAATCCTTGCATTTTAGGTATATAATGTCTTTGGCAACTTAACAGAGGAGAATGAGGGCAATATTTTTGTTAAAAATTTTAGCCCTCATGCGGTTCATCAAAGGGGTCTTTTTGGTCCTTTTTTTCGAAAATCGTTCAAAAACTCCTATAAAATGTGATCATATCAAATCCAAATATTCTACAAAATCGTCATAAAATTTTACTATAGGTTTCAGAATACACCGAATCTGTAAATCTTATCTAATCGCCAGAAATCTCTAAAAATGAAAAACACGTTTTAGGGTTAAAGTCGGACTTCATCTGAGTTTATTCAAAATTGTCCCACAAAACATAATTTTTGAGAGGTGACGTCAAAGAAAAAAATATTTATCGTTAAATTTCACTATGGGTCACCAAAGAAATGAAATGTCTATTACATTATCCTAACTATGTAATTTAAGTTAATAGTATTAAAAATACGCAATTTTGGCAGGTCTGATGTAGGTTTTCTATATTTTTCAAATATATATTCACCACAAATGTTTCAAAAGCTGTTTAAATGGAGCGCACAACATCTTCTGTGTGAATATATAAAGAGAAACCTTCAATAAGATATTTATAGTGTCCAATCACAACGACAATCTGGATAAAATGATAAAATATGACCCTAAATCAAAAACATGGGCTTCTAAGAATGTTATATGTTATGGTTACAGATTTCTTTTATTCAGAGACTCATAATGAAATTTCATTTGGAACATTTCTTTCTTTAACAATATTCTCAAAAAGTAAGGATTTTGCTAGATTTTGATCCAGTATGGAATTATGTAAAATTAACAGTCCAAAATTAAAACACATAATTTCATCCATATATATATATATATATATATATACATTTGTAATCTAATTTTCTTAAGGAAAGAGTATACCTAGATATGTGGTTTATTCTGAAACTCATACTTAAATTTTGTATAGAATTTTACATCTTTTGACACTTTTCACCTGGAACCAAGTTTCATATTACTTTCATGTATCATCTCGAAAAAAGTAGGAAACAAATTGGGAAATATTTTCATGTTTTTTCAGCAAAATTGATACTGCTATTTTTATGATATATAATGTAAATAGACATTTCTTTGGTGACCCATAGTGAAATTTGACGAAGAATATTTTTGTCTTTGACGTCATCTCTCTAGAATTACGTTTTGCGGGACAATTTTAAATAAATTCAGATGAAGTCCAACTTTAACCCTAAATCGTGCTTTTCATTTTTAGAGATTTCTGGCGATAAGATATGATTTACAGACTTGGTGTATTCTGAGACCTATAGTAGAATTTTATGGCGAATAATTTTGTAGAATATTTACATTTGATATGATCACATTTTAAAGGAGTTTTTGACGGATTTTCGAAAGAAGGGCCAAAAAGAACCGCATGAGGGTTAAAATTTTTAACAAAAATATTCCCCACATCCTCTTCTGTAAAGTTGCCAAAGACTCTATTTACCAAAAATGCAAAGATTCCATGATATCTTATCTTGAATATTTCAAAAAAAAAAAACTAGAAATGGGCGGAACTTGCCCCGCCTACTTTGGTTACTTTCCGATGTAAACTTTAAAAACGCCGATACACGTATCTCATATTTTTAGCTCTACTTTCATAATCTACCCGATTTTTCCCATCGGGAAAGTAAATTCAGTTTTTAGGCAATAGGGGGTTGGAAAGAGTATTGAGGAGCTCTTTCCTCTCCGCTCTCTCCCAAAAAAACTTAATTTACTTTCCCGAAAAATTTTTGTGTCTAAACACATACTAAGTTACGGTAATTGTTAATTAATTCTTAACATTGTATTTTAATTGACTATCAAAATATTTACTGCAAACAACCGCTTACAGTTACGGCACGTGAATACAACTTTAAACGAAATGAAATTACCCTGTACTTGTTTTACCAGTTTCAGTTTATTACCACCAATGTTTTTTTTATTATAAATAATTTGAGCACACAAGTTACATAGTTACATAGTTAAATATACGAGTATGTACAATATCAATAGTTTGCTACCAGCTACTGTTTTACAAACGCTTTCACTTCACTCTAATCAAAGTAGTCAATATGGGCACCAGATTTAAAGTCAACTTCTTCCAAAATGTGAATAAATTTCGCTGTTGTTTGATCGGCGGTTAGCATAGTTTTCGTTTCACGTTGATTTTTAAACAAATCATGAAGTTCCGTATTGATTGTCTCCTTTTGTATCAACACCGTCATATCCGTATCAATGGGCCCTGGGGCATAGTTGAGTACCAATGTGTCGGTGTTTTGTTCTTCGACTGCCAAAACCTTGAAGAACATTTCACGTGCCGCCTTGCCGGAACAATAGTAGCTCATTGAAGCAAACGGTTCAACACCGCACAGTGATGTTATGTTGATGACTAATTTGGGAGTAGAGGGAAATACCTTGAAAAATTCCCCATTCAAGGCAATTGTGGAGAAGACATTGGTGTGATAGTAATCCAACCAAACACTGGTGTCCACAACATCTTTGGCCGACTTGGAGACATCACCCACTGTACCGGCATTGTGTATAACAAAAGCTCTTTCAAAATCACCCACTTTGGTGTTGTTGCATTTCTTTAGGGAATCACAGAGAATTTCTTGGAATTGTTCTGCTTTTGCTTTGGACAAATCCACGGAATATGTTAGCACTGTGACGTCACTACGTTTAGTTTGAATTTCTGATTTGGTTTTTTCCAAAGCCACCGCATCTCGGGCCATTAACACAATTATCGAATCGGTTTTCAATTTTTTGGACACTTCGATGGCCATGCATTTTCCAATACCACGAGAAGCACCAGTTATTAGGAAATAGGTTTTCTTTGCCAAATCTAAACCCATTTTGAATGTTTGTTTTTCGGATTTTATATACACACAGGGAGAGAGAGCGAGAAACTGTGAAACTGCCTGTCTGTTTGAATGGCCAGTTCTAAAACAACTGTTGCCTTGTTGTTGTTTCACATCCACGTATCTCATGGATGCGAGTGAATGTGTTTATCAGTATTTGTTTCTGTTGGAGATGCCATGTTGACCGGTATTACAAACTTGTTCATTTTAAGTGAAACACATTTGAAATGATTCAACAACAAGTTTGTTATCGATAGCTCTTTTATTAACGGAAATTTAGTTTGAATTCGATTTTTAAAATTTTATAGATGTGGAAGCAAGTGACGGAAAAACTTGTAAAATTTTTTCAATCTTATAAAGAAAATAAGTATATAATTAAAAAAAAAAAATTAAGTAACAGTGTTTTATATATAAATGCACTTAAAAGTAGAAAAAAAATTTTCATGATGGAATCTCTCAAATAAAACGCTTGCATTTGAATTAAAAATTGTGACAATATTGAACGGCAAGCGTTTTATTTGAGAGATTCCATAATGAAAATTTTTTTTCTACTTTTAAGTGCATTTATATATAAAACACTGTTACTTAATTTTTTTTTTTAATTATATACTTATTTTCTAGTTTTTAGTGCATTTAAAAATAGAACACTGAAACTTATTAATTGTATAATTATTTTTAATTTTTTTGTAAATACATTTTTAAGATTTTCAATTTTATTTGTATATACTTGAGATTATAAATGATTTTTTGTCTTAATTTTTAGTCCGAAGTGGCAGTAACTTGGCATTTCGAGTTGTACAGAAACTTCCCCACCAAAATTATGTACATGGTTCAGATTTTGAAAAAAGTATTTATTTTTTGACCGTTTGTGTGCTTGTGTGTGTGTGGATGTGTGTAGTAGTGAACAGGTTAGACTGAATGTGGAAAAGGCAAGTTGAGAAGGGGAAGTTCGGAGAAGGTTGTTTGGAAGTTCGGAGGGAGGTGGAAGTTCCTAACATCCACCTTCATAACACCATCCCTTCGAACAACCTCCACCGATGTTCCGAACAACCTCATCCAAACTTCCGAAAAATCTCCTCCGGACAAACTCATCCGAACTTTCAAACAAACTCCTCGGAACTTCCGAACAACATTCACATTAACTCCGAACAACTTCCACCGAAACTCCGCAAAACCACCACCGAACAACCTAATCCGAACTTTCCCCTCTCAACATGCTCTTTCCATTTTCAACGGAAAACCATAACCAATTTAGGCCCGAAATGTAGAAACAAACTTTAAAATGCATGAAATTGGGTGGTACCATTTATAGGGGCTATATCAAAACCTGGACCGCTGTCCACAATTTTTGGTGGAGAAGTTGGGAATTCGAAATCAAAGTTACATCCATTTCGGCCCAAAAATTAGAACAAAAAACACTTGAAATCGGGTGGAGCCGTAATATGGGGACTATACCAACACCTGGACCTATGTCACAATTTTTGGTGAAGACATTTCTGTACCACTGGGATCTCCAATTGCCAAGTTACACGCAATTCGGTATAAAAATGAAGATAAAATCTTTAAAACACTTGAAATCGGGCAGTACTGCTATATTGGGGCTATACCAAAACCTGGACCTATGTCCATAATTTTTATTTACAGGGTTTTATATTAATGTGTACGTTTCTGTACCATTGAGAACCCTAGTTGTCAAAAAACAGCCAATATTGGCTTAAAATGACGATAAAATACCTTAAATCGAGTGGTACCGCTGGATGGGAGCTACAGGAAAAATGGACCCATATTGGTTTGGGTTTCATATTCATGTATTGTCATTCAAATCTGAAAAGTGTACAAAGTTTTAGTTCGATTGGTCAACTACAACTGTGTGAAAAATGAGTTACCAGATTTGAAAAGCAAATTAGATAAAAAACTGTAAAACAGTGTAAAAATGGACCAATATTGGTGTTGATTTCATACTCATGTATTGTCATCCATATCTGAAAAGTGTGCAAAGTTTTAGTTCGATTGGTCATTTGCAACCGTATTAAAAATGAGTTACCAGATTTGAACTAACCAAAGCAAGTTAAATAAAACACTGTAAAAATGGAAGCAAGACTCTTTGAAAACATGAGTAGCCTTCTTCGAAAACTGATTCTTATGAAAATAGGGGTTATGTTGACCCTACCGATCCCATCAACCATCATGAAATATAATAACTAATTAAAAACTTCCTTGAACAATGGCGGGCAAATTGCGAGAGACTCATGTATTTTTTACACTTTTGTGTATGAGGCCGAGCATTTCTGCCCAACAGTGTCCTTGAATATGCCTATTGATTTTTGCGTGATTAATGTCAAAGAGGTCGGCAAGGGAAACAATTTTCGTGTTGTTGTAACCCATACATTTTTTGGGGCCATTTCCCTTTTATGTTTGTGATAATTATGTGTTGGGGCCACAATTCGCAGAGCCGGCAATAACTGTACATTTTTAACTATTATTTCTGGTAAAATACAGTATTTGGGTAGTCTTTGGCCGGATTTACATCCTCATATAAAAATATTGAACAAAATCTTGCAATTAACCCGCAAAAATTGTCTTCGAAAAATGTTGAGTTATTTGGTTTGAGTCACAACGCCGCGCATACCATGAGTATTTCTTCGTCTATACATTTATTAGTCTATGGTTTAACGTAATTTAATATTTCGAGTTCTCTATGAATCAGTAGTGGAATTCTGTAACTCATTTTTCGAGTTACCAACAAATGTCGGTAAAATTGAATGCTTATAATTTCGATAATTACCGAAATTTGTCTGTAAGTTAACAACCAAAAGGAAGTTGTTGCAAAGTCCTACCGATAGCAACAGTGGTGTCAACTTTTACTGATACTTTTTATTCATAATTATGCGTTTTAATTTTACAGATTTTTGTCGGTAACTCAAAAAATTAGTTACAGAATTCCACTACAGAAGTTTACTACAAATCAATGAGTTGGTATCTACAGATTCCACGTATTTTGAAACAAATAAAATGACTTATACTTTCTTACTTGTTAATACATAAATAGAATAAACGTTATTTTAGTCATAAATATTCATTTTTGCTATAGGAAATAATTTTGAGAAAAATAGTCATAACCCTAATGAGCACAGATAACACTGATGTTATCCGAATTGCAGCAAGTCTTTCATCAACCGGGATGAAACTGGGGACTAGATCTTTTAACTTCCGACTAACAACAAATTCTCAACCAAAATCGTATTTTATTTCATGAGGGTCATACTACTGTGAGTCACCTTTAGTTGTTGTTGTGACCTCTTTCACAATCGATCGTATTTCTCGTATGACAGTTTTGTATATCGGTTTTGTACTTTATAAAGATTGCGTATTAGTATATCCAAATTGACAACACACAAATTATTTTCTAGTTTTAAGTGCATTTCTAAATAAAACACTGAAACTTAATTTTTTTAATTATTTTTTATTTTTAACTTTTTAGTAAATACATTTTTTGACCACTGAGACCAAATTATAGTCATTAGGCCGAAAATTTAGATAAAAACTTTAAAATGCCTGAAATCGTATATAAAGGATGTATGTACTAAAACCTGGAATTATGTCCAAATTTTTTGGTGGGGAAGTTTCTGTACCATTGGGAACTCCAAATGCCAAGTTACAGCCAATTCTGGCTAAAAATGAAGATAAAATCCTTAAAACACTTGAAATCAGATGGTACCACTATATGGGGGCTATACCAAAACCTGGACCTATGTCAACAATTTTCGGTGGAGAAGTTTCTGTACCATTGCGGACTCCAAATGCCTAGTTACAGCCAATTCGGCCTAAAAATGAAGATAAAATCCTCAAAATACCTGAAATCGGGTGGTACCGCTATATGGGGGCTATAGGAGCAAATGGACCCATATTGCATTTGGTTTTATATTCATGTATTGACATTTTTTAAATACTGGAGAGAAGCACCGGCAATTGTGGACCGGTATTGCCCATCTTCGAATTGAAACTACCGGAAGTTTTGGACCGGTATTGCCCATCTTCGAACTGAAACTAAATTTCGACAAAATATGACGAAGGCCAAATTTTGGACCAAATCGGTTGATCAGTTCGAGAGTTATCTCAAGGCACTACATATGGTGCTATTGGGGTTTTTACACCTTTCGGGTTGTTTTCTCAAAAAGTATGAAAAAAATGGATGCAGCGAATGCAAGTTGGTTCAACAAAAATCAAAGTGATTCGATACCAGGTTTTAAAGTGAACTTATCCGAAATTTTGTGTGGGAGGTACCCGAAGGAGTGGACAAATATAGTCCCTATGCAAACCTGATCTATGTCTGGTAGATATGGTGGGATGTGTAAAGTATGGACCAAATCGATCGCTCTCTTCAAGAGTTATCGGGCGCACAATTTTACCGAACATTTTTGAACTTTTGTGGGGGAGGTACCTAAAGGAATGGGCCGATATGGGCAAAATATTACGGAGGCCGAATATTGGACCGAATCGGCAGATCCATTCTAGAATTATCTTGCGCTCCAACCACTACAGACGGTGACATAGGGTTTTTTTTGCAGCTTTCAGGCCATTTTCTCAGGAAGTATGGGCTTGTCCCTGATACCCTCGTATAGAGGACAGTTAATACAAGTTGTTGCAACAAAAATAAAAGCGATCCGGGAGCAGTTCCTAATCTGAACTTCTCCGAAATGTTATGTGGGAGGTACCCGAACGAGTGGACCGATTGAACCCATATTGGAACCTCATCTAAGTCTTGTAGAAATTTTACGATAAGCAAAGCATGGACCAAATCGATTACTCCTATCAAGAGTTATGGTGCACACAAATTTTCCGAACATTTTCGAACTTTTGTGTGGGAGGTACCAGAAGGAGTGGACCGATACAACCTATCGTCAAACTTAAACTATGTATGGATAAAATATTACGAAAGCCAAATTTTGGACCGATTTGGTTGATCCGTTCAGAGTTATCGTGCGCTCCAGCCAGACAGACGGACGGACATGGCTAAATCAACTACAAATTGCCTGAAACGGATTTTGTCCAAACATTATGTAATGGGCTCTTCTTTCGAGGGGTTTGTTTTTTCACAATAGTGCGAATATTTATAAAAAACTTTCACGGTGCTCTTGAAGCAAATTTAAATGGAAGGTGCTTGCACCTGGGAAGTTTTTGCGGATTCTGAAACAGCATTATTCATAGATGAGAAAAATCAAAAAACAAAAAAATCGCCGGAGCGCTTTTTAAATAAATCGCGATTCAAGTTGACATTTTTAGAGGTTGTTTAGGTTTTCACGATTTTGCTTGGAAACCGCAAGTCTTATCAGAATGAGACTAGCGAAACTGTTGTAGCTATCAAAATGTTCTACAAGATTGACCTTTCTGGTATTTTTGTAGGTTTAACTATTTTTGAGATATAGAAGTTCAAATTGGGACAATGCACTGACTGTATCGCCCCCTTTTAAAACAATGTCATGAAGGGTGCGCCTTAACTAACTTTTAATGAAAACCGCTTACATGGGGAAGTTTTTGTGAATTCTGAAACTGCGATGTTCATAGTAGATGAGAAAAATCCAAAAACAAGAAAAATCGATGTAGGGATTTTTAAATAAATCGCGATTTAAGGTGTTTTTTAGGTTTTCGCGATTTTGCTTGGAAACCCCAAGTCCTATCGGAATAGTGCTAAGGAAAATGTTGTAGCTGTGAAAATTCTCTATAGACTGTTGCAAACATATATATGTTTGCTGCAAAATATGTTTGGGACATATGTTAGAGAGGCCGATTTTTTTTTGCGTGTAGAGGAATGACCTTTATGATTAGTTCCCAGGTTGTACCATTTTTGAGATAAAGAAACTCAGTTTACATTTTAAGGTTTTTTGTAAATTTTTCGCGATTTTTCTTGAATGCGGCAAGTCTCATCGATATGGGACCTGAGAAAATCTTAAAGCTGTGAAAATTCTCTACAAGAGTGGCTTATGTAAATTTTCCTAGGTTGTACCATTTTTTTAGATATATAAGTTTAAGTTGGGAATTTGCAGTCATGACTTTGTTTTATAAGGGGGCGATACAGAATTTGAATTGTCCCAATTTGAACTTCTATATCTCAAACACGGTAAAACCGACGACAATACCATTTTTTTTTTTTTTTGATTTTTCTCATCTATGAACATTGATCTGACGAGTCCTAAAAACATTTCAGAATGCATGATTTCATTTCGTTGTGACCATTAATTGCTATGCAAACTGATATATTTTAAAACAAAACTAAATTGAAAAAAAACACAAAATATTTGCAAAAAACCCCCAAACATCATTATGATGTTTTGATTCATAACCCGCAATTTAAGATTTGTTTTCACAGCTTAAATGGACTTCACAACACAGTCGTAAAATCGAATCCATTGTACACCAGGCTTTACAATCAAAACAAAATTTTCATTAAAAATCTAATAGACAAAGCAAACTTATACAACGGGGTTTAGTTGTTGTCAGTTTCACTTACAGGTCGCTCGGAAGGTTATCATGTTTGGGCAAATGGTTTAGAGAACCATCTAAATGTTCTATTGTGAGGAAAAGGCGATAACATTAACGATGACTTTGCGACTATTTCGCGTGATTCACAAATTGGAAAATTCAACAAATTTCACTACGCCACTGATATGACGCGTGTAAATGGGTGGAGGGGAGGTATTGGACAACTAAAATTTTAAAATGTGTATTCCATAGTAACAGGAATTAAATAAAAATACTTGTATACATACAGGGGTATGTGTGTATATGAAATGTGTATAATATTTGTTTACATACAATTTTTTGTAAAATTTATATTTTAGAAAAATCAGCAGAATTACAACAATGATCAGGTTATATTGCACAGTGTTAGAAATGAACATTTAATGAACATTAATTAGAAAATCTCAAGTTCCCTGTGGAAAAGTAAAATAATTTGCAAAATTTGGACTTAATAGGTACTCCCTGTTCCCAAAAGTATATATCGGTTCACTCCTTCGGATACCTCCTTCATACAATTCTCTATTAAGTACAGTTTAAGGCCGATTCGATTTCAATTGTCGTCTATAAAGGATTAAGCGATTCGACTTCAATTGCCGCCTATAGCGTACAAACCCTTCGAATACCTCCTTAAAATAATAAACATTTTTAAATATCTGAAAGTTTCACTAAAATTGGAATCTATCTGTTCATAGATAGGGCAATTATGTCCATCATTCTCTGATTGTTTTTTTTTTTTGCACAGTCTATTCCTTACACAATTGGCCATGAACCCACTTTTGTTTTGATATTTTTGTATCGTAACACTGTGCCTCAATAGCGGTTCAATTGATTTGATTTGAACCGCTTTGGGATGGATTCAACTTAGTTTAGCTGCTTATCAACAAGAAAAAAATGATGATGGAATGACATGTGAAATTCGCAGACAGGGGGAACAACAAAGCAGAAAGACGTAGAGATAAGAAAGTTGGGGTGTATTTAGTTTTAATTCGTTTATATAAATACATAGGAACCGAAAACGCTTGATCCAATCTCTGCCACACACGCTCTTATATAGTCGTTGATTTTGCCGAAACAGAGGAAAGAAAAGTTTTCTTCGCAACGAAAGGAAAGCCCAGAAATTCAGTGCAGTACAGCAGTCGATAGTGGAATAACACGCCTTTGGTGAAAGACAAAGAACAGTAAAAAAGTTCTTTCCCGTTTTAATTAAACAAAAAATAATTAGTTTACCGTTACAAGTTAAAAAAAAAAACAAAATTATAATGTCGGCCAAAAGAATGGATTTGAAGAAAAAATCTCTATTTATCCTGAGTGGTGTTACCAATCCCTTGGGCAAACATTTGGCCATTGAAATGTGCAACCGTTTCCAGACCGGATCTTTGGTGATGCTCATCGATGTCGACGATGAGTGTCTGCAGGAAGTTCGCAAAGAAATCGAGAGTCTGACCAAAGGACTACAGGTTATTTGTTGTAATTTGATGGACTGGCAGAATGCCGATTCCAAGTTATTCCACAATTTACTTGCCACTGTACTCAGCCTCCCCCAGCAGGACGGCGAAAAACAAGAAGAAATCGAAAAACAAGGTGGAGGCTTTAAGCAGTTTGAATTTGCTTTAATGATACACAACGAAGGTACTTTTGCTACCCACATGCTAATGGAACCCCAAAACGCTGAATCATGGATGGCTTTTGCCACACAACATTTGTATGCTCCCGTTGCTCTTAACCAAGAATTCATCAAGTGTGCCGCCCTTAAGGATACTCCCAAACTTCTCATCAACATCAACTCGCAATTTATGCTGCAACCCATGTTCTATAGCTCACTGAAATGTTCCTGCAAGAAGGCTCGTGACATGTATTTCCGTTCCATTGCTTCTGATGAAAGTCTCACGAATGTTACCGTTATGAGTTATGCACCTGGTATTCTCAAGACCCATCAACCACAATATGATGACAACAACAATGTTATCAATGTCTCCGATGTAATCAACGGCGATGAGGATGGAGAGAAGTTGTTAAAATTGCCACGCGTTGAACCCAAACAGGCCACCCTTAAGCTCATCAATATCTTGGAAGAAATCTCCTTTATTTCCGGCCACGATGTCGACTACTATGACACCTATGTTTTATGAGTAGTACTGTATAAATATTATCAGGAACTAAGCTCCGGCTTAGCAACTGATAATATTTACACAACCTTCCCGCTTTTAAGATTTCTGAACCTGGCAATTGTTTCTATGGACCTACGAAGAAGTGATAACGTTTTCGCCCAAGATGACAATTTTGATGATTATGGTGACGATGCTTTGTTTGATGATGTTGAAGATGGAGATGATGATGATGATTATGTATTATTTTTAAATAAACTTCTATTGAAAGTTTTGAGTTTGCTGCAAGCAATCTTAAAGCGAAATGAAAAAAGTGATGAAACTGAAAGCAAAAAACATGAAATCAGTTTTTATTTCTTTGTTGGAAAGGGAGGGGCGGGGCAGTGGGTTCACAAATCGAATTGGGAATATCCATGAAAAGGTGTGGGGAAACCTGATCAGTGGGGTATTCTGTAACATATTTTTGGTTACCCATAAAAGTTGGTATTTGGCAACCGAAATAAAGTTGTTGCTAAGTCTTACAGATGGCAATAGTATTGTAAAATATACTGTTTTGAGAACCTGAACACTCGGGTGGCGATATTTATTCCGTTATAATATGTTGACAATTATGTCCAACCTGATGAATTGAGAAACCTCAGAAGGTCTTCCAGACCGAGTTCGGTTGTCTCAGCGAGATCATGTAGGAACGGTCGTCCTAGAATTTTGAATCTTCGTTGCATTTGTGCAGGGCAGCAGAGCGCAGATGTGCAGTTCAACCTCCTCTTCTTTGTTTCCGCAGATGTGACAGGAGTCGTTATGTGGAATATACAGGCGCTTTGCATGGTTCCCAATAGCTCAGTGACCGGTTAGCACCGCAATTAGTCTTGCAAGGTTCCGTCGATTTTGGCTAATCAGGTACTTTGAAGATTTTCCCTTTAACTACTTTCATTGATGTTGCGACTGACGACTTTGGGAGTTCATTAGATGCAGATTCCTTAAATTCCTTCACAAACTCGCCGCTTGACTGTCAAAAAGCCTAAAAATGAATCCTTCAAAAAATTGTAAAAATTCGATCGGATTTTGATATAGCTCGGGTGGGCCGATTTTAGTTATTATGGGCCCTATATAGCTACATGGAAATCTCATCCGATTTTCACAATTTTTTGTAGAAATCGTGTTTAGGCACAACAATGAACTGGTACAAAATGTTCATCGATTAGACCATAAATGCGGATTTTGGAGAATTTGCGTGAAAATGCGCGTAATGCCCTTCCAAATTACTATGTGAAACAAAGATTGCCCTGGTGACACGGGTTTAAGATTAAGGTCGTTTGTTATAAAATTTCGTATATACAATTTTTGGGTCAAATGGAAGAAATAGGGGGTAGGGATTCGAATACAATTTTTTTGTTCACTATTTTAGGTTTAAGGCCCCAACGTACAGTGGATCCACTTGTATGGATAAAGTGGCCAGGCCCATCCCCCCCTCCGAAATGGTTTGGATCGACAATATTTTTTGAGCTACTTTAAACAAGTATTACGTTTTTTTTTCTCTTTTTTTTTGGAATTTCAAATGAAAACTTCTATTGTTCTGAATGTTCTGTACTGAAAATGTACTTTATTAACAAGTTGTTTGAATACTCTTTTTGAGGGAATCTTCCAGTAAAACTAAATTTCTCCTTTATGCCATGCCAGTGTTTTTAAATTCTGTAATGAATATAAAGGTCTTGAGGCTGTAAACTCATTCTGTATTCAAAACGATTGTGCGGATTAGAAGTACAAGAAATTAAATGTCTATTGGACAATATGTACGACATATCAAGGATTCTCCGTGGAGTATATCTCGAAAACCAATTAGAAAATAATTATTTGAATTAATCGAGCTTACATAGAAAATTAGAAAATTGTTTTACTACCTCAATCAACATTTTGTATTCCTATTTTATATCAACTTGCTGTTAAATAGTGGGAGAAAATAATGGAGAAAAATTTATTTTTGTGCATCATAAAGTGATAAAATAACAAAAAAAAAAAAAAACATTGTTCCACAACATCCCATACGGGACAAGGGAGACTTCTCTCATTTCAATGAGTGCATCCCGATTCATATTTAGCTTAATGATATGGGACCTACTGTTTATCGCCGAGTCCGAACGGCGTGCCTTAAGACACCACTTGTGGAGAAGTTTTTCAAGGCTGAAATACTTAGGAAATGTCGCCAACATCACGTTGAACAATGTTTGATGTTGCCTGGCCGGGGAATCGAACCCCCGACCTTCTGCGTGCAAGGCAGGCGTGCATACTATTGCACCACGGTGATAAAATAAGCAATCCTAAAAAATGAACTTTGACGCCGATTTATTTAAAAATCCCTCCAGCGATTTTTTCTTGTTTCTGGATTTTTTCATCCATGAACATTGCGGTTTCAGAATCCGCAAAAACTTCCCAGTTGTAAGTTCCTTTCATTTCACGTTGGTTCAAGAACACCACGATATTGTACCCTCAGCCGTTAGGCTAACAATAACAAGTAAAAAAGTATCAGTCGGCTTTGCCGACAGAGATATACCCTCAGCCTGTGCAAATTGAAACACTTTTTTCACAAAAAACATATGTATTTAGGGGGTTTAAAAATTTTGGTCGTATGAACCCACACAAATGTTGATTAGGATTAAAGTTCAAAAATTTTGCGGAAAAGGTACTTAAAGGAATGGACCGACATAGACAATGGGGGTGCAATAGGGGGTTTTTACACTCTTCGGGCTATTTTTCAGGAAGTATGGCCTTGCCCCTGAGGAAACTTGTACCTTCGTATAGGGGACAGTGAATACAAGATGTTACAACGAAAACCAAGGCGATTCGAGAGCAGGTCCCTAAACTGAACTTTTCCGAAATTTTGTGTGGGAGGTACTCGAAGGAGTTTACGGATTGACTCCATATTGTAACATCATCTAAGTCTGGTAGAAATTTTATAATGTGCAAAGTATGGAACAAAACGGTTACTTCCTTCAAGAGTTATCGTACTCACAAATTTTCCGAACATTTTCGAACTTTTGTAGGGGAGGTACCGGAAGGAGTGGACCGATATAATCCATCTTTGAACTTGAACTAATTTTGGGCAAAATTTTACGAAAGCCAAATTTTGGACCGAATCGGCAGATCCGTTCGAGAGTTATCTTGCGCTCCTACCTCTACACACGGTGATATAGGTTTTTTTGTAACTTTCAGGCTATTTTCTCAGGAAGTATGGACTTGCCCCTAATGAAACTTACAGTGTCGTATAGGGGACAGCGAATACAACTTGCGTAAACAAAAATCAAAGCGATTTGAGACCAGGTCCTAAACTGAACTTTTCCGAAATTTTGTGGGGGAGGTACCCGAAGGAGTGGACCGATTGAGTCCATATTGGAACCTCATCTAAGTTTAGTAGAAATTACACGATGTGCAAAGTATGGACCAAATCGGTTATTCCCTACTAGACTTATCGTGCGCACAAATTTTGCGACAGTTTTTGAACATTTGTGGGGGAGGTACCTGAAGGAGTGGACCTATATGGCCCATCTTCGAACTTAAATCGAATCTGGACAAAATATTTCGATACCCAAAATTTGAACCGAATCGATTGATCCGTTCGAGAGATATCGTGCGCACCAGCCAGACAGACAGACAGACGGACAGACAGACAGACGGACGGAAATTGCTAGATCTACTCAAAATTGTCTGAATCGGATATCGTACAAACATACTTGGGGTCTAAAACCATTATTTCGATGAGCACATTTTTGGTCGTATCAAAGTGTAAATACCCTCTTTAGCCTAAAGGCTGAGGGTATAAAAATGGACATCATGAAAGTAATGTTGTTAGACTAATCATATATTTTCCCGAAACCCGCGTCAAGCAATTTCGATTTATCCCAGTTCGTCCGTCTGCCTGGCTCGAGCGCATTATTACTCTCGAACAGATCAACAGATTTGGTCCAAATTTTGGATCTCGCAATATTTTGAACAAACTTTAAGGCATATCGGCCCCTTTGGACACTTCCCCGCAAGACTTCAAAATGTTTCCCTAAAATCTTGAGCACAATAACTCTCGAAAGTCCAAATAGATTTTTTCGAGACACAAATTAGGTTCGTAGATGTTATCATAAATGGACCCTCTTGGTACTTGATTTATATACATTTGGAAGTAATTTTAGGATGTTAAAGTTGCGCTCAAATCGGGTAATTGAAATTTTGTGTTGGAGGCACCTGAAGGAGTGAATCGATATAATCCATGATTCACCCCTTCAGGTACCTGCAACACTAAATTTCAATTACCCGATTTGACCAAAACTTTAACATCCTAAAATTACTTCCAAATGTATATAAATCAAGTACCAAGAGGGTCCATTTGGGACAACATCTTCGAATACATCTCTCACAAAAGTTCAACATAGTTTAGTATAAGGGCTGCTCGAGGAGCCATTGCACATTTTGACCAATGGGACTCCTTGCGGTCTTGTTTACAGCGATATTGTATTTTTCGTGGATAAGTCCATGGTTATGTCAGGATTGGTCCAAAAGCTCTTAATCTTACGACGACCAACTAAATTGACGGCTTGACACAATAACTATCAAACGGAATGACTTTCAAAGGTAGGTCTACTTCCAGTCAGTCGGTTCTTTCTGATATCTTCGTTACAAAAACGCATAACTTTTGCACTTGCATCGATTTCAAATTTTTGAGGACAACATAAGCATTTATTCGCAACGCCAACAATCGTGAAGTTGTACACCTCGATATTATTGTCGGAAAGTTTATACGTCCAAAAAAAGACATCAAATTCTGAAACTTCCTGGCTATAAAATTAAGAAAAGAAAAAATTGGCTATATTCCCCGTATTCGGTCTGTCTCATCTCACACAGGCTGAGGGTATATCTCTGACGCCAAACCCGACTCTTACTGTTTTAATTGTTTTCCAGAAAACAAAAGTTATGAATTTTCATACAGAAGTGATAGGTCTTTGGAAAGTTTTTAAGGTCATCGAGTCCATAAACAAACATTGAGGTATCAGATGGAGTTTATCGACTTAACCTATTTTTTTAGGACTTAACTAAATTGTTGCCGAGCTTTTTAGAGATATTTTTGAGACCGTGTTTAAACTGTACTGCGAGTTGGATTCGGAGTATATGAGTCGTAGAACGCATCGCACGGCTCCTGATAAAAATATTTTCTTTTTTTAATGTAATTTTCTGATTTTTGTTTTTGGCTTTCATGGACTTTATCACTTCTCGTAAAATGGTAAATTTGTGGTGTTTTTTTTATGACATTAAAGAATATTATTTTCTTACAATAATACAAAAGTGGATATGTACTTTAAAGAAGAAAATGCAATCCCTTTATTGGAACGTGGATCTATCTTCATAATTTTTTTGCATGGAGGTTCTCCCACCAAAAGGATTTCCAAAATCCATATTACTGACGATATTTTTAAAAATTTATGATAATATCACCGAATTGTAGAAAATTTTTCGAAAACAATTCTTCTGGGGTTTATAACCCAAAATGCCGAATAAGAGCTAATGTGGTTGAAAATTCTGGGATACACCAAAACGTAAATCTATATGGGTAATATTCATTTGAAAGATTTTTTAGTTATTGCTTCAATTCTGTTAGAGAATATGGTTAACAACTTTTGTATGGGGACTATACCGAACGTGGTCTGATATGTTTTATTTTCAATTCTAAACATCGAAGGACTAATATATTATACTTCCAAATTTCAATCTTGAATCTAAAGTATTGTGATCTCTCTCTATTGAATGTATGCATAATATTACATATACATAAAATCACCTAAAAACCTTTAAAATAGCTTTAAGTAACGATACACAACCTTTTTAATTTACATGATTTTTAGCAAAGACATAAATACAACTAAGACTAGACAAAATGCATGCAACAAAAAAATGTTTACGAAACTTTGTATAGAAACATTACCCTTAACAGGTTGTAGTTAATTCAAAATCGCAACCAAGAAGGAGCATTTCATGTAATGGTATCAGAAACGAAATTTATGAACTCAAGGATCTATTCAAGAATAATTCTATGTCAATTGGATCGGTAAATTCGGTTAAATACGCAAAAATGTATAAAAGAAAAAAATGTTATATCACCATATCGTGATATAACATTATGTTAAATTCAAAAGCTATTCACTGAAGAATGATAGCAAACAAAATGTCTTATCTTGTTGTATCTATGTCTTTGTTTTTAGTCAAGTTGAAACAAAAACTTATATATAGTTGTCTGTGTTGCCAGATGTTCAACCCAAAATTTGACATTAGTTTTTTTTTGCCAATGATTGGAACCACTCTGCAGTAGGCTAAAAATTATTGGGTTACTTCTTAAAAAGTAAAAGGCAAAACTACATAAGAATCTGGAGTGTTTAACTTGAACGTAAATTCACTTCAACTGTCACGGTGCGCGAGATTAAGTTTTCGACATTCGCTGCCATGTTGCTCTGTCGGTCTAGTTGGTCATTTTTGGCCCTGCCGGTTACATTCTAGAGCCAATTTCGCTATATCATTTTGAGGTCTTCGCAGAATGTAAGCATCCATGTCCATTTTCGGTCCAGGATTTGTTTTTCTAAGAGATTAAGTTTGCTAACCGGATTAATTGCTCTTTTGTTACCCAGCTTGGCCAGAAATTGTGTGGCACATTTTTAAAACAACGCACGGTTGTTGAAACCACTGATATAGCGGCGCGAAACTAATAACTTGAAAACGAATTGAGATATGTTACTGTGTCTGTGGGTAATAATGTGCCAAATATGAACAATATCGGCTAATGTTTTGGTATAGTCCCCATACAACGGTACCTTCCGATTTTCCGTATTTGGAGGATTTAAGTCACATTTTCGTGGCAAATTAGTTGTAATTTTGTACTTAGGATTCCTAGTGGTCTCAAAACATTTCCACCAAAAATTGTGGTCATGGGTGCACGTTGTGATATAGTGCCCATGTAACCGTACCTCCCGATTTAAGGTATTTTGACTATCATGACCACATTTTTAACCGTCTTGTTTGTAATTTTGCATTCTGTGTTCCCACTGAGTGTAAAATCTTCTTACCAAACATTTTAAATGGTGATTTATTTTTTTATGTAGCCCTCTTTGGTACCCCTGCTTGCAAAAATTGCTCATGATAGGTCCATATTTTGATATAGCTCACATACAAATGTCCAGCTAAATTAGTATTAATTTCAAGCAAAATCCCATATCTTAAAAGTGCAGTTATCAGAAGATTTGCAAATATTTGCAGCCCTAATGTGGTTATTTCGTATTAAAGAGTCTAATTTAATTTCTTAAAAAATAATCGAACCCAATTTCGGCCAAGTTTACAACGTGCGCGTACAAACAATTAAACCCTATAAAATATTAATTTTTTGAAAATTTATTGCTATATAACTATGTACCTCCTGACACAAAACTATTTTTTATAATTTAAGTCACACTCTCCCCTATCAATTAAAAATAAATGTTGTTCAGTTTTATTGCGAATTCATTTAACATTTAAACAAATATGAAGTTAATTTTTAGCAACATTTTTTTCAAATGTGATGCAACATAATTTCTTATATTTGATAGTGAATAACTGAGTGAATATTTACAACAAAAACGAAAAAAAGAACAAAATTTTTGTCAACAAAGTGTCTGTAATCGATACAATGGAAAATATTTCGCAAGTTTATAGTTTGATTTTTGGACTTTCGCGCCGCTAGATCAGTGGTTTCGACCAGTGTGCAACGGTTGAAAAATGTTTGTATGATACATAATTTTAGGGATTTTTGCTAGTGTGGGACCCCCATATGGGGTACGGGCGGTACCGTTCTATGGGGGCTATATGAAGATGTGGAGCTATGCGGACAAATTTCAGGTGCTTTTGCATTTTGAACATAATTCAGTATAAAATTTGGACTTGTTTGTTTCTACAAAAACAGGGTAAATGCAAAAAAGGACCATGAAAACGCTACAATATCGATTAGTTGTCAATGAGAGCCGTACCTAAAATTTTCTAAGCGACATTTTTGCAGAATCGAAGCTGAAAAATGTCATCTTGATGTACTTTTATTGCGGTTCTTGAAATAAAGGACGAAAAGGACATGGAAGGAAGAGAGTTGGAAGATCGAAATGTTCTACGAAAAAGATCCTCATTAGATTTGACTGAAGACATGTCATATCAAAAATAAGCCAAAACAACAGCGAACAAAGATACAACGCTAATTTCTGATGGCTTATAGGGTCTCCAGTGAAAAATTCATCACGCCATAACTCAAAAGTTCGACTCACGGCGGATCTGCCCTTTGGGGCAGACCTGATATCGAATCACTTTGATTTTTGTTGAAGCAACTTGCATTCGCTGCCTCAATTACGATGGTAAAAGTTTTTTTCAGGGGCAAGTCCATACTTCTTGAGCAAACAGCCCTAAGGGTGTAAAAAACCCCTATGGCACCATATGTAGTGGCTGGAGATCCACTTCCATAATGGTCAACGTCGATCCATCCCTTTTAGTATCTCCTCCGCAAAACTTTTGATCTTTAAGCCTAACCAACATTTTTGTCGGTTCAAACGCCCAAATTTTTAAAACCCCCTTAATACATACGTTTTTTTGTTTCAAAATACACAGGCTGAGGGTATATCTCTGTCGGCAAAGCCGACTGATACTTTTTTACTTGTTACGTGATAATTTGTAATAATTATTACTAATGTTGCACATTTTGACAGTTGTATAAAGGAAATGTTGCTGAAAAAAATGTTTCAGCAACATTTAGTAAGTAAAAAGACACCCAAAATATTTGCAGCTTTGCCTGCTAAAATTTCTTCGAAATATGTATGTTTAGCAACAATGGACAACTGCAACATGTAGCAACAAATTTCACAAAAATATTGCTAGCGATGCTGATGCTATTTGATATTGTCGCTTTAATAAAATAGCATCGGGCACGCATACTCATATTTTGCAGCACACATGATCAATACATATCAGAAAAGAGAATAAGCAACAAAGTTTCAACGGCTTAGCCACTTTTTCAGCAAACAATTGTTTTTGAGATCAGGGTTACCAGTGTAATGCATTAAAAATTACGATATAATTAATTCCACTTTTTCGTTCAAAGGACATGTGAATTATTGGTGAAGCTGTTCAATAAATATTTTTTTTTATTTTTAAACAATAATAATTAGTATTCTTTAGATTCTACCATATGATGGAGGCATTTTGACATTAAATGACACCTTTTTTATTACTGCGTTGGCAACTCTAATCAAAAAACCACCCTCGGATGCTAATTCGTTCTTACGAATGGTCAGGCGACTACTAAATATGTAGCGTGGTTGTCGATTTAGCCTAACGCAAAAAAGATTACACTTAAAAAACGAAATAAGCAAAAATGTACAAAAATAAATATGCGTTCGGTTGCTTTTTAGCCGTGTGTGTCAATATTGTGTAGCAGTTGAAGTGTACAGCTAATGCTAATGTTTTTAGATGCTGGCTTTTAAATCCTGATTAAAAATGCTAATATTTTGACATTTTTTCATAAAACGAGTAAAAAGTACCGTTATAACGCATATTTGAAACATGTTAGGTATTGAAAATATCGGATACTATATACTCTACATGTCCACAAAAATATAATTTACAATTCCTCTCCTATCGCCAGATATTACGGTATTTGTAGGCAAATATTGGTTGGTTCTATTCAGATGAACCGGAGTGTATATCTTTCCCCGATTTTGCTATAACTCGGTCAATTTTAATCGAATTGCCTTCAAATTTAAAATGTGATATTTTCTTAGACTCCTGAGAAGTTTTCGCAAAAATTGGTTCAGATTTGGATATAACCCCCATATAACCCCCAAATTTAACATGGGATGTTTCCTCAGGCCCCTGTTCAGTTTTCCCGTTGACCTATGTTGATGAATGTTTGCACAAGTACTTTTGAGGGCACAGGAATGAAAAATATCAACTTTGGTCCATATCGCTTCAGGTTTGAATATGGCTTCCATATATAATTTCGCCCGATGTCACTCAATTACGAATAATTTCGTCACATTTTCCTAATTTAATCAATATCTCACATATATTGCGTGTCTAGGGCATCGAATACATAAAATCTGCGATAATATATGAGAGCGATATCCAAATCTAGACCGATTTTTGTCAAAATCTGTGAAACTGAAAAAGGGCCTAAGAAAACATCCCATAGTAAATTTGAAGGTTATATTCCAAAAATTCACCGATTTTGCTATAAATTTACATATGGAGGCTACATCCAAATCTGTACCGATTTTTTCGAAATCAAATCAAACTCGGTGGGTGCCACCGTGGTGCACACCTGCCTTGCACGCTGAAGGTCGTAGGTTCGATACCCCGGCCAGTCAACATCAAAATTTTCAACGGTGGCAAAATAACCCTCAGCAATGTTGGCGACATTTCCTGAGTATTTCAGCCATGAAAAACTTCTCTACAAAGTGGTGTCTTAAGACACGCCGTTCAGACTCGGCGATAAACAGTAGGTCCCATATCATTGAGCTAATATGAATCGAGGAGCACTCATTGATATGAGAGAAGTCTCCCTTGCCCCGTATGGGATGTTTGTGAACAATTATTATTAAATCAAAATCGGTGAAACTGAACAGAGGCCTGAGGAAACATCCCATCTTAAATTTGAAGACTATTCATCAAAAATTGAGCGATTTACAGCAAAATCGGGGGAAGATATATATGGGGTTTATATCCAAATCTGAACCAATTTTTGCGAAAACTACTCAGGGGCCTAAGAAAATATCACATATTAAATTTGAAGACTTTTCGATCAAAACTGAAATAGTTGTATCAAAATCGGAAAAAATACATATGGGAGCTATATCCAAATCTGACATTTTAGTGAAATTCCAAGTTTAGTGGACTAGACCTTTTAGAGATAGGCTTGGAACAAAGTTCCGTTTTCCCAGCATGATGCCTGAGAGTGTCCTCTTTCAGTCCATGTATACTTTTGTACCAGTCCCGTTCCGTCCGTTTAACACTTTTTTAAATTAAATAAAATTACATGGGTAAATACCGTTTCCCATATAAATTATAGCTTTTTCACACAAATGGAAATTTTTTCATACCCTCAGCATTAATGCCAACGAGGGTATATACACTTTCATACGGGCAAAATGTGCCTCATCGAAATAATGGTTTTAGACCACAAGTACATATGTTTTGGGCGAAATGTGTTTCAGACAATTTGGAGTTGTCCGTCTGTCTGGCTGGCTGGAGCGCACGATAACTCTCAAACGGATCAACCGATTCGGTCTCTTGAAGGGAGTAACCGATTTGGTCCATACTTTGCACATGGTGAAACTTCTACCAGGCATAGCTGAGGTTTCAATATGGACACAATCAGTCCACTCCTTCGGATACATCCCACACAAGATAACTTTAGAACGGATCTGCCGATTCTGCCCAAATTTTGGCTTTCGTAATATTTTGTCCAAACATAGATTAAGTTCGAAGATAAGCCATATCTGTCCACTCCTTCAGTTACCTCCCCCACAAAAATTAAAAAATCTTCGGAAAAATTGTGTGCACGATAACTCTTGAAATGAGTGACCGCTTTGATCAATACTTTACACATCCTAATATATCTACCAGGTATAGATCAGGTTCAAATATGGACTATATTTGTCCACTTATTCAGGTACCTCCCACACAAAATTTCGGATAAGTTCACTTTAAGATCTGATATCGAATCACTTTGATTTTTGTTGAAGCAACTTGCATTCGCTGCCTCAATTACGACGGTAATAGTTTTTTTAGGGGCAAGTCCATACTTCTTGATAAAACAGTCCCAAAGGTGTAAAAAATTTCTATGGCACCATATGTAGTGGCTGGATTTGGTCCAAAATGTGGCCTTCGTCATATTATGCCCAAACATAGTTTCAGTTCGAATTGGCCCAACTTAGAATCTTTTAATATTTTATCCAAATTTAGTTTAATTTCTAAAATGGCCCATATCGGTCCTCTCCTTATGGTTCCTCCCGCAAAAAAGTTCTACATTTGTGCCTAAGTGCAGTTTGCTTCCGAAATGTATACCAATACTGTTCGTTGTGGTCCTGTTTAAAGCGATATTATGTTTTCCGTGGACAAGTGCATGCTTCCTGGTATACAAGTCCAAAAGATATACGAAGACCCAAAGACCAAAGACCAAAATGATATGACTCCCAAAATAAGATTCACTTCCATAATGGACTATGTTCGGCAAGTTCAAATGTCGCGCATGCTGAGGGTATATCTCTGTCGGCAAAGCCGACTGATAGTTCTTACTTGTTTTATTGGTGTTTGGCCTTTTTAATAGTTAGAACATATGAAAAATTCAAAAACCCTCATATTTTGATGCAAAATATGAAAAAAACTAAAATTTTTAACTTTGACCTTGAATTCCTTTGCAACCGCTAGACCAAAGTTGGTGGCTTTTAATGTGTCGGAAAGCCGAAAGTGTTATCTGTCGGACAGAAAAAAGTTTTGACCAGAAAAAAAAGATTCTGAACCACAGGTCCCATATAATGGAGCTTATAAGCAACGGAGTGCACTCATTAATATGAGAGAAGTCTCCCATATCCCTTCGGGGATGTGTATGAGAACACATGTATGTAATTATTCCATGCGGAACTTTTGGGATGTCGACAGAAAGCGGCTATGAAAGAGTTCTGTACCCTCCCTTCCTGTCCATTAAGTATTACAGTATTTCAAAACCAAAGTTATAAACCAATAATAACTTTATCTCCAAGTTGAAAAAGAAATTCAAGTCTTTCGCACCTTCGGTAATTGCAATGATCTACTTTTTGCACACTTGACCCGATTTAATTTTTTTTGCTTAGCTCTGTATAAAGCCACTAAAATTTAGTCTAGAAAGAAATGTTATATGAATGAATGAATGTTTGTTGGTTTGTGTGTGTGCAAATAAATCAGATACTAGTCATACTTTTGAGATAGCATATTCACTCACATATGAACACAAACCATAGCTTGAAACTTAACAATTCAAAAGTCACAGTTTCTGACCACAGTTTAGATGCGCCGCTTTATTGTCGAGTTTGCTCCCTGGTTGCGGCGGGGTTTGTTTGATTATTTCGCAATGACACAAATTTTGAAATGGAATCGACCCAAAAAAATCGGCATGACCTAAATTAAAAATGAAAGTGGAGCAGAAAAAATAGAACAAACTTGCGGAAATATTAAAAATAACCATGTCAACAAAAATAAAAAACAAATCAACAAAACAATTATGACAATATCAAGTCGCGTGTGTGTATGAGTGAAAAATACTTGTTTACTTCCAATTTTGCAAATTATTCAGAAAATGTTGTTATTTAGCAAAAATGCGTTTTTCCAAGAGATTTGCCAAAATTTTGTAGGTCACTACAGGGTTACAATGCGGAAAAGTTTCACAAGAGTGGTGTGATGACGCTGTGAATTTGAGTGATAAACAAAATTGCGAAAAAATTGTGATGATGTGAACATATTTTCGGTAAACAAATGTGATTCATACGGAAAGTGTGCAAGCCCCTACCTATCTATAAATATTGATGAATCCAATGTACATATTTGAGTTTAATGAAGTATTCAATAGTAAGTCAATAACTAACCACCTGTTGGGTTGCAAATAAGATAGGTTTATCAACTTTCACGGAACAAGATGTTTAGATTCCGATCATAAGGTTGGTTTATACAAGTGTTTCGACAAAGTAAAATAAATCGAAATATTTTAATATTTTCTTTAACTTTTTATTTGTTTTTCTTGCTTAGTCCCAATTTACATTAGGCGAGTTTACTTGCGGCAATTGTGAGTTTGTAGGTGAGAGAGGGTGTTGAGAGGCAAAGGGTTACCATATGCCTCACCTCTCTCTCCTACAAAATGACAATTGCCGCAAGTAAACTCGCCCAATGTAAATTGGGACTTAGGGCTTTCTCCAATAAATTATAGACAGTTTATGTGAATATCAGGACTATATCGAAACACATAAAGCAGTTTCTATTTTCTACCTATCATGAATGTGATATATGAGAAATATATACATACATATGTATATATGTATCTTTACTATACATTCCCCGATCCAAATGTGATGATTATTTCATCTACACCGAGTACAGTCGAAACTAAAGATGCCATTCTCCTTATCAAATCAATTTTTTAGTATCCAATAAAAGATAGGAAGAGTAGCAGAAGGAACTGGAAGGGGATATTATTTCTGCTATCAATTACATAGCAATCCAATGAAATCACTACATCCAGCCGAACTTGCATCGACTAGTTTAGCTCGGTGAGCAGCTTATTTAAACAATCTGCCAACATAAATAGCTCCGACGCACAGTGATTCAGAAGTAGTCTTTCCTGGCATCGACGAGGTTTCAATATGGTCCACTCCATCGGGTACCTTCACACAAAATTTCGGAAAAGGGCAGCTTAAGACCTCTTATCGAAACGTTTTTTCTTTTCTTGTAACAACTTGTATTCGCGATGATACAAGTTTTTTCAGGTTCAGATCAGTCGATTCAGTCCAAAATTTGGCCTTGGCCCAAACGTAGTTTAAGTTTGTGATTATGTGAACATATTTGGGTTCACTCCTTCCGGTACCACCCCATTAAAAGTGCAAAAAATTCTATAAATTGGTACGCAGAATTATCTTGAACGGATCAATCGATTTGATCCAAACTTTGTATCTCCTAATATTTTGTCCAAATTTGGTTAAACTTCGAAAATGGTCCATATAGGTATTCTCGGTATTCTTAGGGTACTTTCCCCACAAAAGTTCAACATTTTTGTTTAAGTGCAATTTAGAATCTGTTTGAAGACTGATGCCACCCCTTTGTGGTCCTGTTTACAGTGATATTATGTTTCTCATGGGCAAGTCTATGCTTTTTGACGTAGTTGTCCAAAACCTCTAAGTAATATGGACCAAAATGGACCATGCCGATGCATTCCTTCAGGTACCTCCTCCGCAACACTTTTGAGCTTTAATTCAAATATACATTTTGGTCGGCAAGTTCATACGCCCAAAGAGGACCACAAAATCTGAAAACCTCCTATACACAATTATTGGGGAATAAAGATTTTGGTTGCACAGCAGTTATACGGGTCTAATTGTTCATAGATGAACGTTTCAATTCACACAAGCTGGATACTTTTTTACTTGTTTCCGTAAGAATCGCGATTTGAATTTTAAAATGAAGAAATTAATTTTCTGAACCAATACTTCTTTGTCGTCGGTGTCATGCTTAAGAGTTCTATATGTCATTTTTAACTTTTTGAAGATTTAGGTGGCCTCTAGGATTTTCCAGAATGCTATTTCTGAACTTTTCGTCGTTTGTATTTCTATTTACTTTAGTTTCCGAAATATCTATTTTTCAACTATTCTAATAACTTACAAATTTAGAAACACATTTCAAAAATCAGAACTTTAATTTTGGATTTAGAATGCTTTTGGATAAAATGAAATGTTTTTAGACTTGGCAATAATATTGTTCTTTAAATTTAATTTGCGTGGAAGATTATTATTAATTATTACTAGGTCTTTCTGGTTACTTTCCCAGCAAGAATTGTCCAGCATGAACTATCTCGGAGAGTAAGGAGTTTTTATTCTCTTTTGCAAAAACCAGCAAGAAATCAGCTGATTTGCCAAAACAGGACAATTTGTCCGCCATTAAAGGAATCAAAGCAAGCAAATTTGTATTTTATTACAAATAAGAATGAAAATGAACCTCAAGAAATAACTTTTCCATCCTGCAACTTGGTTCTCCAAAAAAAAAAAATAAATAAATAAATAAACCAATGGACTTGCTTGTTTCCACAATAAAATTGTTTTCAATTTGCACAAACATATATCACCGAATAATTAAAAAAACAGTTGATTTATTGTTTGCTGGAAGAAGAGGAGTTGCTAGAATAAAATTCGCTCTCTTCTGCTGGATTTTTGTGTTAACAGTAGACTTCCAGCAACATAAATCGTGGTGTTTAATGTGGGTACCTGCCATGCGGCCTACCCCACAGTGTTCTTAACGCCGCACAGTGGTCGAAACTACTGATCTAGCGGCGCGAAATTAATAACTTGGAAACGAATGAAGATATCTTTCTGAAATTTTGCACAAACTCAATCTGTGTCTGTGGGTAATTATGGACTAAATATGAACAACATAGGCAAATATTTTGGTATAGCCCCCATATAACGGTACCTCTTGATATTCGATATTTTGAGGATTTAAGCCACCATTTCCTTCCAAATTAGTTGTAATTTGGTACTTAGGGTTCCTAGTGATCACTAAACCTTTCCACCAAAAATTGTGGACATAGGTCCACATTTGGGTATAGACCCCTTTTAAGGTACCTCCCGACTTTCAGTAGTTTGGGGATTTAAAGCTACATTTTCCGACCAAATTAGGTGTAATTTGGTATTTGGGGTTCCCAGTGGACACAAAAATTCTCCACCAAAAAATGCGAACATAGGTCTACATTTTGATATAGCCCCCATATAACCGTACCGACAGATTTTGGGTATTTTGAGGATTTAAGCTATTTTTCAAGACCATTTATCAGCAAGATTTGCAGCTATTTGCAGCTAAACTTTGGTTATTTGGAATCTAGGGAGTCCAATTTCATTATTAAAAAAAATAACTGGACCGAACCTCGGTGGACCTTTGTAGTTACGCTCCATCCAACAAAAGTATATTGCACTAAAAACATACAAAAAATAATAATTTTTGAAAATTTATTGCTTTATAACTATGTAACTTCAGGCCCCAAACATTTTATTTTAATTTAACTTAAACCCTCCCCTATCAATAAAAAATAAACTTTGTTTAGTTTTATTACGAATTTATTTAACAATTAAACAAATATGAGATCAGGTTTTTAGCAACAATTTTATTAAAATCTGATCCGTCAAAATTTCTTGCACTTTACACTGAATAACTGAGTGAATATTTACAACAACAACAAGTAAAAAACTATCAGTCGGCTTTGCCGACAGAGATATACCCTCAGCCTGTGTATATTGAAACAATTTCTTCCCAAAATACGTATGTATTTAGGGGATTTTAAAAATTTTGGGCGTTTGAACAGACAAAAATGTTGATTAGGATTAAAGATCAAAAGTTTTGCGGAGGAGATACTAAAAGGAATGGATCGACATTGACCGTTATGGAAGTGGATCTCCAGCCGCAACATATGGTGCCACAGGGGGTTTTTACACTCTTCGGGCTGTTTGCTCAATAAGTATGGACTTGCCCCTAAAAAAACTTTTAACATCGTAAATGAGGCAGCGAATGCAAATTGCTTCAACAAAAATCAGAGAGATTCGATATCAGGTCTTAAAGTGATCTTATCCGAAATTTTGTGTGGGAGGTACCGGATAGAGTGGACAAATATAGTCCATATTTGAACCTGATCTATATCTGGTAGATATATTAGGATGTGTAAAGTATAGACCAATTAGGCCACTCCCTTCAAGAGTTACCGTACGAACAATTTTTCCGAACATTTTTGAACTTTTGTGGGGGAGGTACCTAAAGGAGTGGATCGATATGGCTTATTTTCAAACTTAAACTATGTTTGGACAAAATATTAATAAGACCATATTTTGGCCCGAATCACAGATCCGTTCGAGAGTTATCTTGCGCTCCAACCACCTTACACGGTGTCATAGGGGTTTTTTGCAACTTTCATGCTACTTTCTCAGGAAGTGTGGACTTGCCCCTGATGAAACTTGTACCGTCGTATGGAGGGCAGTGAATACAACTTGTTAAAACAAAAATCAAAGCGATTCGAGAGATGGCCCTAAACTGAATTTTTCCGAAATTTTGTGTGGGAGGTACCCGAAGGAATGGACCGATGTAGCTCATCTTCGAACTTAAACTAAGTTTGGGCAAAATATTACGAAAGCCAAAATTTGAACCGAATTGGTTCATCAGTTCGAGAATTATCGTGCGCTCCCGCCAGCAGGACAGACAGACAGACAGACGGACGGACATGGCTAGATCGACTCTAAATTGTCTGAAACACATTTTGTCCAAACATACTTGGGGTCTAAAACCATTATTTCGATGAGGCACATTTTCATCGTATCATCGTATCCTAAAGGCTGAGGGTATAAAAAAGTAAAAACAAAATCTTAGTCAGCAGAGTGTCTGTAATCGATATAATGGAAAACATTTCGTAATTTTATACTTTGATTTTTTGACTTTCGCGCCGCTAGATCAATGATTTCGTCCTCTGTGCGCCGGGTGAATACGATGCGTCTACCAACGCCCCCGCACAAAAAGTACCAGTACCAATTCCCTCACACGTGTTTGGACGAGGTCGCCTCCTTGGTTAGGAGCGGAGCCTACCTAAACTCCTACCTTTCTTTGGGTCAGGCACCCGCGATTTGGGTCTTAACCACAGCAATGGACGAAGCCCCCCTCAACTCCACCAACTCTCCTCCTCCTCCAACACGCCCAACTGTAGAGATGACTGTGTGCAGGAATTACCTCCACTAAGTCTAGTCCTTCTCCTAACAAACACTTCACGTGCAAACCTACTTAAACAACTAAAATTCCGCCTGTCTTCAAGCGCCATACTAAAATCCCACCCCGCCCCTCCATACGTGATACCCATATTGACTAAATATCTAATGTCATCATAGTACCGGCATTCCGTCAGTATATGCCGCCAGTCTTCAGGCATCCCACACCCACATAAATCTGTCCCGGACAGGTCTCTTGCATATAAAAATGCATTTAGAGACCCATGCCCCGTCAGTAAGAATGCCAGACTCATGCTAAAGCCGAATTCTGGGCGGTCCAGTACGAACTTTGCGTTACGAATAAATTCGTACGTCACCCTCCCTTTGTCACTGTCCGTCCACCTAGTCCGCCACCTAGCAGCAGCACGCTCCCGAAGGATTGCACTGCGCCGCCTAACATCCGCATCCACCAGATCAGAAAGCCCGAGGCCCTACGATGCCCATAGCCTCCTCAGCACGACGTTCCAGTTCGACACGAGTCTCACCTTCGATCATTATAAGAAGATCATCAGCATAAGTGCAGATCTGAAAAGTGGTCGCTAACTCCCGCAGCAGAGAATCAATCCATCATGAGGTTCCAAATAAATGGACCACAGATAGACCCCTGAGGGCAGCCTCGCTCCACATCTGCCCAGACCGTCTCATTGGCTCCCACGACACAAGCCCTTCGTCCACTGAAATAACTCGACCAGAGAACAAACTCCCGACACCCAATCTCAGACAGCATTGCGAGCAAGCTATCCCACGTAAGGAAGTTAAATGCGCCCTGAAAGTCGACAAATATGCCTAATACATATTTGGCACTTGAACCGCTCAGACTGTTCTGCACGTGCATCCACGCGTCCACCGTTACAGCAACAATTGGTACAAATTGTTACAAACTTTAGGGTAAGACAAAGATATACCCTCAGCCTGTGTCAATTGAAACATTCATATATTGATAACATCGAATGGAATACCGGCTACGCAATCAGTGTTGCCGAATTCGATGATTTATCGTCATTTTAAAGATTTTTTGAGCCAAAAATGACGATTTGACCATTTTTGACGATTTTTCACTTAAGACAGGCTAAATACATTACTAAAGCCCTTAAAAAAGCAAAAAAAAAAAAAAAAATGGCGCCAAATTACGCTCTCTTCTCTTATTTTCCATGGGAGCCAACGGTGTGCAGTGGTAAGCACATTCGCTTTGCACTCAGAAGGTTTGGTATTCAATCCCTTACCAGAACATCAATATTTTCGGTGTGGCAAATCCCCTCATTATAATGTTGACACCCATTTCCTAAGTATTTCAGCCATGAAGAACTTCTCTACAAGGGTGTCGTAAGACACAGCTTTCGGATTCGGCGATACAGAGTAGGTCCCATATCATTGAGCCAATGTGAATCGGCGTATACTCATTGATATGAGTAATTGTTTACAAGGAGGAAATCTTCTCAGCTAGAGAAAACTGATTTTATTTAGATTTGCATTTAAGTCTGATTGGTACAGATTAATGGCCATGGCGGAGTATCTGATCTGAAGAGTAGTCTGGAAAATGGGCCGAGTGATCCCGCTACTGAAGCCAAGCAAGGATGCCAGCAAAAGTGAATCGTACAGGCCGATTTCGCTTCTGTCGCCTGTAGCAAAAACACTTAAGACCTTAGTCCTCCCCAGTGTCAGAAATAGGTATCTAGTTGCCGATAATCAGCATGGATTCCGCAAGCAGCACAGCACGACAACAGCACTGCACGCCATCTCCATATATATTTGTCGAGGACTCAACCAGAGACCGCCGTGTGACAGAACAGTAATGGTGGCGCCTTTGATACTGTTAGGCACTCCACGCTGTTTGAGGACATAGAGCAGACAACCCTCCTGCCAAACCTGAAACGTTGGATAATCAATTGTATGTGAGGACATTAATCGTACGTGGAATTCAGGAACAGGAAGTCCAAACCCCGTAGATTGAAACAGGGATTCCCCCAAGGTGGGGTAATATCTCCGGCACTGTTTAACCTCTACGTCTCCTGTATTCCACTCCCTCCAGACGGCATTGAAATCGTAACGTATTCGGATGATTGTACGATCTTGGCGTCAGGTACCTACTCTGATGACATTTGCGAGAAACTGAACTCCTATTTAACATATCTTACCACCTTTTTCCACGCGAGGAATATGCAGATATCCGCCACAAAATCCACGGCCACTCTGTTCAGCACATGGACGACGCAGTATAGAAACGAGTTGAATGTCGTGGCCGATGGTAGCAGAATTGCGACCACAAAATTCTGCCCAAATTTTCTAGGTGTCACATTTGAGACTTTGTTCACGTCGCCGCGCACAAGTAGGAACAAGGTCCTCAAGTCCCTAGCCGGCAACCCTTGGGGTGCAGATAAAGAAACCTTGTTGACCACATATAACGCGATAGGTCAATCTGTGGTAAGCTATGCGGCCCTAGTTTGGTCCCCGAATTTATGTGATACGCATTGGAAAAAGATTCAACATTGTCAGAATGCCGCCCTGAGAACAGCAACATGGTGCCTCCTCGAGTCTGCAGTGGACCATCTACATGAGGAGGCAACGATTCTTCCAGTAACGCAACACAATAAGATGCTGTCGTTGCAGTATTTGCTAGGATGTTACCGTGAAAGCCATCCCAAACACCATCTGGTGGGTATGCCCGACACATTCAGGCAAATCTATGAGAATATCCACGATCTAGAGGCAGAGGTCGAGTGATACAGGAGAGAACCCCTAGATCAATAGGCAAATCAAACAGGCTTAAATAGCATTCACAGGGATGCAGTTGCTAGACCATAAGCAAATATAGTGTGAATAAAGTTCTCGGAGTACATACCCCATCTATCGCATCTGAGGAGCGTCAATTGCCACGACAAACCAGAGAAGTTTTGGCTCAACTACGCTCAGGATATTGCAGTCGCTTAAATTCCTATTGGGAAAGTATCGATAGCACCTTGCAAAACATCTGCCCAGTATGCTGCGTAGGCCACACAACACACAGCATATTTTCAACTGCCCTGCCAAACCTACTCATCTAACTCCAGTCGATCTGTGCTTACATCCCATCGAAGCAGCCACTTTCCTGAAACTGGAGATAGATCCATAGCCAGATTGAGCATAATAAACACTGTTACAATAACAACATGGGAACATATGCAGCTTAATCCCTTTAAATTTTAAAAACATCAAGGTTTTTAAAGTGAGATGTAGTTAAAATTGACTTGCTGATGAGGTCAAGTGGGGTTGACCGAAACTATAGTCTTCTCTACCTGGGCATAACCAGTCCGTTGTTTGTCGTGCCAGGCGTTAAATTAAATTTAAATTTCAATTTAATTTTTAAAATCGCCTTTAATTTTCAAAAGCAAACTTGGCATCACTTGCATTTTGTTTGTATGGTTGTTGTTTTAAAGCGTGTCGCGACGCAGAACGAACCGATTCGGGTTGTTGTCATCTCTTACGATACTCAATAAGAGTTTCCGAATAGCATTTTAGCACCTTTACGTGAGTAAATTACAGAAAAATAATTTTATTGATTTGCATTTGCCTTCGAGTATTCAAATACAAAATATTTATCATTATTATTACCACCCACTTCAGCCAACTTTAACCTTAGGCCTATTTTGTACTTAGACCCTTTATCTTATTCTTGACTTTTCTAGTTTGTCAAAACACCATTCCATCGAAAAAACCCTTTGCTGACTTTTGAGACGACATTTATCTCCACGAATGGCTTGAATGAAGAACAACGAAGTACATGTTGAACGTATGTTAACATCAAAGCGAATGATGGGTGAGCCATAGTCCCCCTGTGTTTTTGTGCTTGTTAATAATCTGTCATTATTTTTTTAGAAATTCTTGAAATTATTCACACCAAAACAGAAAAAACTCTGCTGAAACACGGAGCATTGTCGTCGTTATAGACGAAAAAACGACCGGGAATTTTTATCTAACAAATGTTAGCTACTGTGGCTGTTTGGCTAGCAAGTTTTTAGCTGCACTGCACGAATTTTACGGATGATAAACAATTCGTTTTCGAAGAATGGATTGACATAGGTTAATGGATAGAATTTCAGCATTTGTCAGAAACAAGTGAACATTGAATGTGAAAAGTAAGTGAAGGTTAAATTCTAGCGGAAGAAAATATATTCTCAAACTGAGGTTATTTACGGGACAGAAGAACAAGCTACAAAGAAAGGATTACTTACAATCATGTTGCTGAACCATAACTGCATGGTGTCTCTAAGCATTTTGTGTTGTGTGGTGTTACTATTACCCTCCAAGGTAGAATTTTGCAATAAATATTCGGATTTAAGAAGGCGTCTAATCACTTGTGTCTCTTGTTTTCCAGTTAGACGCAGGATGTGTTTGTAGTGAAAAGGGTACTGATTATTGTTCTGGTTGTGAGGGACCTCGTGCCGTCCGACCCAAACAGAGGCATTACGATGACCCACAAATAAATGTGGAGCCAATCGGAGATTCATGCTGGTGTACCAAGAAATTAATTGAACCTGCTGTACTGCCGAAAATTAAAGCGGTAAGTAAATGTTCAATATTAAGAAGTGAAATGGCTACAACAGATGAAGAATGTACAAACGGATTATGTGCAGCCCTTTTTAATCGGTTCGGAATACGACAATAGGAAAAACAGTATAGTTATGAATTCTCAGGCGTTCATTAAGATCTCCATGATTTCTCTTTACCGAATTCAATGGCGATGACGAGTGCATTCTTTGCTTAATTTACGGAGTTTATTCAGAGGGAATTCCGTACCACTTCTTCTCTACTTTTCTTGAAGTTTTGCGTGGGGCTGTGAAGCAGCGCTCAGACCTTAATGTTCCCTTCAGTTATTAAAATTCATACAGAAAATAAAATTATTTCTTGTCACATTAGGCGTATGAGTCACACCCGTCAAATTCTTTAAAAATCGTGCCGAGCAAGTCGAAATGGCGCAGATCGTGGTAACTGTTTATTGCATTCTGTCGTCATTCCTTATTTGTTACTTTTTCTGATGTAACACTGTTGAAATGCAACACAACCGAGTCGAAAATCTACTCGAGATTTGGGTCCAGAACACATACGATGTGATGCGATGCTCTTTCAAATGGGGTTAACACGAACTGCCAGGCTAGAACACAGATCTAGGAAAGAGCAATTGACACACGCAGTACTACAATGTAGCATGCAGTCAGGCTTCGTATACAGAAATACCTATTGCACTCAAAACAGTCCGGGACTCGTCACCTACAGCTGTAACACACATCTCAACCCAAAAGACAAAAGGAAACTATCAAGACAGGTCGGCAAGAGATGGACAGTGGAAAATAACGCCGCACCGACATCGAGCTAATGACTCAACAATAACCGCAAGGTGAAGATTAATATGTAAAGGGTTTAGGTTAGTTAAGGATGCGCGGCCATAATTCATCATAGCCGCTTCACTCGGAGACCATAGGTCTATTGTGTTCATCCTGAATGTAGAAAGAAATAGAGGCATAAATACGAAGTGTTCATAGTAGAAGATAGTGAGGTAGAAAGCGTAAATTGTACAGATTGTAGAGAGTGGAAAATTGAAAATTTGTAATATTTTTTATCATAATCACACATTAAAAACTATACACTCAATTTTGTGTGGGTCTTGCACTATTTTCCCAAAGTCATTTGCACGACTTTGAAAAACGGACAAGGGTTGCAGGATCTGTTGATGAGACTCCAGAGAAGGTAGAGATTCCGTAGTCACCCAATGGTCTCTGCCACAGAAGTCACTGCCGATACCATCCCAATTGCAAGTTCTTGACCTGATGCGACAGTGTCCCGTGAGTATACCTATCGCGATTTTAATCTCGAACTTACTAAGCGAGAGTAGGGATAGAGTTTAGGGATACGTAAAATCTATTTCGGTTAATCGATTAATCGGTTATTAGCCGTAAAATTTCTAAAAGTCGTAGTCGACTATTGAATGTTCGAAAACCGGATAATCGATTATTCTAAGTCGACTTTCGGAAGACGGAGTCAACTATTATTCGTAGTCAACCATCAGTCGTATTCCATTATTATTCGTAGTCTGCTACTAAACGAAGTCGACTATTAGTCGTAGTTGCCTATTGGGTGCGCTAAAACCGCGTAACCAACGGAACTTTTTTTATACATATAACCACCACGGATCGCATCAACGAAAGTGGTCGATTATAATCGGTTAATTAATTAACCGATTAATCGAAAGTCGACTTTTTCAACACTCTCGAATAATCGACTAACCGAAAATCGAGTTTTAGTTCTTTCACAAAAACCGAATGATCGAAAAACCGATTATAGCATTTCCCTGTGTATCCCTAATAGAGTTCTGCGTGCCAATATAACTATCCAGATAAGTTTCGCCAGCCGACACTTCGGTTCCTCATACCAAGCTCGTCCGGATATATCCGAGTAGATCTTTACGAGCTCTCCAATGAAGTGACACATCGGCGGCCTCACACGATATTCTGTTTGAATGTTTTCAGATTGTGAGCCTGTGCGAGCCATGTTCGTCGGCGATTTCATTTCCCCCAATGTTGCAATGTCCGGGTACCCAAACTCAAACTGAGTTTTGAATGTTGCCAAGTAAACGTCTACACTTGTGAAAAAATTCTGATTTTATTGTGCAGGATTTAAGAGCTTTTAGCACAGCCTGGACGACTTGCCTATCCGCACAAACTAAACCGCTGCCGATTAATACAGGTGCCTTCACTATTGCAAAGATTTCCGCTTGAAATACACTCGAATACCAAGCTCGTCACAGTATATTCCTGATTCGGTGCCCTTCTCCATTTTTGAGCCATCAGTGTAGATGGCCAATCTATTCGCGAAAGGGTTCACCATGCTTCCATTCAACTTTCTCTCTGGTAGGTAGATTTCCGCCGTATTAAAGTCTAACACTGGCGCAATATAGTCGCTAACTTTAGAACCGTCCTGTTGACCGGTCGCTTTTAAGATGCTTGCGTGTCCTACTTGTGAAGATTGCCATGCCTGAATCTCATTTAGTCTTATAGCACTCCGGGAGGCCTACAATTTAACCATCACATACATAGGTGGAAGGTTTAGGATCGCGTTAATGGCCGCTTGTGGTGTACTTCTTACAGCTCCGGTGATTAACAGAGAAGCCATCCGCTGCACACTTCCCACATTAGTTAGGTATGTCGTATTTTCGAGCGCTTTCCACCAGACCAGGCATCCATATGTTAAGATGGGACAAACCACATAGCCAGTATATAATATGTGGTTTAAGTCCCCAGCTTTCGTCGATCGAGTTCTTGCAGCAACTACCATCACGTCTCCGGCCAGTTCTTCTCCTAGCAGATTTGAATGCTCAAAACTATATAAACAACTAAAAATCCGCCATAACATGCATAAGAACAATTGTTGCTATTCCGTATATGCTATCAGACCTAAGTTATCCCACACCCACAAAACTCAGCTGGCTATCTTGTGCGAACATTGGGTCACGAATAAATTAGTATGTCACCTTCCTATGGTCATCCTATCAGCAGAAACGCCGTGCACCGCGCAGGCATAAATACATAAGGAACAGGGTGTTAAGTCCTTAGTGGCGTCCAGAATGACTGCGATAGGTATGTTGCTGCTTGTTGTGCCAGAACATGTCCCAGTATGTCTCCAACTTAGTCGTCGGAATACGAGATGCCCCCCCCCCAGTCTACCCCAAAAACAACCAACGGAGCATCTAACACCACAAATTGTTGTTCATCGGCTCGGAAAGGCATCATTACTACAATTCAATTGCTACGGTCTCCGCAATAAGGTCAGCGAAATTGTGGACTTTATGCGTCGGAAAAACATCATGGTCGCCGTAATCCTGGAAAGAAAGCTCGCCGCCACCTGCAGCTTGCAACGTTGCGATGATTACAACGTTTTCCGAAAGCATCGCGGAAGAGGCGGAGAAGGAAGACTTTCCTTTATTATACATCAGCCTGCCCAGTACAGACCTATTTCGCTTGAGCTTGACTCTAGTGACTCATACATGAAATATATGGGGATAGGAGTAAAGTGTGGTACTGACGAGGTAGAGCTGCTTATTATACGTCTGATGCTGCGTTATATGTGTGATATTTTAAAAGCAATAACCGTCTGGTACTAGAGGACTTGAATGAGCTTTGGTATTCCCTCCTAGGCATCGACCAGAAGGGTACAGCGCTGGCCAAGCAAATGCTAGCTCCACATTTTTCACGCTGAACGAAGACATTCCTATTAGGGTAAAAGGAGATTGTCACAGCGAGCCAAATATCTCTATTGTGGCATCCGGTCTGATCTTGGTCTTGGTTTACACCACCTCCCTCCCTATCATCGTGTCTGTTAACATACCTCCCGAATTCGTAGGTTCAGGCCGTCGTACTTTTTTTAACCATGCAAAAACTGTTTGACAAGAATGTAGGGAATATACCAATCACCGCTTCTGACAGCTGAACTTTCTCTCAGATCCTCGGGTAACTGAGAGCATCTTCCGGGATATTATCACAGCTGCAGCCGTTCGCTACATGAAATTAGACCAAATTGCCCAGCAGAGTGGAAGGCACTAGTAAATGAGAGTGATGCGCTTTGTCGTTCGAACCCTGAATACCTAAGAGTTAGGGAACTTATTTAGTGGATAGACCACCTAAAGCAATGCAATATTAGTACAGTAAATTGTGGACAACGGTTAAATCACTCTCGAATCCGGGAAAGAAGGATGAGAGAACGGCTGTTACTTTTCACGGCGTGACAATGATACATCCGCGAACCTGTGTCGGTTATTTTAAACGGCAATTTATAGAGCACCCCGAGAGTGATAGGGCAAAAAGATTTTGGGAGGTACCACCAAGCGATTTTGCAGAAGTCATCCCAGAAGAGAAATCATTCAAAGCGTTGTGCCTACGCGGAACCTCGATGATAAGGCTTAAGCAACTGGATGGATAATTGACACGTATCTTCAATCTATCGTTAGCCACCCATATTGTATCAGTAGCTTGGAAAGTTCCCAGGGTGGCCCACCTACTCAAGCCAGGTAATGATGCCAACAGAGGTGAACCGTGCAGTCCTTTTTTCCTCCTGTTGCCAGAAACGAAGATTGCAGAGGCACTACACCTCCCCATGATGAGAAGTTGTTTCTCAGTTGCCCAACATCAGCATCGATTCGAGAAAATGCACAGTATGCATTACACGCCATATCTGCACATATCAGTAGAGGACTGAACCAGAACAGGCCGTGCGATCAAACAGTCACGGTGGCTTTTGACCTATGGGAGGCCTTCGAAACCGTCAAACTTCTCAAGACATACAGAAGACTGCGGATGATTACAGGATTTTGGCGTATCGGTTAAATGTCTACATAGCTGACTAAGTGCAGTTCTTCCATCTGAAGAATACGAAAATATTCGTCGCTAAATCCACTGCCACACTGTTCATCACTTGGACGGCTGGAATGAGGCTCCACCTGAACAAGATATTGGGTGTAACGTTCAGCAGCATGTTTAAGTTGTCCGGGCAAGTCACAGGAAGACCAGAGCTAGATCACAAATGGGAAAAAGGTTCTCAAATTACGGTTTACGTACTGACAAAGAAAGCTGATTGACCTCTTATAAATTAATAGGCCGGTATGTGGTAAGCAATGCCAGAATGTCTCCCCGAAGACTGCTACAGGGATCCTCCTCATGACACCAATGGACCACAACAAGATGTTGCCGATGCGATACCTGTTTTTTTGTCACTGTAAGCATCCCTGCCACAATATAGTGGGTGGCTACTCCAACCCAGGTAGTTAAGGAAAGATCTTCATGATCTGTAGGTAGAGAGATCCAAAGGTTCAAACGAGTAGCTCTAGATCAACTAGACAACTCCACCTCTCTTCCCATCATCGTTGCCACAGAGGAACGCCAATTGCCCAAGTAACAAGAATGGTTTTAGCCCAATTATGATCCGGAACAACCCCTTCAATCATGATAAGCAGGCCATCGGCACACGCAATGATCTAAAAAACGGTCGCTAACTCCCGCAGAATAGTATACATCATGCATCATGGGAGCTTGTGAGGGAATGCACTTTTTGAGAGTAGTATCGACCAAATCTGTGCAGACCATCTCACTAGTTGCCATAACACAATATCTCCTTTCTCCATGAAAGAGAAAACGCTTGCCTGACTCCCGATTTCAGGAAGTCAAAAATTTATCCTAAAAGTCCACCAACAAATCAAGGACGTTTCTCAGTATATTCTACACATGCATCCGTGTTCATGGTACCTCTGCAGCCCTTATTGAGCCTCGCAAGCATAATCCTCTCTTCCAGGCATAGGGATACGAACGAGGGTTACTCCTTAAGGCCTCGACATACAAGAAGCATGTCATTCTTGCTTAAGCCATATCTGGTAAATGACTAAAGACCAAGTTCGACCTAATTTAAATGTGATTCTGAAATCTTTTTATCAGGTCGAACTTGGTCTTTAGTCTTTTATCAGATATGACTTCAGCAAGAATTCGAGGCTTCTTATGTGTCGAGGCCTTTACACAGACGAATTACTTATTACTTTCCAACCAGCTAATACCTGGTAATTTACTAACCGATGCTGTGGCATAGAGAAATTAAGTTTACCACCTTGGAAAGAAAGATGCCTACATTCCACACGTCTCCGATGCGGTTGTCGTTTTTCCAATATGCAACACCTATAAATCAGTCTAATGCTTCGATTCTCCAGGAATCATCACTATTGTTCTGTATAAATCTTAAATCTCCAGCATTACGCAAAGTCAAACATTGATTCGCTCAATCATACGACCAAATATCCGCGTACTCGGTCAAGGACTACATAATTTACGCTTCTCATCCACTTGTTCAAAATGCTGGCGTAGTCATCTAAAGTGCCTTGAAGGACACTAATGGTATAACTAACTAAAAGAGTTTGCATAATGGTCCCGGTTACCAGGTTAGCTATCATTTGCAGTGTCACGTCAACCCATACGTTTAACAATTCTCCTCTCGTGAGGTTCACATGGGCAGGCGTTTAGGTCGTTGTCTTTGAGAATGACAAAGAAAAAGTTGTATTTGAGTGTAAACCAATGCTTAACGGACAATTACTCGCAAGAAGCAGTACTGTACCCATATACCTAAGATAAGGCTACAACGCCAAGTTTACTTTAAACAAGTAAGAAAGTAACAGTCAGCTGTGCCGACAGGGATATACCCTCAGTCTCGGACCTATCTATAGATTTTTTTTGAGTTTTGGGCCAATTCAGGAATTTTGGATTCGACCACCCAAAAAAATTTTACAGTCTTAACTAGGGCCGCATAGAAATTTAGAAACGTTTCCATGCGAGTTCTTAAGCGACACTTGTTCCAAACTTAGTGTGGGAGGCAACCGAAAGGGTGGGTCGATATAGTCACTATTCTGACATAATTCGAGGCTGTAAGAAATAACAAGATGTACAATGTCTCCAACTTTGTCGTCGGAATACGAGATGCCACCCAGTCTACTCCAAAAACAACCAACGCAGCCTCTAACACCACAAGTTGTTGTTCAGCGGTTCGGAAAGGCATCATTACTGCAATTCAATTGCAACGGTCTACGCAATAAGGTTAGCGAAGTTGTGGAGTTTATGAAAAACATCATGGTCGCCGTGATCCTGGAAACAAAGCTCGTTGCGATGATTACAACATTTTGCGAAAACATCGCGCAAGAAGCGGAGAAGAAGACTTTCCCCAGTACAGATCTATTTCGCTTGAGCTTGACTCTAGAGATATACCCTCAGTCTCGGACCTAAAGAAAAAAAGGAAATACAATACTTCTAACGTCTATAGAATTATTTTGAGTTTTGGGCCCATTATGGAAGTATGGATATGACCACCCAAATATATTGTACACTCTTAACTAGGGCCACATACACAACATGTTCCCATAAATTTAAAAACGTTCCCAGGCGAGTCCTTAAGCGGCACATGTTCCAAACATGGGAGGTAACCGAAAGTGTGGTTCGATGTAGTCACTATTCGTACATAATTCGAGGCTGTAAGAAATAATACGATGTACAATGTTTGGACCAAATCGGTTTCTCCCTTCTATGGTTATCATATGTACTACCCTGTTTAGTTGGTGTCGACAAGCTTTTTAGAGATTTCGTGCCATTGTCTTAGGATGTATGGACTTGCTCTTCGTCGTAATAGGGCCCGCAAGAAGAACTTTGTGGAAAAAATAATCAAAACTAGCTGAGACGAGCTGCACTTATCCCCAAATTTTGTGTAGGATGTACCCGAGGGACTGGACCGATAAAGTCCGTATTCAATCCTGAGACATGACTAGATGAAATAATACGATGTACAAAGTTTGAACCCATAAAAAATGCCGTTAAGGATTTTTGGAGCTTTTGGGACATAATCTCATAATCCCGTCGTAAAGGGGGCTGCGAAGACAACCTTTTGAAAAAATTTCGAAACGATACGAGAGGAGCTCTTAAATTTCACATTTTCGGAATTTTGTGTGGGAGGTACCCGAAGGACCGATATAATTTCGAACACGATCTATGCCTGGATGTAATATTACCATATGCAAAGTTATGACCAATTCGGTAACTTCCTTCGAGAGTTATCGTGCGCACCATTTAGCGAACATTTTTGAACTTTTGGGGAGATACCGGAGGTAAGATTTTCGAACATAAACTAAGTTTGGACAAAATGTTGGACAAGATCGATTGCTTCGTTGGAGAGTTATTGTGCTCACCAGCCACCCAAACAGACATACAGACCGATGGACGACTCCAAATTGTCTGAAACATATTTCGTCTAAACTCATTATTTCGATGAGGCACATGTTTGGTTGTATCAAAGTGTATACCCTCTTAAGCCTAAAGACTGAGGGTATAAATAGATTCTAGCCAACAACTTCTTCCCAAACTCCTTGGCTGCCCTTAGCTACTTAACAGAATGGTTTATTCAATGTCGCTACCCACAATTACTATAGCACGGTCACAAACCACATCCCGGCAACCCCCTAACATAGCCATCGCTAAAATAAGGTCCTTTTATCAAAGCGAAAGACGTAAAACATTCACGCTATTGTTTCACATTCCCCTCGCCATCCACGTTCCATAAAGAACGATACCATTAAAGCCCTCTAATGCCGAAATACCTGCAGTTTATGGGGCTATGGCATCAGAAGCGAAATGGCTAGCCCCATCACAGTGTCGACAAACTCAAGTACATACCGCGCATCCGATGATATATATAGAGAGGTGTCTAGATCAAGAGACGTTTGAATTCTGTCTAATAATTGTTCCACAAACTTCTCTGATATCAATGAGTGCACCCCGATTCATATAAGCTCAATGATGTGGGACCTACAGTTTATCGCCGATTCCGAACGGCGTGTCCTAAGACACCACTTGAAGAGAAGTTTTACATGGCTGAAATACTCAGGAAACGTCGCCAACATTACTGAGGGGTATTTTGCAACTGTTAAAAATTTTATGTAGCCTAGCCGGGGAATCGGACCACGACCTTTCGTGCATGGCGGGTGTGCATACTATTACACCCATTGCGTTATGTCTAAGTGCAACAAATCTGAACTATTTAATATACTTGTAGTCTATGTACGGAGACTTACATCACTCTCCCCAGGATAAGATTAAATCTGGCCTCAACAACTAGTACTGCCTTCCATGGAGCAATAAAAAGTCGCATACTACCTCTACGGACATTACAACCTTCAAGTTCATTTTATGAAAACATTTTTTTAGAATGCCATTACCTTTGATCCCAGCTTGTCAGTCACAGAAACCTCAATGCCAACAACATCTTTCGTTCGGCATATGGAATACCAGCCACCGTTACACCAAAGAACACAATATTAGGCAGAGCGTAGACACAACCTACCCAGTGTCAGAATCAGTTGCAGGGAGAATCAATCCAACAGAAAAAAATTAAAACAGTTAACATAACTTTAAAAACGTTCCACGCAGAAGTCTCAACAGATTCCCAATATCTACTTTACTACAGTCCAATATTCACGTATACGCGGATTAAGCAACAACTTTTCCACGTAACTAACAGATTCAGTTCATTATTCGAGCTGCACAGAAAAAGTCGTTGTTGTTTTATTCGAATCGTTTTAGTATTTTTTCGCTATGCTACAAAAACACGTCCAATCATTCGGGCTGCACAACTGCAAGAGAATTTCAGAGTCTTCTCTTATGATTGCAGTTCGATGCCACGTTTTACACCCTGAACTTTGAGGCTAACAAGGGTGTATACACGTTGATACGATAATAATTGAGGTACCTCCCGTGCAAAAGTTCAAAATTTTCTCTTAATTTCAGTTTCAGAGCTATTCGACGATTGTTTCGAATTGATTCTGATTTCAATTACATAATTTGCTTGCTTTCTGACTAGTGACCCGAAACCTCTCAGCTAATATTAATCATCTTCTTTATTTAATTTCAGGAAAAGAAGAAATCGTGCCAGTGTACGGAAACCTCCAGTTCTTATTCAGGACCAACAATATTTTCATCCAGTTATTCCAGTTCATATGCCGGACCACAGTAGGTTATGTCCAAAACAAGAAATAAAAAAGTAAACTAAAATATCCCGTTAACTTTTCCCCCTTTTTTCTCTTTCCACTTTAGGACCAGTTATGTATCATCCTCCTACAAAGATAATTCACCACCTGCCGATCCGATTAGCGTTAGCCTAGCCGTACAGGCTGGCAAGGCTATTGAAGTTCCCGAAGCCAAATTATCCTATGGATTTGTACAAAAACCCATTGATGGCTTACCCAAAATCTTTATGTCTTCGGTGAATGAAGAAAATCTCTACGCACTGAATAGTGAAGTTATAACACTCAAGAAAAAGGTGCCCCTTTCTAATGCTAAAGCTGTGGAAGATGAATATCCCGAGGTGGAAGATGAAGAGCCCAGTAATGCCGAAGAAGAAGATGATGAACCACCCCGTTTGACATACAAACAGTTGGGTTATGTTCCAGAAGAATATAAAAATCCCACCTTTGAAGAAGTTCGTTCTTCGTATTCCTCCTCTTCGACAAATGTGGAAAGTGAACGCACAGTTGTTCGTGGTAAAGTTTCGGTAGACTGCGGTTATAAACCGGGACGTATTGCAACATATCGAAAATCGAAACATGGTTTTTTGCGATGTCATGATGACCTTCATTAAATGTGGTTGAAAGTTCTATTGTTTGTTGTTGTAGTAATAAGCATTTAGTTTATAAGAAACGAATTTAGTTGTTGTAATTTATTTGTAAATAAAATTAAGCGAATTTTTGTACTCTGTTGAAAAAAGTTTAATGTTTTTTTCGTAACAAATTGAACTTACTTAGCTGGCCGATTACGGAACATTTGTTCCATAAGCCGATCTTAGAAAAAATCTCCAATTCCCTCTGTTTGTTGCTTCTCTTATTTCAGAACTGATGTTGTTTGTTGTGTTTATGGCGGTGCCGAGGTAGTCGAAGTCTTTTACTACCTCAAAATTATAGGAACAGTTGGTCCGAGCTCTATGGACGCATTGCGCGTCGACACCATCCACTTGGTCTTTTAGCCGTTTACCCCCACACCCACTTTAGCAGATCCCCTTTCGACTTTTTCAAAGGTATCTGTTAATTCCTTTACCGATCTCCCATGATGGCAATGTCATTGACATAAGCAAGTATCATATGGCTGTTTGTATATATTGTTCCAGTTCTTTTGACCTTCGCATCTCGTATAGCCTTTTCCAGCAGAATGTTGAATAAGTCACACGGGAGGCCGTCTCCTTGTCTGAAACCTCTTTCGTACTAAACTCTTCGGAGAGGTTCTATCCTATTTTAACTGAGGACGGGTATCAGTTAATGTAATTCTGTAACGTAAGGACTCACTAAGGACTATTGATAGGCTTGTAGTAAGGTAACTAGCTGCTAGAAATGATCGGGAACGATGATGTTGATTGATGTTTCAGTTTCGACGATGTTCGTTAATAACGAACTGCGTTGATGATCGGGAACGACGAGCCTTATTGACAATCGGGTTCTGCCCTGGTTGTGGCGACGAAGCTGTGTGGCGTACGATTTAACGATGATCGGGAACGTGTTGATTGCTGATCATTTGGCTGACGACGATATGATAGGATTCGAAAACTCGACTAACGTCGACTGACGATGATCGTGAACTCGGCTGATGAAGGACAATGATCGATGACAGCTGTCGATAAACGGGAACGAAGAAGTTGGTTAAGTCTACGATTTAGTGATGATCGGGAACGTATTGATTGAGCTCGGCTGATGAAGATTGGGCACGACGATGTGATAACTAACCAACGCTACAATAGTTACTGCTACGATCTTCCTGTGGGGGCAGACTACTGAAGTACCTGTGTGGGACGGAAAGTGAAGCTTCCAGGTGAGACAGACGAAAACGACGAAAACTAAAATACTTGAGGTTAAGCTGGTATGAAGTGTATGGCAATTATTGTGCATTGATTACAGCAAGCGAATGACTTCAATCCATGACAGTTGCAGATGAATGTGCGTTAAGTGAATGCTGATCCACTGCTACTGTGATGTTAGGGTAGACCGCTGGTGTTGTTATATGTATGTGAAAATTTTCACGTTACAATTCTACAAAGCCGAATGAGCTTTGAAGGGTATTTGAACGTAGCGGGCTGTCGAAGGCTGTTTTATAATCGACAAAATGGTGGTAGGTGTGGATCTCCATCTCTTAAGTCTTCCCAAAGATTTGCCGCAGGGCAAATATTTGGTCAATGGTGGATTTGCTAGGTCTAAAGCCGCTCTGATAGGGTCCAATTATTTCATTGACCATAGGCTTTAGTCGCTCGTACAATAATGAGCCAGGGGCTTTGAACGTAGGGACTCTTGAAGGTGGTAGGTGTCGATCTGCATCTCTTGAGTCTTCTCAAGGTCAATGGTGGATTTGCTAGGTCTAAAGCCGCTCTGATACGGTCCAATTATTTCATTGACTTTAGTCGCTCGCACAATAGGTAGCAGACGTATGCCCCTGTAATGGAGCACACAGTCTTGTATCCCTTCTTGTGGACGGGACATAGGATGATGAATACAAATTATCAGCGTGTCGCCTCTGGTTTTGAACAGCTTGACTGGTAAGCCATCGGCTCGTGCTACCTTATTATTCTTTGCCTCATCTTGGCTGGGCGGTATACATTCAATACCATTTTCTGGGATTGGGTCTGTGGTATCTTCGCCGTCTTCGGTACTATCGGATACCAACAGTTTGGAAAAATGTTCTTTATATATTCTGAGCACGCTATCTGTATCAGTTACCAAATTACCTTGCTGGTCTCTACAGGAGGTTGTGCCTGTACCAAAGCCATCAGTTGGATGCTACACTCTTTGGTAGAACTTTCGGACTTAATTCTGGCTTCTATACATGTCGGTTTTTTCAGTGAGTGATTTCATTAAGCAATTGGGCCAGTTGAGTGTAATATGCTGTGGCTATCTGTTGTGTTTGCAGCTTACCGATGTCCAACTTCCGAGTTGTGTCTGTTCGTGCTTTATTTGCAACGTTTAGACGGGTACGTAACTTTGCTGCAACAAGGCGGTGCAGTGAGCCTAAGTTTGCTCCTCGGAACGGTCGTACATACAACACGATCCATGAATGCCTTCCATCTATCACAAAGTGATCAATTTGAATTCTTGTTCTTCGATTTGGAGACAGCCAGGTGCTCTTATGAATATATAGATATTCTCCTTTCCTTTTTTGCCATTACAATGGTCATATGTTTCTTTGATCTGTTCGTCCTTGTGTTGTAGAATTTAGCTTTCATCCGCTGATGAGACGTAAGAAAGCTACGGGAAAAAACAACGGTACGATGAATGCAATGAATGTAAACAAACAGAAGGATTCCCGTACCAATCACACAACGCGACAAACTTTTCAGCTTCTCTGAATCGTTTCATTCTCACAACCAAAACAAAACCACAAACTTTTCAATGTAAAAATATGAAAACCGTACGATTGCTCAAATGTTCTTCAGCTATGCTTTGCCGAGTTGTTTCATTCACCACCGAAACAAACAGATTTTTTGGCAAACGTTTGCCGTGCGTTATGGTCAATGACACACACACATGTGATTGCATAACAACCCTATAAAATAACATCAACATACCACAGCGAATATTTAATCAACCACCAAACGTTTTTCATTTATTCACATGTGTTTAGTACTATTTAGTTTTCTATCTGCTCTTGTGGAGTTGAGTACTTTTTGCTAATCGTTTTGTTCGCACTCACGAATGTAAACAAAACGAAACTAAACAGCGAACTCCGCCAGCGTGGGTTATGTTTCGTTTATATTGTTCCTATGGAAAATACGAAACGATTGGAAATGTTATTTAAAGTATTTTTACGTACGCTGGTTAGATGTTATTCATCAACGTCAACTGAGGAACTCAACTTTATTTCGAAATTATTCTTAACTCTAACCCTTACAATCTAAAACATAAATAGACGTACAATTACAAATGCATAAATACATAATTTCTGATCGATCCTTTTCTATTTTTAACACAACTATTTTGAACACGGAATTTACTATATTATTTATGGCCGACAGTTTTGTTATCTTTAAACATAAACTCTTGGCACACATGCATAGAAATCTACCTGACTCCATTTACAACACCACAGCACTAACCTACTAAGAGCAGACTATCAGGATGTGGCAGTCTTTTCCTCTCTGAGAAGTACTATTTGCAATGAAGGTGAATTCCATGAAGATATAACGGACCGTATTAATAAAGCCCACAATGCCATTCACTCTGTGTACAGAATTTGGCGGTCAAAAAAATCATTTCAACCAACACGAAACTTAAAATCTTCTACAGCAGCGTAAAATCATTGTTATTGTATGGCTTCTGCGAATATTCTGGCCAAATTGGTTAATAAATACCTAGCTACTAACACTAGTAAACCGCAAGTCCATGATATCTGTTCCAGAACTTGGAAGAATCTACGATTTTTTACTACGGTAACATTTTTTCCTTTATGTTACCAGAAAAAATAGTAGATTCGTGCAGTTCTGGGACAGACCCATTTTGTACTGTTTTTTACTATTTGTATTACTAGGCGTTTACACCAGGGTTTCGGAGTCGGAGTCGGAGTCTACGAGTCGGAGTCGAGCAATTTTGCTGGAGTCGGAGTCTGAGTCGAAAAAAATAACTCGACTCCGACTCCGGGCGAAATTTTTTCCACGTTATAGAAATACAACATTAAATTTGGAACAAGAACATTTTTTTAAAAATCATTATGTATTTTAAAAGAAAGGTATAAGAAAACATATATGCAAACAGTATATTGTACTAAGTTAAAGGACAATTCACAGGATATTTACTATCCTCTGAAGTGTAGTCTATTCATCCCTATTTTGTTGATCCAATCGATTCTTTACAGTTTTGCAAACAAAAGTAAAGTTATATGACAATCGAATTAAGATTGGACCTTTAACCTCTTTCGTCACAAGTATTACTGGTCTTCTCACAAAGGTCTATTGGTGTTCTTATCTTGTTTTTTTATGAGAAGTCATTCTTGTTTTCTATTAAAGACATTGTGGTCTCTATGGGAAATCTTATCTGGGGGAGGAAAAATTCCTTTTCGGAATGAAAGCCCCAATTGAGAACCCCAAAGGATCCCATAGCTGAAATTTCTGAAAATAGCTTTATATCTCTGTTTGGAGATATTGCTTCATAATTTTTAGATGACATGTTTTCAGTTAAATAGAATGAGGAAACTTTCTGCGAAAATGTGCTGTCCTACCTCAGTTCCTTCCATATCCTTTTTGTTCTTGAACTCAAATAGTAAAACCAAATGAAATTTTCTACAAAAATTATCCGCCAAAAATTATATGTAGGTTTCCCATTTCGATGAAATCGATATTGTCAAGTTTTCATTGTCCTTTATCAGTTTTACACATTACTTTCCCAAAAAAAAACGTATGTTTATGTATTTCGGTAAATTTCGCAAAAATTCGGATGGTTACCCTTCTGAATTAGGGCATCATAAATTCGGTGTTGGTCAACGACAGATTCATACCGCCATAACTCAGAAATCTGACAAACGGCGAAACTTTCTTCTAGGATTCATTATATACTCAATGAGGGATTTAGATGTAGACATTAAAATAACCGGATCTGTCCACCAGAAACAGATGTAGTTCATGTGTATCCGAGTTTTCTACACAATCAGTAGCATATAAGAAATTCAATGAAATACATAATCATAGAGTTTTTATGAGGAAGAATCGGGTAAAATTGGTAAAGGACAATGAAAACTTGACAATTTCGATTTCTTGTCCTAGTGGACCGACCCTACATAAAATTTTCCTAGCAACATTTTTGTAGAATATTTTCATGCACGAAATCTCACAATTATCCACTCAATACACAATTATCCACTCAATACCAAAGTTCAAAATGCGAGCGCTGACTTTTAGTTTAAGGGGTGATCCCTACTTATAAATTTCAGAAAAAAGTAGAATGTATAAAAAGCATACAATATGTGATCAAATTTTTAAGTCGATCGGAACAATTGGTTTATTGGTCATGAATTGCTTATAATTTTTATTGCATGTAGTCCTTATGATTTGTATTGCCCTTTCATTTTCACATATTTTGAAAGCTTAAAGATTTTCTCACGTGGGAGTATAAAAAAGGAAAACTTTCTAACTTTGCTTTTTTTCAATGTAAGATTCGGCAGAAACAATATTGATATGTTCGAATGTATTCGAACGAATGCCCTTTCTAATGAATATGTAAGGAAAGACTATCACATTAGTCTATATAGGCCAAAATATAGGAAAAAGTTAAAAATTTGTACCTATTTTATTCATTATAAGTGGTATAGGAATTCACTCTCGGAGTCGACCCGGAGTCGGAGTCGGAGTCGTGAAAAAACTCGTCTGGAGTCGGAGTCGGAGTCGAGCCAAAAATACCTCGACTCCGAAACCCTGGTTTACACCATACACTTTGTCTTCAAATACAACTCTGATTTACTAACACATACATACAATTGTCGGCTGTCTTCCAGTTGTCCATCATTTTTTCATAGACAATAAAATTAATAAATTTTTGACATTATTATTAAAATAAGTGAGATAATAATTGAAATGTATTGAGAACAAAAGAACATGAACACAAAAATATATATGAAGGGAAGCAAAAATAAATCGATGATTTTCATTAAAGGGGAGTACACACTAACAGTCAAAACTGACAGTCAACGTACTTTAAGTACAATTTTCCGGCAAATAACAACTTTTATTTAGCTAAAAACGTTTGAAATACAATATTTACGGTATTATTTAGAGATTATAAAAGAAATTTTTTTAATTAGGTTTTGATATTCACGAAATAGACCTCGATGACTGTCAGTTTTGCTTGTCAATGTGTACTATACTTAATAGTTTTACAACTGTTTTTGCAATTGTCGGGACGCATACGTCACACAGGCTAGTTTTGAGATTTTGACAATCAATACATGAAGTCAACTGTCCTGTCATGTGTAAACGGAGGGTTATAAAACGTTAAAAGAAATAATTTTAAATAATGGAATTTAAATAATGGAATTAAAACAGTGATGGCCACCAACAACAACTTTCCTATGCCCGCGGGCATACGACACACACGTACACTGTAAACACATTCGTTCGGTTAATGCATAGTCTACGTTTCCATCATGGCACAATCATACAGGTACCCGCATCAGCCCAGCTGAAGTACTGTAAGCTGTCAAAAACGTTGTTGTAATTGAAAACACAAAATTAAAAAACAAAAATTTAAAAGAACAAGGCTTTGCCGACAGAGATATACCCTCAGCCTGTGTATATTGAAACCATTTTTCCCAAAATACGTATGTATTTAGGGGGTTTAAAAATTTTGGGCGTTTGAACAGAAAAAAAATGTTGATTAGGATTAGAGGAGATACTAAAAGGAATGGATCGACTTTGGCCGTTATGGAAGTGGATCTCCAGCCACAACATATAGTGCCATAGGGGGTTTTTACACTCTTCGGGCTGTTTGCTCAAGAAGTATGGACTTGCCCCTAAAAATACTTTTACCATCGTAAATGAGGCAGCGAATGCAAGTTGATCAACAAAGTGATTCGATATCAGGTCTTAAAGTGAACTTATCCGAAATTTTGTGTGGGAGGTACCGGATGGAGTGGACAAATATAGTCCATATTTGAACCTGATCTCTATCTAGTAGATATATTAGGATGTGTAAAGTATAGACTAACTCGGCCACTCCCTTCAAGAGTTACCGTACGAAAAAATTTTCTGAACATTTTTGAACTTCTGTGGGGGAGATACCTGAAGCAGTGGACCGATATGGCTTATCTTCAAACTTAAACTATGTTTGGACAAAACATTACTAAGGCCATATTGTGGACCGAATCGGCAGATCCGTTCGAGAGTTATCTTGCGCTCCAGCCACCTCACACGGTGTCATAGGAGTTTTTTGCAACTTTCATTATATTTTCTCAGGAAGTATGGACTTGTCCCTGATGAAACTTGTACCGTCGTATGGAGGGCAGTGAATTCAAGTTGCTAAAACAAAAATCAAAGCGATTCGAGAGATGGCCCTAAACTGGATTTTTCTGAAATTTTGTGTGGGAGGTACCTGAAGGAGTGGACCTATTGAGACCATATTGGAACCTCATATTACTCTGGTAGAAAGTTTACGCTATACAAAGTATGGACCAAATTGGTCACTCCCTTCAAGAGTTATCGTGCGCACAAACTTTCCGAACTTTTTCGAACTTTTGTGGGGGAGGTACCGGAAGGAGTGGACCGATGTAGCTCATCTTCGAACTTAAACTAAGTTTGGGCAAAATATTACGAAAGCCAAAATTTGAACCGAATCGGTTCATCCGTTCGAGAGTTATCGTGCGCTCCAGCCAGCAGGACAGACAGACAGACGGACGGACATGACTAGATCGACTCCAAATTGCCTGAAACACATTACGTCCAAACATACTTGGGGTCTAAAACCATTATTTCGATGAGGCACATTTTCATCGTATCAATTGCTGTTGTAATTCAACCAGAAAGACTATTTATTGTGTAAATCTTTAGAAAAATTTTGAAATAATGTCGGACTTTGATTCATTGAGCTCCTCATCGGGTGACAAGGAATTGCAAGAATTCCTTATGATTGAAAAACAAAAGGCGCAAGTAAATGCACAGATCCACGAATTCAATGAAATCTGTTGGGATAAATGTATAGGTAAACCCAGTTCTAAATTGGACAGTGCAACCGAAACATGTCTGGCCAATTGTGTGGATCGTTTTATTGACACTTCATTGCTGATAACACAACGTTTTGCCCAATTGTTACAAAAGAATCAATAAGCGCGTAATCATGCACACCATCTAAAAAAACAGCCCAACTAACGACAGTACAATAATTCCTTGATGGAATTTTATAGTAAACAAAAACTTCAACCGCAACTTCATATTAGATATGTTTTAGGATATTCCATAAAGAAGTAACTGAAAACAAATTGCTTTCATTTTTATTATGTTGAGAATTAGTGAATTGTAAATTTTATTTTGATTTTTTCATGTTTTTGTTTTATTTGAAAACAAATAAAATTTACTAATTAAAATAAAAAAAAAAAAAAAAAAAAAGTGTATATACCCTCCTTAGCCTAAAGGCTGAGGGAATAAAAATCGTGAATTTTTGACGGATTTTTGTAATAATGTAATGTGAAAAAATTGTGTGAATCGCATTATTTTTGGGAAACATTTTTGTCATTTCACAGTACTGAATTCGTTTTTGTTGTAGTTGTTGGCTGATGCATCTACCTGGTAATTGTGCCATGGTTTCCACTCACACTAGCGCAAGTTATAATCTGCAAATGTGTGTTTTTGGCCATCACTGATTTAAAATAAAAGGCAAAACTTAAAAATACGTAGGCAATTTTTTCACTATCTCGGGGTCACTATGTCAGCACAAAACAAAAATTAATTAATTTAATTCGCATTGTTTTACGAAACTTGGTCCACAACAAACACCATAACACAAAAACAAGTGAGCAAAGGCTATAGTCGGGATGGGACCGACCATGTGATAACTACACCACTACCCCTACCCCTGTGCATAAGCTTTTCACTGGTAAACATTTCGTTTAGGGAATATAATCCGACTACCACCAAAAATAATATGCCTCTTTCTCTCTGGGACACCCATAAGCAACCAAAATTTCGTGATCATCCGATCAAAATTACGACCTGTAGCTGACAGAGGTATTGGCTTTGAAATAAAACGTAGACCTTTTCTCCAAATAAGTTTTTGCCCATTCCGACCCCTGAATATTATCCGACCCTCATTAAAATCAGTAGGCTTCTTCCTCTGTGGGACCCCCATTAACCTCCAAAATTTCGTGACGATCCGAACAAATTGCGACCTGTAGCGTGATTACAAAAAAATCGGAAAATGAGATGCATTATCGACTATTGCCATATATCTGCTATTTGACCACCTACGACAACCTACTTTACATCGTTGTAAAGGTGATATTTTCTACTTTTTTGCCAGGTTTTGCTTTAGATATACCTCTTAAAGAAACAGAGATATTGGCTTTGAAATAAAACGTTGACCTTTCTCCAAATAAGTGTTTTGCCCATTCCGACCCCTGAATATTATCCGACCATCAAAATCAATAGGCTTCTTTCTCTTTGGGACCCCCATTAACCCCCAAAATTTCGTGACGATATGATCAAAATTGCGACCTGTAGCGTGATTTCCAAAAAAAAAAAAATAGAAAAATGGGATGTATTACCGACTATTGCGATATCTCCGTCATTTGGTTACCTACGCCGACCTAGTTTGCATCATTGTAAAGACGGGATCTTCTTCTTCTTTTGATCACCTACGAGCACCTACTTTACATTGTTGTTTGATCACCTAAGAGCACCTACTTTACATTGTTAGAAAGGTGATATTTTTTACTTTAATTGTCAGGTTTTGCTTTTGGTATACCCCATATACAAGCTGAGATATTCGCTTTTGAAAAAACGTTGTCTTTTTATCCACCTAAGTTGTTTGCCCTTTCCGACCCCTAAATATTATCCGACCATCACCAAGATCAATTGGCTTCTTCCCCTCCGGGACCCCCATCAACATGCAAAATTTCGTGACGATCCGATCAAAATTGCGACCTGTAGCGTGATTACAAAGTTTAGATGGACAGACGGACGGACACACATAGCCAGATCGGCTCAGCTCGTCGAGACATTCATTTTGGTATATATAAGTATGGATCTACGACCATTATTTCGATGCGTTACAAACTTTTTGGACAAAACCAACTTATAATACCCTCCCCACATAGTGGTGTAGGCAGGGACGTACGCAGGGGGGGGGGGGCACAGGGGGCCCGGGCCCCCCCGAAATGGTTTAGTGGACCAAAAATTCCTTTAGCTACTGTAACAGATCATTAGCTTTTTCTTTCTCATAAAATAATCTTATGTTTGGATATTTCAAATGAAAACATACATTTTCTGAAGTTTCTGTACGGAAAATGTACTTCGTTAACAAATTTTGTAAGAAATAATTTCGATTTTTAACTTTTTGCTTGAAATTTTCAAATTTTTCTGTATTACGGCTTTATGCCAGTATCAAAAAAAAAAAATAAATAAATGAACTCGGAGTTCTGTAATGATTACACTCCATCTTTGCTAGTTCATTTTTGAGGTTTATGGTATCCTGTATCAAAAAATATGACGAGTTCAATATTGTGGGAAGGGAAGTGCATGAAATGGGGTTTTCGTGGACTATATATCGAAAACCAATTATATATTTATTTCGACAAATTTGTTGTTCACATTCTTTATGGTATTGAGGTAATACTAGGTACCACGGAAATAATATAAACAACTTTATGTCCAGCTTCCGTCAAATATTAAAATTTGCGTATGGTAGATGATTGCAGAAATAATTGTTCACAGTTTTTCCTTCAGCTTGTAGGGTTTTCATTTGATCGGTTTGTTGAAATCTGATACCTCTATTCCTTTTTTAATTTGATTATATCACAAATGTTGTCAAATATTTCATATTCCATTTCAAAAAAAAGTGTTAAATTTTTTTTCGCGCTACATCAAGGATTTTTGGTACATAGGTTAAGAAACAAATTCCCAGTACGAATCCGCTCGCGAGCCAGTTTTTTGTTGATGCGGACAAAAGTTATGGCGGTTTTATTTTCGTTTTAAAGAAAAAAATTATTTTAAAAGCGCTAATTATTTTACCGCGAGCAATTGCTACTAAAAAGGTTATCTGGAAGTGCCTTGAGTAAGTATATTGCATAATATTTGTTAAATGTTACTCAGTACTCGCGAAATGTGTAATAACTTGATAAATTATGTAATGTAAGTCAACTTTTTTCAAAATAAAGGTCCATTTACCCGCTATAAAATTACGATAAAATTCGTATGGAAGAAAAACTTCACGGCGAATCAAATGAGACTGAAGTCATACAGATTGGTATTAAAGTTTCGATGTCACAGCCAAAATAAACACATATTTTGGTTAAAAAAATATTTTTTTGTTTGAAAAAATATTTTTTCACATTCATTATGTAGTATAAAATTTTTTAAAAATCTTTAGGAATACTTCCTTCATTTTGCTTAAATCTCCCATTAAAATATACGGATTTTGCTTTATAGACATTCATATCAAAGCTTTCCTATTGAGGAAGATAATTGGGTTGCTGAGGATATATCTCAAGGCTTCTGAAATGGAAATAGAGGTCACATAACCCATTTTAATTTATATGCATCTTAAAATACGTATAAATCGCGTAATTATCAAAATCATTTTGTCCGCATGTGATTTTCATGTACAGCAAGACCATATCTTTTAATTTGTATATATTTTTCGAAATATAATTTGGACGCTAAGATGTAGCATCGGCTGCATCTTAGCACTAAAAACCTATAAAATATCGCTAATTTGCGCAAAGTGAATACAATTTTTGTCCGCATCCGATTTCAATGTCCACCATGAAAGTCTACATTGATATATATCTGTTTGAAGGCGATCAATCAAGAACCGTGCATGTAGCATCACACACTATTTTTGGTATAAAATGAATTAGGCTCCCTTATCAGTGAAGTTTTCAAATCTCTGTTTCCGCTAAAACGAAGATGCTGTACTAGTTGTTTCATTGCAGCAGAAACGAACTGCAGAAAACCCGATAAAATACGCGATATTTTCAAAAACATTTTTAGGTGATTTTTCTACTTTCGAATTTCTCGTAACTCGCGTTTTAGTAGATGGATTTTCACGGACAATGATTTATTGGATCCGGAACGTAAAAAACTAAAATGTACAATCAATATGATTTTTAGAAAAATGTTCGCACAAAATTTCCGTATTTGGATGCAGATTTCTATGAAGCTGTGTAGACTACATTCACGACACATATATTAAATAACTCAGAATCGCGAGTTCTACAATCCTATATACGATTTTTTGAAAAACCTGTTTGCGGAATGAAATTAGAAGAAAATGTCAAAAAAAACACTGTAAATCTGGCTTCAAAATGTCAGCATCATTTAATGGTAGAAGCAGATCAAATTTTGAAAAGTAATACATTAGTGAGGTGATCCTTATTTAGTTTGCTTCTACTTTTATTTTGACAGGAAAATCGGGAAAAGTTTGGTTTATTCACAAATCAATAGAAAAGAAAAAAAGACACGTTGGCTTCAACCCATTTTTACCTATTTGTTAACATAAATATAGCCACAGCTTCCACGCAAATTAACTTTTGATGCTAATATTTTTTGCCACGTCCAAAAACATCTCATTTTAGACAAAAACATTTAATTTGTGTAATATACAATCACAAGTCGCGTGTTCTAAAAGGGTAAACCTTGGCTTCAACTATGTTAAACTTTCAAAAACCAGATTAATATATTATTACAACGAACTTCCTTAAAAATACTCAGACAAGCATTTAGCCCAGTCCGCCTCTATGGCTGGAGACTTGGTCCAAATTTTAAAAACATTAAACATTTTTTCTCGGGTAAATATTATGTAAGGTTATCCGCACAATAGCAGTAGACAATTTTCAATTGGAATTATTCGATGTCGGATGTATTCAATTTATAGAAATAACTTAAAAGATATTAAAATACCTTGACATATTAAAGTATACCAAATTCCAATTAAAAGGTTTATAAGATGTTAATATGTAATGTATGGGCGACAAAGATTTGTCCGCTAATTACTTTTTGAAAAATGGGTCTAAAAAAGGGCGATATCTCGATATGCATTAAAACATAGATCTATTTTAACCACTTTCAGCATAGAGGTTCCCCAACCAAAAAAAAATCCAAAAATCCTTATTATAGCCAATATTATTAGAAATTAAATTAAGATCTTCGAATACTGAAAATCTAGTGAAAACAATTGCGGATATTACAAATTCTGAGATATACCAAAATGTGAGCATATGTGGTGTACAACTTACAAATACCGATAACCATACCGAACGTGGTCTGATATGGTAATTTTCAATAAAAAATATCCAAGAACTAATATATAATATATATTTTTCTGTACCAAATTCCAAATTTGTATTTTAATTTTTTTTAACTCTCTCTTCACTGATTTTATACACCTTGTCTCAATAATTGTTAAAAAATCGACTAAAAGCCTTTAAAATAGCGCTATGTCACCTTACGCAACATTTTAAAATTTCATGATTTTTGGTCATGGTGGGCCCCCCCCGAAATGAAATCCTGCGTACGTCCCTGGGTGTAGGGTATAACTAAAAGCATTCGTGAACAAATCCCTACGGATAATAAAATCTAAAGCCGATAAAATCTAAAACACTGCACTACACCAGATGGCAAACGAAAAACCGATTACCCGGCAGATTGCATGGAGAAAGTGGAAATTGGATTGGACATTCGTCAATTTGCGAAAAGTGAAGTTTAACAGCTGCTCTCGAATCACTTAGATTTTTGTTGTAACAACTTGTATTCACTGCTCCCATTACGACAGTTTTTTTCAGAGCAAGTCCAAACTAGCCCGAAAGGTGCAAAAAACCCTGTGGCACCATTTGTAGTTACTGGAGTCCACGATAACTCTTGAACGGATCTGCCGATTCGGTCCAAATGTAACCTTCGTAATATTTTCTACAAACTTTGTTTAACCCACTTAGCGCCGAGATTTTTTTGCGAGAAAACTTAAAATTTTGTTTGAAAATTATATTTTTGAGACTTTCTAAGCATTTTTTATATAATAACTTTTCTCAAGAACGCTTCTTTTAAAAGTGCCCAAATATTTAAAGGGTAATTTATGTGTACTCTTACATGACAATCCCCTATTTTTCGATTGAGAAAATACTCTTAATACATTCCTAACAAATCCCTGAAGTTATATGAATGTAAATTTTTTTTATTAAATTGTTGTACCATCAGCATTTATGCTAACGAGGGTATATGAGGAAAAGTCAGAATTTTTTAATATTCCATTTGAAAAAAATTAAAATTTGTTTTTGACGCTACATGAACGATTTTTGGTGCATGCATTGAGAAAAAATTCCCATTCTCAAATCTATTCGAGGTACTAATTTTGGATATTGCGCGCAAAAGTTATGGCGGTTTCAATTCTGATTATTAGAAAAAATCTTATAAAAACGCTATTCATTATATCGAGAAACATTGTTAATTTATGGCTTCCTACATACTGAGGTCCCATAACTTTAGTGGAAATGTTGTACATTTTCGCGGAAATTAAGAAAGAATTCAAAAAATGCTTGCTTGCAACTTGTTTTAATAAAATTTAAGCTGTTTATGCATCGGAAAAATATTTTAAAAATATGTATGTACATCGCGAAGATTCAAATGAAACCAAAACTATACAAATCCGTTTAGCGGTTTGCATATTATAGCAAAAACAAAAAAATATATTGAGGTAATTTATAAAATGTTTATAAGAGAAAATATTTTTTCAAATTTATTTTGTGAGTTAGTTGAAGAAGATGTAAGAATATTAGGTCGGAGTTATTCTTCTATTTCAGTTAAATTTCACGCAAAAAATCACATTTTTTAATCTAATCACTTCTCGAGTGCATGCTAACATCTAGCGGAAGATATGGGTAACATTCAAATAAATTTTGGGTTCCTTTGAATGGGGTATAATCTTGAAATAAAACTGTATCGGGTAAAGCTCATTTTGAAATGCGTGTAAATCGCTAAATCCTCAAAATCACTTGATGCGCATGCGGTTTACTAATACAGCGATTTCTTCTCTTTTAATTTGTAAACATTTGCCATAGCACCGTCTGCAGTATAGTGTGCAGCAAACTGTATAACGCTTATAATTTGCACAAAGTGCATACACTTTTTATGCGCATCCGATTTCACTATCATCCATGAAAAAATACAGCGATCTAAACATATTTCGAAAAACCCCATCAAGAACCGTGGATGTAGCATAACACACTATTTTTGGGATAAATCGGATACAGCTCCTGTGCCACTAAATTTTTAAACCGCTGTTTTCGCAAAAACGCGAGTGTCAGTTTCTTCATTGAAAAGGAAACGATCCACAGAAAACGCGATTAGATTACTGTGATACTGTCTGGGCTACATAGTCAATATACATATCAAATTATGCGTAATTGCGAGTACTTTGATTCTATTATATATTTTCTGAAATACCCGAATGCGCGTCGCAGTTAGATCAAAAATAAAAAGCACCTAAAATCTGGCTTCAAAATGTCAGCATCCATAAAAGGTGAATGTAGTGGAGATTTTGAAATGTGATACATTAGAAGTGTAAACTTCATTTTGCATTCTTCTACTTTTACTTTGGACAGATATCCGTAATTTAAACGGTTTAACCGCCAATCGAGTAACAACGTAAAAAAACTCGTTTGCTTTAACGTGTTTTTACCTATTTTTATTCATTTGCGCGGTCATAGCTTCCACGCAAATAAACTTTTTTAGCCACATTTTTGAGCTTTGATTAAAAACAATTCTTTTGATCCAACTATGGTCATATTTCGTGGTACACTGCAATATTTCGCGAATTATAATAGTGCAAACCTTGGCTTCATCAATGTTAATTTTTGTTTGACTTTTCGTCATATACCCTCGTTAGCATAAATGCTGAGGGTATAAAAAGGGGTTTTTGGTCAGGAAAATCGATTTCTGAACCATTGTGCGGTATGCTATGAATATATGACATCATCACAGCCATGTGTTTCTCATCCATATCAAATAAATCTGCGTTTATTGTAGCACTAACACACAACTCACCTTTCAGAGTTATCAAACATTTCTGACCTTCGAAATTGCATTGTCAACTTTGGGACTAATAACAAGCTTTCCTGTAATTCCTTAATTCCCTTATTTAAACCAAAGACTTTTGTATCGCCTATTCTATCACTACCGCAATTTGTATCATGGTCAAGTAAAAAAAACGTTCGTTTGAACAAGTAGCAGAAGAATCAATGAACCAGTTGTTTTTGTTTCGAAATGAAGCTGCATTTGAGTCAGCTGTTGACATAAATTTCATTGTGCTTATTTTGACTTTGGTTGCAATTTCATTTAATGTGACCATTCTTACCACACTGATAGCATTTCAGATGCTTCTGGTTTTTAACAACACAGCTTCCTGTCCAGCAAATATTCCAGTTTTTCGCTTTTCCTATTAAATTTTTTTCTTTTTACCCATTTCCAGAGTTAGATCACTTTTCTGGCGAACTTCCAAGGCTGACACCAATATGTTACGATCTTTCGGCAGGCTTCCAAGAAGGAAAGATACGACCTTATTGTCCGTAAACTCTTCTTCGAGATCCTCCAATTTACTCAATATTTCCAAGAATTCAGAGAAGAAGCTCTCCATCAACTGGTTTCCTTCATACGCTTCGACGAAAGCTGCTACAAAAAAAGAGGTTATGCAGAGAGCATTCTTCCAAACTGTAGGTATCTAATACTAACAAAAAGGATTGAATACAGTTCCAATCCCAGAAGATGGTATAGAGCGTATACCAGCCCGGTCAGAATGAGGTAAATGCACCTATAAACCGGCTGAAGAATAATAAGGCCGCAGGAGATTTGTTCAAGACTGGAGGACACGCTGATAAGGTGTTTGCAACAGATAGATATCACCACCTGGCAGGAGGAAAGCGTGTCCAATGTTTGGAAAGAAAGGGGATAACAGCCCGTTTATATTATATATTTTTGTCGGGTTAACCTTCTTTATGATGATTTATTAGACGTACACATATATGCAATGGAATTGAAATTTTAAACCCAGTATGTTTATTAAATCAGGTTCTATAAGACTTTATGCTCAAAGTCTGTTCCATGTTTCCTATGAGATTGAACTATCCTATATGATCATTGAAATAATTCGACCAACGCGGCTTTAGAACTGACAAAGCTACATTGGAACAGATTTAATATGGAAAACTGTTCTGTAGAGTTTATCTCCTATCGAACATATACATAGAGATCATTCAATGATATGGGCATTTGTTTTCTTTGGCAATTCGTGGGAAGTGTTGTCACTCTAAGTATAGTTCTAAGTATAGTTCACTCCATACGCTACATTAAGAAGATACTGAGTGATTTTGGCTTATCTTTTCACCATTCTATTCATTCTGATTCAATTTTTTTCTAATTCCCCAAACTGATAGCATATAAAGTCATTCATAATCTGCATAGAAAATGAAGCGAAAATAAGTTTAAATTTTCTCTCACCAGCAGCAGCGAATCAGTTGTTTTGAAAACATCTCAAGTTCAAGAGACTTTCATGCCATGCCATGAACATGAAAAAATTCAAGTTCAAAGACACGTATTTTGTAACTTCGAAAGACAACAACAGCAACAATAACAACAACGAGAAAATAACTCTACCATAAAAAAACTCTTATTTTTTCACACCGAGTTTATATAAATGCAGATTTTAGAGTGATATCGGATTAGTTTTATCACAAAATTCTTGACAAATCAAAGTGAATATCGTAACAAATTCCGATTGAAACGACAATGAACGCGACAAGCTACTCTATTACGGGGGCGTTGATATTGGCCATGGTAAGTTGTTGTAAGCCAGCCATCAAGCCAACCATCCGCAATACAAAAATACCAAAAAAACGAAATGCCAAAAATGTGAATATTTTACCTCGTCTTTAGATATCAACCTTGCAATGCATTCCCATCGAAGTGGTCTATACGGGTGGAGACAATTGTGATTGTCCAAAATCTTTGAATTATCTGGTCAATGTACCACCACCACCGGAACCGCAAGAAAATCCACGTTATGAACATGGCTACAAATTGGAGGTGCCACCACCCGCTAAAGCCAAGGTGACCTACAGTTTTGATTTCACGGTACAAGAACCCCAAAAACCGGTGCCCGCGGAAGAAGAAAGATGGAATTTATACGCCAAAGTGGATCGTATAACAGCCCATAAGCAGGGTAAGTGTAGAAATGTGTGAATGTGCGTGAATTGTAAATTGAAATATTTTGAAAAGAAATGTTCAATATTCGATGATGAAAAAATATTTAATAATCCGCTAAGAATTAGTGCATGAATTTGCAGTCGTTAAATACCATTCGTATGAAAGAAAAAATTATAAAAGTGTCAAGTGTAAACATAACTGATGTTAGAGGCAGCATTGAAAACAGTGGTTATAGTCGTAATGCTAAATGCAATTATCTACTTTCCTCTTGTGATATTGTGAGGGGTTTTTCAAGTTTTTGTAGTTAGTACTCCATTTCGCCTGGGATAGTGAAATAACTCGTTGATGTTTGAGTTCATTCCTTCCTCAACTTACAATCGAAAAACTACTGTATGAGGTGAGTTCCGGATGTCATGTTGTATAATTTCTAAACTTTTATAGTAAACAGATGTTGGTGGCAAAACGTTCACAATGAATTAGCAGAGTGACAGTAATTTGATTACGAAGATGTATGAAATTGATCGTCGCCATTATTTACAGCCGAACTGGTATTATAAATCCCCGATCTAAATCATAAGGAAGCAAAAGAACCGCAAATAAGATTTAATTTATTTTTTTTTTCAATTCCTTAAGTTCGCTTACGTATTTAATAAATCCGCTGGGTTTTAAATGCCAATAAAAAAATATTAAAATTTTTTATAATTTGCAAAATTCGAAACGAGAGGGCTAATATGGCCTTTCGAATTTAAACTAAGTTTGTACAAAATAATACGAAGGTCAAAATTTGAACCGAATCGGCTGATCCGTTCGAGAGTTACCATGCGCTCCAGCGACTACACATGCTACAATGGTGGTTTTTTATGGACTTACCCTGAAAAACCTTTTATCGTCGTAATGGAGGCATCGAATACAAGATGTTGCAAAAAGAATCGTATCGATTAGAGAGAAGCTCTTAAAATGCAATTTTTTTTTTCAAAAAAGTGTGTGGGTTTTATCCGAAGGAGTGGACTGATAGAGTCCATATTCGATGTCTCGCAAAAAAGTTTTGAACATTTATTGGCGAGGTATTCGAAGGGTTGGACCGATATTACCCATCTTTGAACTTAAACTAACTTTGTACAAAATATTACGAATGCCAAATTTTGATCCGAATCGGCTGTTCCGTTCGAGAATTATCGTGAGCTCTAGACATTACACCTGTTACCATAGGGGCTTTTACACCTCTCGGGTCATTTTCTCAGAAAGTATGGATTTGCTCCTGAAAAAACTTATACCGTAGTAATGGAAGCAGCGTATACAAGTTGTTACAACAAAAATCAAAGAAAGGACGGATCAAAGGACGAGAGAAGGCCTTAAACTGCACTTTTCCGAAATTGTGTGTGGTAGGTACCCGAAGGAGTGTAGAAATATAGTCCATATTCACACCTGATACAAGTCTGTATAAAATAATACGATGTCAGATCAGAAATTCCCTGTGAGAGTTATCTTTCGGATTTGCCATTTTTGGTTCATGCCTGCAGGGTTTCTTGGAGGTTTTAGGTCATTATCTCAAGAAGTATGGACCTGCCCCCGAAAAATGGTAACGTCGTAAAGGGAGCCGCAAGTACAACCCACTGAAAAAACATTCGAACTATATTCGAACTCGATCTATATCTGTAATACGATGTGCAAAGTTTGGACCAAATCGATTGCCTCCTTTGAGAGTTAACGCTCAAAACATTTGTACAGACAAATTTTGCCAGTGTTTCTCAAATAGGGCATTGGCGTCCCTTTTTATTGGGATAGCTGTTGCAATTTTGTCTGGCTTAATCCCATTTTTTTTATATATTTTAAAACAACTAATTTATTAGTGGAGAAAGTTTGGCATTGTTCGCCAAGGGGTAAGGCAGGGAAGACTAGTTTCGATCCTCGCCACAGGATCTCATCAGTTTTTTTTTTTCATTTTTTCATGACCAAAGAAAAAAACTTCAATGAGAAGTTTGGCAACCTCACACAACCTTAACGAAAGACAAACCTTCTCCATGTGTTATGTGTCGTTGAATTACAACGAAAACCCTGTTTTTTGCCTAAAAAAGTACCAAAAGTTACAACACTTTTCACGTATCACAATAAACAAGGTAGATGCCGAATTTATGCAAAAAAAATTGTAATATCGACATTTGTAAACAAAGAAAAAAATAAATACATTACTTTGTTACAATGTTATTTTTTCATTGTGTCCCTGTACTTTTTCGTGGTAAAATTAGCAAATGAGCGAAATGTCAAGAAATACCTTCCTATACATATTCGTTCAAACAGTGCGTGAACGGAAAAATGACAGAAATTGCAAAAACTCAGGAAATCAGATGACAGCGAACAAGCTGCTAGTTTCTACTCGGTCAAATTTGTATAGCAGAAAATTTTATTTTTGCTCCATTTTTGTATAAAGAGAAGTGCGAGTTTAGTACAGGAACGCGTTTCTGGCAAAATAGTGCGAGAAGTACTAGTTTGCAGGTTCTGGAAAACAACTTTGTGTCTGTTACAGAACCTGCAAGAATTTGAAAAATATTAGTACGATAAAAATTTGTCCTTTATGTTATCGAAAAATAGTAAAAATTTGACAGTTCTGGAACAGACCATTTATCAATCAAAATTTCTAATTTGGTGCTATTAGGATAAAATAATTTGTTTGTACATTTGTTACATATACACATTTTTACGATGAATTTTGAAACAAGTGAGCCAAGGCTATAGTCTGGTCGGGGCCGACTATGTGATACCCTACACCACTACCCGTGTGCATAAGCTTTTGACTGGTAAAATTCAAAATATTAAAATTTGGGATAGCTTAGCGTCTTTGTTCTGAATGTCTTCATTAATACAGGACGATTTTGTTGAAACGCATTTAAGTGCATCGTCAGTACAACTCAAATAAAACATGGAAAAGTGGGGTGTACGCTAACCATCAATAGACTTACTTCTCTATGAGACCCCCCATCAACCCCCATAATGTCGTGCCTATCCGATCAAAATTCCGACCTGTAGTGTGATTGCACAAAAAAATGGAAAAAGGCATGCATTACCGACTATTGCGATATATCTGTTGTGTGACCACCTATGACAACCTACTTCACATCGTTGTAAAGGTGAAATTTTCTAGTTTCCTTGCCAGGTTTCGCTTTCGAGATACCTCTTACAGAAGAAAGATATTTGCTTTGAAATAAAAGATTGGTCTTTTCTCCAAATACGTTTTTTTCAAATTCCGACCCCTGAATAATATTCGACCATTACCAAAATCAATAGCTTTTTCCCTGTGCGACCCCCATTAACACCCAAAATTTCGTGACGATCCAATCAAAATTGCGCGTGATTGCAAAACAAAAAAAATTCAAAAATGGGATGTATTACCGACTATTGCGATATCTCCGTTATTTCGTTACCTACTCCAACCTGCTTTACATCATTGTAAAGATGGGATTTTCTACTTCATAGTCAAACTTTGCTTTTGGAAGGTCCCCAACCAAAGCTGTGATATTCGTCATTATAACCAAAATCGCAAAAATGAAAAGTTGTGTTCTATTAGCGGCTATTGCGATATCTACGACAACCTACGTTACATCGTTGCAAAGGTGACATTTTCTACTTTCATTATCAGGTTTTGCTTTTGATATACCCCTTATGGAAGCGGAGATAATAGCTTTGAAATAAAACATTGACTTTTCTCCAAGTATGTTTTTTGCCTATTCTGACGCCTGAATATTATCTGACCATCACCAAAATCAATAGGCTTCTTCCTCTGTAGGACCCCTATTAACCCCCAAAATTTCGTGACGATCCGATCCGATTACAAAAATAGTGGAAAATGGGATGTATTACCGACTATTGCGATATCTCCGTTATTTAGTCACCTACGCCGACCTAGTTTGCATCATTGTAAAGATGGGATCTTCTACTTTCATAGTCAGGCTTTGCTTTTGGAAAGTCCCCAACCAAAGGTGTGATATCGTCATCATAATTAAAATCGCAAAAATGAAAAGTTGGGTTTTATTTGCGACTATTGTGATATCTTCGTTGTTTGATCAGCTAAGAGAACCTGCTTAACATCATTAGAAAGGTGATATTTTCTACTTTCATTGTCAGGTTTTACTTTTGGTATACCCCATACAGAAGCTGAAGCTTATCCACATAAGTTTTTTGCCCATTCCGACCCCTAAATATTATCCGACCATCACCAAAATAGGCTTCTTCCCCTCCGGGACCCCCATCAACATCCAAAATTGCGACCTGTAGCGTGATTACAAGGTTTAGATGGACAGACGGACGGACACACATAGCCAGATCGACTCAGCTCGTCGAGACATTCATTTTGATATATAAGTATGGGTCTACGACCATTATTTCGATGCGTTACAAAATTTTTGGCCACATAGTGGTGCAGGGTATAATTATTTAAAATAGTTATTGATACATACGGTTATCGAACGGGAAAACATATGTGCTCTGTTCCAGCAGAACCTGCAAAATGCTACTATTGCTTACTACGATAGCATTTTTTCCATTATGTTATAGGAAAAAAATAGTAAAAATTAGTAGATTATTGCAGTTCTGAAACAGACCAATGGTAAACACAAAAAATACAAACAAGTTATTGTGCGTTAAGTTTTTCGTAAAAAGAAATTAAAACATGAAAATTGTATAAAATAATAGAAAATTGTGAAAAGTTAAAAGTAATAGTGGCCAGAAATAAATTCCACGATGTAAAAATATAAAAATCGCATTCTGGTATTGGAAAATATATTTCTAATTTTTAAGAAACAGTCCATTTTGGCCTATTTTTTTACTCATTTTATTGGAAAAAGTCATTAGTATGTGGTTTTGATTAGTTTTATTGCAAAATATTCCGTTAAAGTTCGTTTTATGCCACAAAAATAATCATTTCGACAGCAAATGTGTGGCGAGCCAAAACTCGCAAGATTCCACTCGAAAGTCCGATCGACTCGAAAATGAAGCAGTTGCTATTAAAGGGTGTTTTTTTTAAGCGCGATAGAACTTGAAATTGTAAAAAATAACACAAAAAATTAAATTGTAGTCAAAAATTTTTTTTATTCGAAAGATCAATACGTGACATTAACATTTGAAAATGATTTCGGGCATATGGACACCTCGGCTGTTCTTGACGAAGTGCATTCTGGACGTCCAATTTTTGGCCACTTTTTCGAGCACTGCTGGCCGTATGTCACGAATAACACGAACAATGCTGGCCTCTAAGGCATCAATTGTTGCTGGTTTATCAGCATAAACCAGTGACTTCACGTAGCCCCACAGGAAAAAAATCGGGAGGTGTCAAATCGCACGACCTTGGAGGCCAATTGACAGGTCCACTTCTCGAAATCAACTTATCGCCAAATTTTGATTTCAATAAGTCGATGGTTGCGTTCACCGTATGGCACGTAGCGCCATCCTGTTTTAAACCACATCTCCTCCGGATCAATGTCATTCATATTTTCAAACAAAAAATCATTGATCATGAGGCGGTAACGATCTCCTTTGACCGTAACGCGAGCTCCGGCCTCATTTTTGAAGAAATAAGGTCTGATGATGCCACCAGCGTGAAAACCGCACCATACGGTGCATTTTTCTGGATGTAATGGAGTCTGTAGGGTCTCTTGTGGATTGGTCTCACTCCATATGCGGCAATTTTGCTTATTAACAAACCCGTTAAGCCAAAAATGCGCCTCATCGCTGAACGCCATACAAATGACGAAGTCGTATATAAGTTGCGCGAGTCGACGACTGATTTTCAAAGTAAATTTGGATAATTTCGTAGCGTTGTTCAAGCGTGAGTCTATTCATGATGATTTGTCAGAGTATACTGAAACAAATAAAAAAAGTTTCATCAAAATTTAATTTTTTGTGTTACTTTTAACAATTTAAAGTTCTATCAAGCTTAAAAAAACACCCTTTATATCCGTACTTTAAAATTAATCAAAAAATCGATTTTGTAAAATTTGTAAGTGGCCTTGTAGCCCATTAATGGAAGTCTTAAGTGGCCGACTTTAGGAACACTATTAAAAATTATGTACCAATAGTCGGCCAAACATAACGGACTAACCTCAAACCATGTATTCTATTAGATAAATTCATTCTTAAAGATATTTTTATGCAAAAATCATTTTTAATCTGACTCTTAATCTTATAATTAAATGACAGACTATTGGTACTGGCCGGCTAAAAGGGGCTTTTACCCTACTACTTATCAAAATAAAAGTTTCGGACCGGTCAATTTAGGAGTAAAAAATTAATTTCAAAATATTTTTGGAGCAAAATTTTAATTTTGACTGAAGAAGAATCACCGCTTTTCAGCATGCACAGGTGATGTTTGGACACTCCAAGTCTATTAAAAGAAGTTGAAAAGACAAAAGAAATGCGTGCTAAATCGGTATAAGAAATTACAACGTTCCTAAGTTTTGCGGAAGTGTAAATTATGTTTGTACCTAAAACTTTGGGTTATTTTCGTAAATATTCAATTAAATTTGTTAATATAATCTATTAAAAGGACCAATATTTGTATTCATATTTATTTTACTTTAGCAATAATAAATTACATTAATATTTTAAATATATCACATTTATACATTGCATTAATGCAATTCTATGTTAGGTACAACGTTTTTTTTTTTTTTGACGCTTGCTGTATATAGAATATTCAATTTTTTTTTCTTGTCAAAAATGTATTTGAAATTATTAGCTTAAAACATCCAAAAACCTAGGTCATGGTTTTTTGCTTTCTTAACCCAAAACACTGTAGTAACAAAAGAGAGAGAAAAAAAATTGGCCATTCATACAAAATTCAACAAGAAGAAATTGTCATTTTGCAAAGCAAAGAAAAATTTCTACTTTCCGGGTTTCGTGTTTCTCGTGTTACTGCAAATTGCCTACAATAAGCAAAAAATATCAACAACCTTATCTTTTTTGCATTTCCAGAGAAATTGTTTTTTTAGGAAATACTATTCTCACGTTAAAATAAACAACCATAACATATGGGTACAAGTTCCATGAAGAAGTTTTGTTCGTAAAAAGAAAATGCAAAAAGAAAATTGTTTGTGGGTAGTACCCACTGGGTACATGAGATTATCATGAAAGTGTCGATAAACATCATATAATATATTTACCAATCTTTTACCTTTATTACTATAAGTAATCGATCAAAGAAAAGAGAGTGAAGAGAAATGCAAATTATTGTTGTTATCTTAAAAATATTAAGGAAGGCATTCCCACGTTTCCGAACGGAAACATTGATAAGCAGACAGCGGAATTTGCATATTTTTCTAAAATTCATACAGAAAAATTCTGATATTTTTAGATGTTACTAAAGTGTTTTTTTTGTCATATTTGCACTTAATACAATAAAATATTGCAAAATATGTTAAAAAATCATGTAAGAATATTTTATTATATCTGAAATTTTGAAATTTATGCAAATTCCGCTGTCTATTGATAAGTATGGTTCCAAAGTATTATTGGCTTAGTTTGTGTACTGCCACCTTTCTAAAGAAAAATATGATATACATATAACGATGTGGAGATATGTTTATAATTTTGAATAATGTTTGCTCTGTTACAGAACCCACAGGAACCTATCAATTTTGAATTTAATGAAAACAATGTGTTTTAATAGTTATACCCTCAGCCTTTAGGCTACAAAGGGTATATACACTTTGATACGACCAAAAATGTGCCTCATCGAAAGATTTTAGACCCCAAATATGTTTGGACGAAATTCGTTTCAGACTATTTGGAGTAGATTTAGTCATATCCGTCCGTCTGTCTGACTGGATCAACCGATTCGACCCCAAATTGGGGGTACGGTAATACTTTGTCCAAACTTAGTTTAAGTTCGAAGATGGGTTCAAAAAGTTCAAAATGTTCCTGTAAAATGGTGTGAAGGATAAGTCTTGCAGGGAGCAATTGATTTGGTCCAAACTTCGCACATCGTATTATCCCTTCCAGATATATTTCGGGTCCATTCCATCGGGTAACTCCCACACAAAATACGGATAAAGTGAAGTTTAAGAGCTCCTCTTGGTTCGTTCTGAATTTTTTTCAGAAGGTTGTCCTTGCGGCTCCCTTTACGACGGTACAATTTTTTTCTTGCGCAAGTCCATACTTCCTGAGATATTGGCCTAAAAGTTCAAAGAAACCCTGCCGGCACCAACCAAAATGGCAAATCCGGGAGTTTCTGGTTGGTGCAGACTTTGCACATCGTATTATTTCATCCAATCATGCATCAGGTTGAAATATGGACTATATCGGTCCACACCTTCGGACACTTCCCTGGGAAAAAGTAAAGTTTAAGATCTCCTCTCGCATCGGTTTGATTCTTTTTTCAGTAGGTTGTTCAAGCGGTCTCATTTACAACTGTACATTTTTTTCTGGAGTAAGTCAATAATGGCCCAAAATCTCCAAACCCTGCCGGCACATACTAAAATGGCTCTATTGTGCAAGATAACTCTAAAACTAATTCAATATTTCGAGTCCTTTATGAAGAAGTTTGGTTACAAAATATGTTTGGTATATGTCAGTGATTTGGTTTAGCCGATGGTAGAACAATAAAAGGTAACAGCAATACACAGCGGACCTAACTGGCTGACTACGACATTTTATATATTTATTTCTATTTCGATGTATATTAGGGATATATACTTATTTTTTGAGGAAAAAATATATCATTCCGAAAAAAAAACTATTTCCCAGAAAGACTTCTTCATATCAATGATAATGTTTACATACATCTTTGACAGTAACATTACAAGCAAAAACAAATTTCTATATGGTTGTTGTTGAGTTGTTTTTGTGGTAGTATTTACTTTGCCTTATATTTGTTCTACCATGGGTATAGTCCCACATTAAGGCACCTACAGATTTGACAGCAAAGTCTTGGTTCAAACTCAATATATTTTATATGTAATTATTGTGTTTGGTTTTGTTGTTGTTGTTGTTTTTTTTTTGGGCAGCACGGCACAAAAGTATCTATTTTTTTCGCTGATAGGATAATAATAATAATAATAGTAATAATAATAGTAATAATAATAGTAATAATAATAATAATAATAATAATAATAATAATAATAATAATAATAATAATAATAATAATAATACTAATAATAATAATAATAATAATAATAATAATAATAATAATAATAATAATACATTATTGTATGACAGCAAAACATGGTTGACGTCAAACTCAATTATTCGGAAACTGCAAACACAAATAAACAAACTCGAGTTCGTCTTCGGAAGACATACATTTCAATGTGGAGACTACGCCTCCGAAGTTTAAAATTAAGTTACAAAATGGCGCTGTGTTAGGACAGCGCTTGGCATGTGTGTTTTCGAGTAGTAACCTAAAAATCAATTGAGCTTTATCCAAAAGAACTTGTGACAGATGGTGTTTTCTCGAAGTCGTGTGTTTGTGAGCGGACCTTCGTCCAGTCCGTGCTCTTAACTTCTTCAAATGAGTTTCCTAATCTAACCTGAATTTCCATCCATGTGTTTGTGCGAGAACCAATGGGTTCAACGAGTTTCTGATATATCAATTAAGCTAACCGGAATTTTTACGTAGAGACTACGCCTAAGAGCTTTAGAATTAAGTTTGCAAATGGCGCTGTGTTGGGTCAACGCTTAGCACGTGCGTTGTCGAATAATAACCTAAGAATCAAGTAGGCTTTATAAAAAAATATACTTGTGACATTTGATGTTTTCTTGAATATAAGCTTGTATGTATCCTGTTACTGAGTTCAGAACAAGCTTTTTTTCTGTGTATTTATTGAATGTTTATATGCTACAAACGTCCAATATTTTGGATTATAAACAACATATAGAAACAACATTCTTGCGATCTTTTGTTTTTGAAATTTTTGATAAGAGGAATAAGTCTCTAACACGTTTTTGTAATGAACTATTTTCATAAAAATTTTTATTATGTTTGAAATTTGCAACAAAAAACTATGTATATCAACCATTTTTTAAGATTATTTGAAACTCGTCTCTTCCTAAATGTCTATTGTACAAAAAAGGATTTTTCTGTCGTATTTTTATGTTTTGTTCGATCTTTCTAATGTTAAAAAAGATTAACGAGATTGAGATCAATGTTTATATTTTATTTATTGCATATTATTTAAAATAATTCGAAATTACATTGAATTTCATCTTAATTTTGGGAAGTATGTACTTTCAATGGATGCACATTTCTAGAATTATTCCTCTTTCCTTCTTCGGCAAAGGACTTTATAACGATAAGCGAAATAAAAAAACTGATCGGAAACAGATTCAGATTCGTCAAAATCTCGACAAGTATCAGTCTATGGACAGATCGAATAGTGGCTACACAACAAAAATCCTTTAAACCAAAGCTATGTATTAGGCGATTTTTTCGATTGAGAAAAATATTTGGAAGCTTATTTTTCCAATGTAAAGTCAAGTATATACCCCATAACTAAATTGTCACTTGGAGATAATTTTTTTATAAAAGCTATACATAAATGTTATTCAAGAGCAATGTTTAGAATATCAAAACTATACCAACGAAGGCACAAAATTAATTAGAAGAGTGTAATTTTATACATGCAACAAGTCCTGTGCGGATCCAGACCTTATATAGCGAAAATGCTCCACTTATCGCTTCTTGCCTAATACACGAATAATAAAACACAACGCATCAGTGTATCAGTGAGGCTGTGGGGCTTATCTTTTAGATATGAATCTTTGTTTTATAGTTTTTTTGAAGTCATTGCGAATCGAGCTATGCGATTTTACAGTTTAATGGAGTTGTTACTACCTGGCGAATGATGTATTGGTCAAGGTAAGCATTGTTCTTTCTGCCAAAACTCTGACTTCCAGCATAAAAGCATAATATTTGCGGTCACTGCTATATACTAACGGTTTCAATAACATTGGTTCGCTAGAACGTAGTCCAATCATAAGCAATAAATCATCTATAGTGGTTGCAAAGCTTGAAAACTTCTCCAGATGATCTGTTCTTCCAAACATCTTTATAGTAGAGCTTTTCAGAACAAGCGACGACATATTTTATACTACCAGAAGGAGTAGACCGAAAATCACCATCTACGAACTTTATATAAGGCTCGCAGAAATATTGCTATAAACAATGTTTGGACCAACGCAGTATCCGGTTCAAAAGTCACTACACATGATGGCCGTATGTGTTCCTTACAGATTTCGGGCCACTTTCTCTGCAAGTATGGGCATGTCCCTGAAAAAACTTGTATTGTAGTAATATGGGCCCCGAGAACAATTGTTGCAAAAAAGCAAACCGTTTCCAGTGAAGTATTTTTATTTATTAATTTATTTAGTTCATATTTTACTTATAACTAAATTATTAGCATAAAGGAAGTGAAGTCATGACTTCTGAGGTCTTAAGCTTACACAGGTATATTTACTAATTATGTACTTCTCTGAAAATTTTTCAAATACTCAGTGGTAGGTTATCGAAAGAGCGGATCGAATCGGTTGATCTGTTCGAGAATTATCATGTTCTCCAGGCAGTCACCCAGACGGACGAAAATAGCTAAGTCGACTCCAAATTTCCTTTGGCCCTAAAACCATTATTTCGATGAGGCACATTTTGACTAAAGGCTGCGAGTACAAAAAATTTATATTGGGAAAAATTTTGTTCATGGATTTTTGCTAAAATTCTGGGCGCCAGAATTTCATTTTAAAAATATTCAGGATTGACAAGACAAGAGTTTTCTTGTTTCCTGATCAATTTATGAGAAAATCCACGATATGAAACAAGAATTTCTGCACGATTGGGCGACAGAATTTGTGACTACATACCCACGATTGGGTGCTGGAATTCTTCATGGATAGACTCACTGCTGCTCAGCATTAGTTCTCTATCAAGAAAACCACTATCGGCCTTCAGAAATTCTTTGTGATAAGATCTACGATTGGACACCTACATATCTTAAGGAAATATCTTCAATGACAGTAACAGTAACAACGATTGGACACCTGAATTTCCGAAATTAAAAAACTGACCATATTATGACACCGCAGCGTGATAAAAGACAAAAAAAGACACGTGTCTCGGAATTTTCCTTTATTTATATAACTCCTAAAAGTATCTGCAAATATAAAAATTACTAGTGGATAACGCCATGATATCCGAACATGCCCTGTGCATAAATCAATTCTCTACTAATCCCATTTTCTTTCCATAAATTAATCAATAAAATTGGAGTGGAAAATTGAAGCCATGATTTTGAACTTTTGTGAAGTAGGAAACAAAGGAAAGATTAAGATATTTCTAAGGTTTTCCGATTGTATACTCTTTCTCTTGGTTTTACCGAAGTGATATCACTGAATTGCATAACGTTCAATGTAGTTGTAAGTTATTTGATAAATGATACACGCGAAAGCATATGCGATTATTAATATATCTATTGTTTGAACATATATTAAGTATGATATATTGTCAAAAAAGTTCTGAAAACAAGGGGAAATTGGCCAAGAAGTCTTACGTCATTTTAATTAAAAATGGTAATGAAGATTATTTCATGAGTAATATAAGTATAAAATAAGGTTTACATCATTGCTAAATAAGAAATTTTTGCTAACATGAACTTTCAAAATTTTGGTCAGGTGAACCGACAAAAATGTTGATTAGGATTAAAGATCAAAAGTTTTGCGGAGGATATACTAAAAGGAATGGATCGACATTGACCGTTATGGAAGTGGATCTCCAGCCACAACATATGGTGCCATAGGGGGTTTTTACACTATTCGGGCTGTTTGCTCAAGAAGTATGGACTTGCCCCTAAAAAAACTCTTACCATCGTAATTGAGGCAGCGAATGCAAGTTGCTTCAACAAAAATCAAAGTGATTCGATATCAGGTCTTAAAGTGAACTTATCCGAGATTTTGTGTGGGAGGTACCGGGTGGAGTTGACAAATATAGTCCATATTTGAACCTGATCTATATCTGGTAGATATATTAGGATGTGTAAAGTGTAGACCAATTAAAATGTTAAATAAATTCGTAATGAAAATGGGCAAGATATATTTTTAATTAATAGCAGAGGGTGTGAATTAAATTATAAAAATTAGTTTGGGGTCTGGAGGTACTTAGTTATATAGCAATAAATTTTCAAAGAATTAAATTTTTTAGTGTTTTTATGGGTTGTATGCGCTTGTTCCATACGGTGCATCTTGTAAACTTGGCCGAAATTAGCTTCGATTATTTTTGGGGAATAAAACTGGACTCTCTGGATACTGAATAACCACATTCGGGCTGCAAATATTTCCAAATCTTTTGATGACTGCACTTTTAAAATAAGGGATTTTGCATGAAATTCATAAAAATTTAGCTGTGCATTTGTATGGGAGCTAAATCAAAATATGGATACACATTTTATATGCAGTGAGAACACGGAATGCAAAATTACAGCCAAGTTGGATTAAAAATGTGGTCATGATATTCGAAATACCTTAAATTGGGAAGTACGATTACATGGAGGCTATATCAAAACGTAGATCTATGTTCATAATTTTTGGTGGAAATATTTTGTGACCACTAGGAACCCTAAGTTCCAAATTGCAGCTAATTTGCTACGAAATTGTGGCTTAAATCCTCAAAATACCGAAAATCGGAAGGTACCGTTATATGGGGGCTATACCAAAACATTAGCCGATATTGTTCATATTTGGCCCATTATTACCCACAGGTACATGCTGAGTTTGTGCAAAAAAAAAACGTATCTCAATTCGTTTGCAAGTTATGAATTTCGCGCCGCTAGACCAGTGCTTTCGATCACCGTGCGTCGTTCGGACTTGGAGGAGGTTACATTTCATTGATATGAAAAAGTCTTTATGGGAAATTATTTTTTTTTTCGGAATGATATATTTTTTTTTTTCAAACAATATATATCCCTAATGTACATCGAAAATAGAATAAAATATTTTAAATGGAATATGGAATTTGACACTAACGTTACAGCCAAGTTCAGTCAGCTGGGTATTGCTGTTACCTTATATTGTTCTACAACAGGCCTGCTCAAGGTGCGCACCTGAGCTGTCGGTGTGTGTCAATTTTCTCACACACACAATTTAAAAAGAGAGCTTTTGTTTTTGTTTTGAATATTTTCAAAATTAAAAATCAGTCTCTATTGAACATTCAATGAGGAAGGTTCTGTTTTCGAATTTGTCTATGAATTTATATGCGTACACTGAAAAAATGAATGAAGATACTGAATACGAATTTTTATTTGCCTAAAATTTTTACGGCAAATTAGAGTGTTTGGTTTGTCAACGCACTTTGGTTTGTCACGAACTTGATTTGCAACAAATTATAACATCAACAGTCACATTTGGTCAAAATAAAATAATTATTCTACTCTATATTTTGAAATATAAAATAAAAAAAACTGTTACGATATTTCTCACAGTATACAGAGAGACAAAGGAAAATTGAAATTTGTGTATTTCAAAACCAACACAATTACAAAATGTGTTTGTATGTGTCTGAGCAGGCCTGTTCTACAATGACTGGCATGTAAGACTATCGGCTATAGTTTAATAATATCTTCGTGCTCACCGTAGAGCTTTTTGGAACTTTTGGATCATTATATCAAGAAGCATGGACGTGTCTACTAAAATCAACAAAATATATAATAGCAATTGTTCCACAAATATTCCAGAAAGGATAAGACTTCTCTCATATAAATGAATACACCTCGTTTCATATTAGCTCAATGATATGGGACCTACTGTTTATTTCCAAGTCCGAACGGTGTGTCTTACTACATTATTTATAGAGAAGTTTTACATGGGTGGAATACTCAGGAAAATGTCGCCACATTCCACTGACGGGTACTTTTGACAAAACTGATAATTTGATATTGCCTGGCTTGGGACTTGAATCCGGACATTTAGCGTGGACTACCTTGGTCTTAAATTTCAGTTTTTGTAAGCACTTTGGAGTGAGCGCTATGTTTTCATTATTTAACGATGTTTGTCTATAGATCAGATTGCCAAAACCTCAAAATATAGCTGGAGTCTAAGACGATCAACTATTGAGTAATCACAATGTTATCTTTAACTTGTTCGCTTGAAAAACTATGTACTTTTAAACACCCCAACTTCCTAGAAATTCATAAATCTCATCAACATTATCTGTTTCTTCCCTCTTTCTTTCGCAGATTGTGTGCCCACATCTCCAGAGCGTTCGCCCTCATGCAGCTGTGGTGAAAAGTGCAACTGTGCTCGTTGTAGGTATGTATCGTCGACGCTAGCCAACGCTGACATCTTTAAACGTAGTTTACAGACTTTTAAACATCCGAATAGCTTGAAGAAGAAAAGTTTTAGGGGAAATCCATTTCTGACATGGGCAGCTATTATTACGCCCGTTGCAAAGAATGAAGAAAGTACGACATCCAACGATGATATAACACAAACGAAAACTCGTCGAAGAAGAGATTTGTCGAAACTCTTTGGTCTTCACAACAGCAGAAAATCATATGAAGAAAAGAGACCCGTTGTAAAACATTACAAGAAACGTTTATCTTCATATGGCAGCGATAATGATGTAGTACGTACAGCAACAACTACAACAACAAAAGCACCACTAAATCTATTGACCAGCTTAGGGGAAAGTTTTGCGCCATTAAGCAAAGCGTTTCCTGCTTTACCCACTGGTTGGAATGGAAAAGGTCCCCTGGTCAAGTTGCGCGATATGATGCTGGAACATAATTTGCGTAATAAACGTGACATTAAGGGTGAATATGATCTGCTGGAAAGTGATAGAGATCAGTTGGATTTAACATTGCCGGAAATTATACAATTTATGCCGGAAACTTTAGATCCAAACTTCAAACGAGGCCAATGTCAATTTGCCAACTGTCATCGTCAGTTTGAAGACATGCAGCAGAATCAGCAAATGGCTGGAAACAGTTTATTAAAAACTATGGAGGGTGATAGTTCCAAGAGTTCAGAAGAGTCTACAGACGATCATCATGATGGTGGTGATAGCGATGACGGTAGTGGTGATGGTAGCATCGACAACAATTCAACTGATGATGATGACGACGATGATAACAAAATACACAGCGATCGGAATTCTTCGGTAAGGAAACGTAATGTTGGACCCTATAGCTGTGCTCATTACTCCCATTTCCGTTCTCCAACTCCACCGGCTAATAGTTATTCCGTACAAGAATATGAACCTAGTTCAGATTATCAGCACCCATCACCTTTTGGCTTGACAAATTTCAATTCGTTTGGCCAGCCACAGCAGATACAATATGAGGCGGCAGCACCTCATTACTTTGCAAACCCATATTCCAAACCTGCTGTAGCATTGTCACGTTCTCTAGAAGATGAGGTGCAAGTTGTAGCCGATCCTCCACAATATCGTACCTACTCTCCAGCACCTGGTTATTACTCAAATACACAATTGGATCAAATTATAGCCGATATTGTTAGTCAACATGTGGCCCAACTTGAGGCCCCAAAACAGTTCATCCCAGTTCCTCACAGCTCCGCCGCCCTAACGCAAGACAATGAAACAAGATCGTTTCTAAAACTACTCTCCGAGGGAAAGTTTAATAAACTATTTGGTAGTGTAGATAAAACCTATACCTTTCCACCACTGAATTTCTATACACCTCTGGCGTATTCAAATCCATCGGGTAGTTATTGAATATTTGCATTTGTTAGTTTAGTTCAATAAGTTATTGTTAAGTTTTTCACATCATAAATGTGATCGTTAATTGTAAATAAATATTTAAAATACAAAAAAGTGATTCCCTTTCCTCTTTTTTCTTTCTTTCTTGTCTACTTCTAGTTGTGGTTACTGATCCCAAAAAACTGCACTCCATGTTAATTTTTTCTTAGTGTGTAATGCGATAAGAATTAGGATGGGAAAAACTCCAAAAGGCCGTTGCCAAGAAATAATGAAATCTAATTAATTTTCAATAAACTTTGTCTATAACTGCAACTACTAAAAGTTTCAATTAATTTTATGGGTTAGGATTCTTTAGGATTTTCCTATGGTGTGGGACATTGTCCTCCTTTTAGATGAACGGAGGGTCAAAAAATATCGGAATTGATAACATTTGCCGTACATGATGCAAATCTTTTTTCAGACTCAGACACATAGATGGGATACTGATATTAACCTTCTTTCAATCTCAGCGCCACTGAGATTTAGCGACAAGACCTCTATCCAATATGGTTCGTCTATTTTTTTTATTTGTATTTTAATTCAGCTTCAGTTTAGAAGCGCATTTTTTTATCAGCCGTTTACGCACATCTTTGATAAAGTTTTTCTTAGAGTAGAAAACCGGAACCGCGGAACAAAAGAAGAAAACAAGAATTCTAGTTTTTGTCTGGCAAAAACAAATTGCAATGTAGGTAATAAGTTGTTATTTTATCTTCTTCGTGAAAAAAAACTCGAAAAACTCAGACTGTTGTATAATTTTATAATTTCTCATTATGATGATTTAGCAAAAAAAACAATTGGTAAACATTTGCAATTAAACCCCGACCCATTTATTTCGAGAAATTTTGTTTCGATAAAAAAAAAGACATTCAACTACACTGGAAGAAACATACGTCCATTTATATTATTACTAGCAAAATGCCCGCTACTTCGTATGCGGAAAAGAAATAATATTCAAATAAGCATTTAATATGGTGAACACTGAACATTTTTATGTACTTATAGCTATTTAAATTGATATTTAATTTCTTTCAAGTACCGTTCGTGCATGTTTTGTTCGAATCTCAAAAAAAGTCCTCTACACTTCAACAGCGACCTACATTTTAAATTTCAGTCCGAATTTTGGAATTTGTGATATCAAAATGTAGAAAACCGATCGATTCCCCGGTCAGGCAACATCAAATTTTCGACGGTTGCAAGATACCCATCAGTAACAATTATTACATTATTTAGAAACCGAATTCGTGTTAACATAGAAACAATAGAACATTATTCAGTACAATTTTTAGAATCCAGAACCTTAGCTCATTAGCTTGTTACAGTTTTAGCTCTACTTGTTCACCCAATGTCAATAGTATTACATGTGGAAACCTTTCATACATTTAAAGGTGGATTTTAATAAACATTCTGATCCAATCTCAACAGTGATCCTCACAACAAATTTCAATTATCGATTCACCCAATACCAGTGCTTCAATATTTAGTATTACTTAATACTCCTAGTACATTTATTGTACGACCACATCTAAAAATGAACCTGTCAAATAGATAATATACCTATTCCTTAGCTCAATACCAAATTGATTGCAATTTTGTACTTTTCACACACTAATTATATTATTCCAGCTTCATTGCTACACCAACGTCAAATTTAATACCATTGTGTATTTCTCAATAAGTCAGCCAGCCCTAAGTCCAATTTCAGAATTTGTATGCATTTAAAAAAAAATCATATATAAACACCAACACCATCCCTCAACAACAATTCGAAATTTCACTTTATCCCTTAAACGCCAAACTGGTACCAAATTCAGTTCCTATAATATGTATAAGTTAAAAAACTACTGCCTTTTATCCAAAACATAATCCCAACAGCAATTTAGTATTTTTCGTATACATAAGTACGTACACATAATAATGAATTTCACAATTTCAACTCTACTAATTTACACAATAACAGTTTGAACCAAATTCTGTGCCATTTTGTAATTTTGTAAGTATATCCACAACCACATCCATATCTTAACCCTACACATCAAGAGGGTCTATAATACCAAATTTCCGAATTCCATCTCTATTCATAATACCATTAATACTTTCCAAATTTCAGGATACCACCCCATCCGTCCACCTAAAACTAAATTGTACCAAATTAAGTACCATTTAGTACTTTTCGTAACCATAAGTACGAACTTCCAAAACTATCTCAGTCCTATACTCCAACAGTAATCTGAAATTCAGGATTCCAGCTCTCTCCGTTCACCCAAATATAAATTGTACCAATTTAGTACCACTTAGTACATTCCGTGCACATAAGTACGAATTTCCAAAACTTCCTTAACCCTACACTCCAACAATAACCTTAACTCGAAATTCCAGGATTCCTGCTCTATCCGTTCACCCAAATATAGATTGTACTAAATTAAGTGTCATTTAGCACATTCCATACCCATAAGTACGAATTTCCAAAACTACCTCAATCGTACACTCCATAAGTAATCTTAATTATAAATTTCAGGATTCCAGCTCTATCTGTTTACCCAAATCCAAAATGTACAAAACTTAGTACCATTTAGTACTTTCCGTACCCATAAGTACGAACATCCGAAACTACCTCAAACCTACACTCCATAAGCAATCATAATTCCAAATTTCAGGATTCCAGCTCTATCGGTCCACGTAAATTTCAATTGTACCAAATTTAGTACTTTCCGTACACATAAGTACGAATTTCCAAGGCTAACTCAATCCTATAGTAATCTTAATTCCAAATTTCAGGATTCCAGCTCTATTCGTTCACCCAAATCTAAAGTATACCAAAGTTAGTACCATTTAGTACTTTCCGTACCCATAAGTACGAATTTCCAAAACTACCTCAATCTTACACCCCATAAGTAAATTTAATTATAAATTTCAGGATTCCAGCTCTATCTGTTCACCAAAATTCAAATTGTACCAAATTTAGTACATTTAGTACCTTCCGTACCCATAAGTATGCATTTCAAAACTACCTCAATCCTTCACTCCATCACTAACCTTAATTCCAGATTTCAAGATTCCAGCTCTATCCGTGCACCCAAATCCAAATTGAGTACCATTAGTACTTTCGTACAAATTTCCACAACTTGTTCAATCCTACAGCCCAATAGAAATCTTAATTCAATATTTCAAGATTCCAGCTCTGTCCGTTTCCTACATTTAAATTGTACCAAATTTAGTACCATTGTACCAAATTTAGTATTTTCCGTATCCATAGGTACGAATTTCCAAGATTAATTCAATCCTACAGTCCAACAGTAATCTTGATTCCAAATTGTACCAAATTTAGTACCATTTAGTACTTTTCGTACGAATAAGTACAAATTTGCAAAACTACATCAATCCTATACTCTAACAGTAATAATAATTCAAAATTTCAGGATTCCACCTCTATCCATTCACCCGAATCCAAATTGTACCAAATTTAGTACTTTTCGTACACATAAGTACGAATTTCCAAAAATAACCCTCATATCTCAATCCTACTCTTCAATAGTAGTCTTAATTTTAAAATTCAAGTTTCCAGCTTTATCCGTTCACTCAAATCCAAATTGTACTAAATTTAGTACACTTTAGTACTTTTCGTACACATGAGAACGAATTTCCTTTCATAAACACCACCTCCCATCCTTTATTTCCATACCAAATTTCAAGATTCTAGCTATAGCCGTTCAAAATATACAACTGGTACTAATTTTTATAACTTTTTGTACTTTTCGTACACTTCTAGGTCGAAATTCCAAAAACCCTTTGGTACATCTTTCTAACTCTCCACCAGTGACCGTTTGTCTAATACAAAGTGTACCATATTTAGTACCATTTATTACTTTTCGTACCCTTCCAGTTCGAATTTCCAAAAACCGAGCCTTATCTCACGCCTACTTACCAACACCAACCTACACTCAAAATTTTAAGCTTCTAGCTTCATCCGTTTCGTCTAGGCATTGATTATAAGGCGGTCAGCCACACAAATAATACAAATTTTAGTCCTTCTAGGACGAATTTCCAAAAACCCAGCCTTATCGAGCACCTTCGCCCCAAGATTAACCCTCACACAAAATTTCAAGATTCTAGCTTCAGCCGTTTCGTCTCAGCGTTGATTATTAATCAGTCAGCCATACAAAAAGCACCATTGTTAGTACATTTTAGTTCTTTTCGCACCCTTCTAGGACAAATTTCTAAAAACCCTGCCTTATCGGGCACCTTCGCCACAAGTCTAACCCTCACCCAAATTTTCAAGATTCTAGCTTCAGCTGTTTCGTCTGAGCGTTGATTATTAATCAGTCAGCCACACAAATGTTACCATTTTTAGTACATTTTAGTGCTTTTCGCACCCTTGTAGGACAAATTTCCAAAAACCCAGCCTTATCGAGCACCTTCGCCCCAAGACTAACACTCACATAAAATGTCAGGTTTCTAGCTTCAGCCGTTTCGTCTGAGCGTTGATTATTAGGCGGTCAGCCACACAAATTTGACAATTTTTAGTACATTTTAGTGCTTTTCGCACACTTGCAGGACAAATTTCCAAAAACCCAGCCTTATCGAGCACCTTCGCCCCAAAACTAACCCTCACACAAAATTTCAGGTTTTCAGCTTCAGCCGTTTCGTCTGGGCGTTGATTATTAGGCGGTCAGCCACACAAATTTGAAAATTTTTAGTACATTTTAGTGCTTTTCGCACCCTTGCAGGACGAATTTCCAAAAACCCAGCCTTATCGAGCATTTTCGCCCCAAGACTAATCCTCACCCAAAATTTGGGAATTCTAGCTTCATCCGTTTCTTCTGGGCGTTGATTCTTAGTCGGCCCCCACACAAATTTGACCATTTTTAGTACATTTTAGTGCTTTTCGCACCCTTGTAGGACAAATTTCCAAAAACCCAGCCTTATCGAGCACCTTCGCCCCAAGACTAATCCTCACCCAAAATTTGGGAATTCTAGCTTCAGCCGTTTCTTCTGGGCGTTGATTCTTAGTCGGCCCCCACACAAATTTGACCATTTTTAGTGCATTTTAGTGCTTTTCGAACCCTTGTAGGACGAATTTCCAAAAACCCAGCCTTATCGAACACCTTTGCCACAAGACTAATCCTCACCCAAAATTTGGGAATTCTAGCTTCAGCCGTTTCGTCTGGGCGTTGATTCCTAGTCGGTCCCCCACACAAATTTGACCATTTTTAGTACATTTTAGTGCTTTTCGCACCCTTGTAGGACGAATTTCCAAAAACCCAGCCTTATCGAGCACCTTCGCCCCAAGACTAATCCTCACCCAAAATTTGGGAATTCTAGCTTCAGCCGTTTCGCCTGGGCGTTGATTCTTAGTCGGCCTCCCACACAAATGTGTCCATTTTTAGTACATTTTAGTGCTTTTCGCACCCTTGTAGGACGAATTTCCAAAAACCCAGCCTTATCGAGCACCTTCGCCCCAAGACTAATCCTCACCCAAAATTTGGGAATTCTAGCTTCAGCCGTTTCGTCTGGGCGTTGATTCCTAGTCGGCCCCCCACAAAATTTGACCATTTTTAGTACATTTTAGTGCTTTTCGCACCCTTGTAGGACGAATTTCCAAAAACCCAGCCTTATCGAGCACCTTCGCCCCAAGACTAATCCTCACCTAAAATTTGGGAATTCTAGCTTCAGCCGTTTCGTCTGGGCGTTGATTCTTAGTCGGCCCCCACACAAATGGTACCATTTTTAGTACATTTTAGTACTTTTCGTACCCTTCTAGGACGAATTTCCAAAAACCCAGCCTTATCGAGCACCTTTGCCACAAGACTAATCCTCACACAAAATTTGGGGATTCTAGCTTCAGCCGTTTCGTCTGGGCGTTGTAGATCACATCATCACTTTACTCTTTTATATATATAGATTATTAAGTCCACAATTAAAAGAAGTGAGTAAAGGCTATAGTCAGGACGGTCCCGGCTATGTGATACCCTAAACCACTACCCTTGTACATATGCTTTTCTCTGGTAAACATTTATTTTAGGGAGGTAATGACGCTTTCACCTGTCTGATCAAATGACTTAAGGCAAACTGAACCAAAATAATTAACAATTATTTTTATATTTGACTACTGTCGACAATCTACTTGGTACTGACTGAAAGCTTTGCTGGTCTTCTTGATTAGCATTTTACATATCTTTAATACACCAAATAGAAGCAGAGGTATTTGTGATTAAAATAAAAACTTCAATATATGAAAATTGGATAGCTTAGCTGCTTTTGCAATAACTATAATATTTTACCATTAATCCCACATTTTGTATTAATTTAATGCTCAGTAGTGCGATTCTCTAACTCTAACGCAAAATTATGAATGAATAGTTCAAATTAAAGTTGACAGCACTCTTGCAATCGGTATAACTTTACGACTACTTTTTATTCGTTGTTAAATTACCGAGAAAAATCGTTAATTACCGAAATTATAAGCATTTTAATTTTACCGATTTTTGTCGGTAACTCAAAAAATGAGTTAGAGAATCACACTACAGATGTTCTAGTTCCATTACACTGTGCAACACTGAAAACAACACAACTTATAATGTGCATTTTCTGAAAGTACATATTAAGACTACAAAAACCCTAGTTTGGTTTTGGATTGTTAGGTCGGGTTTGGATTTTACAGCCTCATCTAAACCTCACCGACTCTTTTTTCCATTGTTCGAGGCTTTATCTCAAAAACTAATAAGAAGTTTGCTTTGTGGTCTTCAGCAATATTATAGACCTAATGTAGTAGAACATAAGTGTCGCACAGATGAACTGGAAAATACTGCATCTAGCGGGTGAAAATCGATAAAATATATGAATCACTAGATAATTTCTGGAACTCTGGTCAGTAGCAGGTAAACCATTGGGAGTCGAACCAAGTAACCTTCCCCAAAAATGTTCCAAATAATGCCAAGGAAAAACTTCTCATTGAGCTTTTTTCTTTGCTTAACCTTATACTTCGAGCTGACGATTGATGTTTGGGTATAAAAAGTTTCTTGTTGAAGAAGTTATTGAAAAATAACTTCGGTGGAGAATATCCACAAACAAGAAACAAGAGAACTGATGAGATCCAGTGGCGTGGATCGAAACTATAGTATTCCCTGCCTTATCCCTTGGCGAGCAATGCCAAATCTTTTCCACTAATAAAATAGTTGTTTTAAAATATTAAAACAACAACAATGGGATTAAGCCAGACTATTTTGAAAAATCAAAATTGTTTTAATTTATAACCTCAAAGCGGCGGTACCGTTATATGGACCTACATTAAAACTATTTTGCAGAGATGCTATATCAATATGTGGAACTATATTGAACATTTTTAGTAAGAAGATAGATGCTTTACTCGTGGAAAATGCTATAATTCAATTTTTAGCTAAATCGGTTAATTGTTGTAGGTAAAATCCTTAAAATCCTTTAAATACTAGCGTATGCGATTTTTTTCTAACGTAGTAGCAGGGTTAAATGTTTTTTAGTTGATTTTATATGGTACTAGCTGAACCCGGTGCGCTTCGCAACCCAGACTTCTTCGCTGGGGCTAATCTATCCTATAAAGAAATTAATTTCAGTAGGAATGACACTAAGTTTGAGCGCTTCAACCATGATTTTAGATTGTTTTCATCTTTTATCCTATGGTAGTAACATTGTCCAAGTCCATCCTATTATGGCACACTAAAATTGTTTTTAGGATGAATCTCACTTGTATTCAATATTTTCACTTCAGATCTTATTGCCGAGGATGATATTTCTCACACTTAAAGTGAGAACTCAAAAAATGAGTTACAGAATTCCACTACCGTTCGGAGAAGTTTTACCAGACTATAGTGTTCGACTAATACATTTCGTATCCATAATAATTATTATTTTTCTTAATATAGACATGTAAATACATACATATAATTTCTTCTTAATTTGTTGTAGTAAGAAAAAATTGTTTTTTTTTTCATCGGGGAATTTTTATAGAATTTGCAAAATTTTACAAAAAAAAATTATTTTCTTAAATTATTAAATTGTGAAAATATTTTTGTAAAAAATCTCGCTATCACCAATCAGCTTCATAAGCTTCATTTCCATTCATCTTAATGGCCACTAAAAAACAAAAAATATATGGGAATTCCTGAGTGAAATCGGACACTTTTTTAAAATGAGGGCTTTGATTTCCATTAGATTTTGCTGTGGTGATGTTGTTGTTGTAGCAGCTTGGTGCTGGGTTGGCAGCCGCTGGCCTAAACACCATGGTTTCGAGTCAATCCAGTACGAAAAAACCCGCTGCCGTGGGATTGCTATGGTGATGCTGCTCATCAGCAAAACATTTCAGTATATTTTCATTTTTTTACTAACGGTTCCAGAGATAACGCGCCTTGAAAAAGTCGAATTCATTAAAAACTTTATGTACATATGTACATAAATACAGGATATACGAATGCGTTCTCAGTCCGTTCTGTGCTGTGAAGGAGTTTATAAGGTATATTGCAAGAGGTAAAGCTCCACTTATTTCCTTTCCGACTATAAGTACTCCTCCTGCAGGAGGTAAAGGTCCACTTATTTCCTTTCCGACTATAAGTACTCCTACGTAGATCACATTTAAAAAAATGTATATACTCTTACACTCCTGAGTCTACACTCCCCTTTAAATTTGATGACACTTGTAATTTATTTAATTCATGACATTAGTTTCTTCCAACCAATTGTGACACCTTAAATTACTCTTAGGATAACTCCCACTTGTGTTGATAATTTTAACTCCAATAATGATTTAGATACGTCATGAGTAAAATACAGGTAAATACATACAAATATTTTAGGCCAAATTTCGTAACATGGTTTGGAGGTCATTTCTGGGTCACTGGAACGGGTGTCGTTGAGGTTGAAACGTACTGTAATTTCTATTGTGCGCTATGTTTATGGGATTAGACGTCGTGAGCATGTCTCGAACTATGTTAAGAACTTTTTGGGTGCGAATTTTGATCACATTGTGGCTAGTAAGGTATTATGTTTTTTCTATAAAGTTATTCGGAGGGGTTCACCAGTTTTCCTGACTAACATATTTGGTTTTAATTTGTCGTCTAGGAGTACGCAGATACTTATACCAAGGGTATACAATTCCTGGTTTGAGAAATCATTTGTGATACGAGTTGCTCGGATTTGAAATTATTTACTGGTAGAACTAAGAATATTTTCGCAGTCGAATAATGCGTTTCGATTGAAACTGCTGAATCATTTTTTGTCTCCAAGCTTTCATATCCCATAGCATGATTCTGATGATATTTATTGCAAATGTATGTTTCAAGTACTCTACTTATTTGAGTGCGTTTTTAATTAATCACATGTTGCTTTTCACAACCTTTTTATACCCTCAGCATTTATGCTATATACCCTATACACTTTCATACGGGCAAAATGTGCCTCATCGAAATAATGGTTTTAGACCCCAAGTATGTTTGGACGAAATGTGTTTCAGACAATTTGGAGTCGATTAAGCAATGCAAGCACGATAACTCTCGAACGGATGAACCGATTGGGTTCCAATTTTGGTTCTCGTAATATTTTGCCCAAACTTAGTTTAAGTTCGAAGATGGTCTATATCGGTCCACTCCTTTCGATACCTCCCCCACAAAAGTTCGAAAATGTTCGGGAATTTTGTGCGCACGATAACTCTTGAAGGGAGTAACTGATTTGGTCCATACTTTGCCCATCGTGAAGTGCGTAGCAGACTTAGATAAAATTTCAATATGGACTCAATCGGTTCACTCCTTCGGATACCTCCCACACAACATTTCGGAAAAGTTCAGTTTAGGTTCATCTCTCGAATCGCTTTGATTTTTTTTAGCAACTTGTATTCACTGCCCCCCATTCACTGCAAGCCCATACTTCCTGAGAAAATAGCCTGAAAGTTGCAAAAAATCCCTATGACACCGTGTGGGGTGGTTGGATCGCAAGATAACTCACGAACGGATCTGCCGATTCGATCCAAAATTTGGCCTTAGTAATATTTTGTCCAAACATGGTATAAGTTCGAAAATAAGCCATATCGGTCCACTACTTCAGGTACCTCCCCCACAAAAGTTCAAAAAATTTCGGACAAATTGTACGTAACTCTTGAAGGGAGTGGCCGAATTGGTCCATACTTTACACATCCTAATATATCTACCAGATATAGATCAGTTTCAAATATGGACTATATTTGTCCACTCCATCCGGTACCTCCTACACAAAATTTCGGATAAGTTCACTTTAAGACCTGATATGGAATCACTTTGATTTTTGTTGAAACAACTTGCATTCGCTGCCTCAATTACGATGGTAAACGTTTTTTCAGGGGCAAGTCCATACTTCTTAAGCAAACAGGCCGAAGGGTGTAAAAACCCCCTATGGCACCATATGTAGTGGCTGGAGATCCATTCTTTTTAGTATCTCCTCTGCAAAACTTTTCATCTTTAATCCTAATCAACATTTTTGTCGGTTCAAACGCCCAAAATTTTTAAAATCCCCTAATTACATACGTTTTTTTGTGAAAAAAAAATGTTTCAATATACACAGGCTGAGGGTATATCTCTGTCGGCAAAGCCGACTGATACTTTTTTACTTGTTTGATAATTTGTTCACTTTTTTAGTTATCGCTGGGGAGCCAATCTTTTTCCTTTGCTTTAAAAATTAATAAATTTCTTTGCTTTTGTTAATTAATTGATATATATATATATATATATATATATATAGTCTCGATAATCCGGACACCACATGTTTCGGCGATGTCCGGATTATCGAATTGTCCGGAGTACCGAGTAGTCACAAAAACACATAATTTTGTAAGTTAAAATGATTAATATCGGAGGTTTACTATATAATGACCTGCCATCTAAGGTAACCAAATTCATATTAAGCAACTATCACGGGTTGCAACCATTTTATGCAGCTTTCCTGGCTACCAAATTTACTTCTTAATTTTATTTCTCCAGCGTAATATAGGTGGCATTTCATTTAAATCTATTGGTTGTATAATTACGAGAATACCATACACAATCCGTAGTCGCCGGTGATTTTGTATATCAACGAATTAAAGGAGTCATGCCTTTTTAAATAATTTTTTGCAATTTCTATATAGAAAGTGCTTTTCTCCAAATTATTTTATGCGATACCGAGAAAAATCGGCAAAATTAAATTGTTTATAATTTCGGTAATTAACGATATTTTTCAGTAAGTTGGTGATCAAAAAAGTAGTCGTTAAGTTCTGCCTATAGCAAGAGTACTGTTAACTTTTATTATAACTTTTCATACATAATTTTGCGTTTTAATTTTACCTATTTTTGTCGTTAACTCAGAATTTGAGTTTGAGAATCTAAAATGTTAAATTGTAATAAATTTTAATGTTTTAAACATTTCTAGATAAAACATCATTGGAATACATTACGCAGTTACAAGGGACTTTCCCACTAATCGGAGGCTAAAGAACTAATTCCTTTAAGCTGGGTACACATTGTCAGTTTTGAATCACAGCTTTGCGGTTGCTTGCTAGTGTGGCCGTTCATTTTTGTCATTCATCATGCAACCACGAAATATGTTGTGGTTGCTGGACGATTGGACAGTTATCGATAATTGTGAAAAATCGACATTCAAAACTGACAATGTGTACTGCACTTTAGAGGAAAAGAAACCCAACGTCGATTTTTAAGGGAACTAGGCTACCCAACACTAAGTTGAAAATGCTGTTGCTTTTCATAGTTAGACATCGATGGCTGAAGGGTAAAAAAATCATTCGACAGATTGACTGTGTCAACAGTGGCTAGCCAACAATTGCTATTGCCAAGACCAAAAACTTCAATGGAATAAATAAATAAATAAATAAATAAATATATAAATATATAAATACATAAATACATAAATAAATAAATAAATAAATAAATAAATAAATAAATAAATAAATAAATAAATAAATAAATAAATAAATAAATAAATAAATAAATAAATAAATAAATAAATAAATAAATAAATAAATAAATAAATAAATAAATAAATAAATAAATAAATAAATAAATAAATAAATAAATAAATAAATAAATAAATAAATAAATAAATAAATAAATAAATAAATAAATAAATAAATAAATAAATAAATAAATAAATAAATAAATAAATAAATAAATAAATAAATAAATAAATAAATAAATAAATAAATAAATAAATAAATAAATAAATAAATAAATAAATAAATAAATAAATAAATAAATAAATAAATAAATAAATAAATAAATAAATAAATAAATAAATAAATAAATAAATAAATAAATAAATAAATAAATAAATAAATAAATAAATAAATAAATAAATAAATAAATAAATAAATAAATAAATAAATAAATAAATAAATAAATAAATAAATAAATAAATAAATAAATAAATAAATAAATAAATAAATAAATAAATAAATAAATAAATAAATAAATAAATAAATAAATAAATAAATAAATAAATAAATAAATAAATAAATAAATAAATAAATAAATAAATAAATAAATAAATAAATAAATAAATAAATAAATAAATAAATAAATAAATAAATAAATAAATAAATAAATAAATAAATAAATAAATAAATAAATAAATAAATAAATAAATAAATAAATAAATAAATAAATAAATAAATAAATAAATAAATAAATAAATAAATAAATAAATAAATAAATAAATAAATAAATAAATAAATAAATAAATAAATAAATAAATAAATAAATAAATAAATAAATAAATAAATAAATAAATAAATAAATAAATAAATAAATAAATAAATAAATAAATAAATAAATAAATAAATAAATAAATAAATAAATAAATAAATAAATAAATAAATAAATAAATAAATAAATAAATAAATAAATAAATAAATAAATAAATAAATAAATAAATAAATAAATAAATAAATAAATAAATAAATAAATAAATAAATAAATAAATAAATAAATAAATAAATAAATAAATAAATAAATAAATAAATAAATAAATAAATAAATAAATAAATAAATAAATAAATAAATAAATAAATAAATAAATAAATAAATAAATAAATAAATAAATAAATAAATAAATAAATAAATAAATAAATAAATAAATAAATAAATAAATAAATAAATAAATAAATAAATAAATAAATAAATAAATAAATAAATAAATAAATAAATAAATAAATAAATAAATAAATAAATAAATAAATAAATAAATAAATAAATAAATAAATAAATAAATAAATAAATAAATAAATAAATAAATAAATAAATAAATAAATAAATAAATAAATAAATAAATAAATAAATAAATAAATAAATAAATAAATAAATAAATAAATAAATAAATAAATAAATAAATAAATAAATAAATAAATAAATAAATAAATAAATAAATAAATAAATAAATAAATAAATAAATAAATAAATAAATAAATAAATAAATAAATAAATAAATAAATAAATAAATAAATAAATAAATAAATAAATAAATAAATAAATAAATAAATAAATAAATAAATAAATAAATAAATAAATAAATAAATAAATAAATAAATAAATAAATAAATAAATAAATAAATAAATAAATAAATAAATAAATAAATAAATAAATAAATAAATAAATAAATAAATAAATAAATAAATAAATAAATAAATAAATAAATAAATAAATAAATAAATAAATAAATAAATAAATAAATAAATAAATAAATAAATAAATAAATAAATAAATAAATAAATAAATAAATAAATAAATAAATAAATAAATAAATAAATAAATAAATAAATAAATAAATAAATAAATAAATAAATAAATAAATAAATAAATAAATAAATAAATAAATAAATAAATAAATAAATAAATAAATAAATAAATAAATAAATAAATAAATAAATAAATAAATAAATAAATAAATAAATAAATAAATAAATAAATAAATAAATAAATAAATAAATAAATAAATAAATAAATAAATAAATAAATAAATAAATAAATAAATAAATAAATAAATAAATAAATAAATAAATAAATAAATAAATAAATAAATAAATAAATAAATAAATAAATAAATAAATAAATAAATAAATAAATAAATAAATAAATAAATAAATAAATAAATAAATAAATAAATAAATAAATAAATAAATAAATAAATAAATAAATAAATAAATAAATAAATAAATAAATAAATAAATAAATAAATAAATAAATAAATAAATAAATAAATAAATAAATAAATAAATAAATAAATAAATAAATAAATAAATAAATAAATAAATAAATAAATAAATAAATAAATAAATAAATAAATAAATAAATAAATAAATAAATAAATAAATAAATAAATAAATAAATAAATAAATAAATAAATAAATAAATAAATAAATAAATAAATAAATAAATAAATAAATAAATAAATAAATAAATAAATAAATAAATAAATAAATAAATAAATAAATAAATAAATAAATAAATAAATAAATAAATAAATAAATAAATAAATAAATAAATAAATAAATAAATAAATAAATAAATAAATAAATAAATAAATAAATAAATAAATAAATAAATAAATAAATAAATAAATAAATAAATAAATAAATAAATAAATAAATAAATAAATAAATAAATAAATAAATAAATAAATAAATAAATAAATAAATAAATAAATAAATAAATAAATAAATAAATAAATAAATAAATAAATAAATAAATAAATAAATAAATAAATAAATAAATAAATAAATAAATAAATAAATAAATAAATAAATAAATAAATAAATAAATAAATAAATAAATAAATAAATAAATAAATAAATAAATAAATAAATAAATAAATAAATAAATAAATAAATAAATAAATAAATAAATAAATAAATAAATAAATAAATAAATAAATAAATAAATAAATAAATAAATAAATAAATAAATAAATAAATAAATAAATAAATAAATAAATAAATAAATAAATAAATAAATAAATAAATAAATAAATAAATAAATAAATAAATAAATAAATAAATAAATAAATAAATAAATAAATAAATAAATAAATAAATAAATAAATAAATAAATAAATAAATAAATAAATAAATAAATAAATAAATAAATAAATAAATAAATAAATAAATAAATAAATAAATAAATAAATAAATAAATAAATAAATAAATAAATAAATAAATAAATAAATAAATAAATAAATAAATAAATAAATAAATAAATAAATAAATAAATAAATAAATAAATAAATAAATAAATAAATAAATAAATAAATAAATAAATAAATAAATAAATAAATAAATAAATAAATAAATAAATAAATAAATAAATAAATAAATAAATAAATAAATAAATAAATAAATAAATAAATAAATAAATAAATAAATAAATAAATAAATAAATAAATAAATAAATAAATAAATAAATAAATAAATAAATAAATAAATAAATAAATAAATAAATAAATAAATAAATAAATAAATAAATAAATAAATAAATAAATAAATAAATAAATAAATAAATAAATAAATAAATAAATAAATAAATAAATAAATAAATAAATAAATAAATAAATAAATAAATAAATAAATAAATAAATAAATAAATAAATAAATAAATAAATAAATAAATAAATAAATAAATAAATAAATAAATAAATAAATAAATAAATAAATAAATAAATAAATAAATAAATAAATAAATAAATAAATAAATAAATAAATAAATAAATAAATAAATAAATAAATAAATAAATAAATAAATAAATAAATAAATAAATAAATAAATAAATAAATAAATAAATAAATAAATAAATAAATAAATAAATAAATAAATAAATAAATAAATAAATAAATAAATAAATAAATAAATAAATAAATAAATAAATAAATAAATAAATAAATAAATAAATAAATAAATAAATAAATAAATAAATAAATAAATAAATAAATAAATAAATAAATAAATAAATAAATAAATAAGGCCGGCTACTTAGAGAAAATTTATACTTTAAAAGAAAATGTTGTTCCCATTCCCTAGATTTGAACCTGTCCATAGGAGAAAGTCTTAAATCCCCGGCCGAAGGCCGGCTACTTAGAGAAAATTTATAATTTAAAAGAAAATGTTGTTCCCATTCCCTAGATTTGAACCTGTCCATAGGAGAAAGTCTTAAATCCCCGGACGAAGGCCGGCTACTTAGAAAAAAATTTACTTAAAAAAAGTGATGAATTTAGAAAAACTCTGGACCCAGTGAAGGTATTATAACAAATGGCACCATTTTGGAAAGGTTGAAGTATGAGCTATAAAATTACGTGAATTAATTGAGCACCCATAATGGACCCTTTTTCGACTTTTTGAGGGTTTTATGGAAAAACCCGGGTCCAAAAAGAGGTATTTTGGTTATAACTTCTGAACCCCTGGAGATAATCATATCATATGACCACTTGTTGGATAGGTATTTTCATAAGCTTTCCAACGATACCCATCTTGTAAGAATCGGTTCAGTAGAACCGGGTCTATCGGGTACCGGGTACCCGGACTTTCGGGTCGAATAACCGGGTAACCGGGTCCGTCCCCCAAGAAAATTTTACATTCCCGTAATCAGCGTAAAAATATCTACCTATGGAAAAAATTTCGAAAAAATCGGAGAGTTTTTACTAAACTAGATTTAAGCCATATATATATATATATATATATATATATATATATATATATATATATATATATATAGAGAGAGATTTACTTAGTCTACTTTGAGCATGAAATGTTTTTTAATACTATTTATTGGCCTTGAACGCTTTAGTATTATTAAATGGATTAATAAATAAATATAGCGTGTTTGTGGGCGCTCTATCCAAATCTGAACCGATTTCAATATAATTTGGCACATCTATTTTTAGGCCAATATCTGTCCCACATTCTAAATTGCATTGAAATCGAACATATATAGCGTGAATGGTGCATCAAATACATGAAATCGGCCGAAAATATATATGAGAGCTATATCTACATCTGAACCAATTTCGATATAATTCGGCTCATCCATTTCTAAGCCAAATTCCGTTACACATTCCAAATTTCATTGAAATCGGACATATATAGCGTGAATGGTGCATCAAATACATCAAATCGGCCTAAAATATATATGGGATCTATATCCAAATCTGAACCGATTTCTATATAATTTGGTCCATGTATTTCTGGACTAATATATGTCACACATTCCAAATTATGTTGAAATTGGACATACATAGCCTGTTTGGTGCATCAAATACATGAAATCGGCCGAAAATATTTATATAGGTCTGTCCTCAGCCCGCTTATTTTGTAAGAGATGACGTGTACTTACTTCTCGCTACCGTTCTATAGATATACGCATATAAAATCAAAATTTTCTGGAGGTACCTCCGATTCTGATGCTATATCTCCAGATCACAGCGGAATTTCAAAAATTTTTATAGCCTATGTTACTTTCAGGCGATGTTGTAATATACTCTCAAAATTTCGGGAAAATCCGTTCAGCGGTTTTTGAGTTATTAAGGCACAAACAAACAAACGTACAAACATTTTTCTATTTTATATGTCGTCACCAAAAATGCCGGAAGACGAAACCCACACTCAAATCGAAATTGGTTTTTTGATGGGATCTGATACATAAAGTTAAAATACATGCTCTGGCAAATTTTCAAACTTCTACGTTCAAAAACAACGATCCATTCAAGAAATTGCATTTCGGAAAATGGGATAATATTGACGATTTTGTTGTAATGACGGATCCCAAAACCAAGCGTTTCCGCTGTTTTGGTTTCATTTATTACTCCCATTCGTATAGGATTGATAATATCCCGAATACTCGCCCTCATAAGAATTATATTGCATAAAACAGTTTTTAATTTTATAACGTTTTTTGCTTCTCCGGTAAATTTTTTATTTTGTGGGTTACGTCTTCGGGCATTTATGGTGACGGTATATAAATACAAACATTGATTTTACTACACTAATTTTACAAAGTTGTTCATTCTTTTTTAAAATATTATGAAAGCAGACACTTTCGTCGGAGTTGTGTGAGGTTGCCAAGGATAAACTTCTCATTGAACTTTTTTCTTTGCTTACCTTTATACTTCGAGCTGACGATTGATGTTTGGGTATAAAAAGTTTTTTGTTGAAGAAGTTATTGAAAAATAACTTCGGTGGAGAATATCCACAAACAAAAAACAAGGGAACTGATGAGATTCTGTGCCGAGAATAGAAACTATAGTATTCCCTGCCTTACCCCTTGGCGAACAATGCCAAATCTTTTCCACTAATAAACTAGTTGTTAAAAAAAAAAAATAAATAAATACATTTAAAACAACATCAATGGGATTAAGCCAGACTATTTTGAAAAAAAAAAAACAAACTGCAAACGCTATCCCAATAAAAACGCCACAATATTTCTAAGCACTCACCAAATATTATGAAAGCAGTCACCATCGCACAGTGGTCCCACTTGTATGGAAAGGAGTGCCAAAAATAGTTCTAATCGAGTTAACGCCTCGTAATTTTAAACAAGGTTATATAACGAGCCCAAAAGGGAGAAAAACAAATTTAATGCATGTAGGTCCATATTTGGGTATAGCCCCCATATAAAGGTACCCCCCGATTTTTTTAATTTTGACGATTTTAGCAAAATTTTCCAGTCGATTCGGTTGTAATTTTGCATTTTGTGTTCTGAGGGAACAACATACCACCTTGCAAGAAATGTTCAATATAGGTCCACGTTTAAGTATAGCTCCCATATAAACGTACCTCCCGATATTCGGTATTTTGACAATTTTAGCCAATCTAACCGTGTTGGCTGTAATTTTGTATTTTGACTTGAAGATCATACGTCCGTGCAAAAAATGTTGACGATTTAAGCAAAATGTTCCAGTCGATTCGGCTGTAATTTTGCATTTTGTGTTCTGAGGGAACAACATACCACCTTGCAAGAAATTTTCAATATAGGTCCAAATTTAGGTATAGCTCCCATATAAACGTACCTCCCGACATTCGGTATTTTAACGATTTTAGCCAAATTTTCCTACCGATTTGGCTGTAATTATTGAGGCACTTAACACAGATAGTGTACAAGAAACATCAGCAGACATTGATCAAGAAAATGTGTTCAACACACAAGAAGATGATTCACCAGCCTTAAGGAGAAGTGCTCGCGGTCTTATACCGAAAGTTTTCAAAGATTATTTTACAAGCTACAATGCAGATATTGTTGATATCAACGGTGAAGACCCAGAAACATATGCAGAAATTTTAACAAGAGAAGACAGAAATGAATGGATTCAAGCTATAGATGAAGAAGTACAATCAATGAACGACAACAATGTTTGGACCATAGTTAAAAAACCTGAAAATATAAAAGCTCTGAAATCAAAGTGGGTATTTCGTGTTAAGAAGGATGAAAATGGAGATGTTTCAAGATACAAGGCGAGATTGGTGGCTAAAGGGTTTTTACAAAAACATGGCATAGATTATGAAGAAACCTTTGCACCAGTAGCTAAACTTACAACTATGAGAGTAATTTTAGCAGTTGGAGTTCATTGCGGGTACTTTTTCCACCAAATTGATGTCAAAACCGCTTTCCTACATGGAGAATTAAAAGAACAAATGTTCATGGAAGCCCCAGATGGTATTGCTCTTAACAAGAATGGGATTTTCCATCTTAATAAGTCTATGTATGGTTTAAGACAAAGTCCACGTTGCTGGAATGAGAAAATAAATACATTCCTTGTAAAAATTGGATTTGTGCGATCGAAGCATGATTACTGTCTGTATGTCAAACATGAAAATTCAAAGACAACATACATACTTTTATATATTGATGATTTATTAATTGCATGTTGCGACGAAGTTGAGATTGAAATTCTGAAAAATGAACTATGCAAAGTGTTCAGGATAGTGGACATCTGAAATACTTTTTGGGCATTAAAATATATTATAATAAAAAGGACGGAGTTATGAAATTATCACAGGAAAGTAATATAAATAGAATCTTGGAAAAATTTCAAATGATGGACTGCAATTCGGTTGTAACTCCGATGGAAAAATTAAAGGAAATTCCAAATTCAGAGCCAACAACACAACCATACACAACCATACCGACAACTTTTGCGAAGCCTTATGTATGTAATGTTGTGTACTAGACCTGATATTTGTTTCCACATCGGATATATGGCTCGTTTTCAAGAAACTCCAACAGAAATCCATTGGAAATTGTTGAAGAGAATTTTAAGATATATTAAGGGTACAAAGCAATTGAAATTGGTTATAAAACGAAATCAAGGTTGTGAATCATTAATCGAATATGCTGACGCTGATTGGGCTTCCGATCTTATAGACAGAAAGTCAGTAAGTGGATTTGTCTTTCAAATTTTTGGAAATACAATTTCGTGGTCAAGCAAAAAGCAAGCTACAGTTACAACTTCCTCTTCCGAAGCAGAGTACATAGCGTTAAGTGCTGCTACAGCAGAAGCAATATGGATAAAAGGGATTCTGGAAGATATGTATATTGTTGAAGAGAAATATACTGTACCTTTGTATGAAGACAATCAAGGGTGTATATTTATGGCAAAGAATACAGAATGTAAAAGATCGAAACATATTGATATCAGACATCATTTCATTAAAGATCATTTGGCTCAAGGAACTATTGATGTTAGGTATATTAAAACATCTGATCAAATTGCTGACATTTGTACCAAAATATTAGGAAATATAAATTTTAAAATGTTTAGATTTAAATTAAATTTGATGCACTTTAAACTGGTAGGTTTTGCACTCAGTTCAATATTTATTTTAAATCGTAGAATGCCTTGTATTTTGTTTTATAATATTGTCTTTGGTATGAAAATTATTTCTTCATTCTAAAATAAAACTTTCAATACTTAACAACTCAATAAATACATATAATAAATTCAAGAGTAATTTTGAATTTTAAGTTCTGATGGAACACCATACCTCCTTGCAAAAAATGTTCAATATAGGTCCACGTTTCGGTAAAGTTCCCATATAAACGTACCTTCCGATTTTCGGAATATTGGCGATTTAACTTACAGGGTGGCAGATGGTGGCAGCTGGATTTCTTTTTATCGTAAACTAGAGACTTTCCCCTGTATTTAAAAAAATACGGACTTGCCCTTACGGGGCCAACATTAGTAAAACTCAACATAAATTTATAGCAATGATAGTAAAAATAGCACAAAAAGTCATTTACAAAGAATTTATTTTTAAGGTACTTAGAAAACGAATTTTGAATTTGTTTTTTTCGTAAGAATATTGTCAATGCCATCAACTAAAAGTTTCATTTTGGAAATTGTACATTTACCTCTTAATATTTTATAATTTCACTCATAAACTACGAATGCTTTGCGAATCTTTTTTTCGTTTTTAAGGTACCACATACAAATCTGAACTTCGTCGACTTAACTTGGCATATTACCGCTATAAATTGGCGAAAATAATACTGTATAATAAAAATTGAATGTGTTTAGAGAATATTTATTTCAATCGCAATCAAATTTGTCGCCATAAAATATTCGATATTTGTCCACGGCCGGAACCACAGTGCATCGTAATAATTTTGGTCACATATATATTTTTGCAACGACATAACATAACAAAAATTATATATGTATTTTACATCACAAGGTCTGTTTTAAGTGTAAACTTTGGGACTGCGCCCAATAACGGCAACTAACGGTATACATAAAAACTACATATTTTCAGGAGATTTGAAGTTGTTATTATTCTGCGTATAAACCCATAATTTTGAAACATTAAAAAATAATTTTGGGCAAAAATTTTGTGATTGGAACCATAGTGCTCTGGTGAGATGTCATCTACAGTATTTGATAGAGATAAGAACCGCATTGAAAATGTTAAAACAAAAATTCACTCGATTTGTTCTGCGGAATATATATTATTTTAGAGATATACCAGGGTATGCATTTTGGAATTATGAACCTAGAAAAAATCGTTGAATTCTAATATTGATTCCCCCGAAATATTAAGTCTTTTTTCCTTTCTATGTACTCCGTCGACCAGGGACGTACGCAGGATTTTATTTCGGGGGCCCAACTTGACCTAAAATAATGAAAATTAAAAATGTTGTGTATTGTTACGTAATGGTATTTTAAAGGGGTTTTAATTGATTTTTTGTATATTCAATATTGCCACAGAGTATATACATTCAAAAGAGAGAGATGACAATATTTTAGATACAAGATTGAAATTCGAAACTGATTATAATATATTATGAACCATGGTCGAACGTGGTCTGGTTCGGCATAGTCTCCTTACAAAAGTTTTTAACCAAATTCCCCAACAGAACTGAAGCAAAAACTAAAAAATCTTTCCAATTAATATTACCCATATAGATGTACGTTTTTGTATCCCAGAATTTTCAACCACATTAGCTTTTATTTGGCATTTTGAGTTCAAAACTTTACTATTTTACCAAAAGTGATAGAGTCGGTGAAAGCTAGCTAAAAATTCAGAAAATTACATTAAAAAAGAAAAAAATATATCAGCAGCCGGGCTATGCAATCTACGACTCATAGACTCCGAATCCAACTCGGATTCGACTAGGTGTTTATGGACTCGATGACCTTAAAAACTTTCCAACGACCAATCAATAACAGTCGGGTTTGCCTACAGAGATACCCTCAGCCTGTGTAAGTTGAGACTTTTATATGAAGACAGATCGAATACGGGCTACATAGCCAATTTTTTCTATAAATTGTATAGCCAAAAAGTTTCAGAATTTCGTCTCCTTTTTTGGGCGTATAAACTTTCCGACAATGATTTCGAAACATTTGGGGTGTACAACCTCACGATTGTTGGCGTTACAAATAAATGCTTATGTTGTGCTCAAAAATGTGACTTCGATGAAAGCGCAAAAGTTTTGCACTTTTGTACCGACGATACCTGAAAGAATCGACTGATATAGTCCATTTTGGAAGTGGGCCTAATGTTGGAATTCAATTTAGTTGGTCGGCGTAAGATTTAGAGCTTTTGGACCAATCGTGACATAACCATAGACTTACCCACTACAAATACAATATCGCTGTAAACAAGACCGCAGAAATACCATTGGTCAAAATGTGAAATGGCTCCTCGAACAGCCCTTAAACTACAAAATAGACCCTCTTGGTACTTGATATATGTACGTAATTTTAGGATGTTTCGGTCAAATCGGATAATTGAAATTTTGTGTTGGAGGTATCTGAAGGAGTCAATCGATGTAATCCTTATTCAAACCTACTCTAGATCTCGAAAAAATCGGATTGGACTTTGCTCACGATTTAGGTAAACATTTTGAAGTCTGGTGTCCAAAGGAAGTTTGAATAAAATATTGCGAGATCCAAAATTAGGACCAAATCTGTTGATCCGTTCGAGAGTTATAATGGGCACGAGCCAGACAGGCGAACTGGGATAAATTGACTCCAAATTGTTTGACGCATTATTATTTCGATGAGGTACATTTTATCGTTAGCCTAACGGCAGAGGGTTCAATATCACGGTGCTCTTGAACCAACGTTAAATGAAAGGAGCTTACAACTGGGAAATTTTAGTGGATTTTGAAACAGCAATGTTCATAGATGAGAAAAATCCAAACACCAGAAAAAAATCGCTGGAGGGAATTTTAAATAAGTTCACATTTTCAGGTTTATTTTAGGTTTTCGCGATGTTGCTTAGAAACCGCAAGTCCTATCGAAATGGGGCTAAAGAAAACGTTTTTACCATTTTTGAGATATAGAAGTTCAGGTCATATTTTTAGGTTTTTTGTTAGGTTTTCACGATTTGCTTCAAAACAGTAAGTCTTATCGAAATGGGACTACAGAAAATCGTATAGCTGTGAATTTATTTTTTTTTTTTTGATTTTCTCATCTAAGCTTCTTTTATTTAAAGTTAATTCAAGAGCACCGTGATATACAGCAGATTTTAATACATATAACGAAAGTTTAAGCATTAATTTCGTTTACGGTCGTTTTCAGCTACAAATTTTTTACTGATAGGAAAAAATTCAGATGGGCATGCTATTTATAGCAGATATTATCACTTTATGATGCACAACAATATTTTTTTTATTTTCTCCCACTATTTAGCAATAAGTTAATATACAATAGGAATACAAAATTTTGATTAAGGCAGTAAAAAATTTTTCTAAATTTTGATGCATTTTTTGAGCGTCCCAGTATAATGATCCAGAACACAGTCTTACATATCTGTTGCTTCGTCTTTTAACACATGTCCTTTTCGTCCTTTTTTCTGGAACCATAGGAAAAATTACCACATGGTCCTGTTTTTATCATCCAACTGTTCTACAAAAATGTTGCTCAGAAGATTTTAGTTGCGGTTCTAAAAATCAAATTTATCGATATTGTCAAGTTTACATTGTCCTAGCCTTTTGCAGGGTTAACCTCCTTAATGATGATTTATTTGACTTATACGCAAAGGAATTGATAATTGAAACCCAGTGGGTTTGTTAAATCCGATTAAATATAAACGTACTATTACTCGGTCCTTAGTCCCAATTTACATTAGGCGAGTTTACTTGCAGCAAGTCTCTGTTTGTAGGAGAGACACGTAAGGGGAATGGAAATGAAAAAAAAATGCTCGTACCGGCAATTTTCAGGCAATTGCTTTTATATTTTTCGTATTTGACATTATTTTCATTGCTTCGAAAACAAAACATGTCGGAACAGAATTGCATTGTATAAATGCAAGAGGCAAGTTTAAAAGGGAACGAGAAAAATTGCCGCAAGTAAACACGCCTAATGTAAATTAGTACTTATTTAGAAAAAAACTAGCCCAGTCAAAATAGACATTGAAATAGCAAAAATTCCCACAAAGCTGAATTTTTGTGGAGAGTTAGGGTTTGCCATTAGAAGCAACGTCCTAAAAGTCCCCATCGATCCCATGTGTGCAAAAAAAGTTATTCGGGTTAAAGTTCAAATTTTAATTGTTTTTTAGGTTTTCGGATTTATTTTTTTGAAAACAGTAGATCTAATCAAAAAGTGACTAATGTAAATATTGTAGACCGAAAAATTAACTTTTATTCCTAGAAGGAACCATTATTGAGATATAGCTGTTCCAAAAAAACACATAACTTTTATGCACATATAAGGGAAATATGCACATATTCAAACGAACCGGCTAAAATAACGGAGGCAACCGGGTCTGTCCCCCCAAAAATATATGTTTCCTTGAAGAGCGAAATTATACCTATTTTTTAAACAAATTCCAACAAAAGCGGAACGTGTTTAGTAGAGTTATTCCATGTTAGAGTCATTTTATGGAAAAATTGTCCATTTAACCCACATGTGTAATCGAAAGCCCAACGGGAACGACCCCAAATAAAACTCTCCGATTTTTTTTTTTTTTTGGATTTTTGTCTGAAGTTAGGGTTTGTTGCGCTGATTACGGAAAAATATAATTTTCATAGGCGGTGGATCCGGTTCGCCGGTTATTCGACCCGAAAGGGTAGATTTAAAAACCGGGTAAGACCGATTACTGCAAAGTGGATATTTATTTATTTATTTATTTATTTCAAAATTCATACATGATACAAAGCCTCAATGGCCAAATAAACGTATCTCAAGACAAAAAACCTGAGTTATAAAATAATAAATTCAATTTAATGTACTTAAATATATTAATATATAACAATTAATTATTATTTAAATGCAGATATATTTTTTTATTCGGCTCCCCAGCCATAAAATGTTAAAGAAAAACAAAAAAAAATAAAAAATATATGTCCAAAGAGTAGTAACTCAACATATGCTGATTTTTAAAGAGTGGCATATATATATATATATATATATATATATATATATATATATATACATATCGATATACATATATATATGTATAATATTATTGTTCAGGTAGCCCCTGAATGTATCTAAGGATTTTCAAACGAAAAGAATTATTGGTGTGAGAAAAAATACGTAGTTCTAGTGGTAAAAAGTTCCAAAACCGTGCAACTCTGATTAAGAAAGACCTAGAATACACATCCTTCCAAATCAAAGGAATAAAAATTTGGGGATTTCTATTAAAATGTAAAAAAGTAAATCTTCTCCTTAGGGCACTAGGTATACCATTCTTTATAAGATTATAAAAAAGCAACGTACAACGGTAATTTATGAACATATCGAAGGAGCAACCTAGAAACCGAATGACATGACCTGATACATGACTACTTCGAGGAAGATTAAACAAAAAACGTGTAATAGTATTGACAATACACCTCAATTTGTCAATATTGGCGCCAATAGTACCAGAATACACCTCAAGTCCATACAATACTTGGGACATCAAAAGAGAATTAGCCAGTAATAACTTTATTCGGTGAGAAAGATATAAATTAGAACCATAAATCCTACGCAATATGCCCCAAACTTTACCAGACAAAGAATCAATGTGGCTTTTGAATGAAAGATCAGAATCGATAATTACTCCCAAGCATTTATGTTGCTGTACGAAGTCAATTTTAGTGTGACCCAAGAAGATATCAATGGGTGGTAAAGAACAGTTATTATTGCAAAAAGCTAAAGCCTTGGTCTTAGAAGGATTGACTTTCAATAAGTTCCTTGTAGCCCAACGAACAAAACAATCTAAGTTTGAATTAATATTACATTCAAGCATGTTGGAAGCATCACGTGTACCACTAAAAAGCAAGAATATATCATCTGCAAAAATAAAAGTTGAACAACATGACGAATTCGTGTGAAGAGGAAGGTCATTCATGTATAAAATAAATAGAAGTGGGCCTAGAACAGACCCTTGCGGCACTCCAGAGGACAGGGGAAGGCAACTAGACTCACAACCATCCACTACAACAAACTGACTTCTACCATACAAGTAAGAAAAAATAAGTTTGCAGGCAGATTTAGAGAAGTTAAACTCATCCCTTAATTTTATTACAAGAGAGGAGAAATCAATAGAATTGAAGGCTTTGGACAAATCCAAAGATATAAGAACACTTAACATACCATCATTGATGGATTCACGAATAGAGTCGGTTAGCTGAAGCAACAAGTGGGTAGTGTTATGTCCCTGGCGAAAAGCAAATTGACAGTCATTTATCCGACTTGAACAGACTTCCAGCATTTGATTCTTAATTATATGTTCCATAATCTTAGATATGGCTGGTAAAATTGAAATGGGCCTTAAGTCATCCAAATCCCTAACAGATCTGGATTTGGGAATTGGCACTACTCGAGCTATCTTCCACACAGATGGGAAGACTGAAGAAGTTAATATAGTATTCACAAGATTCAAAATAAGATCCGAGATATACGGAAAAACCAGTTTAATGAAATATATCGGTATGCCATCAATACCAACAGATTTAGATCTAACCTTACTCATTGCTTCAATGAGCTCATCTTCATTAATACATCGAAATGAAAATGAGGAATCAAAATCAATGAAGTCATTAACATTAACTAATGCACCATTAGACTCATCAGTAGCATTAGCAAAGAACTCATTAATGGTATTTACATCGATATTGATACACTCGCTCTCATTTCCCGCACAACCATGAGTCTTGAGAATCCTCCAAATCCTAGTAGAATCCATACTACCGTAAAGCTTTGTATAATGAAGTCTCCTCCCTTTGCGAATTACAGATTTAGCCTTATTCCTATATTTGCAATAGATTCGCCAGTTTTGCTGAGTTGGGTCTCTTTGGAATGATAAGAAAGACAAATCCCTCATCGATATCGTTGGAAACTTATGGAAATGCTTAAAAAATAGTTCGCCCCATAATGTACTTACGCGGCTAATGTTAAATTTGACCTTTAGATCGCAATATCGCGTAAGTCTTTTTTAACAAGTAAAAAAGTATCAATCGGCTTTGCCAACAGAGATATACCCTCAGCCCATGTGAATTGAAACCCTTTTTAGACATTTGAACTTGCCGAAAAAATGTGGATTAGAATTAAAGTTCAAGAGTGTTGCGGAGGAGGTACTTAAAGGAATGGACCGACGTAGACCATTATCGAAGTGGATCTTATTTTGGGAGTCATATCATTTCGATAGATATCGCGCCCACTAGTCATTTCAGTGGGTCATCATATAACTTTTGCACAAGTATCCCAGGATTCATGGACTTCTCCACGGAAAACATATCGCTGTAAACAGGACCACATCGAACAGCATCGGTATACATTCTCAAAGGATTTTCGAACAGACTCTAAACTGCACTTAGACACAAATGTTGAACTTTTGTGGGGGAGGTATCCTTAGGAGAGGACCGGTATGGGCCATTTTAGAAGTTTAACTTAATTTGGACAAAATGTTAGGAGATCCAAAAGTTCGAAAATGTTCGGAAAATTTTGACGTACGATAAGTCTTGAAGGGAGTAACTGATTTGGTCCGTACTTTGCAAATCATGAAACGTCTACCAGACTTAGATGAGGTTCAAATATGGACTGAATCGGTCCACTCCTTCGGGTACCTCCCACGCAAAATTTGGGATAAGTTCAGTTTAGGACCTGCTCTCGAATCGCTTTGATCTTTGTTTTAGCTACTTGTATTCACTGCCCTCCATACAACGGTACATGTTTCATCAGGGGCAAGTCCACACTTCCTGAGAAAATAGGCTGAAAGTTGCAAAAAAAAAAAACCTATGACACCGTGTGTAGTGGTTGGAGCGCAAGATAACTCTCGAACGGATCTGCCGATTCGGTCCAAAATTTGGCCTTAGTAATATTGTGTCCAAACATAGTTTAAGTTCGATGATAAACTATGTTCGGAAAAATTGTTCGTACGGTAACTCTTGAAGGGAGTGGCCGGATTGGTCCATACTTTACACATCCTAATATATCTACCAGGTATAGGTCATGTTCAAATATGGACTATATTTGTCCACTACTTCGGGTACCTCCCACACAAAATTTCGGATAAGTTCACTTTTAGACCTGCTCGAATAAATTTGCTTTCTGTTGTTCGCTGCCTCAATTACGATGGTAAAATTTTTTCAGGGGCAAGTCCATACTTCTTGTGCAAACAGTCCGAAGGGTGTAAAAACCCCCTATGGTCATAATGGTCAATGTCGATCCATTTCTCTAAGTATCTGCTCCGAAAAACTTTTGATCTTTATTCCTAATCAACATTTTTATAGGTTCATACATCCAACATTTTTAAAACCTCCTAAATACATACGTTTTTTGGGAAAAAATTGTTTCAATATACACAGGCTGAGGGTATATATGTGTCGGCAAAGCTGACTGATACTTTTTTCTTGTTTCTTAAAGATGTAACTATTCGAGTACATCTTACAAGCCACAAAAAAGTGTCGACTGAAAAATAATGTTGAACTAACATCACCACTAACAGATCACAATGCGATAATGATCGAAAATATTGTCATAAGAGATTGGAATAATTCAATCAAAAACTTACTCATCTCGTTGCAGACTCTTTGTGAATTTTCCCAAAAAACAACAACAAAAATACATTTTCAATTAAAATAGAAACGATTACGGTGTAAACGGAAGAGAAATGGTTGTTGTTTTTCTTTCTGACCTCAGCTTCTTGCATTTCAAATAATCAAATCAAATGACGTTAATACTACCGAAGAAGACGAAAAAAAAGAGTATCCAAATCGAATCGACGAATTTTGATACGATAACAACAACCACCACAGCTGACAAAATCTGTCTCGAGAATTTTTCGATCGAACATCACGTACCGCATACCACCATTCACAAATTGCTAACTTTTCATTATATAAAAGCTGGGGCAGCATCGAGAGCTGTTACCAGTTGATTTTGTGGCGTTTTCTAGTAAGCCTATAACATAGAAGCGCATCTGTGAATTCTGAAGAATAAATCTCCAGTCATGAGTTTCCGTTTTGTGTTCACAATTTGCGCAATTGCGTTACCGGTAGGTTTTTGCGTTCATCCAATATGTTATCTGTGTGTGTGTGCGAACTATAGCTGACGTAACGTTTTCTGTTCATTTCATAGATTGTCGCTGCCTATGGCCCAGCTCCTGGTTATGGTGCTAGCGGTAGTGGCGTTGGCAATGGTGTTGAAGAGTTGCTCAATGCTGCCGCTGGCAACCAACACGACAGAGCAGCCTCATTGACTGCCACCGCTGATGTCTCCGCTCCCGCCTCTGCTCAAGCTGGTTTGGCTCAGGCCAACGCTCAATTGGCTGCTCTCCAGGCCAACCCCGCCTACAATACCCTCAAAAACTCCGACGCCATTGCCGAATCGTTGGCTGAAAACACTTTGGCTTCGAACATCCGTCAAGGTTTGGTTAATGTTGTGGCTCCCAATGTTGTTGGACAAACCGCCTTCCGTTCTCTGTTGGTACCCAACAGATTGAACACTCACACCGTTGTTGCCACTCAACCCCTCCAACCTTTGGTTGTCAACCAACCCGGTAGCCCCGTCACCCATGTCAACAGTGGTCCACCATCCGTTGTCCGCGCCGCTCCCATCATCTACAAATTGAAGCCTTCCGTCATCTATCAACAAGAAGTCATCAACAAAGTGCCCACACCTCTTAGCCTTAACCCTGTCTACGTTAAGGTGTACAAACCCGGCAAGCACGTTGACGCTCCCGTTGCTGCTCCCTCATATGGTCCATCATATGGCGCTAGCAACTCATACGGTTCAGCCGCTTCTTATGGTGGTAGCGCTCAAGCCGCCTCCGCTGCCAGTGATGCTGGTTATGGTGGTGCTGCTGGTTACAACAGCGCCCCTGCCTACTCGGCCCCAGCTGCATCGTACGGTGCCCCCCAACCCGCCTATTAAATTATTTCGAAAATAATTTAAAAACAAATTTTCTTGGATATCAGATTTTATTTGGCCTGGAATGAATGAAGAGATGTCCAATTGTATCTATAGAGAATATGCCAAATCGTTTTTTTTTATACTCAAATAAAGAAAATTTTTAATTTAAAAACATAAAACAAAATTTGATGAGTTATTTTTAAAATGTAGAATATGTGGGAGGGAAACAATCTCGGAGAAGTCATGTGAAATATTGAAACTCTTTTTTGGTAGAAAATTTGACCTATGTAGATCGAAGGTATCAGATAAATGTACATTAGACCGGGGCGATTTGTGTGGAAGGAAAAACGCCTTATTGGTCCCTTGGCGTTTCTGATTCCTGGTATTGTACTGAGCAAAAAAGGCCACTGACCATACATATGTCTACGGTGAAAATCGAGCCTCCAATCGTTTGGAATATTTTTGAAGTAGGTTATACTTGCAGCCCATATCTCTCAATATTTTTCGCTGGCAAGACCAGATAATTAACTTAAACCTGTAAAAAATATACGATAACCAAACTACTTTGGTCGTCTCTACAAGTTTTTTTTCAGGGAAAAGTCCATACTTCCCGAAAGCTGTAAAAATCCCCTTTGGCAGAATGTATGGTGGCTGCAGCGCATGATAACTCTCGAACGGATGAACCGATTTGGTCCAAAATTTGGCCTTCGTAATATTTTTTCCAAACATAGTTTATGTTAGAAGATGAACCATATCGGTCCACTCCTTCGGGTAACTCCTTCAGAATGTATCGAAATTTTTTTAGAATGCAGGGGAAAGTCTCTAGTTTACGATTTAAAAAGTCCAGCTGTCCCCATCTGCCACCCGCTATGTTCATTCCTTTTATACCACGCCTGTAAAATCGTCAAAATTCCGAAAATCGGGAGGTACGTTTATATAGGAGCTATACATAAATATGGACCTATACAGAACATTTTTTGCAAGGAGGTATTTTGCTCACTTAGAACTCAAAATGCAAAATTACAGCCAAATCGGTTGGAAAAGGTGGGTAAAATCGTCAAAATTTCTAAAATCGGGAGGTACGTTTATATGTGGGCTATACCTAAACGTAGACCGATATTGACCATTTTTTGCATTTGGTTTTATAGTTTGATTCACTCATAACTCAAAATGCCAAATTACAGCCAAATCAGTTGGAAAATTTCGCTAAAATTGCCAAAATACCGAAAATCTGAGGATACATTTATATGGCGGCTATACCTAAACGTGGACCTATATTGAATATTTCTTGCAAGGAGGTAGTTTATTCACTCAGAACTCAAAATTCAAAATAACATCCAAATCGGTTGCTTAATTTTGCCAAAATCGCCAAAAAACCACAAATCGGGCGGTACCTTTCTATGGGAGCTATACCCAAATATGGACCTACATCCACTAAAAATGGTTTTCTATCTTTTTGGCTTGTTATAGATCTACGTAGGCGGTAGCTCGATTAGAAACTTCGAATATACCAATGTGTCGCAAATAAATATAAAAACATCGACATAGAAATTGTAATGTTCTTCTTTTCTTCTACGCGTCGCACAGTGGTTCAGGATAAAGACATTAAAAAAATTAAAACCAAACAAAAAATAAACAAATTAGAAAAAAATTAAAAATATTTTATAAAAAGAAATATGTAAATATGTTAAATTTGTTAAAAAAATATAAAAAATACTCCTTGGCTTTTCATTAACCTCATATGTTAAAAAAAATTATTTGTGTAAAAAACCTTGAAGGATACAAAAAGTATACATATATGGGCTGAAAGAGGACATTCACAGGTATCATTTTGTCTTTAGGAGCACGTCACGTCCGTACCTTCTTATATTTTGATCTAATTATTTGCTTTTCTTAGTTCCAATATGTTTAGTATCGAATCCCATATAGAAATTAACAATCGGTCACAATAAAAAATGGGGGTTTTGGCCAGGAAAATCGATTTCTGAACCACTGTGCGACGCATGGCATCGCTCAGGAGCTGTTAAACATCGGAAATAACAATCCTAATTGTATGGGTGTGTGGCTATGACATCAACAAGGAATACTACCACAAAGTTATGTCCCGTTAGCACAAAGCAATTCGTCAAAAGCAGAATTGTGGATTTTGCACTATAGTAAAGCATCATCTCACACATCGATGCTTTTGCGCGAGTTTATGGTCAAAAACAAAGCCGTTATCATACCTTTCCCCAAAACTGAAGACATCTATGAAAGGAAAGCGTTTTGCTACGATTGAGGAGATAAAAGAAAAATTGAAACAGGAGCTGTTGGATATACCAGCGCGTTTCAGAAGTATTTCGAGGATTGCAAAAAAGCGCTGACATACACGCACAGAAAAAATATTTTTCGCTTTTGTTGGAACAAAAATATATGTTTTGGTTCCAAAAATGTATTTGTTTTGTTCAAACATTGTAATCCAAATCCAAAAATACCATCTTTTGTTCCAAACATAGAAAACAAAAACAACTTTCGAATTTCCGCAATATTGTTAAAATCGTTAACAATACCGATTGTAGGAACTATCATAATCTAATTTTGTTTACAAAAAGTATTGTCAACCCAGAAAACCAGCCCAGAAATTTTTGATTTGAGTGCATATACTTCTCATATACACTTTTCGCATAACTTGGATATAAATGTCGCGTATAATATTGCAATCATTGATGAACACAATACATGGTTTGCTGCATTGGCTGACAACAAAGACAAACAAAAAGCCACAAGAACCCACCACAACATAAGGAAAAATTAAACACCATAACAAACATGAAAAGGAAAGAAGAATGAAACAAAACAGAAACAAATAAAAACAAGAGTCTCACATGTACATACACACAAAAACAAAGGTAAAGGCAGCATGTCATAAAAACACACCACAACTCACCAAAATTGTTTTTTCAACACGGCATCGAATAGCGAGAGAAGAGAAACAAATTGTCGAAGAAAAGAGAGAAATATTGTTCAGTTGACACAAACTATTTTTGGATGTTAACAATACATATTTTGCTCTTGGAATATTGTTGGATCAAACATATTTTTTTCTCTGCGTGTACTATGTGTATTATGTATATCTGAGGGGAATAACTTTGATTGGGACAAGATAGTCACTGATGAATAAATAATTAATTTTTGAAAAAAGTTGAAATAACGGTTATTTTTGATCAGGCTCGTACATTTCATACAACCCCAAGTATGTTTGGACGACTGTCTGTCAGGTTCTTTGAAGCGTACGGTCACTCTCTAACGGAGTAACCGATAGTGTCCAGTTCGAAGACGGACCTCCCCGGAAAAATTAAAAAATTAAAAAAATGGTTGCTGAAATTGTGCGCAAAATAACCACACATTTGAGTACCTCACACACAAAATTTCCTATTACGATGGTGCATACTTCCAAAGATAATGGACCAAGAGCTGTAAAAACCCCGGTCAGCACCAAATCAAATGACTAATGAGCACGATAACTTACGTAATTTGTAAACGACTTGACTGAAGCTGTGCTCATTGTAAAATGTATTCAAAATGTCAACATCCCAGAGGGTCTATATCGGACAACATCTTCGGATACCACCCTAAAAAAATTGTAATATTTCGCTTTAGTGCAATTTAAGGGCTGTTCAAAGAACGTTATGAAAATTTTACTGAAGGTACTCCTGGTGATCCTGTTTTCAGCAATATGGTATGCACACCCGCCTTGCACGCTGAAGGTCGTGCGTTCGATACCCCGCCCAGGTAACATCAATAATGTCAATGATGGCAAAATAACCCTAAGTAACGTTGGCGAAATTTCCGGAGTATTTGAGCAGTGTAAAACTTCTGTGCAAGTGGTGTCTTAAGTCTCGACAATAAACAGTAGCTCCCATTTCATTAAGCTAGTATGAATCGGGATGCCGAAGATGTTGTCCGATATAGACCCTCTTGGTGGTTGACATACATACATTTTGAATAAATTTTACGATGTACACAGTTTCGGTCAAGTCGTTTACAAATTTCGTAAGTTATCGTACTCATCAATCATTATACCCTCAGCCTTTAGGCTATAGAGGGTATTTACACTTTGATACGACCAAAAATGTGCCTCATCGAAATAATGGTTTTAGACCCCAAGTATGTTTGTACGATATCCGTTTCAGACAATTTTGAGTAGATCTAGCAATGTCCGCCCGTCTGTCCGTCTGTCTGGCTGGCTGGTGCGCACGATAACTCTCGAACGGATCAATCGATTCGGTTCAAATTTGGGTATCGAAATATTTTGTCCAGATTCGATTTAAGTTCGAAGATGGGCCATATAGGTCCACTCCTTCAGGTACCTCCCCCACAAATTTTCAAAAATTGTCGCAAAACTTGTGCGCACGATAACTCTTGTAGGGAAAACCCGATTTGGTCCATACTTTGCACATCGTGTAATTTCTACCAAACTTAGATGAGGTTCCAATATCGACTCAATCGGTCCACTCCTTTGGGTACCTCCCACACAAAGCTTCGGAAAAGTTCAGTTTAGGACCTGATCTCGAATTGCTTTGATTTTTGTTTACGCAAGTTGTATTCGCTGTCATCTATACGACGCTGTAAGTTTCATTAGGGGCAAGTCCGTACTTCCTGAGAAAATAGCCTGAAAGTTGCAAAAAACCCTATGACACCGTGTGTAGTGGTTGGAGCGCAAGATAACTCTCGAACGGATCTGCCGATTCGGTCCAAAATTTGGCTTTCGTAATATTTTCTCCAAACTTAGTTCAAGTTCAAAGATGGATTATATCGGTGCACTCCTTCCGGTACCTCCCCCACAAAATTTCGAAAATGTTCGGAAAATTTGTGCGTACGATAACTCTTGATGCGAGTAACCGATTTGGTCCATACTTTGTACCAGTCTTAGATGAGGTTCCAATATGGACTCAATCGGTAAACTGCTTCGAGTACCTCCCACACAAAATTTCGGAAAAGTTCAGTTTAGGACCAGCTCCCGAATCGCCTTGGTTTTTGTTGTAAAATCTTGTATTCACTGTCCCCTATACGAAGGTACAAGTTTCCTCAGGGGCAAGTCCATACTTCCTGAAAAAATAGTCTGAAAGTTGAAAAACAAACCTTATGACACCATGTTTATGGGTGGAAGTGCAAGATAATTCTCGAACGGAAATGCCGATTCCGGCCAAAATTTGGCCTTCGTAATATTGTTTCCAAACTTAGTTTAAGTTCGTAGATAAGCCATATCGGTCCACTCCTTCAGGTACCTACCCCACAACAGTTCAAAAATATTCGGAAAAATTGTGCGCACGATAACTCCCACACAAAATGTTGGATAAGTTCACTTTAAGACCTGCTATTGAATCACTTTGATTTTTGTTGAAGCAACTTACATTCGCTGCCTCAATTACGATGATAAAAGTTGTTTCAGGGACAAGTCCATACTTCTTGAGAAAACAACCCGAAGGGTGTAAAAACCCCCTATGGCACCCCCATGGTCTATGTCGGTCCATTCCTTTTAGTACCTATTCCGCAAAATTTTTGAACTTTAATCCTAATCAACATTTTTGTCGGTTCATACGACCAAAATACAAAAATACATAAGTTTTTTGTGAAAAAAGTGATTCAATTTGCACAGGCTGAGGGTATATCTCTGTCGGCAAAGCCGACTGATACTTTTTTACTTGTTTTATTTGGTGCTGACCGGGGTTTTTAAGCTTTTGGTCCATTATCGTAGGAAGTCTATGTCGGTCCATTCCTTTTAGTACCTATTCCGCAAAATTTTTGAACTTTAATCCTAATCAACATTTTTGTCGGTTCATACGACCAAAATACAAAAATACATAAGTTTTTTGTGAAAAAAGTGATTCAATTTGCACAGGCTGAGGGTATATCTCTGTCGGCAAAGCCGACTGATACTTTTTTACTTGTTTTATTTGGTGCTGACCGGGGTTTTTAAGCTTTTGGTCCATTATCGTAGGAAGTATGAACTTGCCCCCGAAATAACTGAACCATCGTAATAGCAAATTTTGTGTGTGAGGTACTCAAATGTGTGGTTATCTTGCGCACAATTTTAGCTAAAATTTTTTTAACTTTTGCGGGTGAGGTCCGTCTTCGAACTGGACGCAATCAGATACTCCGTTGGAGAGTGATCGTGCGCATCAAACAACCTGTACAGGTACAGGTAGCCTCTCTACCAACAAGTAAAAAAGTATCAGTCGGCTATGCCGACAGAGATATACCCTCAGCCTATGTGAATTGGAACTTTCATCTGCAGACAGATCAAATGTAATTAGGGTCTTTTCAGAATTTTGTGGCACTTTTCAGACATTTGAACTTGCCGACAAAAATGTGGATTAGGATTTAAGTTCAAAAGTTTTGCGGAGGAGGGGATGGACCGACATAGTGCATTACAAATGTGGATCTGATTTTGAGAGTCATATCTTTTCGATAGAACCCACTGAAATGGCTAGTTGGCGCCATACTAGCCATTTCAGTGGGTTGTCGTACACCTGTTGGACCAGCATGATCTTGTCCACAAAAACATAATATGGCTGTAAACAGGACCACAAAGAACTTCATCGGTATAAATTTCCAAAGGATCTCCGAACAGACCCTGAACTGCACTTGGACACAAATGTTGAACTTTTGTGGGGGATTTATCCTAAGGAGAGGACCGATATGGCCCATTTTAGAAGTTAAACTAAGTTTGGACAAAATATGACGAAGGCCAAATTTTGGACCAAATCAATATATATCAGTTCGAGAGTTATTGTGCTCTCCAGCAACTACATATGGTGCCATAATGGTTTTTCCAACTTTCGGGCTGTTTTTCCAAGAAGTATGGACTTGCCACTGAAAAAACTTTTACCGTCTTACAAGTTGCTTCAACAGAAATCAAAGTTAGCCAAGAGCAGGTCTTAAAGTGAACTTATCCGAAATTTTGTGTGGGAGGTACCCGAAGGAATGAACAAATATAGTCCATATTCAAACCTGATCTATATCTGGTAGATTTATTAGAATGTATAAAGTATAGACCAAATTCCCTTCAAGAGTTATCGTGCGCACAATTTTTTGAACCTTTCAGGCTATTTTCTCAGGAAGTATGGTTTTGCCCCTGATGCAACTTGTACCGCCGTATGGGGGCCGTGAATACAAGTTGTTACAACAAAAATCAAAACGATTCGAGAGCAGGTCCTAAACTGTGCCGAAATTTTTTGTTCCGAAGGCGTGGACCATTGAGTTCGTATTGGATCCTCATCTAAGTTTGGTAGAAGTTTCACGATGTGCAAAGTATGGACCAAATCGGTTACTCTCTTCAAGAGTTATCGTGCGCACAAATTTTCCGAACATTTTCGAACTTTTGTGGGGGAGGTAACGGAAGAAGTGGACCGATATAACCCATCTTCAAACTTAAACTAAGTTTTGACAAAACATTGCGAAAGCCAAATTTTAGACCAAATCGGTTCATCCGTTAGAGAGTTATCGTGCGCACCAGCCAGCCGACAGACAGACGGACTGACATTGCTAAATCGACTCCAAATTGTCTGAAACACTTTTCGTCCAAACATACTTGGGGTCTAAAACCATTATTTCGCTGAGGCACATTTTGCTCGTGTTAAAGTGTATATACCCTCATTAGCATAAATGCTGAGGTGAAATTCATTGTCAATCATGCACAAATCAGCGCAGCAGATACCTTACACAAAAATTAAGGTTGAGCATGGCAAACACTTTTGAGGGACCTCTAAGCGAAAACGTTCTGTGTCCAAGGACAAAAACTCGTTAAGCCTAAGGGTTGAAACGAACGATCCCAATTTCATAAAATACAAAACGATCTTTCAACGAAGTCATTAGAGACAACCTGCGGTGTTCGAGGCAAGAAGCGAGCACTGTCATGCATTATCATTGCAAAATTGGCCAAAGTAGAATCTAATTTGCCTGAACTTGTTATTGAATCTATTCCCCATTTTTACGAGATGCATTGTGATCTCAGGGTGACTAAAGGTAGAATTAGTTATGACATAACCATTAAGGCATATCGATCAGCTGATTGAACCAAACCTATGGAAATCAATGTATTCGATTAATAGTGAACCAAATGGTTTTTGATTTTCTATGGTTATGGGCTACGTCATGCCTAATTCTATTTAAACCGGGTCAACAGTACTTAGACTGGACCATTTCTGTATTTCAAAAAAAAAAAAAAATAAATAAAATAAAAAATAACGAATTAGTTGTTTTTTTTTTGTAGGTCCCACCTTTTCGATTTAAGCAATATTGGGGGCAAAGTACATACTTTTCGTTTCGAGTTCTCTGCGGAGAAAAAATCCGCAAAATTTGACTTGGGTACACGTGTGGTACAGCCCCCTCATAACGGTACTTTCCGATTTCACATATCAAACCATTACTATACAATGAATGTTAGGCGGAATTCGCGTAACCAGACAACGTTGTTAAAATTTATGAAAAGTTTTGTAAAACATGTTTTGAAATACCATTCGATAACAGATTATTTTCCGGCTCAATTGATTTCGCTGTTATTACCAAAAGTGTACAAAATTTCAAATCTTGCATTAGATTTATTTGTCTACACTACCCACCATTCTTTCTTGCAAAAGATTGTTTATCACGAATACTACACCTGTATTTTGTTTTTTCTTTCAAAACAGATTTCATTTCTCTTCTTGTAAAAAGTCAAAATCATTCTGTAATCGCCACTGAGAGAAAAACATTTGTCCACAACAGCGTCGTCATCAATAAGAGAAGACGAATTTGACGAAATAAAACTGAAGATAATAATTGCGTTTTGATATCGAATCACCCAGTGCTGTGCTGAGAAGAGCAAAGCAACGGTTAGGGGGGAAACTCCACTCCACCAGAGAACATAATTTTCCGACAAATGTCACGTAATTGGAAGTGAATTTCTTAAGTCGATTTCTTAGCCACTCAATTCAATTGTCTACGTGAAATCATATTTAAATCCAAGATGCAGCTCGGCATCATGCATCAGTCAACAACAGAAGTTGCCTTGAGAATCAAGTACGAGACGAGAAGAAGAACTTCAGCAATACTTGGTGACTAAAGAAACAGCACAAAGATGAGATTCTTCGTAGCCACCCTCACCATTGCATTAATTGTAGGTATAACAACGCAACGCGGTAGATAATCATCAATTGCGTAGTTGCGGTAATCGCTGCTCTAGCTACCAACCTACCCGTAGCTGTGGTTCTTTGTAACTAATCACTGCATTGTTTGTTCTTTCATTTCCGCATTCATTTAGGCAATGGCCAATGCCTCTGGCTACAATTCGGGTAGCAGTTATGGCAATCATGCTGCTGGTGCTGACTCAGCTGCTGCTGCCGCCGCCGGTGCTGGTAGTGATGCTGGTGCATTCCATGGTCTGAGCTCTGGTTTGAGTTCCGGTTTGGGTTCTGGTTTGAGTTCCGGTTTGGGTTCTGGTGCTGATGCTGGTGCCGGTGCCCAAGCTTCTGCCAACGTTGCTGAAACATCCGGTGCCGGTAGCTTTGCCGGCAACTCCAACAATCTTCCTTATGCCCCTCAAAACACCAGAGGCAACAGTATCAGCTCTTCCATCACATACCCCAATAACAAGGGTGAGATTTTGATCCACCGTCCCGCTGCCATCATTGTCAAACGCCCACCCACCCGTGTCGTTGTCAACCATCCTCCACTAGTCGTTAAGCCCGCCCCAGTTGTATTGCACAAACCCCCAGCAGTAGTTTTGCGCAAGGTCGTCGTCAAGCACCATCCCCGCCCAGTCAAGGTTGAACCTGTGTACGTTAATGTTGTCAAGCCCCCAGCAGAGAAATACTTCGTCAACGAAAAACAACAGCACTACAGTGCCCAACCCGCTGCCTTTGCCCCAGTTAATTTGGGACCAGCTGCCTTCGCCAATGCCCCTGGTGCTTTCTCTCTCAACAATGCTGCCTCGTTCGCTCCTTTGGGTGCTGCCTCGGCTGGCAATGGAGGCGCTGGTGGTGATGCTTCTGCCGCCGCCGCTGCTGCTGCTGGTGATGCTGCCAACTCTGGCTACCAATTGTTGTCCGGCAACAATGGTTTGGCTGCTTTGGCTAATCTTAACGGTGGTGGTTATGCTGCAGCTGGTGCTCCCGCCGCCAGCTATGGTGGTTCTTCCTATGGTTCTCCAGCCTCTTCTTCCTATTAAAAGCTATCGAAAATTCTTCACCCAAGTGGATGAATTGTTTGGTCGAAGTTATTGAGACAAACATTCTGTTTTGTTCTTTTGTACTGAATTTTTGTACTTTTAATAAAAAAAAGAAAAAAAATACTTTTTTACAAAAATGCTAAGTTATAAAAAAATTAATTGTTTTTTATTGTTGTAGTTGTTTTTTTGTATTTCTTTTTAGCTCTAAAATAATAGCCGAGGAAACTAAGCACCGATGTTCAAAGTACTGATTTCACCGAGAGAGATTCTAGTACATTTACCGAAGATCATAACTTTTGACTTGGAAAGGTTGACTTTCAAACACCACAGAAGGCAATAGTTACAAAGAACATTGATCATCTCCTGAAGGTCTTGCTGGGTATTTTGTTGAGTACTTTTTTTAATGTACGTAATGATAGCGCACTATCAATAGTGGTTCTACACAGGAACCACCAACCCGGGACTTCTTCTTCTTTATTGCATATTCGATATTCGAATGTTAGCGACCATATTACATTTCATGTATAATTTTCTTTATATATTATTGATAAAATATGAATATAAATCTCTGTTTCTTGCGACACTTATTAAATTTTCTGCATTTCGAAATTCTGTCCATTGTTGAATATTTTGAAGCCAGGACATCTCGTGTCTTCCTCTGCTGCGTTTACCTTCTATTTTGGCTTGTAGAATTCTTTGCAGGATGCGGTATTTTGGGTTTCGCATTATGTGTCCGAGATATGAAATTTTTCTCCTTTTTATGTGATCGAAGAGTTCTCTTGTTTTATTCAATCTTCGTAGAACTTCGTCATTTGATACGTGTATTTTAAGAATTCTTCGATATATCCACATTTCGAAGGCTTCTAAGCGCTTGACATCTATTGCTTTTAAAGTCCATACTTCCACAGAATATAACAAAACTGGTCATATGTAGGCCTTTATGAACCTTGTCTTTTGTATTTGTGAAAGGCGTCTCTTGCCATTTCTATCCGACATTTAATTTCTTTGGAGTTATCCCACTGATCATTTATTGAAAACCCGAGATATTTGAAGCTCGACACTCTCTCGAGTGGAGTGTTATGAATTGTTATATTCATGTTTTCAAAATTATTTTTCTTGCTTATTATCATATATTTTGTTTTATTGGTGTTTAATCTTAACCCATATGTTTCACTACACGCAGTTAGTCTTGTGACAAGGTTTTGTAGACCCGATAAGCTGTCTGCTATTAGTGTAGTATCGTCAGCGTATCTGATATTGTTTACGTATTCATTATTTATAAGGACTCCTTCTTGGACGTTGTTAATTGATTCCTTGAATATTTTTTCGGAATAAATATTAAACAATAGTGGGGACAGTGTACAGCCCTGTCTTACTCCTTTAGATATAGATATTTCTTCCGTAATTTCTCCATCGATATTAACATGTGCACTTTGATGCCAATACAGACTTTTAATGCATCTAATTTCTTTCTCGCTTATTACAATTGACGCCAGAATATCCATGAGCTTGTGTCAAATGCTTTCTTGTAGTCTATAAAGCACATAAATATATCCTTATTGACATCTCTACATTTTTGAACCAACACTTGAACGCAGAATAGTGCTTCACGCGTTCCTTTTGCTTTTTTGAATCCAAATTGTGTTTCACCCATTTCCTTTTCGCATTTTTCATATATCCGTTTATGTATAATTTTAAGGAAGATCATGGTTTAATAATAAAGGTTAGCTAAAGCTTCCAGTCAATTTAAATTTTTTTCTTTCGACTGTTCCTAAAACGTCAAAACAATATACACAATCTTTGTTTGTGTGTGTGATGTTTGCCAACAATTTTAAAAACAATCGAATTCAATGATTTTCAAAATTGTTTTTAAAACATTTGTATGGAAGAAATCCTTCAGCTTATTATTGAAACAAACATTTTATCATATCCACAACTCGATTATGTGGAGAAAACTTGGCTCTTCATTCATTTTTCGCGTTTTTTATAAAATGCTCAAAATTGGTATTTTGTAAACAAACCCACTTGTTGCCTTTTTGCTTACTAATTTTGAAGTTTTATGAATTCAGGAAAAACAAGGGTTCTATAGATTTTTTCATTTAAATCTACCTCTTTACTTATACCATGAGGAAGATTTTTAGGGCATGGCTCATTAGGCTGATAAGTAGGTAATCGTTGCATCTTTTCGGGTGAGATTTTTTTGGGATGGTTATAAATGTGGACTTCAGCCAATCCTGGGGGTATTGTCCGGTGTCATATATGTAGTTAAATAGTTTTGTTAGCAGGTCAACATTGTCACCATTTATCATTTTTAGTATTTCGGCAGGTATTTCGTCAGGACCCGTGGCTTTTCGTTCTCGGAGGGATTTTAATGCATATTCAACTTCATTGTTCGTGATTGCCTCGCCTGTCATTTGCTGTGATATCCGGTTGTCATAATCCGATCTGGTAGAGTCTCTGAATAAGTTTTGTATGTATTCTTTCCAGATATCTTTCTTCTCAGCAGTTTCAAAAACGGGTTCATTATTATTGTTGTAAAGGACTGATTTCTGTAAATGCCGGCTGCTTCCTTCATTTTTTTGTGTAACTGGAAGTCGTCGTGCAGTGTCATCAGTCGTTCAATTTCTTGGCATTGACTGTTCAGGTGGTTATTTTTTGGTATACGCACTTCCCTTTGAATTTCCCTGTTGATTTCCCAATACATCTCGTAGTTACTATTTTTGTATTTTCTACGCTCATCCATCAGTTGAAGTATCTCTTCAGTCATCGAACTTTTACTGTTTGGTTTTGTGTAGTTTCCAAGCGTGTTACGTGCAATTGAATTGATTGTGGTCTTCACACTGTTCCATATATTTTCCACGTCATTCCTGTTGATATTGATTAATTCTGTGTTGACTTGAGAAGAAACGTCAGACCTTATTATAGGATTTTCGAGTTTTCCGATGTCAATTTTTCAATTTCGTGCTTTATTTGACTGGCGTGCTAGTTTTATGTGGATTTTTGCCATCAGGAGATTGTGGTCAGATGGTACATCTGCGCTAGGGTACGTTGTGACCTTTCTTACAGACGAGCAGTGTCGCCTGTTTATAAGTATGAAATCTATTTGGTTCCTTATCACATTGCCTACTCTATCTTGGGGGGATTTCCAAGTATATAACCTTCTTGGCGGCAGGGTGAACAGAGTATTGGTAATTTTCATTTTAAATTCCTGGCAAAATTCGATGAGTCTGTCACCTCTTTCATTTCTATCTCCTAGGCCATATATTCCTTTTACTCCTGCAACTATATCGCTTCCTACCTTTGCATTGAAATCGCCTTGGATTATGGTTATTTCATGCGGTTTTGTTATTTTAATGAGTTCTTCGACTTCAATGTAAAACGCTTCAATCTCGTCATTACTTTTATCTGCTGTAGGTGCATAGAGTTGAATTATATTAATGTTGACTGGTTTTGCTGATATTTTTATTATCATAGTTCGGTCAGATTTTGGAATGAATCCGATGACACTTTTGGCTATATGTTCCTTCACTATAATGCCAACTCCATTCCGATGATTTCTATTCGAGTTACCTGAAAAGTATATTTTGGCATTTTGGGATACAAAATCTCCAGTGTTTGGCCACCAAGTTTCACCCGGGACCGCTCTCGCATTAATTCGGGGTGGCGTTCATTGATATTTTCAGTTCTCACACATTTTTCTACTCCCCCGTCCACAATGCATGTCATCCTGTCATTACTTCTTGTATTAATGCAGAATATTTTCTCCATTTTTATTCGTTTCTATCATTTGATTTATTTCTTCTGTAATATTGCTTGTTTCATCTGCATCAATGCTGTGTGAAATTCGCTTTGTTTCCCAGTGATTGCACGTGAGAAGTGTAAGTTCGAAGTTGTCTTCATTTTCCAAACAAAATTCGCATGTTTGGGTACCAAGATTTCCATGACCGCTGAAAATCTGCGTCAGGAAAAAGTTTACTTCTCCATGACTTCTTCTCATCCATGTTTGTACACAGGGAATAAAATTGTAAGTATATCTGCCATTTGTACAGGTTTGCGATTCTTGTTGACACTTCTCAAAAAGTCTTCCTCTGGCTTCTTCCTTGATTACACGAATTTGAGTATTGTTGTGTCCATTCGGTAATAACTTTCGTTGATCGAATATATATTTTCTTTCTTCTAATGTTATTGGTATCGGTGGTATTCTGGCTAGGGCCTTTAAGGCTGCTGTTGAGATTGTACGGTAAGCGGATGTAACTCTTAGTGAGCTTGTCCGATGTACCTTCTCCAGGATCTTGCTTAGTGATTGGTTATTTTCTATAGCATCACTTATGATAGAAGCAGCATATGTATGTTACTTGCGCATAGGCCACTGAGCCTATTAGCCTTCTGTTTGTTTGTCCAGGGCAACGAATTCTGAGCATGATTCTTATTAGCTTGTTTGCTGTGACTAATGCTCTTTCTGTTATCATTTCTATCTTTGAATGATATTTTGCTATTCTAGTACTACTCCTAAATATTTAAGACTTTTATTAAAAGAAATATCATGTCCGTCCACTATAATTTGCGGGATAGTGAAACACACTTTCTGGTCACTAGGATCGCTTCGGTTTTGCTTGCGGCCAGTGATAAACTCTTTCTTTGATCTTAGCCATCTGGATATTCTTGACAGGCAGTCATTTGCAATGATTTCTATTAGGGGTGCAGTAGATTGGTCGACAATTAGCGCGACGTTGTCCGACTAGTTTTTTCCTTCGGGTAGATTTAAATTTAGAAGCCTGTAGTACATCACGTTCTGAATAGTTTTTTCCTTCGGGTAGATTTAAATTTAGAAGGCCGTCGTACATCACGTTCCATAGAAAGGGTCCTAATATTGACCCTGTTGAACGCCAGATGTTATACCAAATTTTTCTGTTCCCAGATCAGTATCAAACAATAGTGTTCTATCTTGTAGGTAGCTGCCAATCATTCTGACTATATAGCTAGGAATACAGCGGTCCCTTAAAGTCTGCCTCAAAACATTTTAATTGTCCGAGTTAAACACATTTTTTATATCAAGGGTTATAACTGCACAAAAACGTTTTTGATGCATCGATAACCTTGCTGTGTCTACTACATTTTTATGGCATCTACCGTTGACTTTCTCTTAATAAAACCAAACTGCAATTTTGAGAAGCCTCCGTGTTTGTTTAGTTCCTCCTCCAATCTATTTAGTAATAGCTTTTCTAATAATTTGCCGCAAGAGTCCAGCATGCACAGATGTCTGCACTAGGATGGATTCTCTAACGGTTTATTATTCTTTCGCAGAAGTACGAGTTTTTGTTGTTTCCAGGTTTTGGGAAACGTTCCTCGCATGAGATACTGGTTAAAAGTGTGTTGGAATAGTTTAGCCCACTCTTTACCCACAACTGATATTACCTCGCTGGGGATTCTGTCTGGGCGTGGTGCTTTACGTTTTTTTTAGATTAGACAATATAAAAAAATTGTTGAGTACTGCCAATAAATAATTATGGAAATATATAGGGTAATATTTATAGTATTCATATGAAATACCATCCTCCCCGGGAGATTTGTTAACTTTAATTTCCTCAGGACATAGTTTAGTTCCCAGATATCGAACGGAGAGTCCAAAAGAGGATCAATCCAATAAGGTGTCTAACAATGTATTTTCTGGAGGTGATTTCTACTTAATAGCAGTGCTGCAAAATGTGTGAGAAAGTCGTTGGCACATAATCCACTTTTGGGATTGTTTTTAGGATTTTTAAGGGAATTTGTAAGATTCCGCCAATCCTTGCTACAAATTACTGAATCTAATCTCTTTAAGTTGTTGTATATAACTCTAACTTCTTCTGTTTACAAAATTATTGAAACTTAGATCTTGAAGCATAATATTTAGTTCTGTTTGTTGGACAATGTTTTTTTTACGCATAACTGATCTCAGGCGGTAACATCTCCAGTCAAACCAGCCTTGCTTCGATTCAAAAAATGTATTTTTATTGTATTTAACATATGTATGCTTGTTTTATGGTTTCTATTGTTGAAAAAACCATGTTATCCACAGAAGCGCTGATCTGGCTAAATTGGTCAATTAAAAGTGTAACAAGATTCATTACTCATTGATGTTTGCATTTATTTTTCCAATACAGTCTTTCAAAGGTATCATGAGCTGTAGTTTCATTAAAGCGAAGAGGAACCCTGATTTTAAGGCACAATTGCATATGACCAGAAAAAGGTTCATAACCTATCTGGATGTTTGTCATGTAGTTCATGAAGCTCAATGAACAAAATCAGTAATCAATAACTGAACTACCCATAACTCCACAGAAACTGTATTCCCCATTCTCATCGCCTAATATCCTCCAATTGATAATAATAACACCACTTTCTGTTATGATATTCAATAACTTTCAACCTTGAGAGTTAATTGTTTGATCTTTCGATGTTCTGAACTCATTAATAATAGGAAAAAAACAATCTTTTCGGTACTTAGACCCTTCAAAAACACTTCAAACTTCAAAATTATGTGAAAGAATTTTTCCAGAATTTTAAAACCCTTAAAGCTTACCGAATTCAAATTGAAAGTATCTTTTATATCTTTTTTTTTAAACCAAACAGACAAACAAAGACGCTAAATGCACCTTTTGTGCGACATAGCCTGAGGTTATATTTGGTATTTTGCTGTTCAGAAGTATCTCTCTACAGAAACATTTTTTGATCGATATGTTTCCTTTTTGCAGATAAAATTTTTTGCGCTTGGCTACAGGTGTCAAATGTAAAAATGACGAACTTCACCGATTTCTACTTTAATATCGCCATTTATCTTCCAAAAAAAATATTTTTTGCCGATTGAGGGTTATTGCACCAGATACCACTTACAACTATAGTTGTTGAGCGAGCCTTGCGGTCTATCCAAACGTTTAGACAATTTATTAATATCAATTTGTTGTTTTCATCTTTAAGCAGGTCTTTTTTTCTTTTTTATTTATACTTTATATATTATATAGTACGATTTTAAGCAAACTCTAAAGTAAAAAATGCTAAAAATCTGAACTAATAACCTCCTGAATAATACATACATTATACTCATTACTTCTCTGACCTGGCCCTGCCAAGGTTACATTCAGAGATTGACTTAAGATTGTTGTTTGCATTTTATAGTAGTTTCAACTGCTTCTCATTCAATACTCATTTTTTTCCTGAAGTTAGTTCAAACAAGTTGTTTAGAACTGATTGTGTTTTAAAAAATGCCGAACCATTTGGTGACTGGTATGTTTCTCCCTCTTCCAAAGCCATCCGATACTCCAACATGTTCTTTTTTCCATTCTTTTCTCATGCTGTTTTTGTTATTTTTCAGCACTTTCGAAAAAATAATCCTGACAAGAACGAAACCGGCAGGCTCTTGATTATTATTAATCGTTGGAAAGCTCGCATCTGTCTTCGTCTTTTATATGAAATTGTATTATTAAAATAACTCGAACATTTGTCTCTAGCCTCCCTCCTGTATAGATTTTCCATTGTCATCATTTGTTTTATTTGGTACGACTTTTCTTTTGCTGGACACTTTCTATTCCAAGGCTCATGGACCCCTTCACAACTTGGGCATTGTTTTTACTATTCACTTGTTTCGTGAGAATCACAAAAATTTCCGCATGTTTATGTGAGAAACGCTACATTGGCATCACTGTAACATAGACTGAACATATCTCACATAAACGTTGTTCCTCATCATCACCTTTTCTTATTATTCTACAATTATTAGTACAATAACATTGTAGATATATCATTACAAAGAGTAATAAGCAAAGAAATATTAACTTGCTCTCGCTGTAAATATCGATGTCATTAGATACAGAATATCATTGCAAACAAAAAGTGAATGAACTGTACGATAAATCAAAAGTTTGAACAATCTTTTAAAAAATGTTTTTCGATAACAAACTTGTTCAGTAAATGAGAAGTAGTTGCAAGAACTTGCAAATACTTTTTTCTTGCGAAGTTAATGAACAGGCATATAGTAAATGGGAGACATTTTTAAACGATTCGTCCAAGAATAATTCCACTACAACATATGCTGTTGTATATCGTAATGGGAGACTATTATAATCGAACGTTTATAAAACGTCACTTCTATTTACACTGGTAAAGTTCCGGGTATCTTAGAAGCCATAAATATTGCTATGAAAACAAAAAGATCCTGTAGAGAGGTTCGAAACTATCCTTGCCTTACCCCTTGGTAGAGCTGGCAAACCATCGATGGAAATATCGATACTTAATTTTTTACGCCAATATCGACGAATAGTTTTTTATATCGATACTATCGGCCATTTTGACATCACTAAAGAAAAGCCATAGAAGCAATAGCCAGAAATTTTAGGCTGACGAGGCGACGTCCGTCCGTCTGTCAGACTGTCTGGCTGGTGATCACGATAACTCTCGAATGGATCGAGCGATTCGAACCAAATTTTGCATTTCGTAATATTTTGCCCAAACTTCGTTTAAGTTCGAATATGAGCCACGTCCGGTCCAATTCTTCGGCTACCTACCCCACAAAAGTTCAAAATTTTTCTGTAAAATGGTGTGAACGATAACTATCGAAGAGATCAATCAATTTCTTTCAAACTTTGCACATCGTATTATTCTTTTCAGATATAGATCGGGTAGCTCCCGCAGAAAATTCGGAACATGTGAAGTTTAAGAGGTCCTCTCGGATAGTGTCGAAATTATTTTCTGCATTTTCTTATAAACGTCTTTTAAATCCCCGCGATCGTTGTTTTTCGATATTTCTTGCAACGATCAACGCGGGATCTGACGATAAAACCCCGTTTTTCATAGTGCTATAGGATGGTTCTTTATTAACATACAAAGATTTAATTTGATCGATGCACTCTTGCCGCGATTATCCACGTCGAAAGTTGTGAAAAATTATCGGGCGAAAATGTTCACAAGTAAATTCCATTTTTTTGCAAAGTGATTTTTTCAAGTCACTGTGAACAACACAACACATGGCCGTATGTTAAACTGTCTTGAGTACGCTCAGACTAAAAATTGTCACACTTTCCAAAAAATTGTCCAATGACGACTGGCGATACCGCAAACTTTTCTACTTCGCCTCGTATTTCACTGACATGCGAAATGTACACAAAACATATTTGTCGGCAATTTTAGATTCTAAATAAATAGCATTAGGAAATGTACGATAGTATTGATTTTATCGATATTTTGAAACGGAAATATCGAAAAAATCGAATGGGGCCGATATCGATAGTTTGCCACCTCTACCCCTAGGCGAACAATGCCAAATTTTCTTCACTTATAACTTCGTTGTTTTATATGTATACCAACAATTGGATTAAGCCAGCCTATTAAAAAAAACAAAACAATTGCAACAGCAATCCGATTTTTTTGTTCGTGATGGGAAAGGGAAAAAGAAAGAAATTCCGCACACAATTGACTTCCGTGATTGGGTTGATAGAGAATTGTCTTGTTGATAATATGCTGTATAACATTTCGACGCCCTTTTTAGTGGAAACGTCGCAGTATATTGCAATGTCCATATTCGATATAAACATTTTTTTCAAATCGAAACAGTTTTGTTCTTCCGTTGTTTCAACTTAAAGGTGGAAGTAATAAAACTCACATGAAACTACGTTCAGAATAACCCCCAATATGTCTTAATTGCTTCGGAGACCAGTTCTTTGGCGTGAACTCTCTACCTTCCAAAACATACTGGCAATGCTTGAGAGCTTAATAAGCTGCAAAAAGCTCTCTATCATAGGCGCTGTATTTGGTTTGCGAAGGAATTAATTTTTAAGGTTAAAACGCAATTAGTCTCCACTCACCACCTTGTAATTACTGTAGCACTCCAACCATGCCGGTGTCCGATGCATCTATCCTAATTGAAGTTGGGACATTATATTTTGGTTGAGCTAAAAGAGCTGCATTTTCCTTGTTGTTTGCATTGTTCAAAGTCACTGATTGATTCATCCGTCGAAAATATGTTAATATTTTCACATTTTTTGTTTGTTACTAGAGCACTTTGCGTGCAGTTTAGCTTGACGCTGCGCTGCCGTGGGCATAACCGACGGTAAAAGTTAAGCATCCCTAGAAATCACTTTCTGGTAACACAAATTGGAACTTAAGATCTGTGCGGTGGATAATTCCTTTTGGAGATAAAAGCCCTTGATGAGTATATTCAGAACACAAAAGGGAATGATTTTTTTTAATTCCCCCTATAATGCTTGAGAAAATAGCTTTATATCTCTGGCGTTATTGTAGCTTCGTTTTGAGATTACATGTCTTCCAAACGAATGGGGATACCTTTTGTAGAACATTTAATCCTTGTAACTCAATTCCCTCAATGTCCTCTTTTCGTCCCATCTTTCTTGAACCATATTAAAAGTACTACCAGATGAGATTTTACAGCATCCAAACTGTACGAAAATATGGTTCAGATGATTCTAGGTACGGTTCTCAAACACAACTAATTATGAATCATATTTCCTGAACAAAAAACGCTATATTCTTTTTTTTCAACTACGGCATTCGTATTGGTCCCCAGCATATCGCGAATCCCAATCACAAATTAAACACATTCGCTTTATATACCCTTTCTCTAGAACGGATAGTACTGCGACTACTTTGAAGTCAGAGAACATATTTTCCAATTATGTTCGTAGTAATTAATTCTCTTTAGCATTGTTTGTAGCGAATCATATGATTCTTCGGTGTCCGTGGAATAAGCGACAGGCACAGATGGTTTCTTATTTAACTTATTGTGAATCATGTTTTCAATGTTTCAGATTTGTACGTAATATACATAGCTTCCATAAGTTTTCCAATATTGGACCAAAATGTTGACTTTTTATCATCAGTTTCGATGAAAAGCTTTTGGAGCATTATTTGTCGCCTTCTGAATCCAGATACTTTCGTTCCAGGGACTAGCAGATTATTCTAATTTAGAAATTATGCTTTCGCTGTGGTAACTCAAGCTTTGCCACAATGTCATCCAATTTGGCATTAATAACAAGGATTGGTTTCTTTGAATTGTTGAGGATGGGCTCGAATTGTTCGTCGTATGGGTACAGCAGTGACAGTATCTTTTATGCGATTTCAGGTGTTGGATTTATTGACACTAAATAACTTCTGATTTGTTTGTATCAGTTGATGTTGCAATAATTTTTAGTGGCAAATAAGCTGGTCCCTTCGAAGGCATGGCTATTAAATCTTTGCTTCTACTCACTATGGTCTGTGCTTCTGTCGAACCTCCATTTTCCTGAAAAATCTACACAGGCTTTCCGCGTTTGTTACTTTAAACGTCATTTATTTGGTATACATCTTACAAAAGTAATGGTATATTTTATATATGGTCTGTTCCAGAACTGCTAATTTCTACTATTTTTTCCGATAACATAAAGGAAAAAATTTTATCGAAGTCATGGTTTAATAAGAAAGGTTAGCCAAAGCTTTATGTCAATTTAATTTTTTTCATTCGAGTATTCCTAAAACTTCAAAACAATGTACACAAACTGTGTATGTGTGTGTGGTGTTTGAATAATATGTCAAACAATTTTAAAAACAATCGAATTCAATGATTTTTAAAATTATTTTTGGAACATTTGTATGGAAATAATTCGTAAGGTTATCATTGAAACAAACATTTTATCATATCTACAACTTGATTATGCGGAGAAACATTGGTCCTTCATTCATTTTTCGCGAGTTTTATAAAATGCTCAAAATTGGTGTTGTAAACAAACCCACTTGTTGCTTAATTTTGAAGTTTTAGGAATTCAGGAAAAACAAGGGTTCTATAGATTTTTTCATTTAAATCTACCTCTTTACTTATACCATGATCGAAGTAAAAAATAGTAGCTTCTTGCAGGTTCTGGAACACAGCAATAATTTATGATGTTAACATTTGTCCCGGTCCACACTAGAGCGATTTCAATGAAGTTAAGCGTTCTGTGATCGAGTTCCACACAACAGCAATTTCTTAAAATTACTTTAGTATGGAACTCGATCTAAGAACGCCTAATTTCATGAAATTATTTAAATTAAATCGCTTTATGTCCAATTTACATTAGCAACTTTTTCGTCATTTAGAGCTGTTTCGTCATTTATTTGCTAAAACAGGCAACATTTTGCGTTATTTACCATACAAAAATAAATGACGATAGCTACGTCATTTATTCTAAACGACGCACGAAAACACCATACTATTATAAGCAGCCCAGTTTTTTGTCATAAACTACCAAAAAATGCAACTGTTTTATGAAGTCTTTGTTTGCTTGTGTGTGTTGTAGAAAAACAAAAATACTCAAACGATGACAAAAGTGAAAATAAATGTTTAAAAAACTTGCAAAAATTATGTTTTTCTTGTTTTTAGAATTAATTTAAGTTATTTGATACACATTTGTGTTGTGAAATTCCTATTTCTCTGAATAAATATATTGTGTGCGTGTGTTTGTGTTATTGTATAAGTGTGTATGTGCGATTGGATGCGTAAGCAAATGACGCAAAAAAAACAGATGTAAATACACTTCATTTGATTCTAGGATTTCGCAAAACGAAATCATTTAATGTGCATATGTAAATTGGACTTAAATGACGATAGCTACGTCATTTATTCTAAACAACGCACGAAAACACCATACGTTTATACGCAACCCTGCTTTTTCGTCATAAACTACCAAAAAATGCAACTGTTTTATGATGTCTTTGTTTGTTTGTGTGTGTTGTAGAAAAACAAAAATACTCAAACGTTGACAAAAGTGAAAATATATAGTTAAAAAACCTTGCAAAAATTATGTTTTTTTGTTTTTAGAATTAATTTAAGTTATTTGATACATACACATTTGTGTTGTGAAATTTCTATTTTTCTGAATAAATATATTGTGTGCGTGTGTTTGTGTTATTGTATAAGTGTGTATGTGCGATTGTGTGCGTAAGTAAATGACGCAAAAAACAGATGTAAATACACTTCATTTGATTCTAGGATTTCGTAAAACGAAATCATTTAATATGCATATGTAAATTGGTCTTTAGTGTGGACCGGGACTTTGAAAACAACAACAATACCATCAAGTTTAACTTCAATTTCTTAATATAATAATTTTACGCAACATTTTCTCGTGGTATTACTTGCAAACTGTGCAAACTGTCACTACGTCTATGATGATCTATTGCTCTGCTTTGGCAAGTGCCGTTAGAAATTGTAAAAGCAAAGCCGAAATACTAAAATTTGCAGCCTGTTCATGTATGTCGACCGAAAGGTTTCTTGCGCTTCGGTAGTCGAAAAAAATCATTTTCTGTTCATGTAAACACCTTCCAAACGAAAATCTATGCGACCGACAAACCATACGAAATACCACGTAAACGTACACTTTTACTGTAAATTTGGGTTTATGTATTTCGAAAGGACTGTCTCTTGTAGAAAGAGAATGTCAAAATCACTCACTTGCTTTGTAGCTGTCGAGTAGAACGTAAACTCGCGAATAACACCGAAAATCTTGAAACAAATTTATGCAACACATTCCTGAAACAAAATAAAAATTTTATAGACACGTTTTAAAGGCTGTTTCATTCATTGTTTTGAAGAAATCAATAAAATAAAATAATTCAAAATACCGACACATTTTATTTTTCAAACAAAACAACCCAGCAAACCAAATGTCTGATGTCCGACACATCTGAACAATTTCGGAGGCAAAGTCGTTCAGATTTCGTTCCGATTTCTAAACGATTTTTCGGAGAGGAAATAGTACAGATTTTGTACCGATTTCGTTACGATTTCGGAACGAATGTCAGAAAGAAATTTCCGTTCCGAATTTCGCAAGGATTTTCTTCAGATTTCGTTACGAAATCGGACCGAAATCGATCCGATGTCGCTCCGACATTTCGTTCCGAAATTTTGTCAACCACTTCATACAACTTTCGTTAAGATATCGTTACGATTTCGGATCAGATATCGGTCGTATCGTCCGAATTTTGTTCCGATTTCGTTACGATGTCGGTACGATTGGTTTGCTGGGAAATCACACATATTCCAATGTTTGTATGTGTATGCAGTGATGCCAGATTTGCCGATTTATCGGCATTTTGCCGATTTTTAGTCCAAAAAAATAGAAATGCCGATTTGCCGATTTTTACCCCTAAAATGCCGATTTTTAGTTAAGGCAACTTGTTCACATAAAATTTCCATTTTGAATGAAAATTGTGCTTGCTAGAACTAATTTGGTACAATAACGAAGACAACTATATCGTCAAGAGTAGTTTGATTAATAATAATAATATTTTTTTAACATTTTATAAAAGTGTACCGATTAATTTAGCATTGAGGACAATCAACGAAAAATGGAACATAATACAGGACCACACTAAAATATCAAAGGAACTGTTTACGGAAATACTGACTCTTTGCATTAAAGACTCAAGATATTTCTTGTATGAGGACAAGGTGTACGAACAACGAAAGGGACTACCAATGGGATCGCCAGCGTCACCGATTATTGCGGATATTGTAATGGAGGAGTTATTGGACGCTACAATGGAAAAATTGACGATCAAACCGAGATTACTTACTAAATACGTTGACGACATTTTCTGCATCGCGAAGAAAGCGGAGGTGGACAACATATTAAACATTCTTAACTCTTTTAACAAAAACATACAGTTTACACACGAAGAAGAAGAAAATCAACGATTACCATATTTGGATGCAGTAATAATACGACGAGGCAACAAGATTACTTTAGATTGGTATCAAAAACATACGGCATCTGGACGATTAATTAACTTCTATTCTAAACATCCACGACGAATTAAAATAAATACAGCTTTAAATTTTATCAGTAGGGTATTTAGTATAAGCGACCAAAGTTTTCATAAACATAACGAGGAGAAAATATTCAAGATTTTAAAAAAGAACGACTTTCCGCACAAAACAATTATAGATTTAATAAAACATGCAAAAGCTAGTCAAACAAAACATCAAGAAACAGAAAACGAAAAATTATATAAGCGCGTTACTTACATTCCTGGACTAACCGAAAGATTTAGCAAGTCAAATATTTATAATAAGGACAAATACCAATTAGCTCAGAAATCGAATAATACGGTCAATAATCTATTTAGTAAAACTAAGTCAAAGCTCAAAAAAGAAGACAAGTGCAATGTAGTTTATAAGATAAAATGTAATGGGGACGAAGCCAACGTATGCCAGAAGGTATATGTTGGTACGACGAAAACTAAGTTAAAAACTAGACTTTCCGGACATAAGTCGGATCAAAAAACTGACAAACCTTTAGAACAAAAGACGGCGCTAGCAGCACATTGCACATTGACAGGGCATAAACCGAACTTTAAAGACGTAGATATATTGACACAAGAAAATAGTTATAAACGACGCTTCACTTTAGAAATGTTACATATAATTAATGTACCAAATGACCAAAGAATGAATTACAAAACTGACACAGACCACTGTGCACATATATACAGGAATTTAGTGTGTAAGCATAGACGCAAAAAACGTTAGTTCAGCATAGACGGTATAACAACACTATTGCTTTTCTCATAAAAATGTAATTTTCTGTGTTATAATTGTCGTTATCTTTTTATAATAGTTTATATTTTTGTAGAATATCCCTGAAGATGACTGTCGATGACAGCCGAAATATCGGATAAATAAAAAAAAAAAAAGAAATAAAACACGAACATCTTTGTTTTCATTTGACCAAAAGCCAAAATAAAACCACCAAAAATAAGAACACCAACAGGTCAACAATAATCACAACAACATTTTATAAAAACAGTTTGAATTTTCTTGATTACCATAACGTGTACTTCAGTATATACGTCAAGGAAATTGTTCAAAAAACGAAATTGTCGAAAAGTGGGTTAGTGGAAATAATTAAAAACTGCACAAACTTTTACATTGAACTTTGTGGTCAGATTTTGAAGCGGTTTAATTTTGAAAATAAATTTAAGTGCCTAGCTTCAATAAATCAAAGTTTTATAATAAATGGCACACAAGATTCATTTTTCGACATTATAAAGGAATACGAATGCTTTATAAACATAAACGAAAAGCAAGAATCACGCGAACTTTCACGTTTAAATTTCAAAAATTTGTTTAAAGATAAAAACGTAGAGTTGCTAGAATTTTGGAAAACAATGTGTGAATTAATATGTGCAAATTCTGAATAATTATTTCCTATTTTGTCCAAATTTATTAAACATGTTTTAGTCTTGCCACATTCTTCAGCAAATGTGGAAAGAGTTTCTAGCCAAGTACATTTAAATAAAAACAAGTGCCGAGATCGATTAGTTAGGGACTCGATGGAAGGAATTCTCTTTACTAAAGACTACTTAAAATTAAATAAGCCTAACTGTTATAATGTTGTCATTAAAAATGATTTGTTACAAAACTTTAATTCAAATATTTATTACAGAAATTTAATTTAATTGTCAACCAACATTTCAAAATTCCAATACAACTAGTAAGAAAGTGTCAGTCGGCTTTGCTGACAGAGGTATACACTCAGCCTATGTGAATTGAAACTTTCTTCTACGGACAGATCGAATGTTTTTAAGGTCTTTTCAGAATTATGTGGCCATTTTTAGACATTTCAAACTTGCCGAAAAATGTGGATTAAAATTTAAGTTCAAAAGTGTTGTGGAGGTGGTACTTAAAGGAATGGACCTACATAGTCCATTAGGGAAGTGGATTTTATTTTGAGAGTTATATCTTTTCGATAGATATCGCGCCCACTAGTCATTTCAGTGGGTCATCGTTTAACTTTTGGAATCGGTTGATCAGTTCGAGAATTATCGTGCTCTACAGCCACTACATTTGCTGCCATAGGGGTGTTTACACCTCTCGGGCTATATTCTCAAGATGTATGGACATGCCCCTGAAAAAGCTTTTACCGTCGTAATGGAGGCAGCGTATTCAAATTGTTTCAACCAAAATCGAAGTGATTCGAGAGCAGGGGCTAGATTTTTGTTCTATGAAAAATTGAAATGAAAAATATTTCCTTTATAATTTTTTTCATTTGACAGTTTTCTCCTTTGTAAAAGTTTTCATTTTACATTTTCATAGAAACCGAATTGGGCCTCAGGTCTTAAAGAAAACTTATACGAAATTTAGTGTGGGAGGTACCCGAAGGAATAGACAAATAGAGTCCATATTCGTACCTAATCTATATCTTGTAGACATATTAAGATGTGTAAAGTACTAAATCGACTAAATCAGTCACTCCTTTCAAGAATTATCGCGCGTACAATTTTTCCGAACATTTTTGGACTTTTGTGTGGGAGGTTCCCGAAGGAGTGGACCGATTGAGTACGTATTGGAACCTCATCTAAGTCTGGTAGACATGTCACGATGTGTAAAGTATGGACCAAATAGGTTACTCCCTTCAAGAGTTATCGTACGCACAAATTTTCCGAACATTTTCGAACTTTTGTGGGAGAGTCAGCCAGACAGACAGACGGGCGGACATTGCTAAATCGACTCCAAATTGTCTGAAACACATTTCGTCCAAACATACTTGGGGTCTAAAACCATTATTTCGCTGAGGTACCTTTTGCCCGTATGAAAGTTTATGTACCCTCGTTATCATAAATGCTAAGGGTATAAAAACAATCACCCTATTAATAACCTCTTAAGACAATATTTGTATACGTTTTGTTTAGCTTGACTGAATTGAAAATATATTGATTTCATATATACATACACGTACTTATAAATATATACTACATATGCATATGGTAAAAACATTTATATTCATACATATTTTGAATTATTGTCTTGGTTTATGAATTGTTAATTGTTTTGTTGCACTTAAAATGTTATTTTTTTACTTATGCTTATTAAATATAGCAATAATTTGAGCTGAAATAAACGTTATTTAATTTGCCGATTTTGAAAAATTTCTGCCGATTTTGGTACCCGAAAAGTGCCGATTTTCGACCAAACTTATCTGGCATCCCTGTGTGTATGTGGATTTTGTTTTCATTTCTCATTTGGCTCTCATTTATGGAACATAGTTGTACAAATGTACATTCAAATTAGTAGTATTTCGCATAGGATACGTAACGGCAGTCGCACGATAGTTTGCGAAATACATGAACGCATTTTCAGACGGAAGTGAGTGCCTGCTTTCCTTTCTTACAGGTTTCCGTGCGACATACATGAACAGGCGGTTGATGTGGCTACGTACGATTTGAAGAGTTACCAGCGTAATTTGTAGACATCGTTTTCTTTTTATCCCGATGTACAGTGGATCGCTTGTTACTAAGTATTCCAATTTTTTTTATTAATGTGACTGGCGTTGAAATAGTTATTTCAAATGTTCATAGTCTTCCTCCTCATTGTTCAAAGCGATTAAAATATCATATAATCCTTGAACAAACTCCTGCGGAATTACATCCAAATGCATACAATCCGATAAACCTATTGGTGTTATAATCGCAATCTTCTCAATATCGGATTCTTCGAGGTCTATTTTGCTGAATATGTTCTTATCTTATCCAAAATCATATTTGTTGCAGCGTCTATGTTCGCAATATGGATGCCACTCACCGTTTGCTTTTGGTACTAAATTTAATTAATGGATTGGTCCAGGAACTTTTTGATGAACGACGTATCCCTTACATCAAATCAAATTCCCGTTTTACGCTTTGGAATGTAGAGGAGGTCCTTGCTCAATTTCACGTTTGATTGAGCGTTTCATTTTCATAATCTTACCTTCAGCTTGCATCAAATCCAGAAATTGTTGCAATAAAAAAATAAAATCTCGAATTCTCTGTGAGGAATTTTACAGACTGAAGATCGCCAGATCAAAATGTACCCTTACTTCCTGATGTTGGCGTAAGTATCTCATTTATTGTTGTACATGTTAGAAACGCTGATCATTGCCGATAGACTATCAGATCAAATCAGCGTTCTCTTTTTGGTTTTTTGGATTGATGGTTTAATATTGCTATGAAAACCAAAACCATACTAAATTAGCAATAATGACATGTTTACCAATACATACACAGTCTTACATAAGTATACGTACGCCCCATAAATCTCGGGTTTTAGAAAAAGTAATGATATTTATGAAATTCCAAGTACACAGGTTTATTTCGTCTCACTAATAAACAATATTTAATACAACAAAAGTATATTCCATAATATAAATAACGGTAAATTTTACAAAAACCAAAAAATGATACTTACAAAAGTATACATACGCCCCAAGGAAATATGAGTATTATAGTACAATTTATCGAATTAGCAGCAAAATTTATACATTTTATTGTTTTGGCGAATGTGTCTGGGTGTCCGAGATATATTTTAGAGAAAAAAAAATAATTTTTGGGTGTTAAGGTCCGTTATTTAATGCCAAACTTCTTGTATATCTCGTTAAAGCTGACCCTTGCTGATTTCTTTCCGTTTTAGGTATTTGAGTATACAAAAGCCACAATATTAGTGTCAGATTATAGATTTTGAGATCCTAAAAAGCTTTTTAGTTGACCTTGTGCATAACACACCTTCCTGGGTGTCGATAAATTCACATTTTTCCTGGGATATCTCAGGAAGTTAATAGTTTCCTCGGAATTCTTGGCTCAAATTACATACAGAAGACCTTGAATTGTGTTTTAATATGGTGTTATATAATCCTTGGACACCAATTGAATCAGAAATGTGAAATATTTTGTTAAAAACCTGCTCCCAAAGCATCAAAATATAATCACTACCAAAAAGCATGAAATTTACACTGTGAACAACGTAGTTTTCGTATTATAACCATTACCGTCAATATAGGGTCGGAAAGTATCGGATAATTGTACATTTCTGATTCAATTGATGTCCAAGGATTATATAACGTCATATTAAAACACAATTCAAGGACTTCTGTATGTTATTTGAGCCTAGAATTCCGAGGAATCTATTAACTTCCTGAGATATCCCAGTAAAAATGTGAATTTATCGACACCCAGGAAGGTGTGTTATGCACAAGGTCAACTAAAAAGCTTTCTAGGATCTCAAAATCTATAATCTGACACTAATATTGGGGCTTTTGTATACTCAAATACCTAAAACGGAAAGAAATCAGCAAGGGTCCGCTTTAACGAGCTATACAAGAAGTTTGGCTTTAAATAACGGCACTTAACACCAAAAAATTATTTTTTTTTCTCTAAAATATATCTCGGACACCCAGACACATTCGCCAAAACAATAACATGTATAAATTTTGCTGCTAATTCCATAAATTGTACGATAATACTCATATTTCCTTGGGGCGTATGTATACTTTTGTAAGTATCATTTTTTGGTTTTTGTAAAATTTACCGTTATTTATATTATGGAATATACTTTTGTTGTATTAAATATTGTTTATTAGTGAGATGAAATAAACCTGTGTACTTGGAATTTCATAAATATCATTACTTTTTCTAAAACCCGAGATTTATGGGGCGTACGTATACTTATGTAAGACTGTGTATGTTCGAAGGCCTTTTCAAAATATATCACAAGTACAGATGTAAGATTTTTAGTAGAAAGTGCTCTTGTTGCAAAGAAATCTATATGGAGTAAAGCGTAATCGCATCCTTTCTTTCCTTGAAAGCCGCTTGGTTGGCTGTTATAAGTTTACTGGATGTTAAAAACCATGTTATGGTGAAAATCATAAAGGCCGTCGCATAGTGTACGTGAAACAGAGTACAAAACTAAAGTAAGCCTATAAGAATTAAGCTGTAAACAGATACAACGTTTGGGTAAAGTTTTGTGTCGTTTTGGCCGTTTTTACACTGTTGGGCATGATGCCGAAAAATTCAAATTCATTTGAAATATATGCCGGCAAACACATAAACGCTGGACTTTGGTATCGTCGTCGCCCTGTTGTTGTTGTTTTTTTCTCGACGCCCAACGCAAAACTTTAATCAAACGTTGTATCTGTTTTTAGCTTTAATGTCGTACATTTCCCCAGGCATATTACCTAAATTGGTTTTGCTCGGTCTAAAGTTATTGTAGAAAGTGCCTCAGCAGCAATGTTTGCCGAATGAGGTTACCAACTAAAATTTTTTTGTACATTTCATCCTATTTTAGATAGGAATCATTTTTGGCATCCCGACGGAAGTTAGTGACGAAGACCCAAGACGGTCATTCAATCCGATGTACAATGCCTTAGCTTAACAAAAATTACAAGAAATTAACAAGGGAGGAGTATTCCAACACTAGGAGTCAATATTTGTATCAAAGGTTTAGAATTGCTAAAGTACAAAAAGTTTTACAGTTATTACAGAAAAGACGTGAAACGCTATGTTCCATTCGGCCAATGCTTTAAATGTTATAGGTATAATCATGTAGCAGATCACTGCAATGAAAGGGTGCCTATATATATGCAGACATTTTTTGCTAGTGAATCGTGCTAATTCTGAAGGGAACCATGAACCTTGGGCAAATATTCCGGTTGGTTTAATAATAAATTTGAGGTACTAGACGAAGAAGAAACCACACTACCAGAGCCATCAAAACAAGCATTATTGAGACGTTTAACAATAATCAAGAGTCGGCCAGCTTCGTTCATGCCAGGAATACTTCTTCGAAAGTGCTGAAAAGTAGCAAAAACAGGCTAAGAGAAGAGGACAATGTAAAAAAGAATGAGGGAGAAACATACCAGTCACCAAATGGTTCGGCTAAATTAAATAAGGTTAAATGATCATCTATACAATGAGAAGACGTGTAAGAAAAGACAATACGAGAGTACTGAAACATATTACGACCTATAAGGCACACGAAATTAAACTTCAAAATATCAACGTGATGTTAACAATGAGTAATGCAACAAAAGATACAGTTGGGCAAGAAATGTATTGCAAAAACCAAAATTGTAGAAAATTTCATATTAATTGTTCTTTTATGGCAACAAATTATATAAAAACTATACGGTTTTTTGTGCAAATCTCTTGCTACAGGTCCTTACAACAATAATCCGTCCAAAAACATCCTCCAACGAAGGATCTCTTGATTTACTAAAAATTGGGGAACCAGTATCCTTAGAGTGGAACATACCGAGCCTTAATTGTTGGATTAACTAAGCTCATTAATGCTCCAATGAATGTCCAAAGTGGATAGACAACTCATTAAGGAACACACCTTTGGTAATTCTCGAAGAAACCATCGATTTTGCAATTTTTTCAATACTTTTATTGTCACCCCCAAGTAGTAGTTAATTCTTATTTTTGACCGTATTTGTTATAAATCGCAAATAACCTTTGCATATTTTGACGGAACATTGTTAAAAGGACCTATAGCAAGAGATTTGCACAAAAAACCGTATAGTCTTTACATAATTTGTTGCCATAAACGAACTATTAATATGAAATTCTCTACTATTTTGGTTTGTGCAATACATTTCCTGCCTAACTGTACATGGAACAAAATCAAGAAAATGAAAAAAATTCCAAAAGGTGAAGTCCTTAAACAGCAATTAGAGTGAGGAACAAAACGAAGAATTCCTGCAGCATATCACCAAAATGTTATTGAGAGCGTCTCCGCCTAAAACGGTCTTCTTCTTTTCAGCCTAAATCCTTGAGGAGCAGGGCCTCAAGCGGTGGCTATGGCTAATATCTTAGGATATAAAACGAAACTTGGTACATAAGACATGGAGAATTACTTAAACAACCGTAATCCAAATTCGGCACCAGGCTCTGAAATTATTTCCTATAAAATTATAACCAAATTAAATGTTGATGAAAAGCTAATTGATTGAATGAAAAAACTATAGGCCAGTGCTAATCAAAGGGTGAAAATGAGGTTGTATGAGCCTGCGTTGATATTGAAAAAGCGTTTGATAGCACAGATATTTGTAAATTGGTACTCACATTGTTTCAAGGACGATCTTTTCTCATTGTGTCAAGAAAGGAATTTCAAAGCAGCCAAATCAGTCCTCAAAACAAAAATTCTGAAATTTCAATCCAATTGTACACATTTAGATCTCGGAATGCTGATTATGCCAATATATACAGTGACTGTCACTAAAAATTATGCAACATGAAGTATAAAATGTAATCGAAACAAGTTGAGATTTTTTAACAATTAAAAATATAATTTTGTATGCTGAAATGTTGTCTTTAAGATGGCATAGAAGAACATTTCGTTTACTGTACCGTTATACTAAAATTTTAACGGAAAACAAAAAAGGCATTTGAAAATGATGCACCACAATAATCGATTAATAATTTCCAAATTTTTGGTTTTTTATGCCATTTTAGTAATTAGAATCGTGGAATAATTGGTTCCTAATCGTTTTCAGTAGTTTTGTCACGAATTCCGATAGAAAGAACGGTGTACCTGGCGTAATATTGGCATGATCATACTTAGTGACACTTTATAGGCAATTTGGCTAGAAATTTCTAGTTTTTTAAGTTATTTTCCAAAAAAATTACTATGAAAAATCATTAACGGTTATGTCCAGATTTCGTCAATTTAACGATATATGGAAAATCCGGTATCAGTCAGGCTTCCCACATATTAGACTAGTCATTAACGGCACTGCCCTGACAGAGGAAAAAAATCAGGGCATAGACCAACAATTTTGCACTTTTCTTTCAAAATAATTTTTAAAAGCATTGTTAACAATGTCTTGACTTTGTTTGCTTTTATATTTTGACCATGTTTGCTTTTATAAAAAACATAATTTTCAACGACCTTTGTTGACATTCAAGCCCAAGCAATACTACTCCCTTCGAAGAGTTTCATAGAATCACTGATATTATTCTTTTGGTGCGGGTTATTTCAAGTTATGTCGTATTTTTGCGGGCATAATGTGGTGTAACATTCTTAGTTCAGATGAAAATCAGTATATCTGGCGTAAAATCGATATATTATTGTGGAAGAAGCCAACACACACCTGTGTTTAAATAAATGAACTGTCGCTATCAAAACTCTTCGTAAGGAGTATAACTGTTTGGGCTTGAATGGCAACAAAGGGTGTTGAAATTTATGTTTTTATAAAAGCAAACATGGTCAAAAACATTGCTAACAATATTTCTTAGAATTATTTTCAAAGAAAAGTGCAAACATTTTTGTTGTATGCCCTGATTTTTACTTCTATCAGGGGAACGCCGTTAAAGTCTAGTATAATATAGGGCAAGCCTAGCTAATACAGGACTTTCCATATATCCTTAGATGGTTTGTAGGTACTCTAGACATACCCTTAATTATTTTTCATAATAATTTTTTGGAAAATAACTTCAAAAACTAGAAATTTCTACGCATATTGTCTACAAAGGGACACTAATTACGATCATGCCAAAATTACTTCAGGAACACAATTATTTCTATCGGAATCTGTGACAAAACTACTGAAGATGATAAGAACCAATTATTCCACCATTCCGATTATTAAAATGTCATAAAAAGCGAAAAATTTAGACATTATTAATCGATTATTGTGGTGCATCATTTTCAATGCTCAATTTAAAAATGCAAATTTTTTGTTTTCCATTAACATTTTAGTATAACGGTACAGTAATCAGAATACTTTTGTACGCCATCTTAATGACGACTTATCAGGCTACAAACTTGTTTTTTGAATTGCTAAAAAATCTCAACTCCTTTCCAAGTTACCAACGTTTACCAGGCGTTTACACAAGACAGCCTGTCTGCAAATACAACTCTGATTTACTAACACATACATACATTTGTCGGCTGTCTCCCAGCTGTCCATCATTTTTTCACAGACAGCCGGGTTAACAAATTTTTGAAATTTTTTGTAAAAATAAGTGAGGTAATAATTGAAATGTGTTGAAAATAAAAGAACATGAACAAAAACAAAACATGTGAACGGAAAGCAAAACGAAATCGACGATTTTCTTTCATAATTCTACAATTGTTTTTGCAGTTGTCTGGACGCCTACGTCACAGTCCTGTCATGTGTAAACGCAGGGTTACATTTTTTATTTCAGGTTGCATAATTTTCAGTGACAGTCACTGTATATCATGTGGGGGAATCCATATTTCCCGAGATATAGGCTTGGAAAGTTCCAAGAAAAACAAATCTAGTATATATTAATGCTCGCTGATTTTTTTTTATTTTGAACAGAATTAGGTATTAATATGTTAATAACGAACATGTATATAATCCCGGCAGAGCCAACCCGGATACTCAAAACCAGGGTTATACCAAGTTATATTGAACCGAATATTGCAAAAAATATGAATATGAAAAATATGAATCTCTGCACATAGCCATTAAAGAAACTTACCTTCAGATGGCTCCATTAATCTGATGGCGTGCCACCCCGTTTCGGGATGTAAGGAATGGTTGGCCTATGATGTGTGTAAAGGTCTTGTAGGCATGTAAACATATAAATTTTCAATATATACAGTGAGTGTCAAAAATATTCGGTTTTCAATTTCACCAATAATAACACCTCAGTATTTTAGAAGCCCATGCCCAATATCCAAAAAACCAAATACTTAAATATATGTTGGTCCTGTGGCAATTAAAACGTGTATGTAACATGGATCCATGGCAACCCTATAAGCGAGAATAACAAAGAAAACGTTGTTAACCCTGTTTTCTATGCGTCAAAAATATTCGGTTTTTATAACTTTTGTTAATTATTTCGCCAAAAAACAGGTCATTGTCGGACTTTTTCTGCAATATTAGTATACATTTTAATAATTGCGAACAGAATCTTTGTTCCTATGTGCAAAAATATTATATTTTATACAAAATTATTAAAATTTAGCGATAAGGAAAAACGCTATCCAAGAAAAGAGAAAACTGGTCATATTTCATTATAAAAACAGCAGAAATAAAAGGAAATTTTGCTTATTTTTGAATATTTAGTCGAATATAGTTGAAATAATGTGCAAAAGTCACGAAAATATAGAAATAATCGATTTCGTGAAACACATAAGCCAGCCAAAACCAAGAACTGGGAGGGAAGGTAGAGGAAACTCCTGAAAAATTACGGCTAAACCGCCCTTAATTTTCTTGAAATTGGTCACTGGGTCCTAAATGACTTTCAGAAGATAGAAAATATGCACTTATATTACAAAAAAATCGTAAGGATAAAGCCATTCATGGCCTTGTAACAGATCATAAGACATTGATAAATACATGCCTCCTAGAAGCTACTTTGTACTTTTTGTGTTGGAGTACACAGAAAGGCCGGAAACTTGGTGGTATACTGATTTTCCTGCTTAGGCATTCAAAACTAACTCCATTTCCCCAAATTTCTGATGTACAGTTTGTCAAGTAATTGTTTTCGAACCAAGAAAGCTAACATTTTTCTGTATTAATTTATGAAAAATGATTGATAATTGGGATAAAAATGTCGGGTTTTTCGCAAAAAATAGTTGGTAGACTTATTAAAGACAAGATAGGATGAATACATAAAAAATTAACCCACGTAGTCCAACAAAAAGTAACGAAAACCAATAACTACATGTAATGCAAGTTGTCAAATAAATGTTTTCGAAATGTAGTGAAGTTCCGAAATATCCCATATTTTTGGTAAATTCTTCAAAATCATGACATTTTATGAATGTTATTCTTAAAAAGGGTTAAAAACTAACAAGTTTCAACAATATTAGGCATAGAATATCTCTACAAGGAGGGTTACCATATGGACCAAGGGGGTACCAGGTCATATTACATGTAAACAGGGTCCTATAGGTCTTAAACCGGGAATATCTGAAAACTAAGACGTTTTATGAGTTTTTTAGTTCACGAGGATGGACTGCCATCAAATACAATAAATATTACCTACAGCATAATTAGATCAGAAGGGTTGCCAGATCGACTAAAAAGGTACCAGGTTATATAAACAGTGAACGAGGCCACCTGGGCCCCGGAACAGGGCACCAAAGTTTGTTTTTTTACTGAAAATTAATTAAGAGATAATGACTTTTCACTAAACAATCGGAAATATCGCAGTAGGAGACGAATATTGCTTAGAAATGTATGGGGTAAAGGTTTCGACAATTTTGAGAAATGCATACTTCGACCTATTGGACACATTTCGCGTACTCTGCAGTACTACTGTAGTACATTTTTATGAGGAAAATTATGTTGATGGGTAAATAATGCTTCAGTGTTAGCATGGATGCAAAAAAACTTAGAGAATTCCTCTGAACTCGCTATAAACAGTTGAAATCGGAGGTCTATTAAAAATCAGCACAGACTGACAATATTTTATATATGCATTTCTAAGCGATTTTTGTACTTTTACCTTTATTCAATTTGAGTTAAATAAACAAAAAATGTTAAGCCCTGGTTATGGATCCAGGTGGCCTCGTTTACTGTTTATATAACCTGTCACCTTTTAGTAGATCTGGCAACCTCCCTGATCTAATTATTCTTTAGGTAATATTTATTGTAATTGATGGCAGTCCATCCTGGTGAACTAAAAAAACTCATAAAACGCCTTAGTTTTTAGATATTCTCGGTATAAGACATGTAGGACCCTGTTTTCATGCAATATGACCTGGTACTCCCTTGGACCATATGGTAACCCTCCTAGTAGGGATATTTTATGCCTAATATTGTTGATACTTGTTAGTAGTTAACCCCTTTTAAGAATAACATTCATAAAATGTCATGTTTTTCAAGAATTTACCAAAAATATGGGTTATTTTGGAACCTCCATTAAATTTTGAAAACATTTATTTGACAGCTTGAATTATATTGAATTATATGTGGTTATGAGTTTGCGTTATTTTTTGTTGGACTACGTGGGTCAATTTTTTATTTATACATCCTATCTTGTCTTTAATAAGTCTACCAACTATTTTTTGCAAAAAACCCGGCATTTTTGTCCCAATTATCAGTCTTTTTTATAAATTAATACAGAAAAATATTAGTTTTTTTGGTTCGAAAACAATTACTTGACAAACTGTACATCACGTTTTGATGGTACATCAAGGCGAAATTTGAACTAGATTTTTGGTTACGCAAATAAGCCGGTGGTTTGTGATGTGTTACAAGGCTATGAATGGCTTTATCCTTACGATGTTTTTGTAATGTAAGTGCATATTTTCTATCTCGTGAAAGTCATTTAGGGCTCAGTGACCAATTCCAAGAAAATTAAGGGCGGTTTAGCCGTAATTTTTCAGGAGATTTCTCTACCTTCCCTCCCAGTTCATGGTTTTGGCTGGCTTATGTGTTTCACGAAATCGATTATTTCTATATTTTCGTGACTTTTGCACATTATTTCAACTATATTCGACTAAATATTCAAAAATAAGCAAAATTTCCTTTTATTTCTGCTGTTTTTATAATAAAATATGACCAGTTTTCTCTTTTCTTGGATAGCGTTTTTCCTTATCGCTAAATTTTAATAATTTTGTATAAAATATAATATTTTTGCACATAGGAACAAAGATTCTGTTCGCAGTTATTAAAATGTATACTAATATTGCAGAAAAAGTCCGATAATGACCTGTTTTTTGGCGAAATAATTAACAAAAGTTATAAAAACCGAATATTTTTGACGCATAGAAAACAGGGTTAACAACGTTTTCTTTGTTATTCTCGCTTATAGGGTTGCCATGGATCCATGTTACATACACGTTTTAATTGCCACAGGACCAACATATATTTAAGTATTTGGTTTTTTGGATATTGGGCATGGGCTTCTAAAATACTGAGGTGTTATTATTGGTGAAATTGAAAACCGAATATTTTTGACACTCACTGTATGTATGTGTATATAAATAAATATAAAAACCTACCTTCCCCGCTCATTGGCCCTGCAAACGATGACCCCAGCAGTATTTCCTCTTGCCTATTTTTGACTCGTCAATCTCCACTATGGCTTCCGGCCCTCCAATTTCCAGCTCCCTTTGAAAATAGTTCTACACAACGACCTCACGGTAAAATTTGCTCCAATCTACAGCTGTGTGTTTATTTTCGTCTCCCTCCAAATGTCACTTAGAGGACCAACTCTTCGGATCCACATGCAACAAAATACAACAATCTTTCATATGGACAACTGAGATCGTGCAAAGAACGTTCCTTTAGGAAATCGCTATCATTAACCAATTCTTAGCAATCGCAGTTTTAATGAAAGAAACTGAAGTGGATACTTTTTACTGTGATTCACTGTATATACATACATAAATAAATATAAAAACCTACCTTCCAGCAATCGGAAACTGTGCTAGGACGCATGTACCGCTAAATAAGAGGCAATAAGGTTTCCTTTGAGCGGTCTTCCACTGGCACAATGAAACATTTATTGCTTCCCCGCTCATTGCCCCTCCAAACGATGACCCCAGTAGTATTTCCTCTTGCCTATTTTTGACTCGTCAATCTCCACTATGGCTTCCGGCCCTCCAATTTCCAGCTCCCTTTGAAAATAGTTCTACACAACGACCTCACGGTAAAATTTGCTCCAATCTACAGCTGTGTGTTTATTTTCGTCTCCCTCCAAATGTCACTTAGAGGACCAACTCTTCGGATCCACATGCAACAAAATACAACAATCTTTCATATGGACAACTGTGATCGTGCAAAGAACGTTCCTTTAGGAAATCGCTATCATTAACCAATTCTTAACAATCGCAGTTTTAATGAAAGAAACTGAAGTGGATACTTTTGACTGTGATTCACTGTATATACAACTTAATTATTGCAAAACCAAAATTATTACAAAATTTTAAATAAAACATCATTTTATTGGTATAAATAAATAACAGCTCTGTTCCAGAACTAAAAAGTTTTTAAAATTTTTACGACTTTTACACATTTTACCCGAAAACCCGTTCCCGTACACAAAAAAAGTTGTAAAATGTTCACTTGTCTTTAACCAAAAATGGCGCTGAATGACGCTTTTAAAAACTTTTTACTCGACAAATTTGAGCGTGTAAAAAAATAGTAACATGGATGCCGGCGTCTGATTGGCTGGTACACCGACTTTGACATTTGTTCCAGCTTTTTTGACGTTTTTTTTCCATTTTTGCGTTCCCGAACTTTTTGAAAAAACTTTTGTGTGACAAATATTTTTCTCTCTTTTTCTCTTTTACGAGTTTTACTATTAAAAAGTACGGGAACAAAGCTATCATTATTAATATTTTTGTTAACAATGCAATTCTTACACATGTTTATTAATATAATAAAATAAAAAAGTAGCTAAATTTCACTAAGCATTTTCTTAAAATTAACAAAAATGAGTACAACTCAACTAAAGATTTGCAAAATTCACAACTTTTCAGTCTTTCACGTTATTTTTCGAAAAGTTGGTTCTAATATTTCGTATGCCCACATTTGGCATCAAAAACAGCTTGTAAACGTATCTGAATTTAATAAATAAGTTTCGGAATGTCATATTCCAATGGTATTTTTTAGCCATTCTTCTTTATTGCATTTTATTTAGTCCCCCAGGTTAGAGGGCTACCTATTACCGACTTTTTCCTTCCGGTGTACCTATGAATTTTCGATTGGTTTAATATCTAAACACTGAAACGGGGTGTAAATGACCTTGGTACAGTTGTATAACAACCAAGTCTTACATAATGTACAAGTTCCGATACAGGCGTATGGACTTGTAGGGGTTCTAAATCTACAGAGTAGTTTTAGAGCCGAAATTAATTGTTGTCCAAAGACGAACAACAACAGCACTTCAATGAATATAGACAACACAACAAGTATTCAGGCGATACTTACGTGTTGCTATTAGGAAACTGGTGGTGTAGGTTAAATGAAACACTTAGTTTAATAGACGCAGGCGGTCTGAACTTTGGTTTTATTTATTTTATAAATTATTCTTTTGCGGCAAAGTTGCTGCTTCTGCTTCAAAGGTTAACAGATGATTGATTATAGATGACAGTTCTCTTCTTTTGACGTTTGTTATGCCGCCGATAAAAGATTATGGTCGAGGTTGTCAATACATACATATGTCGATGACTTCTGTTCTGATGATTGGCTCCGAACCTCGACATGCCGGCCCCCATTGCACTTGTGCAATATAAAATGAGAGGTGTGGAGAGTTGTAATTCTCTTTAATTTTACTGTTTCATTACGATGCAACGGTTGACATTATGTTGTATTTGGGAACCAGGGTAAACGTTATTGCGTGTTTGTGTGACTTCTCTTCGTAGGCATGTAACAAAAGTAATTCTTCAATATATTTGGACCCTTGACATCTTTTTTTGGCTGGAATTCTCCCATAGGCATCAGTTGTTGATGAAAACTACGGTACTCTGGAAAACTTGGAAGACGAAGCAAAACCATACTCTATATGGTATATTAAAACAATGAAACCAAAGTATTTATTATGCTTTTCTGGCTAAGCCATTTTTTTCGTAAACAATCATTCTTAATAACGTTTTTAGATTAATAACCACCTCTAGAGATTATTGGATCATTTTCTATTAAAGATAATTTATTTGATACTTTTTTTGTATGTTTAGCTGTTTTTTTTTTTTTTTTTGAGTGAAAATTTTATTTTTTATGTGACCACCTCAAGTGTATATTATCTATATTTCTTATTCTACGGTCATCTATTTTGGATCATGAACGAATTTGTTTTATAGACAGAAACTTTCTTTAAAATTACCACCTCAAGTGGATAAATAATTTTTCATTTCAATTTTATATATTAAAATCTTTTGTTAATTTTTTTTTTCATCTATATTTTTATCTTATTTTTTATTATGCATTTTTTGTTTTATAGCGATCTCTAGTGGGTATTATGTACATTTGGTCTTCTGCAGCCACCTCTAGTGGTTCCACCAATACATTGTTTTATAAAAAAGTTTTTTGAAATTGCCACCTCAAGTGGATAATTCATTTTATTTTATCTTTACAATTTTGTATATTATCCGTCTTCTGTGTATCTAATCTTGATTTTTTTGTTATCTATCCACCCCTGGTGGATATTATATTTTTGTTTACTTAGCAGGCACCTCTAGTACCTGCATCGTTAGTGTAGAACCAGTATTATAATGATCTACGAACTTCAATTGTCACCTCAAGTGACATTTAATCTTCAAATCTTTTCTCATTACACGGGTGATTTGCCAATACCTAACCACCAGTTAATATGTCAACGAAACTAGATCCGTTTTGAATCATTGTTGCCACAAGGGACAATAAAATATATTTTATATTCTTTATGAAACCTTTCATATACAAACTACAACTCTTTCTTTATTCTTCATCATTTGTACACATACTGATACAATCGCTTATGAACATACAATATTTGGTCTTCAATACACTACATCATTTTCAACATCACTTTTATCATCTTGTTATGACATTCCAAATACAAGTAGCAATACTGTCGAAAGGACTTGTACTTTGAATATGATTTCATCTTAATTTCACATAGTGTCTATCTTTTCCATAATAACATACTGTTACATTTTTTCTTGTTTACTTTTACATTGTTTTCAATTTTGTTTTTATTGTTAATTATTGGACCATAAATATACCATCCGAAGATAGAATTTTGAGCTATCATGCTCCCAAGTATATTTCTTCTAGTACCATTTAATATAATGGATGGTAGTAAGTCACTGCCGATTAACATATCAATCTGGTCCGTCTGTAAGAAACCAGGATCGGCAAGATTGAAGTCATCAATTTCTCTAAAAACTGAAATATGATGCGACTTAGTTGGGATTGAACAAGTCAAATTTTGAATAACCATGACATTTGCTTTTATATCGGAATTGTCTCCACTCAAAGTTATGTTACACATTTCATTACTATGTGCAACCACTGACCCACTAAGTCCACTTATAGTAACATCTTCGGTTCCTTTTGTTTTAATATCGATTCGTTTCACTATTTTGTCTGTTATGAAAGATCGTTTAGATCCTGTATCAATTAAAGCTCTTACAGTAAAAGTTTTTCCGGCATGTTTGATTTTTACAAGCGCCGTTGGTAACAAAACATCGTCATCACTAATTGATAAATGCGTTTCTACATTAGAGCTTTGGGCGGCATTATTGGAAGTACAAGGCATGTCATCTGTCGTGACATGTGATACTATTTGCCTACTTGCCTCCGAACGAGGACTTTGAGAACCACGCGTTGGTGAGTTCTTACTCGTTGGAAATTGTGGCACATTCCCAATATGCAACTTTGTATGATGCTTCTTCTTGCAATATAAGCATCTATGCATACTGAAACATTCTTGTGTGACATGTCCACTTTTAAGACAATTATTACACAAACAATTCTCACGTGAAAATTCAACTCTTTCATTCACTGACATATTATTAAATCTCCCACAGTTCTTTAGTATGTGGTTTTTACCACACATGACACATCCATTAGATGGTGTCGATTGCGCATTTCGATGCGCGGTAAAGTCCGATTCAAAATTGCTTGATGCTTCTTCACTTCTAAGACTATCGATTCGCTCTAGAACTCGATGTCTGTTTCTTAGAAACTCTTCCATTAGAGACCATTTGGGTAGCTCTGAATGTGATTCAAGAGACTGCTCCCAAAGGGTCAATGTTTCAACTGGAAGTTTGGTTGAACACAAATATATTAATATCGGATCCCATTGATCCACTTTTACATTGTGTGCTCTCAAAATAGCTAGACAGTCGCTAACTGTTGATTGTATTCTCTTGATATTTTCGCTGGATTCAACCTTTGCTGGCGAAAGATTGAATAAAATTTTCAATTGATTATCCACTAATACTCTTAGATTTTCGTACCGCAATGATAATGCTTCCCACGCTAATGAAAAATTTTCATCACATAAAGGGTAACGATCTACAATTCTTCCAGCTTCGCCCTTGGTTTTATTTTTCAAATAATATAGTTTTTGGGCAGAAGTGAGTCTGGGATGATTATCGTATATGGCCGTAAACATATCTCTAAATGTTGGCCATTCTTCATAACTTCCGTAGAAGTCTTTAGTGTCACAAGGTGGCACTTTTATACACATTTCCGACATATCAAAAGCAGCTGAGCTGTGAAATAGTGACGGATTTGTAACATCGCCTCTAGCGGTATTACTTTGATTTCTATCTTTTCTATTCTTTAAAATTTCTAATAAATTGGCCTTTGTCGTTTGATAAATGTCTCTGACGGATTCAAACATTTGTTTGGCTTTCAATTTATATTTTTTCTCATTCTCATCTTCATTTGCAGTAAAAAAGACACATTCAAATGCACTGCGTACATTGTGCCAATCTTCATCAATTGATTCTATTTTAGTTTCTATTAAAGAATCCGAAAGATCTTTCTCTGGAGTATTTCCTAATTTTCTGCATGTTTGCATAAGGCTGTCGGTTTCGTATTCAAATTTAGCACAAGTTATTGAATCCATATTGATATTATAAATTTATGCGTTTTTTATGTTATTATTTTTATGTAAATTATTTATCGTTATTATTTATCTTTTTAAAATTTATTTCTTAATATTTTATATTTTTTTTTATTTATATTATACTATTAAACTATAACTATCACTTTATTTACTTGTTAATAAATAAAATGTAATTATTTCGAAAATTGTTTGTGTTTGTAGTATAATTTCCGTATTCTCAATAAAAATTTAAATTATAAATTTTTATGAAAAAATTATATTATATTTTTAATTATTGTAAATTTTATGTTATCTATTTATTTATTTATTATATTTTATTAAATTGTTATTTATTTTTTATTGAAATTATTATCGTATTAATTATTGTTTCGAATTCAATAATTTATGCTACGTTTTATACGTTACGGTCTACAACCTTACGTTACGTTACACTAACTCTCCCCAAGGTTTGTGTCCACACTAAATGATCAATAGTCGATATGGCAACAATTGACTACTGACAGATCAATCACAACAATAAACATATGGCAATATTCGTTTATATGTTGTAAATGACAAACGAAAACAAAATAAAAACAAATGTAACAAAATGATGATGAGAATAAAGTAATACGTGAAAATTATTGTTTTTTATTAAAACGATGTTATATGTGTTAGATCTTCATAAAATACAAACAAATCTGTTATTCTTTCTTTTTATTTCAATTTGCTGTGTTTATTTGTTGACTACTGTGTTAGTGTGTACAACAAAAAATGCAAAGGCGCCACATTCAAGCACTGAGTATGGGCGGAAAATTTTCAATTTTTTTCTCAAACAATTCGAATACAAATTTTATGCTTTTTTTTTTGGCAAATCAGCCGGATCGTTTTTAAAGGCTTCGAAGGACCATGTACAAGTTCCGATACAGGCGTATGGACTTGTAGGGGTTCTAAATCTACAGAGTAGTTTTAGAGCCGAAATTAATTGTTGTCCAAAGACGAACAACAACAGCACTTCAATGAATATAGACAACACAACAAGTATTCAGGCGATACTTACGTGTTGCTATTAGGAAACTGGTGGTGTAGGTTAAATGAAACACTTAGTTTAATAGACGCAGGCGGTCTGAACTTTGGTTTTATTTATTTTATAAATTATTCTTTTGCGGCAAAGTTGCTGCTTCTGCTTCAAAGGTTAACAGATGATTGATTATAGATGACAGTTCTCTTCTTTTGACGTTTGTTATGCCGCCGATAAAAGATTATGGTCGAGGTTGTCAATACATACATATGTCGATGACTTCTGTTCTGATGATTGGCTCCGAACCTCGACACATAAATTAGATTTATGCTTAGGGTCGTTGTCTTGGTAATACTTACAGTGGCACAGGAAAGTATACATACACCCTACAAAAATGCAGTTTAGGCTAAATCGTTGGTTTTTTTACAGCAACAACTGCACTGTGTGGCTCCTTGGTGACAAAATAACCATAATTACACAAATGTATTTTAATCTAATACGTATATTTAATACAATTAAAGAAATTCAATTTTCACAACACAGAAAAGTATACATACACCCCAAGGAAATACGAGTATTATCGTAAAATTTATGGAATTAGTAGCAAAATTTATACATTTTTTAGTCTTGGCGAATGTCTCTGGGTGTGTGAGATATATTTTAGAGAAAAGACAATAATTTTTGGGGGTCAAATGCCGTTACTTAGGGTCAAATTTCATATATGCCCCGTTAAAGCTGACCCTTGCTTAATTTTTTGCGTTTTTTAGGTATTGTACTTTATAAAAAGCACAAAATTCGTATCAGATGGCAAATCTTGAGCTTTGAAGTTGTTTTTGTGCATAATATACCTTCCTGAACGTCGATAAATGCACGTTTTCCCTCAGATTTCTCAGGAGTGAATAGATTCCGCGGAATTCTTGGTGCAAATTACATATAGATGGCCTTGAATTGCCTTGTAATATTGTCGGATACAATGCTTGGGCATCAATTGACTCAGAAATGTAAAATTATACGAAACGTTTCGCGCCTATAGTAACGATAATGATCATAATACGAAAACGACGTTGTTCACAGTACAAATTTCATGGTTTTTTGGTAGTGCTTATATTTTGTTGCTTTAGAAGCTTTATGATAAGGTTTGTAACAAAATATGTCACATTTCTGATTCAACTAATGCCCAAGCATTGTATCCGACAATATTACAAGGCAATTCAAGGCCATCTATATGTAATTTGCACCAAGAATTCCGCGGAATCTATTCACTTCCTGAGAAATCTGAGGGAAAACGTGCATTTATCGACGTTCAGGAAAGTATATTATGCACAAAAACAACTTCAAAGCTTTTTAGGGTCTCAAGATTTGCCATCTGATACGAATTTTGTGCTTCTTATAAAGTACAATACCTAAAAAAACGCAAAAAATTACGCAAGGGTCAGCTTTAACGAGGCATATATGAAATTTGACCCTAAGTAACGGCATTTGACCCCCAAAAATTATTGTCTTTTCTCTAAAATATATCTCACACACCCAGAGACATTCGCCAAAACTAAAAAATGTATAAATTTTGCTACTAATTCCATAAATTTTACGATAATACTCGTATTTCCTTGGGGTGTATGTATACTTTTCTGTGTTGTGAAAATTGAATTTCTTTAATTGTATTAAATATACGTATTAGATTAAAATAAATTTGTGTAATTATGGTTATTTTGTCACCAAGGAGCCACACAGTGCAGTTGTTACTGTAAAAAACCCAACGATTTAGCCTAAACTGCATTTTTGTAGGGTGTATGTATACTTTCCTGTGCCACTGTATATTGCAATTTGTTTAAATTTTCAGGGTCAACAGGCCTAAATTTCTTGACGCTTTTGGTTAAATCTTTTCTTAAAACATCTAAATAAACCTCCTATGACATTGCTTCTTCCAAAATCAGGATTTTACCAACGTCACTGCTTTGTATACAACCCCATACCATAAGTGACAGTTTTCCGAACTTTACGGTATGTATTAAATTTTTGTTTTCCATGGCTTTCAAGGGTTTTCCCAATACTTTTTGAGGTCAATTGTGATAGTACAACATAATTTTAGTCTCATCAGAAAATATAACGCCATCCCAGTACTAAAGATGGCGTGAAAAATTGTCTATAACAAGTCAGAATAGTTTCTATATATTGTGATGGGAGGGCAATGGTTTTTACCTAGTCACTTGTGATGAGTACTTGTTATTATGTAGCACTTTTCTGACTTTTCCTAGTGACACACTTACTCCAAAATAATTTTTAATTAGAAAAAGCTATTTTCTGGTGCTGCTTTGTGCTATTTCGTTAATTTCTTTAATCATACTACAGTCAATTCGTGAGGTTACTATTTTGGACCTGCCATGTAACGCCCTCAGTTTAAACCTGGCTTCTTTCTCGGTGCGGTATTTGATATTGTATACACTTCTCAGCTTACGAGATGTGATTTTAGGGATTTCTCTTTCGGATTTACCATTATTATAATTGGAATAGACCACACATACACAAAAATTAATTTATGATCACAATTTATGGATCTACATGTCCACATACTATAAAAGTCTTAAAAATCCTTAAATGCAAAAAATTGCGGGGGAAACCCCACGATTTTATTGCACATTAATTAATTTTGCAATTATTTAGTTGACATCACAAAAAACAGGTACGTATAATTTTTGTCCGTTGTTTTTGTTATTTCCAACCGATTTCTGGATTTATTGACTTGATGTTGTCATCAACAGATATTTACAAAAAGCCCAACATTATTGAAATAATTTCTTGTAGTAATTCCTAATTAAACATCTAAATTTTTAAAAATGCATCATTTGCAATAATATGGTTGACTAACTGTACATAAATAAATATAAAAACCTACCTTCCAGCAATCGGAAACTGTGCTAGGACGTATGTACCGCTTAATGAGAGGCAATAAGGTTTCCTTTGAGCGGTCTTCCACTGGCACAATGAAAAAAGTATTGCTACCCCGCTCAATGTCCCCGAAAACTCATTGCCCCTCCAAACGATTACCCCTGTAGTACATATTTCCTCTTGGCTATTGTTGACTCTTCACACTTCGCAATGGCTTCCGGGCCACCAATTTCCAGCTCCCTTTGAAAATAGTTGTAGACAACGACCTCACGACAAAAGTTACTCCAGTCTACAGCTGTGCGTTTATTTTTGTCTCCCTCCAAATGTCACTTAGAGGACCACCTCTTCGGAGCCACATGAAACAAAATACCACAATCTTTCATATGGACAACTGTGATCGTGCAAAGAACGTTCCTTTAGGAATGGAACGTTTGACATCAAAGCTTCCACGTCGACTGCCACGATAGACTTTTTGGCATTTATAAAAAAGAAAAAAAATGCATACCTATTACCATTTTATATATTGTTAAAATACTTACCTCCACATCCAGCCATCAATATTTGAGTAGGAACAAAGCTGAAAATTGTGCTCTTTCCCACATTTTAACATCCCCTCTTACGGGGCCCACTCTTGTAATTTTTCCAAAGCATTCCTACTAATAGGGTCATCTCGCAAATTAGCAATTATGTTATAAATTTCATGTAATTGAATCTCCTCCATTTTAAATTTATTTTAATTTTTAACTTTTAACACCACCAACGTACAAATATTAGGTCAATTTAATAAACTAGTCGCGAATTCCGTTTCATCCACTTTTCAAACAAAACTGAAAACCAAAATATCACTATCACTAATATTCAGGTGTAAAAACGACAACACTTGTAGACCAAACCCGTTCGTTGGTATTGATATGGTTACGAAGTTTTTCGGCAAATCACACACACGCGACCCGAACGCAAAGTAAGAGAGCAAATGTTTTGATTTTTTTACTTCAGTCTTGTACTAAATGTCATGGAAGCAGGTTGATGCCGCTTTATTTGTTTTTTTTTTTTTTTTTTGGGTACACTGAAAAGATTTTGCAGTTGTACAGCAAATATGTGGAGGGAAGAATTTGAAAATGTATTAGCCAAAAAGGCTAAAAGCTATAAAGGATAACAAAGGATGTCATACCAAGTGCTAAAACCCTAAGAAATCCTTTTTGCTTCTTAAAACTTTTAGAGTGGATAATTTTCACTGTGAGGTAAAAATCGATGTTTTTATTTTTTATCTAAATTTACCCGAATTTCATTAATTTTATTTTATTATATTTAAGGTAAGACACTAATGTAAAAATATAAAAAAGAACGTACTCGCTATCATAAATTAACTCTTATACTAAGTTTACATTTACGAAATCCACTCGATTTCAACTGTCAATTCCATTGCTCAAATGTCAAATGAAATCCAATCGATTTCAGATGAGTTTTCATTTGACGTAGACACAAAAGAATTGACAGATGAAATCGAGTGGATTTCGTAAATGTAAACATAGTATTAGCAATCACAGTTTTAATAAAAGAAACTGAAGTGGATACTTTTAACTGTGATTCACTGTATATTATTTTTAATTTTAGTCATATAAAGCGAACGCGCCAACAATATATTTTTTCTATTTGAAATTTTTGCCTTTTTAGGCGAAGATCACTTTTAGTATTAATTTTTTTTTAATTTATTAATCAAGCTTTTTTATGATCTATAATGCAAATGAAAAAGGAAAGCCGACGATTCGAACGCTAACACGCCGTGACAACTTTTTTCCTGTGTTTTTCATTTCATACTCAATATGAAAATCATCACCCTGTTCTGTTCTGTCAGTGTAATTTTACCCACACATAAACAATTTAAGCGCTCGCTCTTCTTGGTCGGCTATGTTGTAGACAGATGCAATCTCGACTACGCGCTCAAATATTTTTAAAATAGCAAGCCTTCGACCAGTAATTAAAGACATTAACAGCCAGTTGACAACAAAAAGGAACTAAAAGGCCAATTACGCGGCAGTTACACGGTATCTAGTACATGGGGACAGTTATATGTTAACCAAGATCGGCCTCCGATTTGTGCTTGGGATCGTCATCTTGGTAAAATAAAAAATTATCTTCCATCCCAAATTTGGAACAGGACTGTTTTATATTTAGCTTTAAAATGCCAACATATTGAAAACGGTCCATTATACCCTCCACAAAATTTAAGTTTCCCATGCCCTTCGAAGATACTCACCTCCAAACCATGACGGAACCACCACCATGCTTTAGAGTAAGTATGGTAATTTTTTGGCAAGTACGCTTGGTTCGGTTGTCGCCATACAAACCTGCGCCCGTCTGTACCCTGCGGGTTAAACTTACTTTCGTCTGTGAAAAGTACCTTAAGAATGAATAAATTTAGTTAAAAAGCAAGTAAGAACGGCGTTAAGTTCGGCCAGGCCGAACTTGTTATACCCTCCACCACAAGTTGTATTGAAGTAAAATGGAATAATTAGTTTCCTTTCGTGTATGAAGAAGACTTACCCCCTGTTTTTGTAACTTATTTTTGTTCGTTCGTCTATATTCGTAATAATTTAGGCATCCATAGCTCAGCCCACAGATGACATACAGGCTTAATTTTTCGTAGATGAGTTCCATATATGGTTAAGAATTCCTCATTTAAAAATCAGCGCTCTACATTTGCGCTAAGGCGAGTAAATCGATTTACAAAATTTGACAGTTCGTGTGAGAAGAATACATTTTTTTTACAAAAAGAGGGGGTTAATACTAAATTTCAGCAATTTCGGTAAAACAATGTGAGGCACCGTTCTATTGGGGCTATTTCAAAACGTCGATCTATACCGAAAAATTTCTGACGGAAAGTTTTTAGACTCAAAGAAGACTAAATACCAAATTTCCTATATTTCGGTAAGAGAATGTGGCTAAAACTTAAAAAATACCGAAAATCAAGCAATACGCTTCTATGGGGTATAGGAAGACGTGGTCCTATACTGATAATACTCTTCTGGAATTTTTTATAACTCTTGGAAGACTAAATAACGAATTTCAGCCATTTCGGTAGGATATTGACGTCACAATCTTTAGTTTCACGAAAATCGGGAGGTACCGTTCTAAGGTGGCTATATCGAAACGTGGACCTATACCGACGAATTTTAGTCGGAAATGGGGCAATATGAAAGCGTGGGCCTGTACAGACAAATTTCTGGCAAACAGTTTTATATCACATTGAAGACTAAATACGAAATTTCAGCCATTTTGGTGGAATATTGAAGTAACAACCATCAAAATATGGAAAATCGGGAGGTACCTTTCCATGGGGGCTATATGAGGGCGTGGACCTATACGAACAAATTTAAAGGGGAAGTTTGAGTACCCCCAGCGAAGTCTACCAACCAACAACGTTCAAAATACCGAAAATCTTGAGGTGCCGTTCTATGGTGGCTATATGAAGGCATGGACCGATACCGACAAATTTCTGGGGGAAAGTTTTATACCACCAACGTAGACTAAGTTCCAAATTTGAGCCACTTCGGTGTGATAGTGAAGCTAAAACCTTCAAATTACCGAAAATCGGGAGGTACCGTTCTATGGGGGCTATATGAAGGCGTGGACCGATACCGACAAAATTATGGGGGAAAGTTTTATACCCCTAAAGAAGACCACGTACTAAATTTCAGCCATTTTGGTAGTATAATGAAGCTAAAACCTTAAAAATACCGAAGATCGGGCGGTACCGTTCTATGGGGGCTATATCAAAACGTGGACCGATATATCAATAACAACCATCCTGCAAGTAATAAAAACTTCTGTACCAAATATTGACTCTCTATCTTAAAAATTGCGAGCTGTATCTTGATTTCAACAGACAGACGGACGGACATGGTTAAATCGACATAGAATTTTATGCTGATCAATATATATTATATACTTTATAGGGTCTCCGACGAATATTTCGATGTGTTACAAACGGAATGACACATTTAATTATACCCTCCATTAGATGGAGGGTATAAAAATGAATTTAAAACTCATAAAGATTCACTTAAGCAGAAAATACATCCAACGTTTGAGTAAAGTTTTGTGTTGGGCGTTGAGAAAAAAACAACAACAGGGCTACGCCGACACCAAAGTCCAGCGTTGATATGTTTGCCGGCATATATTTCAAATGAATTTGAATTTTTTTCGGCATCATGCCGAACAGTGTAAAAACGGTCAAAACGACACAAAACTTTACCCAAACGTTGGATGTGTTTTCAGCTTTACACTATCCCAAAAATCATGAGGATTATTTAAATGTTGCTTAGCAAATTCCACAGGTTTTTTTTTCCTATTCCTTTCAGATATGTAGAGTTTTTTCACGACAAATCTACCATGTAAATCAGAGCTTCTATGTGTTCCTCAAATAGCTTCGTAAATTTCTTTATTTCTTTAAGTTTTCACTATATTTTTGATTCTCTGCTGAAATAAAGGGGTACTTTTCAACTAATCGGCGAATAAAATTCTCGTCTTGTGGCGTAAGCTTCTTTCCTTGTCCCGTTCTGTCTTTATTTTGTATCCTATTTTCTTTGCCATCCCATTTTCTTTGCCAAACCGTTTAATAATATCGCGGACAGTCGGTTTGCTGATTTTTACTACATTTGACATCTCTCTTATAGATTTATTATCTTCACGAAGCTGTAAAAGAAGTTTTCGAACATTCAAACGGCATGCAAAACAAAATAAACCAATTGGTATCACTTGCAAAAAATAGTGGGCTGCGTACAGCGTGACCGTTGTGCCACTAAAGTATCAATTTTGACACTTTTTTTCGGCGTTGATACTTCTGTGACACTTTTTTATTCTGATACCAAATGTGCCACTTTTTCAAATTTAGTGCCACTTTTTCATACCTTGTGCCACTATTTTTAAATTAAATACATTGTAATGTAAACTCTCTACTAAAACCACAAAGAAAGCAGAAAAATCGTCCAACTACACGATTTTGGATTAGGTTGTTGATGTAACATGTTTTCCTATTAGGTTGTTTTTAGGCGATATTTGCTTCTGTAAGTCCCAATTTACATTGGGCGAGGTTACTTGCGGCAATTGTCATTTTGAAGGAGAGAGAGGTGAGGCATATGGTAACCCTTTGCCTCTCAGCACCCTCTCTCACCTACAAACTGACAATTGCCACAAGTAAACTCGCCTAATGTAAATTGGGACTAAGAATGAACGAAAATGTTTGGTAGTCAGACAGTTTGATCCGCATAACGGCAACACTCAAGACTCTTTTTTCTTATAAAGTGAAGATATTTGCAATGCCATCCTATCTACATTAGACTGTCATAACTTTCCGTAGAAGAGTTTTGTGAGAACTTCTACGGATAATGCATTTAGGACATTTATACCGTATCTTTATAGTCAATTCTTGTTATCCCTTACTTTAAGACTAGTAAGGAATAAAGTTCGACTTACCAGAGATTTGTTACTACATCCTCCATCTAATATTTGATTTGTCCCTTTACCTTAAAAAATGGTAAAAGTAGCAAAAGTTTTGAACTACTCTCATATGAATTGTATGGTATCTGAAATAAGGGAACGCTTTTTCGAGTAAAAAATGGTAAAACTTCAAGATTCTTGTACGTTAAGGAACAGAGCAAATAATATTATGTGAAAATTTGGCAATATCAAGCCAAAAAAAAAAACCATTTAGGTACTTTAAGTTTACTGAAAGCTGAAGTGGAATTAAAATGTTTACAATTTCGGTAATTAAAGAAATTTTTGGATAAGCTAACAACCAAAATAAAATTGTCACTAATTCCTACCGATAACGACAGTGTTGTCAACCTTTATTGATACTTTTCATTCACAATTTTATGTTTTAATTTTGGCGGTAATTCAAAAATGAGTTACAGAATTCCACTATTGATGGGTTGAATTGAATTTGCTGTCAAATTTTCCTTGGGTTTGGTGTACTTACTTACTTTCACTTTTAAAAAGAACACGAAGTTCCTTTTAAGTTATCTGACACTTATTTTTAAAGTAAACTTGTAAGAATAAACAACTTGTTATCTGTCCTATAAGATTACTTATATGTACACGAATTGTTTCTCTTAGGGCCATTATTACATGTTTTCTTTAACTATTGGATGGATTTGGAATCGCAAAATAAATCAATTTGGAGGGCTTTAAGATATAGTTTTCACATTAAAAGTTAATGCCAAGAAGACCCTCCTTGAAATTTAATGATCACTTTTGACTTTAATTATTACGGAACGCTATAAATCTGTACGTAAAATCCAAACTATAACCAAAGAAGACTTAGGCCATGTTTATATTGTTACGAATGTAACTGATAGGTTTAAGTTAATTTAGTTTAATTTCCGTTAATTTCAAAATTTGAATTGTAACGTAAAGTTTTATTACGCAGTTACTTTATTTAAGCAACAACAACTATCATGTAGAATTATCTTCATTATTCTAGATGTTACTTTACCTTTCATTAATGTGCTTTTGTTTTGTTTTGCCATAATCATGTAATTATCGTTTAGTTCCTACTTCTTGTATTTCTTGCATTTGTTTGTTGTTGTAATTACGTCATTACTGTGCTTGTCGTCCGCCTGTATTCCCCCCATGTATGTATGTGAGTATGGTTGTTCGCTTAGTGCGAATGTGCGTCTGTGTGTTCGTTGCACAGATTCGAGGTGTTGCCAGACTTTCTGGATAATTCTAGACCAAGGAGACTTTGGGGTATAAATACAGGGGAACTGGCAATGACGAGTTGAGTTGTGTTTTAATCGTTAAACTGAACAGATCGGTTAAAGAAGTGCTGCGTACTAACTAGAGACAAGCTGCGTGCTTAGTAATTAAAGTCGGTTCCGAATAAGTGTAATAAAGTAAATAAAGCATTGTAGAACAATATATAACAATAATAATGGGGGTTATGTTTTTATGTTGTTTTCAGATTTTAATAATAAAAAAGTGTGATACTTTTTGTGCCACTTTTTCGAAAGACGTGTGCCACTTTTTTTTAGAAATGATACTTTTTGTGACACTTTTTGAAATTTTCCAGCGGTCACGCTGGCTGCGTATTAACATCCAAAAAACAAAAGCGATGCGGAGGCAGAGAACATTTTTGGGTCTCTCTTGTGCTCTCAATGAGCGTAAATTTGTTGTTGTTCACAGCGTGTTAGCATCTACACAGGCTGTGAGCGATAACAAATTTACGCTCACTTAGAGCACATGGGCTCTCTTGTGAGTCACAATGCCTTCCCCTGGGATAAACAATCAAAACAACAACAAATTATATGTGAAAAACAAGTGAGCGAAGGCTATAGTCGGGTCGGGGCCGACTATGTGATACCCTACACCACTTCCCCTGTGCATAAACTTTTGAACGGTAAAACTCAAAATATTAAAATTGGAATAGCTTAGCGCCTTTGCTCTGAATGTCTTCATTAATACAGGTCATTTTTATTGAAACGCATTTAAGTGCATCGTCAGAATAACTCAAATAAAAAAATGGAAAAGTGGGATGTACGCCAACCATCACATTCCGACCCCTGAATAATATCCGACCATTACCAAAAACAATAGGTTTTTTCCTCTGTGGGACCCCCATTAACACCCAAGATTTCGTGACGATCCAATCAAAATTACGACGTGTAGCGTGATTACAAACAATTAAAAAATAGGATGTATTACCGACTATTGCGATATCTCCGGTATTTGGCCATATACGCCAACATGCTTTACATCATTGTAAAGGTGGGATTTTCTACTTTCATAGTCGGACTTTGCTTTTGGAAGGTCCCCAACCAATGCTGTGATATTCGTCATTATTATTAAAATGGCAAAAATTAAAAGTTGTGTTTTATTAGCGGCTATTGCGATATCTTCGTTGTTTAACCACCTACGAAAACCTACTTTACATCGCTAAAAAGGTGATATTTTCTACTTCCATTGTCAGGTTTTGCTTTTGGTATATCCCCTATAGAAGCTGATATATTCGGTTTGGAAAAAAACAATGACTTTTAATCAAAATAATTCCGACCCCTAAATATTATCCGACCATCACCAAAATCAATAGGCTTCTTCCACTCAGGGACCCCCATCAACACCCAAAATTTGGTGACGATCCGATCAAAATTACGATCTGTAGCGTGATTTCCTTAAAAGTGGAAAATTGGATGTATTACCGACTATTCTGATATCTGCGTTATTTGGCCTTCTACGCTAACCTACTTTGCATCATTGTAAAGACAGAATTTTCTACTTTCATAGCACGGCTTTGTTTTTGGAAAGTCCCCAACAAAAGCTGTGTTATTTGTCATTATAATTAAAATTGAATAAATGAAAAGTTGGGTTTTATTTCCGACTATTGCGATATCTTCGTTGTTTGACCACCTACGAAAACCTACTTTACATCGTTAAAAATGTGATATTTTCTACTTTCATGTATTACCGACTATTGCAATATCTCCGTTATTCGGTCACCTACGCCGACCTAGTTTGCATCATTGTAAAGATGGGATCTTCTACTTTCATAGTCAGGCTTTGCTTTTGAAAAGTCCCCAACCAAAGCTGTGATATTCGTCATTATAATTAAAATCGCAAGAATGAAAATTTGGGTTTTATTTGCGACTATTGTAATATCTTCTTTGTTTGATCACCTACTTTACATCATTAAGGTAAGGTCACACTAGGCAAATATTTGCTCCAGCGACCGGCATTGTGCGCTTACTGAGAACAAGTGAGCATAAATTCAATGTATTACTAACACCCACTTGATCTCAGTAAACGCACAATGCCGTTCGCTGGAGCAAATATTTGCCTAATGTAACTCTACCTTTAGAAAGGTGATATTTTCTACTTTAATTGTCTGGTCTTGCTTTTGGTATACCCCATAAAGAAGCTGAGATATTAGCTTTGGAAAAAAACGTTGTCTTTTTATCCACATAAGTTTTTTGCGTATTCCGACCCCTGAATATTATCCGACCATCACCAAAATCAATAGGCTTCTTCTCCTCCGGGACCCTCATCAACACCCAAAATTTCGTTACGATCCGATCAAAATTGCGACCTGTAGCGTGATTACAAGGTTTAGATGGACAGACGGACGGACACACATAGCCAGATCGACTCAGCTCGTCGATACATTCATTTTGGTATATATAAGTATGGGTCTACGACCATTATTTCGATGCGTTACAAACTTTTTGGGCAAAACCAACTTATAATACCCTCCCCACATAGTGGTGTAGGGTATAACAAAGAACTATAATCACCCTTATTACGGTTGGCGTAGTCGTAGACGTTCAAGTGACGTAGACGTTGTCGTAGGCGTAGACGTAGGCGTAAGATACATTTTTATATGATGAAAAATTGTATACAACGAAATTTTTTGTCTTTTGTAGCATTTTATATCCTAAAAAAATCGAAAGAAATACATTTGTAATTCCCAAAACGAATTTCATGGTTTAAATACAACATTTTTTTTTTTTGATACGACAAATCGGTATTACGTTTGGCGTATCACGACAAATTGGTATTACGTATGACGTTGAAATACGAGGAAAGAATCGTGACCGATTTTGTAAACGACAGCATATAAAAATAAAAACAAATTAATTTCAAAAGAATTTTTTGGCAATGGTGTAGAGGCGCTTGTGATGTATTTCCGTTTCCTTAATTGTGTTCGTTTTCGCTTCAACGCATACATAGACATTTGATGGTAATGCAGTTTATGTTACCAAAGTCATCCATAAGATATGCTTTAGATAGCTGAATTTGGTTGGAAATAGATAATTGAGCCTAATTGTTCTTGGTTATAGTTTTGTTTCTTTCTTTGGTAGACATTTTGGAGATCGTTGTATTTCGTGCTCTTATTTATTGAATATTGATTTTTATGCCATTGGAATATTTCCGAGGATAGGAATAGAGGGTGTCAGGAGGCCATCTTCCTCATTTTTGCTTGGTCATTTAACAGTGAAAGTCTTGTGCATTGTGTTCATTGAATTTTCGAATAAATGTTCATCTGTTTGAAGCTTTGTTGTTGACAAACCGAGATAATAATTGATTTTATTTGAAATTAATGAGCTTCACCTTTTCATATGAACAAGCTTAATTGATAAACGTGTAAGTGGAGTTTGAAATACATGGGAATATACATGTTATAAAGAAAGTATAATTTTCTAGTGATTCCCAAGCTGAATTCTTTTGTTTTGCTTCTGCCAACTTGACCGCCGTTTCGCTGGAGTGCATACTCATCTTGATGTGCTAAATTCTGATCAAATTGAAATTACAAATTACACATAGTTTGATTGTTGCAAATTCTTTTGATAACCTCTGTATGTGCATACTTTTGTGTTATGTGCATGAGCATTGATGTACCCTATTTGGTCACTGTTTGGATTGGTTTTGTGTCGACAAGGTGAATATCGTAAATTGGACTCTCTCAAATGTATATTTCTCATTGTAATAATTTCCAGTTTTGTCATTAGATCAGTCAATACCCTTCGCAACACTAATAACAAGTTGGATAGTGAGTTCTCGCAGCCAAGATAATTCTGCATGATTCAGTACAGTCGTGGTTTTCTGTGTGGTCGCCCAACTTGTAATTCTAATTTCGTGGAGCTCGATTCATACCGGGAAAACACCCTTAAAGTTGTGTTCTGAAGGAGCAGATTTAATTTGCAGTGTCAAGTGTCCGCAGTGGAAGATAAAAACCTGGCGTATTTTTACTGGGAAAAAATTAATATCCTCAACAGTTCATCATTGCTAAATTGTTATTTTATAATTTCTGGCTAGTTAAGGTAGTGTGTGTGTACGAAAGAACTTCCATTTAGTGAAAGAAGAGGAAGAGAGCAAGCGATACTATAAATTCCGATAATTCAAATGCAAATATACAAGCAGAATCGATTGTGGTATTTGAACAAAAGTAAGAATTGTCCAGAAAATATTAAGAGTTCAAACATTATATGCCTTGAAGTATATTTTTTGTGCGTATATCAAGCTAACCTCAAAAAGCGTCATCATTATATTCACCAGGCATCTACCAATGAAAGGCCTTTCATCGAGGGAGCCCGAATAACGTAAGTTAATATTGTTCTCTTAATACTCATTTTTTATTGCGGGACAATCAATTTACTTCTCCTTTGTTTTGGTCTCAAATTATTTGGAAAGACTTGGTTTCTTTTACCGACACTAATCTAGTACCGTTATTCTATGAGAGAGATTGATTGTTCCCCAAAATAATTATTAATTTTGTTCAAACTACATATATATAAAAAAACTTAAATTATTTTTTTTGGTTAAGTTGAAAATATTTGCATTATCCTTTTCCCGGAAAGAAGGCTGACATTTTCTTTTTGAATGCTGCCATTGTATTTTTATAGGCATTACCAACCTGCGGTATGCTGTTGATGGCAACAGTTTGAAAATCATTGCCATAGTCCAGAGCGCATTCGAACAGAAACTGTTATACCTAGTGTTATTATCAAATTTGCTCTGAGAATTGGGTCGCCCATAATCTCTAAACATAGTTGTTTTTTTTTGTTCTCCCTTTGGAACTTATTTTGTCTAGTCTTTTTGTGCTTCTCCACCATTTATTTTTTGTTCCAATTTGTTAATATATTTTACCAGGTCATTGACCTAGCTTAAGCACCAGCTGTTACAGTTTTACAGTCACCTTTAGATTCTGTGCTGAAACGTACACACATATTCTTCAATTGAATATTAGTTAATCCTAGCTTTATATATATTTTTGTATTATGTCTAAAATTAGGAAGATGATTATTTTTAGATTGGCTTATTATAATTCAAAATCTGCTTCGTCTTGAACAATCACCATATTTACCGTATGAGGTTAAAAAAATGTTATTTTTTTGTAATTTAGTCATTAAATCAAAAATGAACTGAATCTCTACTTTTGTTTGACTTAACAAGGGACCAAGGGTTGGTGTAAGGGGGTACGGAATATGGGTTACCTTGGAATGTACAGTGGGCACCCGGTAACATGGTTGGGTGGGCAGTCGTTTGTGCAGCTTCATCAGCACAACGCAAATCAAGCTTTAGAGAATTAAAAATGCTTCCATCTTCTCATCTAAAAACAAATGCATGCTTTAACAATCTATTAAAATGTTTACTGTAGCAAATCTCCCACAGACTGTGGTAAGATCCCAATCCCACCGACGAGCTATAAGGCCGAGTATATGAGCATGCCACCGCCACTTTGTTCTGTGCTAGGAGTTGTACGAGGCTCATTCATGACCTCGTAAGGAAAAAAAAAATCTTTTGTTGCATGCTACATAAATAATTTTTGGCGCCCAACGTGGGGCCCGAGTGAGTTGAAATCATCTGTGGTCTATTTCAAATAGCAAAATAGCCTAATATAATGTATATTGTGTTACATCACTTGGTTCCAATTTCTTTCTTTATTTCCTTCTGTACTGAATTCTTTCGTCTTTCATATGTGGGGAAAACTTAGTATCCTTGGAACTTACAATTCATATAAGTCGTAGTACCGATGAATGTAACCAGATACGGTTATCCTTCTTCCTTATTAACTTCTTGAGAACTTGTTTTTAATTTTCTTTATTGATGGAAATCAGTTTTTCGGAACTACAGTTCTATAATTGACCTCATAAGGGAATTTATTGACATTTTTTCTATTTTTTACGATTTGGAAAATGTAAATGTTGTAGTGGATGTTTACTTCCAGTCTAAATTGACTTTCTTTACTATACTTTTTCGCATTTCTGGGAACACATTTTTTTCTTTAAAGCTTTTTTTAACCCCTACTAATCTTTGGTTACCTTTAATAGTCAAACATACACACGCATTTATTTCGAATTTGGAAATTATTTCAGAAGTTTTGTAAAGATATTATAGATTTTGTCGTTGTTGTGAATCCGTCCTGTTATTAGAGTTGAAATTGTTCAGCGTTTCGACAGATTTACTTTGAAATAATTGTAGTCGTTGTCATATTTCTTGTCCTTAGTCAAGATGCCACTGACTAGAAGCGACGAAAACATACCTGCTGCATTAGCGGCTGAAGGAAACGAAACTATTTGTGGAGTTTGTAAAGGAAATATTGTGGATAAATCTAGCATGACTGAGTCTATCTGCAGACATTTATTTCATAGAGTCTGCATTTCCAATTATGTCAGAACTAATACGAATTGCCCTGTTTGTAACACTAGGATTTTGAAAGATAATTCTGCATCTACGTCACAGCAATCGAAGAAGAAGCCTACTTCACCTATGACAACAAGATCGTCATCAAAAGCGAAAACTTTTGATTCGAACAGGACAACTGAGTCCAATTCATCAACGGAAAATCAACAATCTTCTGAAGAGAGTCGTCCTCAAGCTGGAAATATGACATCTGAAGCGACCTCGGCGATGTCAAATGTTAATTTGAATAGCATAGAAGATGTGTTGACAAGAACGTTAGCTAAGCAGCAATCTCAATTTTTGTGCAATTTGACTGGTCAGATTTCAATGTTAGTTGAAGAGAGTTTAAGGTCGAATTTGTCTCGTTTGAACTCGAATCCTAATCCTAATCCTCTTTCGTCGTCGCCTAACATGAATAGAGTACCTGTAATGCAGACTCTACCAGATGTAGAACAAAGGACTCTTGAGCAATTGCTTGGGTTACCACCTTCTTCTGGGAATGCTGGTGCGAATCACAATAGCTCGTCCACAAGTAGGAACTTAGGAAATCGGTCTCATTCGAATGCCCCTTCCACTGTAAATGATTTACTTTTTAGACCTGACAAAGTGAGTCAAATCATGTTTAATTGGAAGTTAAAGTTTAGTGGAGGATCTAACTGTTTACCGGTGGATGCTTTCATATACAGGGTCGAAGCTTTAACTAACCAAACATTAAACGGCAATTTTGAAATATTATGTGGTAACGCTTCTGCACTCTTTGAGGGCAAAGCAAATGACTGGTTTTGGCGTTTTCACAAAACCGTCAACAATGTCACCTGGCCTGAATTATGTCTTGCGTTGAAACGCCAGTACAAGGACTCTCGAACCGATGTCGACTACAGGGAAATGATCCGAGATCGTCGTCAAAAGCCGAACGAGTCCTTTGATTCATTTTATGAGTCTGTTATAGATCTCGTGGATAGGCTCGATCAGCCCTTAAATGAAGCCACTTTGGTGGAGATTCTGAGAAGAAACCTCTTGCCTGACATACAGCACGAGATCTTGAATATGACCATTACCTCTATTGGTCAGCTCCGTGAGGTATGTCGGCGCAGAGAGTTCTTTATGCTGGATGTTCACCGAAAGCATGGTGTATCCACTAATAGAATGGGAAATTGGCAAAAACGCTTATCGGAGATTGGGATGGAGACAGGGCAACCCCCTGAAATGCTGACACCTGATGATGACGTTTCTGAGATAAGTCTGACGTGTTGGAATTGTCACAAAGTGGGACATAGATACCAAGATTGTCTGGCAGAAAGATCCGTCTTCTGCTATGGGTGTGGGGCTCCCCAAACATATAAGCCCAATTGTCGCAAATGCAGTGGAGGTTCAAAAAACTTCACAGCGACCGCACCAAAGGGTGCAGTGAATTCCACAGGGAGTCACAACCCGGAAATGAAATAAATCACACCTCTCATACTACCCCGCATGATGATAACTGCATTGAATCTGGACGTGACTTCAATTTACCTGAAAATGATAAGATGCAACAGAACGCAGCTAAGTTAGGAAACGAGAATGCTGTTGAAAAGCTTAAAATACTGTCTAAACCTGATTCTTTACAAAGAAGCGGCCCATGTCCGCTCATACCCTTTCATGAGCGTCTGCAAAATTACTACAGAGTAAGGGATAGAATCTTTGGAGAACACCATAAGCCTAGCAGGTCAAGTCGGAGAATTAAGGATTTTTGGCGCAATGTAAAATCAATAAAGAAATGTTTTTCGGTATCTGTTCTCGATAGGAGAGGTGATATACGTCCTTACGCGGAAGTCGAGTTGCTGGGGAAAACTATACATGGCCTACTGGACACAGGAGCCTCGGTTACTTGCCTAGGGGCCCAAGCAGCTACCGATTTTTTGTCATCAAACGAACCTTATGCATCATTGAATACGACTGTCAGAACTGCCGATGGGAAATCGCAGCGAGTCGTTGGTTATATACAAACTGAGATTTCTTTTCGTGGAAGAAGCTCCAGCATTCGAATCTTTGTTGTGCCAAGTTTGTCTCAGAACCTGATATTGGGCATAGACTTTTGGCGTCTTTTCGACCTACTCCCTTGTTCCCTGTTGCCTATCGTAGACCATATTTATCCATATAATAGTATTAGTGAAGTTCTTGGAGATAAACCTCTCTCACCTCGACAGATGACCGACATGCAAAGAGTCATTAGCTTATTTCCCTCTTTTGCCAAGGAAGGCTTGGGCAAAACGAATATTCTATGCCATATTATTGACACTGGGGATGCCAGGCCAGTGAAACAGAGGCACTTTCCTGTTTCGCCGGCCATAGAAAAACTAATCTACGACGAGCTTGACAGGATGATCGCGATGGGGGTTATAGAGGAATCTGCGAGTGCCTGGTCATCCCCTGTGGTATTACACAGAAAACCAGGTAAAAACCGTCTCTGCCTTGATAGCAGAAAACTCAATTCCTTGACAATTGGTGATGCCTATCCGCTCCCCCATATTGATGGGATACTTAGTCGCCTTCCCAAGGCCGAATATATTAGCAGCATTGACCTCAAGGATGCCTTTTGGCAGATACCACTTGAGGAGTCATCGAAAGGTAAGACAGCATTCACGGTGCCTGGGAGACCGTTGTATCATTTCAAGGTCATGCCCTTTGGTCTCTGCAATGCCCCGCAGACCATGTGCCGGCTTATGGACCGGGTGATACCAGCGGCTCTCAGGACCGAAGTGTTTGTCTACCTGGATGACCTTCTCGTGGTATCTGCCACCTTTGAGCGCCATATTGAAGTGCTGTCAGAAGTTGCTAAGTGTTTGCGTCTGGCTGGGTTAACCATAAATGTCGAAAAAAGTAAATTTTGCGTCAAGGAAGTTCGTTATCTTGGGCATGTTGTAGGAAATGGTGTCATCCAAACTGACCCGGATAAGGTTGCGGCCATAGTTGACTTTCCAATACCCAGATCTGTGAAACAGATCCGTCGCTTTCTGGGAATGTCGGGTTGGTACAGGAAGTTTATTAGGAACTACGCTGCTCTTTCTGCCCCTTTAACAGATTTGACAAAAGCTAATCGAAGATTTTCGTGGAATGATGAAGCCCAAAAAGCCTTTGATACTTTAAAGTCCATCTTATGCTCAGCTCCTGTTTTGCATAGTTCCGATTTTTCACAGCCATTTTATATTCACTGTGATGCTAGCAAAACAGGGATAGGAGCTGTGTTGGTGCAAAAAAATGCGGAGGGTGATGAGTTTCCGATAGCATTTATGTCTAAGAAACTCAACCAAGCCCAACGCAATTACAGTGTCACCGAACAAGAATGTTTGGCAGCAATGCTAAGCATTAAAAAATTTCGAGCTTATGTCGAGGGGCATGAGTTCACGGTGATAACGGATCATGCTTCGTTAAAATGGCTCATGTCCCAAAGCGACTTAAGTACAAGGCTGGCAAGATGGGCTTTAAAGCTTCAGGGGTTTCGCTTCAAGATTGAGCATCGTAAGGGCACGCAGAATGTAGTTCCTGATACGCTCTCCCGTATCAGCTCCGACAGTTTGTCAGATGTTGATGGCCTCTGTGTGTTGGATAATGAACAAGGAGTGTTTATAGACTTGAATTCGCCGTATTTCCAGTCGGAAAAATACAAAGAGTTGCTGGAAAAGGTTCAGAATAATAGTAATGGTATCCCTGATGTGAAAGTTGTTGATGGGTTCTTGTACCGTAGGATGGAACATGCCACGGGAGAGCAAACCACTGATGACTTGGCTTGGAAACTTTGGGTCCCAGTGGAGTTGGTGCCAGATTTGCTGAGAAAGCACCATGATGATCCGCTTTCTTCACATTCAGGTATAAATAAGACTCTTGAGAGATTGAGAAGGTACTATTTCTGGCCTAATATGGTTAATGACGTAAAGAACTACATTAATTCGTGTGATACGTGTAAAGCCACAAAGCATCCAAACTACGTTATGAGACCTCCTATGGGTAAAACTGGGGAAACTCATAGATTCTTTCAGAAGTTGTTTATCGACTTCCTAGGTCCTTATCCACGATCTAGGACTGGCTCAGTTGGAATTTTCGTTGTACTGGATCACTTTTCCAAATTCTGCTTTCTTCATCCGGTGAAGAAATTTACGGCTGATGTTGTTATAAGGTATTTGGAAGAGTCTCTGTTTCATATGTTTGGGGTACCAGAAGTCATAGTCTCGGACAATGGTACCCAATTCAAGGCAAATAAATTCAATGACTTATTGAAAGGTTATGGTATTTCGCATGTGTATACTGCTGTTCACTCCCCTCAGGCCAATGCGTCTGAGAGAGTGAACAGGTCGGTCATTTCGGCAATAAAGGCTTACATAAAACACGATCAGAAGGATTGGGATGAAAATCTCAGCAGGATCTCATGTGCACTTCGATCTACGGTTCATTCGTCCATTGGCACCTCTCCGTACTTCATGGCTTTTGGCCAACACATGGTGACCAATGGATCGACATACAAACTTTTACGGAATTTAGGCATGCTGGAGGATCGGTCAGTGCAATTCAACCGTTCAGACTCCTTTGACATAATTAGGCATAAAGCTGGTGAAATGATGAGGAAACAGTTTGAGAGAAACGAAAAAGTTTATAACCTCAGGTCTCGTGTTGTTTCGTACGATATTGGTCAGGAGGTTTACCGCAGGAACTTCTGCCAAAGTAATTTTGAGCAAGGGTTTAATGCTAAATTGGCTCCGAACTTCGTAAAAGCTCGTATTCGTAAAAAGCTTGGCAATTCTTATTATGAATTAGAAGATCTACAAGGACGGTCCATCGGGAATTATCATGCGAAAGACATTCGCCAATAATTCATCACAAGCGGTATCAGCTTTCGGGTTTATCAACCCCGAAATCTGATCTTTGTGGGGGGTTAATGTAGAGGCGCTTGTGATGTATTTCCGTTTCCTTAATTGTGTTCGTTTTCGCTTCAACGCATACATAGACATTTGATGGTAATGCAGTTTATGTTACCAAAGTCATCCATAAGATATGCTTTAGATAGCTGAATTTGGTTGGAAATAGATAATTGAGCCTAATTGTTCTTGGTTATAGTTTTGTTTCTTTCTTTGGTAGACATTTTGGAGATCGTTGTATTTCGTGCTCTTATTTATTGAATATTGATTTTTATGCCATTGGAATATTTCCGAGGATAGGAATAGAGGGTGTCAGGAGGCCATCTTCCTCATTTTTGCTTGGTCATTTAACAGTGAAAGTCTTGTGCATTGTGTTCATTGAATTTTCGAATAAATGTTCATCTGTTTGAAGCTTTGTTGTTGACAAACCGAGATAATAATTGATTTTATTTGAAATTAATGAGCTTCACCTTTTCATATGAACAAGCTTAATTGATAAACGTGTAAGTGGAGTTTGAAATACATGGGAATATACATGTTATAAAGAAAGTATAATTTTCTAGTGATTCCCAAGCTGAATTCTTTTGTTTTGCTTCTGCCAACTTGACCGCCGTTTCGCTGGAGTGCATACTCATCTTGATGTGCTAAATTCTGATCAAATTGAAATTACAAATTACACATAGTTTGATTGTTGCAAATTCTTTTGATAACCTCTGTATGTGCATACTTTTGTGTTATGTGCATGAGCATTGATGTACCCTATTTGGTCACTGTTTGGATTGGTTTTGTGTCGACAAGGTGAATATCGTAAATTGGACTCTCTCAAATGTATATTTCTCATTGTAATAATTTCCAGTTTTGTCATTAGATCAGTCAATACCCTTCGCAACACTAATAACAAGTTGGATAGTGAGTTCTCGCAGCCAAGATAATTCTGCATGATTCAGTACAGTCGTGGTTTTCTGTGTGGTCGCCCAACTTGTAATTCTAATTTCGTGGAGCTCGATTCATACCGGGAAAACACCCTTAAAGTTGTGTTCTGAAGGAGCAGATTTAATTTGCAGTGTCAAGTGTCCGCAGTGGAAGATAAAAACCTGGCGTATTTTTACTGGGAAAAAATTAATATCCTCAACAGTTCATCATTGCTAAATTGTTATTTTATAATTTCTGGCTAGTTAAGGTAGTGTGTGTGTACGAAAGAACTTCCATTTAGTGAAAGAAGAGGAAGAGAGCAAGCGATACTATAAATTCCGATAATTCAAATGCAAATATACAAGCAGAATCGATTGTGGTATTTGAACAAAAGTAAGAATTGTCCAGAAAATATTAAGAGTTCAAACATTATATGCCTTGAAGTATATTTTTTGTGCGTATATCAAGCTAACCTCAAAAAGCGTCATCATTATATTCACCAGGCATCTACCAATGAAAGGCCTTTCATCGAGGGAGCCCGAATAACGTAAGTTAATATTGTTCTCTTAATACTCATTTTTTATTGCGGGACAATCAATTTACTTCTCCTTTGTTTTGGTCTCAAATTATTTGGAAAGACTTGGTTTCTTTTACCGACACTAATCTAGTACCGTTATTCTATGAGAGAGATTGATTGTTCCCCAAAATAATTATTAATTTTGTTCAAACTACATATATATAAAAAAACTTAAATTATTTTTTTTGGTTAAGTTGAAAATATTTGCATTATCCTTTTCCCGGAAAGAAGGCTGACATTTTCTTTTTGAATGCTGCCATTGTATTTTTATAGGCATTACCAACCTGCGGTATGCTGTTGATGGCAACAGTTTGAAAATCATTGCCATAGTCCAGAGCGCATTCGAACAGAAACTGTTATACCTAGTGTTATTATCAAATTTGCTCTGAGAATTGGGTCGCCCATAATCTCTAAACATAGTTGTTTTTTTTTGTTCTCCCTTTGGAACTTATTTTGTCTAGTCTTTTTGTGCTTCTCCACCATTTATTTTTTGTTCCAATTTGTTAATATATTTTACCAGGTCATTGACCTAGCTTAAGCACCAGCTGTTACAGTTTTACAGTCACCTTTAGATTCTGTGCTGAAACGTACACACATATTCTTCAATTGAATATTAGTTAATCCTAGCTTTATATATATTTTTGTATTATGTCTAAAATTAGGAAGATGATTATTTTTAGATTGGCTTATTATAATTCAAAATCTGCTTCGTCTTGAACAATCACCATATTTACCGTATGAGGTTAAAAAAATGTTATTTTTTTGTAATTTAGTCATTAAATCAAAAATGAACTGAATCTCTACTTTTGTTTGACTTAACAAGGGACCAAGGGTTGGTGTAAGGGGGTACGGAATATGGGTTACCTTGGAATGTACAGTGGGCACCCGGTAACATGGTTGGGTGGGCAGTCGTTTGTGCAGCTTCATCAGCACAACGCAAATCAAGCTTTAGAGAATTAAAAATGCTTCCATCTTCTCATCTAAAAACAAATGCATGCTTTAACAATCTATTAAAATGTTTACTGTAGCAAATCTCCCACAGACTGTGGTAAGATCCCAATCCCACCGACGAGCTATAAGGCCGAGTATATGAGCATGCCACCGCCACTTTGTTCTGTGCTAGGAGTTGTACGAGGCTCATTCATGACCTCGTAAGGAAAAAAAAAATCTTTTGTTGCATGCTACAATGGTTATTAAAATATATTGGAAAACAACTATAATAAATACAAATTTTACTACTTTGATTCATTTTCATAAGATAAATTTCGTGTCTTTATCAGATGACAAACTTTCTATTGAAAATCTGTTAGAGTCCTCATATAACGATTGATGCAATGTAAATTTCTTAGTTCTTGCTCAAAAGATGATTTTAAACGAGTTGTTTTACAATTAAAAAATATATATTTTTAAATTTTGTATGAGAAAAAAATTGTCGTTGTCGTAAATGTTACGTGGTACCAAAAAATATCCCTACGACAACGACTACGCCAACGACCACAAAAACGTCTACGCCAAACACTTATTTTGATTGTAAAAACTGTAGGGTTAGTTTTTCTTCTGAATTAAAAGTTTAAAAATGATCTACTAATAATTCTAATAATGTTATGCCATGTTCATACTAGAATTTGAATCACGTAGTTCGTTCTCATAACTACGTACACGAATTAACCCGTTCATACGACATGGTACATAATTCATAGCAACATGATTCATATTTTCATACTTTTTATTTTCTGATTTTAAAGAAAGTTTCGTCCAAAAGACGAGTAAAATTAATTGATATGAACTGAAAAACTATTTGTCCTTCTTTCAGATATCTATTTAATATTTAATTACATTATTTTCATTCATCTTTTCTATTTTTTCTCACAATTTTGGTGTTTTCAGCAAATAAAAATATTTTTCTATTTTCAAAATTAACGAGAGAGAGACCTGCCAAAATAACTTTTTGGTATACAGACTTTCTGGCAGGCATTGGATTTTTGTTTTTAAATCTGTACGCGAATTTGAAACGATGGAAAAGAAATGCAACTGCAATAAACGAAAATAGAAAATTTGCTATAATTTGAATGTTTATTAGTCCTTAAACCGTTTACTTTTCATTCAGGTTTTGCAGTTTTACTAAAAAATTTTGGGTTTTTAATAAATTTTATATTTTTCCTGTCATAATTAATTTATTTCGATAAATTCTCTCATTTGTTAGAGATGGGACATATTTTATCCTCGCTCTGAGAGTAATTTAAATTGAACAAAGTACACAAATCGTTGTTCGTTCTCAAAATTTTATATGGGAAATGAAGTAATTATATCGTAATTTGGGGTCGAACAACGAATAGAGAACGAATTACCGTCAGTCTGAACAAGGCATTAGTTACCAAAAGAATTCTTTAAAAATTGAAATTTTTGCTTTTTTGTACAAAAACATACATAATACCAATTAGACGTTACGACACGTCAGCTTGCAATTTTGGATACGACAACGCCAACCGTAATAAGGGTGAATATGTAATAAATAGTTTCTGTTACCTTGGATGTCTTATGTCAGTGAACGGAGGAACTGAGGAAGACGCCCAAGAAATACTTCGCGTAGAACAACTCTAGCAGATGCCCGAAGATCTTTCATGGGAAGAAATAAAATCACTGTCATGATAAAGTAATTTATAGTAACATTGTAGAAACCCTATGCAAATGGAATAAGCAAAGGGGAAAAATAATATCCCATAGTAATCACAAAACAATCAAAAAAAGTGACCGGTCCCGTTCAAAAGTCCCGTTACTTTTGAGAAATCCACATGATTCTGACTTGTCCGTTTAGACGTGTGGAACGAATTTTGTACGTTGGCTTGTAAATCGTTAAATTGTACCTTGTAAGTCCCGGTCCACACTAGCGTGAATTTCATTAAAAAATTTCGTGAAATTAGGCGTTCTTAAATCGAATTCCCCACCACAACAATTTTATGATTTTACTCTACTATGAAATTTGATCTACAGACGCATAATTTCATGCAAATTTTTCAATGAAATCACTCTAGTGTGGACCGGGTCTAAATAATAATAATGATTTTCTTGCACATTACAAAATGAAAGTTATTAAAATTTCCTTTATCTTGATGCATAAAATTTACCATTTAACATAATAGCACAATTTAAAATAATTTTTCAATAGGTCTTTACGATAACTTCGCAAGTAAAAAGTACTTGCAAGTACTCAGCAAGTTCTCGATAACTTCTCTCCACTTATTTTAAGTGCAGTACACATTGTCAGTTTTGAATGTCGATATTTCGCAATTATCGATAACTGTCAAACCGTCCAGCAACCACAAAACATTTTGTGGTTGCATGATGAATGACAAAAATGAACGGCCACACTAGCAAGCAACAACAAAACTGTCATTCAAAACTGACAATGTGTACCCAGCTTTACTCTCTCGAAGCTAAAAATGTCCAGAATGTTATCGAACACCAATTTGCAAAAACTTGCAAAGAAGTCAGCTGATGTGTTACAAGGCCATGAAAGGCTTTATCCTTGCGATTTTTTTGTAATGTAAGTGCATATTTTCTATCATCTGAACGTCATTTAGTACTCGGTGACCAATTTCAAGAAAATTAAGGGCGATTTAGCCGTAATTTTTCAGGAGATTCCTTTACCTTCCCTCCCAGTTCTTGGTTTTGGCTGGCTTATGTGTTTCACGAAATCGATTATTTCTATATTTTTGTGACTTTTGCACATTATTTCAACTATATTCGACTAAATATTCAAAAATAAGCAAAATTTCCTTTTATTTATGCTGTTTTTATAATGAAATATGACCAGTTTTCTCTTTTCTGGGATAGCGTTTTTCCTTAGCGCTAAATTGTAATAATTTGCTATAAAATATAATATTTTTGCACACAGGAACAAAGGTTCTGTTCGCAATTATTAAAATGTATACTAATATTGCAGAAAAAGTTCGATAATGACCTGTTTTTTGGCAAAATATTTAACAAAAGTTACAAAAACCGAATATTTTTGACGCATAGAAAACAGGGTTAACAACGTTTTCTTTGTTATACTCGCTTATATGGTTGCCATGGATCCATGTTGCATACACTTTTTAATTGCCATAGGACCAACATTTTTTTAGGTATTTGGTTTTTTGGATATCGGGCATGGGCTTCTAAAATAGTGAGGTGTTATTATTGGTGAAATTGAAAACCGAATATTTTTGACACTCACTGTATTTACAAAATAAGTCGTTTTCCATAATTTATGTATTTATCTCTTCTCTTTTTTATCTTGTAATTATTTTAATAACCAAATGTTTGTTTATGTTTTTGCCAAGAATTGCAAAGTCCACCACAAAACATTCGATTTTAAATCACCTGACCAAACTTGCAAATTCTTACAAGGAAAATTTTGCTTGCAAAAACTTGTAAGTTCTCAGTAAAAAGTCTGCAAAATTCTCTCCAAATTCGCCCTCTTTTAATTTACAAGTTTGTTATCGAACAGCATTTTGTAAAAGTTTTTACAAATTTGTGTACAAACTTTTGGGTTATCGTACAGACCTTATACGTAGACAGCGGTATTTTATGCAACCCCTATTTTTGGTCCGATTCATGTCAAAGTTTGGGACTGGGCATATTTTTGGCTTCTGATTACATTGCAATCGAAACATATGGCACATGCAAAACTGTGCAAAATGCATAAATTTTTGCATATGAAAAATTAATGTATCTTATGCAACAAATATTTCAATAATAGGTACAAAAATGCTTGTGTGTACAATTTTTCTGTTTAAAATTCTTTTCAGACAAGTCAATAAAATAGGGAAACATGGTTTAATAAGAAAGGTTAGCCAAAGCTTTATGTCAATTTAAATTTTTTCATTCGAGTATGCCTAAAACTTCAAAACAATATAAACAAACTGCGTATGTGTGTGTGGTGTTTGAATAATATGCCAAACAATTTTAAAAACAATCGAATTCAATGATTTTTAAAATTGTTTTTAGACCATTTGTATGGAAGAAATTGGTGAGATTTGCATTGAAACAATCAGTTTATCATATTCACAACTCGATTATGTGGACAAAACTTAACTCTTCATTCATTTTTCGCGTTTTTTTTTATAAAATGCTCAAAAAATGCATTGTAAACAAACCCACTTGTTGCTTTTATTTTGAAGTTATAGGAATTCAAGAAAAACAAGGGTTCTATAGATTTTTTTCATTTAAATCTACCTCTTTACTTATACCATGTAGGGAAATGTATAACCACAGCCACACCCTTCAAAATACCGAAAATCGGGAGGTATCGTTCTATGGGGGCTACAATAAGACGTGGACCTATACCAATAAATTTTAGGTGGAAAGTTTTATACCCCCAACGAAGACTTAATACCAAATTTCAGCCATTTCGGATGATATTGGGGGCACAACCTTCAAAATACCAGAAATCCGGAGGTACCGTTCTATTGCGGGTATATGAAGACGTGGACCTATACCGATAAATTTCAGGCGGAAAGTTTTAAGGCCTGCGTACATAAGCTGCCTTGCCTGGTTACCTTGCTTTTCTGCTTCATTTCTGACATAATAAAAATAAAAGAACAAAGAAGGCCGAGAAATTTTCGAACTGGGTTGCCCTTTTCTTTTTTATTCTTTTATCAGAAGCAAGCAAGGCAACCAGGCAAGGCAGCTTATGTACGCAGGCCTTTATACGCACAACGAAGACAAAATGCCAAATGTCAGTCATTTCGGTGGGATATTGAGGTCACAACCTTCAAAATACCGAAAATCGGGAGGTACCATTCTATGGGGGCTATATGAAGACGTGGACCTATGCCGACAAATTTCAGGTGGAATGGTTTATGTCCCCAACGAAGACTAAATACCAATTTTCAGTCATTACGGTGGGATATTGAGGCTTCAACTTTCGAAATACCGAATATCGGTAGGTACCGTTCTATGGGGGCTATATGAAGACGTGGACCTATGCGGACAGATTTCAGTTGTAAAGTTAAATACCCCTAACGAATACTTAATACCAAATTTCAGCCATTTCGGTAGGATATTTAAACCACAAATCCTTGAATATATTTTTGCATATGGTTTTGCATATGCTCATTTTATGCAGATATGTACAAATATGTCAAAGCATGCACGATATGCAAAATATGCAAACATTTCTGGGCCTAATTCGTTTTATTTTGTAATAAAACGAGTTTCTGTCTAATCAGATTTTCTCTACGACCATCCTAACAAAATATGCATTTGCATAGGATTCCGCAGTCTACTTATATGTTATGAAGAAAACAAATCCGACGTTGCAAGTGTTCGGTCAGTCGTGGGAGTCACTATGCATTCATTTATTTGTTACCATATATTTATTTATTTAAAAGCCTCCAAGGCCAATAAATACTATTAAAAATATTCTATATTAAATTCCGAGTATAATTTACTGCTAAAATTAATTTATTAAAGGTAGTTGATATAATTGGCTCAGCAGCCATATATGTATATGTATATGGTTAAATAATGCTTTTTATAGTTCGGATTTTCGAATGGATCTCGTCAGAGACATAAGCTTTCTTATCTCTCAGATTGTTTATAGCAGTTTCAACTTCTCTTCGACTGATGGGATTTCCTGTAAGAGATTGTTGCGCCTGTTCAGTGCATCAGTTTCTAAAATTTTTGATATAAACTTTTCGAAACATCAACTGTTGATGGGAAGACAATATAGCAGATGAAACAAAAACAGTTCTTCTTCTTTATTTGCCTATTCGTCATACGAATGTTGGCGACCATTACAATTACAAAGAAACAATGGATTTTAACTAAAAAATTCAAATAAATTCATAGATTTTTCACAATATCGGCAAATATGTCTCTGCTTCTGGCAGCACTAAGTAGGTGTCCCACATCTCGTATTCCAGTCCATTCTTGAATATTCGCAATCCAACTCAATTCCTTTCGGCCTTTAGGAGTTTTTCCTTCTATTCTTAATTTTATGATATCCTGCAAGAGCTTGTATTTTGAATTCCTCATGATATGTCCAAGGTAGGCAGTTTTTCGTCTTTTGATGTTTATTATTATCTCTCTATTTCGATTCATTTTTCGAAGCACTTCATTGTTTGAAACTAAGGCAGTCCATGGTATTTTTAAAATTCGGCGGTAGATCCACATTTCGAAGGATTCTAATTTCTTCACGTCTAATGATTTTATTGTCCATGCCTCCATAGCGTATAGTAAGGTTGACCATATATATGCATTTATAAATCTACATTTAGTTTCAAGATTTATATCATGGCTGGACAGAACTCTCTTGTATTTGAAAAACGAGTCTCTAGTAATTTCAATACGCCTTCTTATTTCCTTGGAGCAATCCCCTTCGTCATTTAAAGTTATTCCGAGATATTTAATGTTTTGGACTCTTTCGATTGAGAAATTTAGTATTTTAAGGGAAATATTGCTGTGGCAATTCTTCCTGCTCACAAACATATATTTTGTTTTTCTTGTGTTTATATTTAGTCCATACTAGCGGACCCGGCGAACTTTGTCTCGCTATTAAGGAACAAAATTTCATACAAAAACTCAATTTTCGATTTTTCCAATTTTCCGACTTTTCCAGAGAGATTTTCCAAAATTTTCTTCCGTAAAGACCTTCTCCTCGAAAATACGAATAACTGACAAAAAATTTTACAGAAATCGGCCTACCCGTTCTCATTTTATGAATTACTATACATTTTTTACACCATTTTTATATATTTATAGTCCATATTGGTTGCTGCATGTCACCAATTTGTCCATTAATTCTTGCAGATTTGAGATACTATTAGCTAGTATTGTGGTATCATCAGCGTATCGTATGTTATTGATGTATCTATCACCAATGAGTATACCTTTTGGAGTTTTATTGATTGATTCTTCGAAAATTTTTTCAGAGTATATATTAAACAGCAAAGGAGACAATATACATCCTTGTCTGACGCCTCTTGATATTAGGATAGGTTCTGTGTTGTCTCCATCAATAGTTACTTGTGCGGATTGATACCAGTACAGATTTTTGATACATCGGACTTCTTTACTGTCAATCCCAATTGAGATAAGGATATCAATTAGTTTGTCGTGTTGTACTGTATCAAATGCTTTCTCATAGTCGACAAAGCATATGAAAACATCTTTCTGCACTTCTCGGCATTTTTGAATTATAATTTGCAGGGAAAGTAAGGCTTCACGAGTACCCATACCTTCTTTAAACCCAAATTGTGATATGCCCATGTATTTTTCGCATTTTGGATAAATTCTCTTGTGTATTATCCTAAGAAATATTTTTAAAGCATGACTCATTAGACTTATTAGTCTGTAGTCATTGCATGATTTGGCGTAGCTTTTCTTGGGTATGGTTACAAATGTTGATTTTAGCCAATCTTGAGGATATATTCCTGTTTCATAAATCGTATTAAAAAGTATTGTTAGTAGCTCAATATTGTTAGAGTCTATAAGTTTTAATACTAAAACAGTTCAGCTTGGATTAAATAGAGAGAGGAGGAAACAAACTCAGTTGCGAAGGAATTTAATGAAGAAATTTCATAATCTGCTTTATTGTAATAAACTTCTTATTATTCTTGTTTTACACAAACAATAAATGCTTTTTATTTATTTTGGGATAGTTTGCAGTGGCTTGCATTTTTATTGCATCTTTGAACTGCATAAAAACACATTCCGAAGAGTGCCGTTAAATTTAATCCAACGCACTGCATCAAAACACGTGCTTGGATGCAAATTGGACTGCATCCTATTCTACCCTAAAGGGCTAGTTAAAATGCGATTCCATTCATGAGGGGAAAATGCATATTTTGATGCACTTTCAGATCACTTGTACATATGATTTAACTGCATCTTTAGAGGCAAACATTTTGCTGGGTAGCTCTAGATCTTCAAGGAAAGTTGTTGCGGGCGCCCCAAACCCGCAAATACGGCCCTGACGCAAAAAAAAATTTTGCGTGGAGCTTCGCTAGGGTGTAGCTTTTTTTCCATGGTGGAAGCTACGAAAACCACCTTCAAAAATCATTAATTGTTCAAAAATAAATCTTAGGGGACCGGGTGTTTTGCCTTGGAGGGTTTAATCTTCTCCCACCGGGGGTCCCCTAGTCCCTCGTTGCGATGCCGCCAGCACGTAAATTTTGCCAAATATAATAAGCTGGAAGGGCACCGTCAAATTATGGTTTCCATCGCTGGAAACCATTCCCCAAGGCAGGATACCTGTAAAAGAAAAGAAAAATAGATTAGTATTGGAAGAATTGCAGCAGAAATATATAAAAATATTAAAAACACTAAACAATGCAGCCGGCTGCATGTGGTTGTCGATAAAATTGTCAACATGTTTCGAAACAGCTGATCAGTATAGGGATTCTTAGTGGGAAAAATGACTTGGTGATGCGACCTACAGAAATGCAGGGCGTATGGCGTAAAGGCTTACGTTGGCTGAGGCGTTAAGAAAAATTATTAAAATTTGAATTTTCAACGGGTATTTCAAGGGTTGTTGTCCGGAAAAACTATGAAGAGAAAGTACTTTTACTAATATTTTCCAACCAAGAGAATAAATAAAGACAAATACTTATTAATACAAGCAGTAGAACTATGAGAAAGACGACCATCTTTACATGAGTGAAAGGAATAGTGATTTTTGATGCTGACTAAGCATTTGGCGCTTGGCTTTGAGCATTTCTAAAGTTGTCATTGGAACATAAAGACATATTGTGTAAAAAAGCAGAACACCTTTGCTCATAAAGCACCGGGTTTAAATATTTAAACAGTGGTTTTAGTCAATATTATTTTGTACTTGCGTACACGCAGAGAATAATAACAGAGGTAAGATGGGAGTGTTAATAAATATAGATTTGGTGTCTCAAGTGATAGAATAAGTGATTTAACCATTCATCCGTATGTTCCATACAGGTTACCTTGGGGATCGAAAATCATAACCTTCAAAGTCTGTTTCATAAGAACGCCACATACATATGTACATCGTCCCGAAGGATATTGTGGGAGAAAAATTGGATGACAACAATAATATTGAAGGACTCCAGGTAACCTCTGTCATCTTTTGTCCAGAGCAAAGACGACCAGAGGATTTTTCTTTATTACTTATATCCTATATTAGGACGTCGATTGGACACAAAAGAAAGATGCGTTTTTTTATTACACGAATCAACAAATCTAATGCTGACTGAATACATTTGATAATATTTACCAATACATTTTTTTTGGATCAAAAACATTGTGAGAAATAACCCATTATTTACGCCTTTGTGACGAGAAAATTTAATATTAGTTTAGTTAAGTTAACGTTAGAGTTTAATTGTGTTTTATGTGCTTGTGAACTGAGATCATATTAGAGTAAAGTATAAGAATTGTTGCGCAGTAGCTGTTGGTGTTGAACCTCTTTAGGATAGGAAAGTTGCTAGCGTTTGAGACAATATTGTAGTGAGACTTCAGGGAGCTCCTTTAGGTCAAGACCAGGTCAACGTTTCCGCAGGCAAAATATTATCTTAAGGAAATAACCTGACAGTTTTTTTTTATGGTGCAGATTTAAAAGGAAATTTGATAAAAAAGGCATAATATGATTTCAGGGATGTTTTAGTATTGTTTTATTGTGTTTTATTTTTAGTTTAGTTTTACCAAAAGAAAATACATTTTTATTATTAGTTTGGCACTGAATTAATATTCCAAAAATATTTGTAATTTGGTTTGAGCATTTGAAGTGCAGTCAATATATACCGGAACACCGGGTTCGAATTGGCCAGTGAGCCTGTAAAGATAAAGAAAGAATATATAAAATAGTATTAGTTTAGAGACAAATTTATAAAGCTAGGTTTAAGTTTTACTAATAAAAATATGAAATTTAAATGAAAAATACAGTGTTAAGAATAATGTTCTGGTAAAAGAAATAAGGGGGGCATGAAGGCAATATGAAAGGGTAAGTGTAATAGTGTGGGCGGTCTAATGGGAGTCACTGTAACAATGATCCAAAGGACTCAAGTGACCAAGGATGGGATGGGCGATTGGTGGTCCACCTCCACCCTACTTCTGTGTGTTTCCTCGTTTTAGTGTTGTTCAGTTTTGTTAGTATCGTAATTGTGACTGCCGTGGGTTGCCAGATGGGATGGACCTACACCCAGGAGAAGAAGCCGATTGAGCTAGCTGGTCCCAAATCTGGTCAACGCCTAAAGCGGCACGTAACAATATGGCGCCCAAGACGAAAGTTTAAAATGATTTTGTACAATGTGTATTCCACCTACACACATTACAATAGCCCACTAGAGTAGAAAAGACAATAGACCAGTATCAGGGTGGAAGGATTTCTGGAGAGGAATTGTTGGGAACTCTATAACCTGTCCACTCTTATCGTGGATGAAAGAAGTATAGAGGTTTACAACAATTCCAACCCAGATGTCCAGAAGCCAGGATTTGAATAGCATATTGTGCAAAGTATAGCCTAGTCGTCCGTAAAATACTAGTTAGGACTTTAGTAGTATATGAAGTGCAATATTTTTGTTTTAGGTTTAGATTTTTTTTATGTGTAGTATAGGTATTTTGTGCAATAAATTAATATATCGATAGCCGCTCCAGATCGTATTCTAGAGGACAGGTGTATCGGAGTGATTTATTGATCTTTGGTGTCATAAATTTAGACTACCAAAAGAAAGCCTTTGCTATATGAAATAGTTATGTTAATGTTGACTAGAAACACACACTAAGGAGTAGCTTTCTTATGAAAGAGTCAAATTTTAAAATTTTAGTAAAAACCGCACACACTACCCTTCAATAATTGCCAGCCCCATTTAGATCTATCGAAGAAAAACGAAAGACGTAAGTGAGAAACTTGATTTGGAAAAATATTAGGTTATTAGGATAATTTTTTTTGGACTTTTCAGTTGAAAAAGGTAATGCTAGGAAAAACTAGATCACAAACAAGAAAAAGACAATTAGAAAAGGATTACAGTGATATTGATTGTGTGGAACATACGGCACCGAAATTAAGTAAAATGGCTAATAGTGGAATGAACATGGCCACTGGTAATGAAAATTCAAATGAAGCTATAACCGTGTTTGGAGAAGGGGATGCGAATATGGCCTTTAGACAGGCTTTTGCTTCGCAGTCCACCTCGAGTAGTGAGGCAAGCTCTAGATGTAGCTCTGAAGTCCCGGAGACCCCAAATACTGATATTTTACTATCCCAAAAGGCACTACAAGAAGAAATGAATAAGATCAAGAATGACATGTCAGTTTTAATGAGAACTATGGGTCAACTTACAAAAAGCTTTGAGGCCTTAACAAAAACTAGCAGCCCCTCTTTGGACAACAACCAACCACATAATACCCCAATAACAAACCCGATAAATAACTTACCAAATGTCAATAATAATCCGGGTACCAGTACAGGTCAGGCACAAGCATCCAATAAAGAAAGTGAAAAGGGTTACCCTGTTCGTAAAAATCGTGACCTAAATGGGGAACAAATAAGAATTAGGGTCGATAAATTTGGTATTGAGTTTGATGGTATTACCTCCCATATGAGCGTTGATGACTTCATATTTCGTTTGGAACGTCTTCAGGCTCAATATGACGTTCCATGGTCTGAAATTTTGAGGGATTTTCGTCTATTAGTTGTTGGTCAGGCGCATGAATGGTACTGGCTCTATACAAAGACACATTATGTGCGTGATTGGCCTGAACTTCGGCATGCTTTGGAAAGCCAATACAAGATTAATCGTTCAAACTTTGAGTTGATGCGTGATTTGATGGATAGGAGGCAGCAAAGTAATGAATCCATTGACACATTTTTCCTGACCATGGGTCAACTTCGTTCAAAATTACTGCAGCCTATATCAGATTATGAGATGATTAAGATTATGAAACGAAATATAAAAGAAAGCATTGGAAGAATTATTTACCCGATGACGGTTTCATCTGTAGAGCAATTGAGAATGGAGTGTATCGAGGCAGAAAGAAACTTTCCGAGGCGTGAGGCACGAACATTTTCTCAACCACCGCAACGAGTTAATCGTAATGTGAACGAGGTTTACGTTCAGGATCTGGCAAGTGATGAAGATGAGGAATGGAATGATGAAACTGTAGATGTTGCTGCCATCGATTCAGGCCGTGGACAACAAAGACAATTTGTGTGTTGGAATTGCCAAGAATCGGGACATGGTTTTATGGAGTGTCCTTCGATGCAAAGATCCCTGTTCTGCTATAAATGTGGAAAACAAGGTGTCACAAAAGTTCGGTGTCCAAACTGCAATCCGGAAAACAGGAAAAGGGGCTTGGGAACTGCAGGAAACCAACGCCGAACCGAGAACCCTGCGAAGGAGAAACAATAAAGATCTTGTCACAACAATCTGAAAAGAAAAATATAAATTTTAAATCAAAACTAATAAAAGCGAATGATAAGAAATGGAATCCGGAAGAAAGGCATTACTTTCCTTTTGAAATAAGGCAACAAAACTACGAGGAAACCAGAAAACGCATTTTTGATAGTTCTACTAAAGTCAATGTTTCAAACAGAATCCTCAAGGTCCGTAGGAAATTTGCTGAACGCAAGAAAAATAGAAAGTTAGTAATAGAAACTATAAAAAGGGCTTCAGTAAGATCTAAAGACCCTAGAGTTTTCTTAGAAGTCAGTATAGAGGGTAGAAAACTTAATGGTCTTTTGGATTCAGGAGCATCTGTCAGCATCCTAGGTAAGAATTGCCGAGAATTTATAGAGGAATTAGGCTTAAGTATTCATCCAATGGTGACCAATGTGAAAACTGCTAGTGGTCAGCATCATAGAATACTAGGCAAAGTAAACCTATCCATAGAGTACAAAGGTGAACAGCATGAACTGTTGTTGTATCTTTGTCCTGATTTGGAACAGTTTCTCTACTTAGGAATAGACTTTTGGAGAATTTTTCAATTGGCTCCAGATGTTATTGGGATTGAGGAAATAAATATGGAGAAAATTCAGAAAGATATGGTAGAAGAGAATGTGGAATATAAGTTGAAGCCACATAACCTTACACCCGAGCAAAAATCAGAGTTGGATAAAGTGATAAAAATGTTTGATTGTTTTGAAGAAAAGGGTCTAGGGCAAACATCGTTAGAAAAGCATTCTATTAAATTGGTAGAGGGCGCTGTACCCGTAAAAGATAGATATTACCCAATTTCTCCGGCAATTCAAGAAATAGTTTATAAGGAAATTGATATGATGTTAGAATTAAACGTGATTGAATTAAGTGATAGCCCATGGAGTAATAGAACTACGGTAGTTAGGAAACCTGGAAAGAATAGATTTTGTTTAGATGCTAGGAAATTAAATAAGTTAACAATTAAAGATGCGTATCCATTACAAAATATTGATGGAATTCTGAGTCGAATTGATGAGACGCACTTTATCAGCAGTGTCGATCTAAAATATGCCTTTTGGCAGATCGAACTGGATGAGGAGAGCAAACAATACACAGCATTTACAGTGGCCGGGCGACCTCTATATCAGTTTAGAGTAATGCCATTCGGCCTCTGTAATGCCGCTCAACGCCTTTGTCGTCTCATGGACAAGGTGATTCCTCAGAGGCTGAAAGACAACGTTTTTATTTACTTGGATGATTTGTTGGTGATATCCAGTAACTTTGAAGAGCATCTACGTTTATTGAAAGAGGTGGCTGATTGTCTACGAAAAGCCAACCTAACTATCGGGTTGAAGAAATCACAATTTTGCTTTCAAGAACTTCGCTATCTTGGCTTCATTATTGGAGGAGGCACTTTAAAAACTGATCCCGAAAAAGTACAAGCTATAAAGCAAATCAAAATGCCAAAGAATACAAGAGAAGTGCGCAGCTTTCTTGGTACTGCCGGGTGGTATCGGCGATTTATAAAAGATTTTGCCACCATTGCCGCTCCGCTGACCAATACACTCAAAAAGACCAAAAAGTTTGAAGTTACACCAGAAGCAATTGAGTCATTCGAAAACTTGAAGAAAGCATTAACTACAGCTCCAGTACTTCGGCATGCAGATTTCACTAAAAGATTTTATATTCAATGTGACGCATCCGATTATGGAGTAGGAGCAGTCCTCTATCAACTAAATGACCGAAAAGAGGAACATCCAATTGCGTTCTTCTCGCAGAAGCTTAATTCCTGCCAACGAAAATACAGTGTAACTGAAAAAGAATGCCTAGCTGCGGTATTAGCTGTTAAAAAGTTCAGGCCATATGTCGAAATGATGCCTTTTACGGTCATTACCGATCATGCCAGCTTGAAATGGCTAATGTCGTTAAAAGATTTAAGCGGTAGGTTAGCCAGATGGTCTCTGCAACTACAAGCATTTGATTTTGAAATTGAGCATAGAAAAGGATCAGATAATGTAGTTGCAGATATGCTATCCCGATTGCAAGTCGAAGAACTGTCACGATTTGATCTGTTAGATTTCGAGACAACAGAATTTGAAAGCGACGAATATCTAGATCTTATTAAAACTATCCAAGAAAACCCTGACCGATTGCCTGATCTGAAGGTAGAAGACGGAATGGTCTTCAAGAAATGTAAAATAGAATCGGAATTAGAGGATGAATATTTGTGGAAGTTGTGGATACCCGCTAATATTACCTCTACCATTATTGAAAATGCCCATACAGCAAACACTTCTGCTCATGGTGGCATTAGGAAAACTTTAGATAGGGTTAAACGGTTTTTCTACTGGCCAAATATGTCATACCAAGTCAGAGAATATGTTAGGTCATGCCAAATATGCAAAGAAACTAAGCCGGCAAATCAAAACCTGATGCCAGAAATCGGTCAAGAGGTCAAAACAGATAGGCCCTTCCAAAAACTTTATCTAGATTTTTTGGGCAAATATCCACGATCGAAGAAGGGAAACTGTTATATCTTCATCGTGGTAGATCATTTTACAAAATTTACTTTCCTTAAGGCCATGAGAGATGCTACTACAAATAACATAAAAAAATTCCTAGTTCATGAGATCTTCCACAAATTTGGAGTTCCCGAAGTTATCCATACGGATAACGGGGCCCAATTTGTAGCTAAAGGATTCAAAGAAATGATAGACATGTATAAAATCACACATATGCGTACCGCGGTTTACTCCCCTCAATCTAACGCCTCTGAGAGGGTTAATCAGTCTGTGTTAGCAGCTATCAGAGCCTACCTCAAAGACGACCATAGAGATTGGGACCTCTATCTGTCGGAAATAGAATGTGCCTTACGCACATCGGTACATTCTGCCACTGGAGTCTCTCCTTTTTTCGCCCTCTTTGGGTATCATATGTTTTCCAGTGGTAGCGACTACAAATTGGCTCGGAAATTATCCTCAATGTGTGATCATGAGTTGAAAGATTTAGATAGAGACGATAGATTAGCACTCATCAGAGAGAAAATTAAATCTAATATACACTCTGCTTATCAAAAAAGTGCTCAGAGGTATAATAAACGGGCAAGAGTTGTTCGATTTGTTCCTGGTCAAGAGGTGTATCGGCGAAATACTGTGCTTAGTGACTTTGAAAAGAATAGAAATGCAAAATTTTGCAAGAAATTCGTAAAGTGTAGAGTCACGAAGCCAATTGGGAACAATATGTATGAATTGGAGACGTTGCAAGGCAAAACTATCGGTGTATATCACGCCAAAGATATCAAGGTTTAGTATTAAGATAAGGTGCAATAGTATTTCTATCGGTCTGTGATATTTTAGTGCAATATTAGGGTTAAGAACACTTAGCCTAATATGCCTGTTTTCATGTTCCTGATAGAATTAAGTACCTGTTTTAATTATACACCTAGTGTCCTTGTCTTGTAATTAGACATTATTTTTATTCTATTTATACACCTAGTGACGTCTTTCCGATTTATACACTTATTTGTTTTAATTATATACCTAGTGTCCATGTCCTGTAGTTATACATGCTTTTTATTCCATTTATACACCTAGTGTCCTGTTTTCAAATTATACACCTCTATGTCCAAATTATACACCTAGTTTTCTCGTCCTTTAATTATATTTCTTTACCCCAATTATACACCTAGTGCCCTGTCTGTTATTTATACATTTATATGTCCGAATTATACACTTAGTGTTCTCGTCCTTTAATTATACATTTTTTTTACTCTATTTATACACCTAGTGTTTCGTCTCAATTTATACGCCTATATGTCCAATTATACACCCATTACCTACGTCCCAACATATGCACCTATGTGTACCCAAATTCTACATTTCAGTTACTAGTATACGCCTAGTGTTTCCGTCCGTAATTCTACACTGGGTAAAAACCATTAGTTGCCCTAGTTAGACACACATATATATTTTTGTTTTGATTTTTACTCACTGTGTCTACAAAGATTAATAAAATTCCCATTGTCGTGTCCATGCCAGATATGAAGTCATCTCCTCTATGGGCATACCTAGAAAAACACAACAATACCACCAAGTAAATGCTTATGCTTTCCACCTAAGTTTAATACTTCCCTAAAAATCATCCAGATATGCCCGGCTGTGGGAGTTCCCCACGTTGGGCTCTGATCCATGTAAACCCCGCACACCGTCCCTGTCATCATAAACTTGCCAGGTTCGGAGTTTTGTTGCGGGCGCCCCAAACCCGCAAATACGGCCCTGACGCAAAAAAAAATTTTGCGTGGAGCTTCGCTAGGGTGTAGCTTTTTTTCCATGGTGGAAGCTACGAAAACCACCTTCAAAAATCATTAATTGTTCAAAAATAAATCTTAGGGGACCGGGTGTTTTGCCTTGGAGGGTTTAATCTTCTCCCACCGGGGGTCCCCTAGTCCCTCGTTGCGATGCCGCCAGCACGTAAATTTTGCCAAATATAATAAGCTGGAAGGGCACCGTCAAATTATGGTTTCCATCGCTGGAAACCATTCCCCAAGGCAGGATACCTGTAAAAGAAAAGAAAAATAGATTAGTATTGGAAGAATTGCAGCAGAAATATATAAAAATATTAAAAACACTAAACAATGCAGCCGGCTGCATGTGGTTGTCGATAAAATTGTCAACATGTTTCGAAACAGCTGATCAGTATAGGGATTCTTAGTGGGAAAAATGACTTGGTGATGCGACCTACAGAAATGCAGGGCGTATGGCGTAAAGGCTTACGTTGGCTGAGGCGTTAAGAAAAATTATTAAAATTTGAATTTTCAACGGGTATTTCAAGGGTTGTTGTCCGGAAAAACTATGAAGAGAAAGTACTTTTACTAATATTTTCCAACCAAGAGAATAAATAAAGACAAATACTTATTAATACAAGCAGTAGAACTATGAGAAAGACGACCATCTTTACATGAGTGAAAGGAATAGTGATTTTTGATGCTGACTAAGCATTTGGCGCTTGGCTTTGAGCATTTCTAAAGTTGTCATTGGAACATAAAGACATATTGTGTAAAAAAGCAGAACACCTTTGCTCATAAAGCACCGGGTTTAAATATTTAAACAGTGGTTTTAGTCAATATTATTTTGTACTTGCGTACACGCAGAGAATAATAACAGAGGTAAGATGGGAGTGTTAATAAATATAGATTTGGTGTCTCAAGTGATAGAATAAGTGATTTAACCATTCATCCGTATGTTCCATACAGGTTACCTTGGGGATCGAAAATCATAACCTTCAAAGTCTGTTTCATAAGAACGCCACATACATATGTACATCGTCCCGAAGGATATTGTGGGAGAAAAATTGGATGACAACAATAATATTGAAGGACTCCAGGTAACCTCTGTCATCTTTTGTCCAGAGCAAAGACGACCAGAGGATTTTTCTTTATTACTTATATCCTATATTAGGACGTCGATTGGACACAAAAGAAAGATGCGTTTTTTTATTACACGAATCAACAAATCTAATGCTGACTGAATACATTTGATAATATTTACCAATACATTTTTTTTGGATCAAAAACATTGTGAGAAATAACCCATTATTTACGCCTTTGTGACGAGAAAATTTAATATTAGTTTAGTTAAGTTAACGTTAGAGTTTAATTGTGTTTTATGTGCTTGTGAACTGAGATCATATTAGAGTAAAGTATAAGAATTGTTGCGCAGTAGCTGTTGGTGTTGAACCTCTTTAGGATAGGAAAGTTGCTAGCGTTTGAGACAATATTGTAGTGAGACTTCAGGGAGCTCCTTTAGGTCAAGACCAGGTCAACGTTTCCGCAGGCAAAATATTATCTTAAGGAAATAACCTGACAGTTTTTTTTTATGGTGCAGATTTAAAAGGAAATTTGATAAAAAAGGCATAATATGATTTCAGGGATGTTTTAGTATTGTTTTATTGTGTTTTATTTTTAGTTTAGTTTTACCAAAAGAAAATACATTTTTATTATTAGTTTGGCACTGAATTAATATTCCAAAAATATTTGTAATTTGGTTTGAGCATTTGAAGTGCAGTCAATATATACCGGAACACCGGGTTCGAATTGGCCAGTGAGCCTGTAAAGATAAAGAAAGAATATATAAAATAGTATTAGTTTAGAGACAAATTTATAAAGCTAGGTTTAAGTTTTACTAATAAAAATATGAAATTTAAATGAAAAATACAGTGTTAAGAATAATGTTCTGGTAAAAGAAATAAGGGGGGCATGAAGGCAATATGAAAGGGTAAGTGTAATAGTGTGGGCGGTCTAATGGGAGTCACTGTAACAATGATCCAAAGGACTCAAGTGACCAAGGATGGGATGGGCGATTGGTGGTCCACCTCCACCCTACTTCTGTGTGTTTCCTCGTTTTAGTGTTGTTCAGTTTTGTTAGTATCGTAATTGTGACTGCCGTGGGTTGCCAGATGGGATGGACCTACACCCAGGAGAAGAAGCCGATTGAGCTAGCTGGTCCCAAATCTGGTCAACGCCTAAAGCGGCACGTAACAAAGTCCCCATTTAAAGGACTCACATCGTTTATTTTCGACATATACTTGCCGACTGGAGTGACAAACCGTGTTGATTTATAGTTTATAGAAAATTTTTTCTTCAAACAAAGATCGCGGTATACTAAAAAATCTCACCTTACTGCTATGTCCGTTAATTTCCGATGCTCAGGCGAACAATAAATACCTTCGGAATGGCAACCCCGGACCATTCTACTCTTGAAAAAGAACAAATATACCACACTATATTACCTCCACAACGACTGGAATAAAGTCAATCCTTGTAATATGTAAAAACGTAGTAATGGATTAAACGCATTACAATTACAATCATTTAACGTTGATTTTTAGCAGATTATTCACCCTTATTACGATTGGCGTAGTCGTAGACGTTCAAGTGTCGTTGGCGTAGTCGAAAGATACATTTTTATATGATGTAAAATTATATACAACGACATTTTTTGTCTTTTATAGCATTTTATATCCTTAAAAAATCGAAAGAAATACATTTGTAATTCCCAGAACGCATTTATTGGTTTAAATACAACATTTATTTATTTTTTTTTTTTTTTTTGATACGACAAATCGGTATTACGTATGGCGTAACACGACAAATTGGTATTACGTATGGCGATGAAATACGAGGAAAGAGTCGTGACCGATTTTGTAAACGACAGCATATAAAAATAAAAACAAATTAATTTTAAAAGAATTTTTTGGCAATGATTATTAAAATATATTGGAAAATAACTATAATACAAATATTACTACTTTGATTCATTTGCATAAGATAAATTTCGTGTATTTATCAGATGACAAACTTTCTATTGAAAATCTGTTAGAGTCCTCATATAACGATTGATTCAATGTAAATTTCTTAGTTCTTGCTCAAAAGATGATTTCAAACAAATTGTTTTACAATTAAAAAAAATATATATGGTAATATTCAAAAAAGTTTTACAATCGTTGAAGTTGAGGTTCACCATTTAATAAGTCGCGAACTGTTGATATATTTTATAAAATATGGATACATTTATATTAATTGAAGTGTTTTAGCCAAGATCTCATAATATGGACCATAACAATTAATTTTCGTGGAAGCTGCGTTGGTGGTAATATAAAAAAATGGGAAAAATGTGTTGAAGTAATCAAGTTTTTTTGTGTTCTTTCTTGAGTTCTGGCCAAACCAGGCAAAATTCAAACCTGTGCTCAAAGAAAGAACTAAAGAATACCCCTTGGGAAACATGGTTCTAGTGCATGACTTTTCGATATATACACTACATCCCACTAAAATCGATGCTGACATTTTGAAGTTTTGATTTCAGTGTTTTTCGAATTTTTCTTATAATTATATGGTGCAACTGGATAATATTTTCAAACTAGTTACAGGATTGTAGAACTCGCGATTCCACGTCGTTCGATGTATATCTCATGAGTGTGCTCCCTACAGCTTCCTAGTAGTAGGAGCCCAAAGGCCAAAATTTGGTGCGTAAATTTTCTGAAAAAACCTATTTTTTGGCTTTAAAATTTACAACTGTCGTACAGGTACCCCTGAACCACGCGTGATTTTAGTTTTTTTACGTGCCGGATCTAATAAGACCTTTCGCGTTCGAATCCATCCACTAAAACGCCGGATATATATACCTTGAAAGTAGGAAATTCTGCAAAAATATATTTTGACAATTCCGCGAATTGAACCGCGATTTTCTTTGATTATTTTTACATAAATGTAATCCTTTATACGCGATTATAATATTTGCCAAAAAGAGGTGTCACAAATTACAAAGATTCGGGACTAATATCGCTATTTATCCCAAAATAGGATGTGGTGGCACATCCGCAGTTCTTGACGAATCTGTCTAAAATCATTTATATTCACGTATTTTTAATAGGCGGCCATTGAAATCGGATGCACCTTATAATCATATGCACATCGTGAAATTTTTGCCCACTTGAATGTTTTTTGAATAGTAAGATGCAACTGATGGCACACTTGATAGATAGACATGGACTCCCTGTATCCGAAAAGCACATGCACCTCAACTGATTTAAACGGATTCGCTAATTACACGCTTTTTAACTTTTGTGTTTTTTCTTTGATTGTGATTTCAATATTTCTCTGTACTTCTTATTTCTATTGCTTATCACAGAAAGCAAATATACTTTCACGATGACTAATTACTTTTTTCGTAGAAGTTTAAGCAAAATACTTCAGGATTTGGATGGAAATTTAGCGAAATAATGGAATAACTACCAACATTTATTTCTCAAATTTTTCGTATTTAACCAAAAATATATTTTTGAAATAATTTCCAACAATAAGTTTCCGTTCTTTGTTGTTGCTGTAATATGCAAGTTATAAGCAATATATGCAAGTTATAATTTTGGTCTCACATTTTTCTACGCGTTGTCTAGATTCTGTACGTATTTTTAAATTATTTTTTTAGAGATTTTTTGGCCTCTGATTTTGAATAATAAAATTTATTCCAAGATTTCTTCAATATTTTTTGATTTTCCGCGAAAATAAAAATAAATTTAGCAAATATTTTAGCATCTACGGATAGATATCAAATGCTGCTAACGAATCATATATACATGTTCTTATTACAACACAATAGGAATTTTTAAATATTTTTTCTTTACAAGAGAGTAAAACCGCATATAACTTTTGAGTGCAGCATCCAATTTTGTGAACGCGAACAGATTTGAAACCACGATTTTTTTCGTAACCCATGTACCAAAATGGCGGATGTGCTCGCCAAAAAAGTTTTTAATTTTTTTTCTATGTAATTGTAAAGGAAATTTGAAATTTACCATATATTTTTCCAATTTTGTATGAGAAAAAAATTGTCGTTGTCGTAAATGTTACGTGGTACCAAAAAATATCCCCACGACAACGACTACGCAAACCACCACAAAAACGTCTACGCCAAACACTTATTTTGATTGTAAAAACTATAGGGTTAGTTTTTCTTCTGAATTAAAAGTTTAAAAATGATATACTAATAATTCTAATTATGTTTGTTACAAAAAGAATTCTTTAAAAATTGAAATTTTTGCTTTTTTGTTCAAAAACATACATAATACCAATTAGACGTTACGACACGTCAGCTTGCAATTTTGGATACGACAACGCCAACCGTAATAAGGGTGACTATTAAGTTCTGAAGCACAAAAATCGTCGTGTTCCGACTGCCGGAGCACTAAAAATAGTTTTTAATGTTATATATTTTATAACGTGGAATAAATTTTGCCCGGAGTCGGAGTCGAGTTATTTTTTTCGACTCAGACTCCAACAAAATTGCTCGAATTCACCTCCGAAACCCTAGATCTTAATGACAAGAAGCTTCTCCTTGAAATTCAATCATCACTTTTAACTTTAAGCTAACCGGAACGTTATAAATCTGTTCGGTATATCCAAACTATAACAAAAGAAGACTCATAATAATGGTGGTAAATCGTATATTCTTATTTTATAATTTCCTTATCTTACTCATTTGTAATGTTTGATTGTATTACAAAATGAATTGAATAAATAAAATAATATCGCCCCTATCAAATTTGTTGGTAGTAGAGGCAGAAATATTTCAATTTACGACAAAACTTCCTTAAAAATATGGGGAGGAAGAAGCAAAATGCCAGCCAGGAATTGCCAAGATTATTAAGAACAGTTTAAGAACAACTTAACAGAGTCTTGCACAACTTGACATAGTGATCGTAGTCGATAGTAGTGTGGATTCGAAGAAAAGGCTGACCATATCACATCTTTATCTCTAAACTCAATAATAAAATTTCTAAAAATGGATGATATACAAATTTAATATGACTGCGTCTGATTTCAGTGGAGGTAGGTAGACAAAGTTTACACAACTGATCGTGGTTCGGAACGTGGTACCGAAGGTTAAATACGTGAATCAAAGAAGGGGAGGAGGAGCGCTTAATGCAAAAATAAAATAACAGAAAACAATTTGAATCAATCAAAATTTTATTATAAATAGTGAAAAATATATAGAATAAGATATATATCATAAATAGAGTGAGAAAATGTTAATGATTAAAGTCGTTAGTTTTTAAATCGAATTAAACAAAATACGTTTTAGAAGAAATCACAAATAATTAATCTGAACGAATATTTTACATTATTCCACCGAATGGATCAAAAGGCTTCGTAGTCATGATTGAGAACAACGAGAAATAATAAACAACCATCTATCTGTACATAATGCAGTTGAATCGGGCAACATGTTTAAAACCCGCGAATAACGTTAAAAATTCAGTTAAATTGATAATTTGTAAATTTCTTCCAGTCACAAATTAAAACGTATTTAAATCGAATTCGAAATAGTTTGATGTTATTTGGCGATCTTAATATGTGTGTTTTTTCGTAGTTGGACAACTTTAAAAACATGAAAATCTGGAATTTGTTGTAACATTAAAAAAAAACTGGGCCGAAAGGACATAATTAAAATCTAAATCTAGGTTTTATGTAGGCTGGCTCTGCCAAACAAATATCTGTTGATTGTTGATGCGTAAAGTGTTAATATTTAAAAAAAAGGAAAACTTTGTGAGTGGTTTTTAGGTTAGCTTACATACAAATGGGAATAAAATGTAATGAATGATTGACTTATAAAATGTACAAGCTATACATTATTCTATATATAAATAAGTGGAATTTATAAAAAAGGAGAGTGTTTTTGTAAGGACACAAGTTTAGGCACATTGGTTACGTATGTATTATATACATAGAGTATGCACATATGTATACAACACTGAGGTAAAATTTGTCAAGGAATCAATCTCTTGTTTTTAGGTTTTCGTTCTTTCGGTCGCCATCATGCTGTTGGTGTGAAATTTGTTAATCATTGTTAGATGTTGGTACATCGGAACGAGCGGCTGCGTTGTTAATCATGGGAGAAGGTTGTTGCATTTGTTGTGGAGTTTGTGGTGGAGGCATTTGTTGAGGTGGTGGTGGTAAACAATAGTAACCCTATAATAAATATGGGGGGTTTATAAAACAAAATTTTCTTTTAGCTTGGATGTTTGTTGTAGAAATTACCTGTGGACCCATTGCTGGGTGTGGTGTAGAAAACGATGGTGTCATGCCATGATTAGTTGGTGTTGGTGGTGCCGCCATTTGTGTTATTAGATGAACACCGCTGCCACCATTACCACCAGCATTACCATTGCCAATCATATTACCCATTGGTGGTCCAGAAGGGACCCCTCCGCCCGAGGCATAGTAATAAGGCAATGGTGGTGGTGGATAACTCGGACAAGGTAATGGTGTTAAACCATTATTACTATTTATTATTTCCATAGAGGCAGCTGCAGCATTGTTTTCCGTTGTATCCGAGCTAGAAGTGGTTGAATTAGCTGCTCCAGGTGGTATGGCGGGTGGTGGTGGTGCCAAATGTAATGGCCCATTGATGTAATTCGGTGGAATTCCCGTAGTAGCTGCTGCATATCCCGGTGGTGGTGGCGGCGGAGCATGTGATGGATACATACCATAAGGTGGTGGTGGTGGGCCCGCTCCCGTTGTCATTTGCATTGGAACAAAGACACCACCAGGAGTTGTTGCCAATGAAACACCATACGGACCGTTACACATACCGGCCTCATTCATTTGTTCATTGCCAGCACCACCACCGCCACCATATGGACCGTAGTTGACAAGGGTATTTACGTTGGAATTGTTGGAGGTGGGAGTCTAAACGAAAGAACAAATATTGATCAGGAATTATTGTTGACGATTTTTTGGTTGAAATATTATATACAGACGGAAATATACCCTCAGCATGTGTGAGTTAAAACTTTTATCTACTTCCCTAAAAATTATTTATTTAGAGAGTTTTTCTGAATTTTGTGGCCTTTTTTGGATGTGTGAACTTTGCCGAAAATATGGATTTCAATTAAAACCCAAGTGTTGCGGACGAGGGAGCTACCATTTTGGAAGTGTATCTTATTTGTTGGTGTCATTTCTTTTTGATAGATATCGCGCCTTCCAGTAATTCCAGTTGGTCGCCGTATAATTTAGAGCTTTCTGACCTCTACAGCAGGGTGCATGGACTTGCACATAATATCGCTGTAAACAGGACCACAAGTACTAGCTTCGGTATAAATTTCCAAATGATATTCCAGCATATCCTAAACCGTGCCCTAAGCGGAAGGCCGATACGGACCATTTTCGAAGTTGAACTAATTTTGGAGGCCAATGGGTCTATCTTGTATTGCCACTAAACTTGAGTTGCGTTGTCAGTTGTCTGCGCGACTGAGACGAAATGTTGTACCATTAATGTCAACTCAACTGGGTGGTCGATAAACATGTTATCGATCAGTGTTTTTTCAAAAACTTGTGACCTCTATTCGCAAAAAAAAAAAAACATTTTAAAAATAATTGCGCTTTGGATAACTCTTTTGTGTATTCAGGACAATATTTTAATATGTTGGCTGAGTTTTCGAGCAAATTTGGAAAACAACCCAAGATTGGAATATAACCTGCCCATTGAATCTTCGGATCGTCAAGTTTTATTTGCTGTCCCAAAAAATGATAAGTTCGGTGGAATTATTTTTTGATGATGAAGAAAATGTACAGGACATTGCATCTATTAGAAAAAATTTGAGGGACAAGTCGAATCCATTGGAATTGCCATCTGCACTGTAAGCTGATGATCATGTGGAAAGATCTGTATAATCAGTAAATTATCTCAGGTTTAAGGCGTATTTTGGATTGCCAAAGGATGCCGTAGTTTACGTTGTGGAAACGTTAAAGGATGACTTCAAAGAAAGTTACAGATCAACAGGAATACCCCACTTTTAAAAGTGTGCGCAGCGTTGCGATTCTTGGAGTTCGGAAGTTTCCAAAAGTCCCATGGCAATGATTTCAACAATTGCATGGCTCAATCTACATTGTCGAGAGTATTGAAAGAAGTTGACCACTTGATAGAGGACAAATTCTGCCAAAATTGGATCGTTTCAAAGTTGACAGAGGAGGAAAAAAGGCAAAATAAAAACCATTTTTATTCAAAAACGAAATTTTCTGGTGTAGTTGGCTATATAGATGGAGGTTGTTCGTCATTTGTACTTAAACTGAACCTACTGTATTTGTCACCGAATTCATTTGCAAAAGATTTGCTGCTGTCCGCTCCAAAGGCGATAAATTCACTTATTTTGATGGACCATCACCAGTGTCGTTGAAGTTTGTTTTATTTTGAGGCATTTTCTTTTTCAGCTTTGCTTTAAAGTGAATCCAGACTCTGCCACTCTGCAGGTGTTCGTGTTAGAGGTTCATTGCTGTTTAAACTGTCCGAAATGGACCTCCACACTTCATCCGCTGTGGCTTTGGTTTTACCAAAACTCCCGAACTCCTCGGGCTAAGTTTGGATTTTCACTCAGTTTATCAATTAATATTTCGAACTGCTGCTTTGTCGTTATTAATTAATGATGCAAAGAATCAATAATTGGTAACAAAATGTTTATTTTTCCTTCTATTTTCCTTCTTGTTTCTTCGAAAATGTTCACTGCAACTGAAAATTGGTGGTTGCTGAAAAACAGCCGCTTCGTCAAATGAGATTAGCAACTTCAGTTGAGAGTTGCCATACGTGGATCAATTTTGACAACTGGCAACGCCACTCAACGATAATTGTTATCGACGATCGACCCCTAAATTTTGGAACGAAGAGGAGAAGTTCTTTTGACTATTTTGAACCCTATATTCCAAATTACAGCAAATTTAGAGAGATAATGTCGATGAAATTATAGAAATCGGGTGGTGCCGTTATATGGGGGCTATACCAAAGCATGGACTTTTGTCTAAAATTTTTAATGGAGAAGTTTTCTGACCACTTATCAAGCCCCAATTACCATATTCGGTATGAAAATGTAGGTAAAACGTCAAAGTAGCTGAAATCGGGTCAAACCCTCATATGGTGGCTATCCAAAAACGAGGACCCTTTTTCCAAAATTTTTGGTGGAACCACTGCGAACATTAAATGCCAATTTTTAGCTAATTCGGGCAGAAAATGTAGCTAAAACGTCGGTACAATTATATGCGAGCGCTATCAAAACGTGGATCTATGTCCAAATTTTTTATGGAGAAGTTTCATTATCGCTGGATAACCTAAATGCGAAATTTTAGCTAATGCGGGCAGAACATTTATCTAGAAACGTAAAAATACCTAAAATCGGATGGTGCCGTTATATGGGGGCTTTTCCAAAACGTGGACCTGTGTCCACATTTTTTTTTAAGTTTGTTGATCAATACCCAAGTACCAAATTATAGCTATTTCGGTCAAAAAATTAGCTAAAAAGTAACCTGGAATCGATATCGTTATATGGGGGTTATATGAAATCGTGGGCCGATATAGCGTATCTTCTAACTTGACCTGCCTGCAAACAAAAGAAGAATTTTTCCAAAATTTCAGCGCGCGGATCCACTCGCATTTTTTCCCTGAAACTTAATATAACTCCATACTATGAGGGAGGGCATAAAAACACTTACAGCGTTGGGTCCGGACGATGATGTCTAAAGAACTGGATGACCCAGTAGTTGAGAATGCTTGAAGGTCGATGATGAGGGTTTCTCCCCAAATATTAATGGGGGACAATTGTTATCTGCACAGAATCGATAAATGTAACGCGTTCAATTAAAACTTTGTTCTTGTCAGCAGTGCCGCACCACTTATTTACTTCAGAAGTAGGAACAAGGTTCTCAAGTCGATGGCCGGCAGCACTTGGGGTACTTACAAAGAACACTTGTTGACCACTTAGAACGTAATATGCCGGTCTGTGGTAATCTATGCGTCGCTGCTATTCAAATTTTAGCTGTACGCATTGAACGAATATTCAAACCTGCCAGAATGCCGCACCAAGACTGCAAGAGGGTGCCTCCTCATGACACCAGTGGACCATCTTCATGAGCAGGCAAAGGTTTTACCGGTGCAACAACTCAACAGGAGGATGTTGTCGATACAGTACATGCTTGGGTTTTATAGCAGTGAGCATCCCCGCCATGATCTAGCGGAAAGGCTTTCCGCACCCCGACACGTCAGGAGAGATATTCATGATGTGAAGAGGGATATCCAAACAACAACAACAGTACCGCATCACTTCAGAAGTAGGAACAAGGCCCTCAAGTCGATGGCCGGCAGTATTTGGGGTGCTGACAAAGAACCGTTGTTGACCACTTACACCGTAATATGCAGGCCTGTGGTTAGCTATGCGTCGCCATCGTGCTGTGCATTGAAAGAATATTCAAAACTGCCAGAATTCCGCCCTGAATACTGCAACAGGGTGCCTCCTTATGACACCAGTGGACTATCTTCATGAGGAGGCAAAGGTGCACCAACTCAACAGGATGTTGTCGATGCAGTACCTGCTTGGGTGTTATCGCAGTGAGCATCCCCGCCATGATCTTGTGGAGAGGCTTTCCCCAACCGGACACCGTCAGGAGAGATATTCATGATGTGAAGAGAGATATCCAAAGGTATTAGCGATTGCGGGCTTTGAGCAGTCCCTGTCAAAGGTCACAATATGAACACCATACCTGGTATACATTCCCCATTTCATACCAAACCAGAATCATGGTGTCGATAACTGAGCATAAGCGAAAAATTTGTGGATAACGTTTTTGTAACTCTCACGCCCTGGGAAAAATAATGATAGGCCTTCAATCCCTTTGAGCAAAATCACGTTGACTGAACTGAAGATAAGCGCACGTTATTTTAACCAAAATCAAATATCCAGAGGTTAAAAGGGCACAAGGAGGAGAGTTTTACGACCCTTTCGTCAGTGGAGGCTTCACAACAGATTACGTCGGATGATTAAAAAACACTCACAGAGTTGGGTCCGAAAGGTGATAATGCTGAAAAAAATTTAGGACCCAGTAGTTGAGAATGATTTTGAGATTGAGATTTTGAGCTTTATGTTCCCAAATCTTAATGGAGTTGTTAAATGTAACGGGGTCAATTAAAACATCGTCCTTGTCAACAGTACACGATCACTTATCTTCTTCGCTTATGTTTCTATAACAGAACATTTATGTTCGATATTCTACGTCTCTGCAACTTTCACAGGGTTCTAAGTCTATACTACGTCCGACCCTCATTTTTGGAAACTATTCTCTTTATATAACTTTCAGTATGATACTATCTGTTCACCGAAACTGGCAAAGTAACGTGTCAGCCGGGGCTAGTTCTACTTATCATAAAAACAAAATACATACATAAATAATTCCAAGTAAAAAATTTGTGATCACTTACATTACAATTGTGCGTATCATTGACCATAAATGCCTCATCATAACCACACATGGGCGAAGTCTGGACCGAATGCTCTGACATTACAACATGTGATTGTGGTGGTGGCTGAAGGTGGCCAGATTGTGGATGTGGTAACAATCCTCCACCTGGTTGATTTTGACCACTACGTGATGAATTTGGTGTAGTAGATGTTAGATAGGCGCCTCCTCCACCAGCAGCAGATCCTCCCCCATTACCCATATTTTTATGATTATTACGAGATGCTTGATTTGGATGATGTTGTAAATGTTGTTGTTGTTGTGAATGATTAGAATATGATGAACCACCAACGTGGACATTACTGTTGGAATTCATATGATTACGTGCTGCATTGGTGTGCTGCTGTTGATAATGATGATGTGGTGGTTGGTGTTGTTGCATTGGACGATCTTTATTATTGAAATATCTTGAAGAATAACGGCGATGATTGGTCTTATTTCCGGCATTCGATAAGGTATTGCTACCTAATGTTGTGGTATTTGATGTTTTGTTGTTGTATTGTGAAACAGGTGGTTTATCATTGACATTGTTAGGGCCAGCACCAACTCCTCCTGCTCCACCTCCTCCTCCAACCTCTGGCATTAAGGTATTATTATTGGCATCAGATTTAACAGTATTTGGTGTAGGTACCTGATTGGCATTTTCATCGAGTCGTATATTTTGAAAATCAGCAGTCATACTGTCGGCATCATCATTACTGCCAGATACTTCGCTGGTTTTGGCTTCTAAAAGAGATACAGAAAGAAAAGGATCGATAGAATGAAACGCAGTTTTAAGGGTATTGGGAGTTCGACTTACGTTCACTGTTCTCATTAGCTTTTGCTTGCTTCTGATGATAGTAATCCAATCCTAGGTTATAGAAAAATCTCAAGGTTGCAGTATCTGTGGGCAAATCAACGCCGCTGGCTTTGTAGGACTTGCGTGCATCGTAGTTTATGCGGCCACTTAATGGGGTGTTGGACATACTATTATTCGAAGCACGTGATAAGCGTGGTGAGGGTGTATAATGTTGTTGATTTGCAGTATTGTTGTTCAGACCACCAGCTGCCGTTCCAGCATTTGTAACCTGTATAGACGGACATTGATTAGTAGCAGCAGCATATGGTGGTGGAGGAGCCTGTGCATACATTGCAATGGCATTTTGAGGTGGTGCTGGTATACCGATCGGTTGTGGAGCAGTAGCCAAAAATTGATTACTGGCTGCTGCCGAGGAATTCATAAAAGCTCCTGTTGGTGGAGGGGGACCATTACTGCAGACATAATAACAACCATTGACAGCTGACATAAAAGTTGGTGCCGGTGCCATGGCTCCATCATAAGTACAATATCCATAATATTCCTCTGGAAGTACTCCACCAGCCGGTGGATATGGGTACATGGGGTAATATGCTTGCAGCTCAGGGACATATACAGCTGTTGCAGCACCATTTGGATTGTAATGTTCCAATTCATATATACCCTCACCATGTTGCAGAGCATAACTAACACCTGGTATGCCGCCTAACATGTTCTCCTCATTGGATGCGACAAAAGCACCACTTGATGACTCTCCGCCTTTAGCTGTAGTACCACCTTCTAGACCACTTTGTGAACCACCTCCGCCAGCATTACTGTTTGCCCTCGATCCAGCTCTGGAATTATCATTTAAATCACCACTACGCTGTCCACTGCCATTATTATTACCCTTCCCATCTGACTCTCCACAACCATCTCTTGACCCAGCAGTTCCGTTATTATGTTCCACCGTCAACGGCATAGTACAAAACTCCACAGTTTGGGTTCGGAAATTCTCCAAATGGGTATATTGTTTCAATTTATAATAAGACGCTGCCGCAGCCGCCGAGCACTGATTGTGATGATGATGGTGGTGTTGATAGCTACGTTTCGCATCATTTTCATTAATGTAATCGCTGTTCGAACAGCTGTCATTATCCATACCGCCACCACTGCCACCACCGCAAAACTGCTGATGAAATTGATGATGATGATGTTCCGTGGTTGAGTTAAATTTAAAACGGTAATTATATTGTCGTGTAAATCGTACAGAACTAAACTTTTGCATTTGTCTTTGAAAACGATATGGTACGGTCCACGGTTTAAACTGATCCGGTGGCAATGGTGTAAGATTTTCATAGGGTACCAATCTTTTCTCACCCAATTGTTCGATAAACACTATACATTGGCCTTTGTCCACAGCGATTTCCTGAATGTGACATGTATAGAGATCTTGTTCAGATTTGCGTAGCTTAACATGACATTTAGCTCCAACCTGGAATATTTTGCGAACTCGTTTGGTGTGGTAATGTATTAACTGGTTAGTAGAGAAGAAGAGACGACGAAACAAACGGCACGAACAAAAAATAAGACATGACACAAAACACGCAATTATGTAAAATGGACGATTTCCAAAAGGCTATAAATTACATTACGTATAATACAGACAAATAGAGCGCAGTAAGTACTTTATAAATAACAACATATTATATTGAAAATAATAACCAGGCACATTAACAATAATCCTACGGACAGCCATCCCTTTTTTCATCCTTGGCCAAATTTTTGAAGCCGATGAAACAGACAGTGAACAGTTTGAGTTGACGCACTATACTCAATTTTTTTTTTTAATTGTATTTTTTTAAGTAGCCGGACTTCGGCCGGGGATTTAAGACTTTCTCTTATGGACAAGTGCAAATCTAGGGCACGGGAACAACTTTTTTCAATTTAAAAATTTTCTCTTATCAGCTGACCTTTTACAAAGGAATTTTTGGAACTTCAAAGGCTCATATCTCGGGAAGTATGGACTTCCGCAACAAATGTTATATATATATATTTGTGATCAGGGTGCCCTACGGGGAACCTGTAACCCCTATAGGGCGCGTCCCCAGGTGGCGGATAGGGGAATGCTTCCCAGATATGGGTGGTAAGACGGAAATCAAATACGTCTCGTGGACCAACAGGTGGCTGCGTCTGTCTTCAGGTGAAGCGGCAGCAAACAGCGTCTGAACTCCATGAGGAGCGGCTGCAAACAAGATGGAAAACTTTAAATCCTTCAGAAGGAAACGGGAAACCACTGAAGTAACTTCCCTTGAAAATCATACAATGAACAACACAACACAGAATGAATGGCCCTCAGTCTCCGGCGAAATGAGGGTGCTAAGAATCCCCGGAGGTAAAACAAAACATAAACTAAATATTGGAACATGGAATGTTAGAAGCTTATATGAAGCTGGGAAACTCAACAATGCGGTATGTGAAATGAATAGATTAAACATGGACATACTTGGAGTCAGCGAAACTTGGTGGACAGGTTGTGGAGATTTTAGATACGAAAATACAAGAGTGTACCACTCTGGAAACCTAAACGGTGTACATAGAAAAGGTGTGGGCATTATAATGAAGAACCATATAGCTAACTGTGAATCTGGATATGTCCCAATGTCTGAAAGAACAATGATGGTAAAAATAAAGGGAAGACCAATAAACATGAATATAATCCAAGTCTATGCACCCACATGTGATGGGAGTTCAGATGAAGTTGAAAAATTCTACGACGACATAGGAAAACTTTTGAAAATGACAAAACCCCACGAATTGACCATCATACAGGGTGACTTCAATGCTAAAGTTGGCAATGAGCATGTAGCTGGCGTCACGGGAAAACATGGCTTGGGGGAAAGAAACGAAAGGGGAGATAGACTCGTTCAGTTCTGTCAAGAACACAATTTTATAATATCAAATACGCTATTTCAACTCCACCCAAGAAGATTATATACTTGGAAATCCCCACAGGACCATAGAACCAATGTGGTTCGTAACCAAATAGATTACATTCTGATCAACAGACGTTTTAGTTCCTGTATAACAAAATGCTCTACATATCCTGGAGCGGATATACCATCAGATCATAACCTTCTTATGGCAAATGTTCGGACAAAACTTGCAACAATTAAGCGCAAAAAGCAAGTATCGAAACCCGATTTCAATAAGTTGAGCAACCCGACAATTAAACAAGCACTTACGGATACAATAAACGCAGACCTTAGAAGAATTCATCAAGATGGAGTAGAAACTGTATGGAATGATGTTAAGGATAGTATTAAAACTACTATGAGAAGTGCTCTAAAAAAAGATCCAACACCAACATACGCAGAATGGATGACTGATGAGATAAGAGAACTTCGATCAGAAAGAAAAAAATGTAAAAACATAAACTTCGAAAGATATTGGGAAATCAACAAAGAAATAAGAATCGCAACGCGTATCGCAAAAAATGAACAACTCAAACGAAAATGTGAAGAGATTGAAGCCCTACAAACACTCCACGACGACTTTAATATGCACAAAAAGCTGAAAGAAACAGCCGGAATATACAAACGGAAACCTCCATCTATACTCTTTGATGATAATAACCAAGCCGTTTTTGAAATCTCGCAAAGAAAGCAAATATGGAAAGAATACATATTAAAACTATTTACAGATCATGAAAGATCAGATTGTGATCGTAATGAAAACTCTGACATAAACGAAAATTCTCTCGTAAGTGTAAATCCTATTACCAAAGAAGAAGTCATATATGCAGTAAAATCGTTAAAGGACAAAAAAGCCGTTGGTCCAGATGAAATTCCCGCCGAAATGCTCAAATTAATCGATGAAAACAATATACAATTGTTTGTGAAACTGTTCAATAATATATACGAGACAGGACAATATCCGCGAGATTGGTTGAAATCTACATTTGTCCCCATACCAAAGAAAGCAAACGCCAGAAAGTGCAACGATTATAGATTAATTAGCCTAATGAGCCACGCCTTAAAAGTATTCCTACGTATAATTCACAAAAGAATATACCCCAGATGCGAGGCAGCAATGGGAGAAACGCAATTTGGATTTAAAGAGGGAATGGGAACTCGAGAAGCACTAGTTGGTGTTCAAGTGCTAATCCAAAAGTGTCGCGATGTCCAAAAAGACGTATTTATGTGTTTTGTAGACTATGAAAAGGCTTTTGACACTGTTAAACACGACAAGCTAATGGAAATTCTGACATCCATAGGCATTGAAAACAATGACATAAGATGCATAAAAAATCTATACTGGAACCAGACAGCATCAGTAGAAGTATCCGGTGAAACTACAGATGAAGTAGTAATATCAAAAGGTGTTCGACAGGGGTGTATACTTTCACCATTATTGTTTAATGTATATGCTGAACAAATATTTCGAGAATGCGTAGAAGGAAAAAGGATTGGGATACAAATACATGGACAATTCATTAACAATATTCGATACGCTGATGACACCATGATAATAGCGAGTTCTTTAGTTGGACTCCAAAGTCTCTTAAGTTCCCTCAACGAGATAAGTAATTCATACGGATTATACATTAATCTTACTAAGACAAAATATATGATCGTTAGTAAAAGTACCAATTTCTACAACTCCACACTAAAAATCCGTGAATCAGAAATAGAGAGAGTAAAATCATATAAATACTTGGGAGCACAAATAAATGAGCAGTGGCAATCTTCTAATGAAATACGATGTCGTATAGAAATGGCGAGAGAAGCGTTTCTCAAATACAAAAAAGTACTAAGCAGCCACGACATCAACATTGAGCTTAAAACCCGCTTTATCAAGTGCTATGTATGGTCTGTTCTATTGTACGGGGCTGAAACATGGACTGTAAAATCAGCAGACGAGAAGAAATTGGAAGCATTTGAAATGTGGGCATACCGACGTGCGCTCAAAATTCCATGGACCGATCGAGTGTCAAATGCCGAAGTTCTGCGAAGAATGAATGTACAACGGCAGCTAATTAAAACCATCAAAACCCGGAAAGTTTCCTATTTGGGACATTTGATGAGGAACAACAAATATAAGATCCTGCAGATCATTCTCAAATCCCAAGTTGAAGGAAGACGTGGTAGAGGTCGAAGAGAATTGTCCTGGCTAAAAAATATTCAAGACTGGACCGGATACCGCGATGAACTCAGTCTTCTAACAGCGGCTAAAAACCGACAATTATCGCTTTCCACATAAACTATATATTTGCAAGAACAATGTAATAAAATGTAATATTGTATGATCGCTTAACATCCGGATAACGGATATGCAAATAAAGAAGAAGAAGATCAGGGTGACGAGATCTACCTGTGATAATTTCCATCCCAGCATAGTTGGTTTATGGCACATACAGTATTCAACGTGAATTCAGGTAAGCCCTCAGTACAACAACCAACTCAACGACACAGTGACGAACACACAGTTTTTTTATTTTATTCATTACGACACTTGTAAAGAAATTTTGCATGGCTGAAATACCCTGGAAAATGTCGCCAACATGCAACGATAATGTTGACATTCTGAGTGCAATGCGGACGTTTCTACCACTGCACCACGGTGGCTTCCATAGTGTCAATATCACTAAAACATTTCTTCAAACTCTAATATACATTTTTGCTATTCCACTATTCTCTGCCCAAGCTTTTCCAGCTATCAGCCTTGGATACATATGATACAGCTTCATAACTGTAAATGTTTGTAAATCGTAGTTGTTGTTGTTGTAGCTGCATAAAAACCTAGGTATATGCATAGGTTTGATGCTGGGTTGGCAGCCGCTGGCCGAAACACTATGGTTACGGGTCAATCCTATACAAAAGAACCCGCTTCCGTGGGATTGAACTGTGATCGTTTGTAAATCGTTGTTGTTTTTATTGTTTTTCCTTAAAGCCTCTTGGCATAACTTACTGGCTTTTAGTAGTCGTATAAAAAACAATTAGAGACTCTTGCCTACCACTTAGCAGTATCGAATCTGATACTAATTATTTTCACACAAATAAAATATTTAAATCTTTAAAGACCTATCGAATAGATCGGACGAAATACAATACGATTTACAAAAACAAAATTATCTTAATCTGATGAAACAAAGAAAAATGACATGATACACACCTTAAAATTGGAATCTCCATTATACCAGTTTTGCAATTTCATTTCTTTGCGCATTTCATTCCATGAATCAAATTCAATATTACGATACATATTGGGATCCAAAGCTTTGGCCACTTTATAGGGAAATGGTGTAATATCTAATAAGGATAATAATAAAAAATAAAAACGTCTAAAAATTCTTATTCCTCTCAATGACTCTTCTCAACTTACTTTCCTGCAACAATTGCCGCACACATGACATATATTTATTGGGCAAAAACGATTCCGCTGTACGTTGTATTAGCAATGTATTTTTCTCATTATCTTCATGATGGGCCCCTTTCAATTCACGCTGTAAATCATCGGAGAATCTTGGAAAATTTGTGTAATGAAAATGACACAATTTATAATTTTCCAAAATACAATCGGTATTGTGTGGTAAGTCCAATTCGAATTCACGCCCATCACTAAGATAGAGACGAGTTGCATAGCCATCTTCATTTGTTTTCGTGGTATATTCCATATTTTCAAAATTCGGTCCATGCAACATTTGCTCCACGGCAAATGCTACATCGGGTAATTTGAATAAATCTTTGTAGAGAATTTCATAAACGATCGCTAAAAATGTGAAAGAAAAATTTGATGAGATTCGTTCAAGTAAAGTATTTGGAAAGCTTTTTTGTTTTTTCTTACATTGACAAATCGCAGCTTCTTGTATGTATTCCGAAGTGAATACCGAATCAAAGTGTCTCTCAGGTGTATAAAAAACACGAAAAACTTCTTTAAAATATGATCGATGTTCATTGAAGTATTTACCCAAATCGAATGGTTCAAATAGAATAACATTTCGTCTGAAATTATGGAAAATAATAGAAAATTTATTGATTTGAGTCTTAAGGAATCGGATTTACATATGGAAAGCCTATGGAAGATCTTGGATCTACAGAAAATCAATATAAAATGTTATCTAAATAAATATATGTATGTATATAGCACTCTATAGATCTTCTATATGTACATATATAGAATATAAGTAGATATGCTATGGATAGATGACCTTCTATAGGTCTTCTATGGATAGATTACCTTCTTTGGGTTTCTTATATATACCTTTTATAGGGATTTTATAAGCACAATACCCTTCTATATATCAAAGACCTTCGGGTATGTGATGGAAAACGATTCGACTCGTTTTGCCATAAATCGAAATCGTATATCTCTAATTTTGGTGAATATTTTAATGAAATTGAAAATGGATTTTAAAAATATTATTCAAATAATGGGCTTTTGCGAAGCAAAACTATATATATCATAAACGGCACCCCGATTATATTCCATTTCGATTCTGCAAATCGAGTCGATTCGGTTTTCATCACATACCCGCTTATATACCTTTTTTATAAAAAACCCTTCCACTAGATCTGTCTACTGCAGGTAGAAGAATTTCTGTAGATAGATGAACTGTTCTTCTATAGATACAAATACAAATTTTCTTTAGCGGAACCTAGCAAAAAATATTCCTAAATTAAAATTTCCAATAAGTAGCTGACTTTCGGCTGCGGATTTACATTTCTTTTTCCTAAAACTCACTTATAGTGGAATCTCAAAAGCTTTATCTTGAACGTTGACGGTCCGTAACTCGAAAAGTATATATTAGGTTATATAGGATATACGATATTTCTAAATATTGGGACAAATTTAGGGCACACATCTCAGTAAGTATTGGTTCCCCGAGCAAAAAGTTTAAATATTGTAGTGCAATCTAGAAGTTGCCAAAACCATATTATAACGCAATAGAGTTGAAATTTTGCGGAGGAGGAACCTGAAGCAATGGACTGATATAGTCCATCTCTGAACTGAATATCATTTTACGAGTAATTTTCGATTTTTCAATTTGGGTACAACGTATTTGTTAGAGCTTTTGGGTAGCATGGACTTGTCCACGAAAAAATATATTGGACTACCTTCGGAGCAAATTTAAAAACAATCCTTGATACGCCCTTTAACTGCATTGAAGCGAAAATCTTGAACATTTGAGATAAAGTCACCGGAAGCAGTTGTCGCTATAGTCCGACCTTATTTCAGTTTGCATAGGTTTGACTAATTAGTTATCGTATTCAGCAGTAATTTTAGTAGCACCCTTTCTTTTAAAAAGGGTCTATAGAAGCAACCTTTCTTTCAGAAAGGGTCTATAGAAGCAACCTTTCTTTCAGAAAGGGTCTATAGAAGCACCCTTTCTTTCATAAAGAAGCACCCTTTCTTTCAGAAGGGGTCTATAGAAGCACACTTTCTTTCAGAAAGGGTCTATAGAAGCACTCTTTCTTTCAGAAAGAAGCACCCTTTCTTTCAGAAAGAAGCACCCTTTCTTTCAGAAAGAAGCACCCTTTCTTTCAGAAAGAAGCACCCTTTCTTTCAGAAAGAAGCACCCTTTCTTTCAGAAAGAAGCACCCTTTCTTTCAGAAAGAAGCACCCTTTCTTTCAGAAAGAAGCACCCTTTCTTTCAGAAAGAAGCACCCTTTCTTTCAGAAAGTGTCTATAGAAGCACCCTTTCTTTTAAAAAGGGTCTATAGAAGCACCCTTTCTTTTAAAAAGGGTCTATAGAAGCACCCTTTCTTTTAAAAAGGGTCTATAGAAGCACCCTTTCTTTTAAAAAGGGTCTATAGAAGCACCCTTTCTTTTAAAAAGGGTCTATAGAAGCACCCTTTCTTTTAAAAAGGGTCTATAGAAGCACCCTTTCTTTTAAAAAGGGTCTATAGAAGCACCCTTTCTTTTAAAAAGGGTCTATAGAAGCACCCTTTCTTTTAAAAAGGGTCTATAGAAGCACCCTTTCTTTTAAAAAGGGTCTATAGAAGCACCCTTTCTTTTAAAAAGGGTCTATAGAAGCACCCTTTCTTTTAAAAAGGGTCTATAGAAGCACCCTTTCTTTTAAAAAGGGTCTATAGAAGCACCCTTTCTTTCAGAAAGGGTCTATAGAAGCACCCTTTCTTTCAGAAAGGGTCTATAGAGCACCCATTCTTTCAGAAAGGGTCTATAGAAGCACCAATTCTTTCAGAAAGGGTCTATAGAAGCACCCATTCTTTCAGAAAGGGTCTATAGAAGCACCCATTCTTTCAGAAAGGGTCTATAGAAGCACCCTTTGTTTCAGAAAGGGTCTATAGAAGCACCCTTTGTTTCAGAAAGGGTCTATAGAAGCACCCTTTGTTTCAGAAAGGGTCTATAGAAGCACCCTTTGTTTCAGAAAGGGTCTATAGAAGCACCCTTTGTTTCAGAAAGGGTCTATAGAAGCACCCTTTGTTTCAGAAAGGGTCTATAGAAGCACCCTTTCTTTCAGAAGGGGTCTATAGAAGCACGCTTTCTTTCAGAAAGGGTCTATAGAAGCAAAACTATCCTTAAAATGCAATTAAGCGCTAAAATTTGAAATTTTTAGAGTGTGGTACCGGAACGTGTTTTCTAGTATGCACGTTCTTGGAATTTGGTGTAAGTTTTAAAATGTCCAAATTCCACCCTAAGTGGGTACATAATTCAGCAGTCATGTTACTTGGTCTTTCAGGGTTTTTGAGCCTTTGGGCTCGTTATAATAAGGGCCGCGATGAACTAATTCAAAATTTCGGAAACAATTTCGAAATGTTGTGTGGGAGGTACCCGAAGGCGTTTACCGATATTTTCCAAATTTAAACCTGACAATTTTTGGCTGATCTAAACTATCATACGCCAGACAGACTCCAGTCATTGAAGGGTCCATATCATGAAGAGACCTACCAGTAACAAAAATTTCATACCGATCCGAACTTAGTGCAAAAAGTCATCTTAAGCCATAATCGAAAGGACTGACTCCCAAACCTCATGATATACCAAACCATATGATTAGTGCAAAAAGTCATCTTAAGCCATAATCGAAAGGACTGACTCCCAAACCTCATGATATGGACCCTTCAATGACCGGAGTCTGGCGTATGATCGTTTAGATCAGCCAAAAATTGTCAGGTTTAAATTTGAAAAATATCGGTAAACGCCTTCGGGCGTTTGGGGGGAAGTCTATACTTCTGGAGATGTGGGCCTCTGAAGTTTCGAAATGTCCCCTGTCATTAGGCCGGGCACTTGAGAAAAATTGACTAAAGACAACTTTGTTCCAGTAACTCAAATTTGCACCTATTAATAAAAGAAAGACGTAAAACTTAAGATTTAAAGGATATATTGCACTACCTTAGCGCGTAAGCTCAACTTTGCTCCCAAATTTCAGATTTTTTAAAGGGGGAGAAACCCGAAGTCGTGGTCTGATATAGCCTGTCTACGAACTCGATATATGTTTCGAAAAAATATAACGATGTACCTAGTTCGGACCAAATCTGTTACTCTCTTCGATTTTATTTAAGGGAGACTAAAACCATTATTTCAATGAGACACTGATTGTGATAAAGTTTAAGTGTATAATTAAAAAATCATTGCGAAATTACGTACATTAAAAAGCCCATAACTGGCTATGTGGGGACTTCATCCCAGAAAATTGTATATTATTTGATAACCATAATTCAGTCAGGGCTAGGCTTAGTATAGTAACAATTTCAAGATGATGCAAGTGACGGTCTTACAACTGGACATAAGATACCCCCTAACTTCATCTGGAAACAACATGTCGCTCGTGGTATTTGTTAATTTGTGTCCTGCAAATTCTGGAGCAAGTTGAGTTTAAACATTAAGCTCGGATAAAATTATAATTTTTTTCTATATAGCCGGCCTTCGGCCGGGGATTTTGACTTTCTGCTATGGACAGGGGCCAATCTAGGGAACGGGAGCAACATTTTCTATTAAATTAAAATTTTCTCTAAGTAGCGGACATTTAACAAGGGAATTTTCGGAACTTCGGAGGCCCATATCTCGGGAAGTATGGACTTCCGCAAAAAATGTTATATATATTTGTGATCAGGGTAACGAGACCTACCTGTGGTCCCGATCCGAGCTTAATGCTTAAACTCATCTTAAGCCGAAATTCTATCAGGTATAGAATCTAGGTTCTAAATCTCAAGATTATATAGGTATCAGAGAAATGTGTATATTTTTACTTACTCAAACAGATAACCAGCTGCCTGCAGCTCCAATAGTGTTCCATACGTTTTGGGCTTTGACATATCATCCAGGTATTCATCAAAATCTCGATCAACAAGATTTTGAAAGAATTTTCGATGTTTACGCATATAGTTGACACATTTCTCACGTATGGCCAAATGATGCAGTTGGGTATCATACATCTGTTCCGAAATGACACGAAACAGGCAGGAGGCATCCCGTGCCGTATGCTTGCGATAATATTGATGTTCTTCCAGGAATTGATCATATGGATCGGGGGCCTGACGGCTGCCCGATGTAAATTGACGTTGTTGCATTTTGGGAATAAAGTTGGTGGGGTGGGTGTTACTGGTGGTGGCTTGTTTTTCCGATCAAAACGAATGTACGACGTACAACAAATTAATTGGGGCTAAACATACAAATTGAAATCTGCAAGAAAAAATAAAACAAAGCTTAAACTTTAACTTTTGCAAAAAAAAACCCACTTTAAACACAACTGTACATAAAAAATAACCATGTAGAGAAATATCTGTGATCTTTGCCGTTTTCCAAAGACATAATTTACACAAAACACAAAGCAGCCTTGTTTTGTAGTTCTTTGTGGAAAATAAGATGGCCCTTCTTCTTGTTGCAATTTCAAGGTCTTATTTTCTTTCTCACTTTTATTTCACCATCATTTTGGGCATTAGAAAGAGAAACACAGCCAAAAAACTAATCCACAAAATATCCGTTATGGAGCGCGCAGTCACAAACGACCAAAGAATTAAATTGTTTTTTTTTCTTCCTTTAATTAAATCGGAAGGAACCACTACCCAAGGATGTATCTTATCACAAACTTTTCTTTTTTGTTTTTCCTTTGCTTTTTTATTGTCAATTTTCTTTCACTTACATTTAAAATTAGTTAAATAATAAAAAGTGTTGCTGTTAAATAGTGTGTAGAGAGGGATATGTCTTTAAATTACAAAAACCTAACACTGAATAACGACGACAAGAGTTCGCGACCACAATGCATTGTTGCAAAAATTTGGTCTACAAAAACAAATACAACGCAGAAAAAATGTGCGTACCAGTGTTGGTACGTTTGGTGCTCTTGATTCTAAGAACCTTATAAAATTACAAAGTTGATTTTATTAATAAAGTAAATGGGAACAGATATTGTTAATATTATATTAATTACAATTAATATTTATAAAGTATTTTAAATAACGTTTATACTAATATTTTAATCTTATTTTTTCTTATTAGACTCTCTTTATTTGAGTACCATGTAGGAGAAATGTGTCATCACTATTGCAACAAAACATATCTGCAAAGCGCCGTTATAAAGAGTGTTGTCAATGTGGCAATTTTTTGACTATGTTGGCGATTTAAAACGATTTTTTTTTTGTAAACAAACGGATATGGGTCACTCAACTATAAATTGGTATTGAATGAAACAATAGAAAACGGAACTTGAGCAAGTTGATGATCTCCCTCAAACGATACACAATTATCTACAAGACAGGGTAACTTTGAATAAATTAAAAAAATAGGAACAATTTGAGCTGACGCACTGCGCGAACAAAATTTTCTTTTAAATAGCTTAAATAACCGGCCTTCGCCAGGGAATTTAAGAACTTCTCCTATACGGACAGGTGATAATTTCGGGCACGGGAAAAAAATATCTTTTAAATTGTAATTTTTTCTCTAACTAGCAGACATTTACCAAGGGAACGAACTAGGTGAGCTGACACGCTAAGCGAACAAAATTTTCTTTATAAATGAACATTTTTCTTAAATAGCCGGCATTCGGCCTGGGATTTAGGACCTATGAACAGATGATAAGGAACAAGTTGAGCTGACAGGTTACGCGAACAAAGTTTTCTTTAAAAATGTAAATCTCTCTTAAATAGCCGACCTTCGGTCGGGGATATATGTATATTCATATGGACAGTTGCAAATTTCGGGCACGGGAATAAAATATCTTTTAAATTGTACATTTATCTCTGATTAGCCGGCCTTTAAAAAGGAAATTTCGGAGCTTCAGAGGCCCATATCTCGGAAAGTGTGGACTTCCCAAATAACAAGTAAAAAAGTATCAGTCGGCTTTGCCGACAGAGGTATACCCTCAACCTGTGTATATTGAAACAATTTACGTATGTTTTTAGGGAGTTTTAAAAATTTTGGGCGTTTCGACATTGAATGGATCTCCAGCCACAACATATGGTGCCATAGGGGGTTTTAACACTCTTCGGGCTGTTTGCTCAAGAAGTATGGATTTGCCCCTAAAAAAACTTTTACCATCGTAATTGAGGCAGCGAATGCAAGTTGCTTCAGCAAAAATTAAAGTCATTCGATATCAGTTCTTAAAGTGAACTTATCCGAAATTTTGTGTGGGAGGTACTGTATGGAGTGGACAAATATAGTCCATATTTGAACCTGATCTTAGGATGTGTAAAGTACAGACCAAATCGGCCATTCCCTTCAAGAGTTACCTTACGAACAATTTTTCCGAACATTTTTGAACTTTTGGGGGGGGGGGGGGGGGGGTGCCTGAAGGAGTGGACCGATATGGCTTGTCTTCAAACTTAAACTATGTTTGGACAAAATATTACTAACTGCTAATTTTGGACCGAATCGGCAGATCCGTTCGAGAGTTCTCTTGCGCTCCAACCACCTCACACGGTGTCATACGGGTTTTCTGCAACTTTCAGGCTATTTTCTCAGGAAGTATGGACTTGCCCCTGATGAAACTTGTACCGTCGTATGAATACAAGTTGCTAAAACAAAAATCAAAGCGATTGGAGAGATGGACCTAAACTGAACTTTTCGGTTACTCCCTTCAAGAGTTATAGTGCGCACAAATTTTCCGAACATTTTCGAACTTTTGTGGGGAGGTACCGGAAGGAGTGGACCGATATAGCCCATCTTCGAACTTATACTAAATTTGGGTAAAATATTACGAAAGCCAAAATTTGAACAGAATCGGTTTATACGTTCGAGAGTTATCGTGCGCTCCAGCCAGCTAGACAGACGGACATTGCTCAATCGACTCCAAATTGTCTAAAACACGTTTCGTCCAAACACACTTGGGGTCTAAAACCATTATTTCGATGAGGCACATTTTGCCCGTATGAAAGTGTATATACCCTCGTTAGCATAAATTCTGAGGGTATAAAAATTATATATTGTCGTGATCAGGGAGGCAAGACCTACCTGTGAAAAAAATTTCATTCCGATCCGAGTTGAGCGAGTCAGCTCAACTTATGCACAAAGGAATTTTCGCAACTTTAGAGGCCCATATCTCGGGAAGTATGGGCTTCCGCAGCAAATGTTATATATGTATTTGGGATCAGGCAGACGAGACCTAACTGTGAAAAAATGTCATCCCATCAGCGTTTCTGACAATTTGGATTTGATATATTCCTGTCCATCCGTCTGTTTGCTCCAACCATTTTTAGAAATCAACCGGCGCCAAATAAAATACTGGAGAGCAGGATAACATACGAATAAAGTATTCGGTTTGGACGAAACTTTGCACATCGTAAAGTTTTTTGTACATCAATTTCCAAGTATATGTGTGTAACCTCCCAATACCTCGAGGACAGGTTTGAGATTTTTAACACAGGTACCCATTGTGGACCTATTTACAGCAGTATGATGTTTTTCGTGCGCATGTTCATACTTCCTGACACAATGGTCCAAAAACTTTAAAAAAATCCTACAGTGAGCAAATAAAATGGCAGATGGAAACGATAATTATCGAAAGTATTGAGTCAATACTATTGACTGATATTGGTCCAAGCTCTGCACATCGCGATATTTTATTTGTTTATTCATTGAATCAGATCTGTCTGAGGGGTAACATTTCGACAGACCTGTAGTGGGATTCTCTGACGCATTTTTTGGTTATCGACAAAACTCGTTAAAATTAAAATGCTTTTAATTTCGGTAGTTAACGATATTATTCGGTAAGTTAGCGACCAATAAAAAGTAGTCGCAAAGTTCTACCAGTCTACCGATACCTTCTCGACCAACTGAACAGACTTCTTCCAGAAGAACAATATGACCCTAACTGACGACGAGTTGAACACTACGGTGATCCTTGCCAAGTCTACCAGGGAAGACGAGAGTAAAATGGACGAAGGAACTAATCGGTGGTACTGATCGGCACAAACCGGTAAAAATTTCAAAGACGGGATCATCGATTGATGTTGTGGAATCCAAGGAGGTTCCAACAACAGTCAATGACCTCAATGGCAGAACTGCCAGAAAAGTTAAGGAAACGAAGCACTATAAATGTATTGTGAAACATATACGCAATATCGTGGGGCGAGACGCGAATTTGCATACTGAGAAGGAAATCTTATTTATTAGAAGCAAGTTGAGGTACTTCAGGAAGTTCGAGAGAACCTGTACTCATGTAACCCGATGCGATCTTCAGATGAGCAAGATTTTTCTTCTACTCCTTGCAGGCAAACAAAATCCCTAAATAGGCCGCAGCGGAAATAAAAAACGTAGAGCTGACGAAACCTACTGCCCAAAGCAGAAAGGTGGTGTCGATCTCTGCTCCAAAACCGAGTTCAACTAAGAAGGGAATGAAGAAGGCTGAAAGGTCTAATCCTAAACCTCCGTAAAGGGACCATTTGGTGAAGGGGTCCGACTCTAAGCCCAACACGAACCCGGAAGACAAGGGTGAAGCAAAGGAAAAACCGGATTCAAAAACCTCCAAAGTCTGCAAGGAAGTCAATGTGGCTGCACCAACTGAGAAAACATCACCTTATAAGAAGACGGAAAAAGCTTCACAGCATAAAACTGCGAAACGGTTGTCATTACGTATTTTTAACCCTGCCTTAACCACAGTTTTTTTTTTCAAATTTACTGCATTCTCTATGATTAGTATATTTCCAGTCTCTGGGACAATCACATCAAACACCAAATTTTCCTAGTAAAGTAGCTGTCTTTAGAGGTCTGTTCCTTTACGTGCAAGAATATTCAAGTTTTACCACTTTTTAATCGAAAAGTGTTCCTTTCCTTGATGAAAGCATACAATTGGTGTCAGAGAAGGTCACAGCTTTTACTACTTTTGCCACTTTTACTATTTTTAAAAGTAAAGGAACAGACCCTATTGTAGCCTAATATTCATTAACTTAACCCAACTATGGCACCACAATCTTAACGAGAATATTCAAAGGCAAGTCCTTAGAATGCTACAATCAACACACATCTTTATTAATTACAACATTACAAAAATAAAAATAATAAATTACATTAAAAAAGGAAAACAATACTCCATTCTCACTCCAACTGAACGATTTCACTACTTTGAAACTCATTGCGCAATGCCTCCAACTCTTTTTCCTGTTGCTGAACCTGTTCAGTCAACTTTTTCAAAACATCACCACTAACGGTCTGCTCAAACATTTCATCATAGGCTTTGATGAAGGTACGCCTTTGTTCCAAATATTTGGCATGCCTTTCCTCGGCATCTTTCATGGTTTTTTCATTCTTTTCTTTCATCTCCTCAATTTCTTTACGTTTCTGTTCAATGACACCTTGCATTTGTTCAATATTTTTATCGACTGTTAGAAGTTGGCTTTGTAAATCTTGTGCCTTCATATTCAGATTGGCAGCATGCTCTTTCATTTTTTGACACATCTTTTCAAATTTCTCCGTTGCTTGTGTGAAACGATGGCGTAATGAACTTAATTTCGTTTGTAATTGGGTATCAACTTCATCGATAATGTCTTTGGCCCGATGCTGTATTTCGGTGGCTTCTTGTTTCTTTTGCTTTATTGCTTTTTGTGTTGCCTCCCTGATTTGGGTTAGCTGGGGTATAAGTTTTTGCAGTTGCTGCTCATCGGGACGCAGCGGGAGTTGTAGTTCTTCCGAAGAGATTTTCTTCATCTCTGGTATATTTGAAAAGGCAATTTCTCGCATAAAAGCATTAAATGATTCCACACGATCAGTGAATTGTTTAAGCACTCTTGCATAGAGAACCTGTTGATTGTGGTTACGGGATTCCAAATCGCGTAAAGTGCGTTCTTCTATACACAATAAGTGTTCCAAATGTTTTTGATCTGTCATCAACTGATTTCGCTGTTCAACGGTACAAACTTGCCGATTGATTATCTGCTGCAGATCGGAAACTTCCCTTTCCATATTCTCCACCTCATTGAGTACATCTGCCTTCTCTCTGGTCAATTGTTGTTGAGTCAGTCTTTTAGTGTGAAAATCTTTCTTCAGCTCTTCCATGTCATTACTCAAAAAGTCAAATTCATCTGTTAATTTCGCCTCCAAGCGTATCAATTCCTTGTCCTCTTTGGGTTTCATATCTTCAAGGGATTTCAGTTGAGCAGATAATTTTTCTATTTCTGCTTGAATTGCTGCTGCATCGGGAAAATTACATGTTTTCTTTATGAGAAGGTTACAGGTTTCTTGCTGCAAACTATTGAACTCATCATTCATTTGGGTGTCCCACAGAGTAAATCCCTCCTCCGTATTCATTAGTAACTCCCTTTGAAATTCCAAATCTGGACTTTGAAATATATCCTCAGCCATGCGCGAGCCATTCATAACTTCATGTGGCTCCTGCAATTCAAAATAGTCCACCACTTGAGGCATCACATCATCATCCACATAGGGTGGTACAAAATCCATTAGGAAATCAAACAAGACAATGACATTACCAAACGAATGTTGGGTATTTGGAGTTTTCAACCATGACTTATTCACAGGATGAGGATATTGTAACTTTTGTAGTATTTGTATGATATCCTCAACATGGTTATTGCCCACAACATAACGTTTACCCCAAATGTGGTTAAGGAAAAAATTCACTATGGCCACAAATTGTTTAATGGACATTTGGCGAAGGCCCTTCTGCAGAAAGTCGGTGCTTTGACCACCAATAGAATTTTGATTCATTAAATATTCTGTAATACGTTGTGTCTGTTCTTGCACCCATTTTTTGTCGTTATGTAAGGCACTTCCATTGCCTGATGCTGTCGTTCCTCCACGATGTTTCTCCGCTGTGAACAGTACACGATTACTGGTGATTTTCGTCGTGGACATAGGTGTGGATATTGAAGTGCGACCTGTAGTGCTGGGTACCGTAAGAAATGCATTGTTACTTGAGCCGGTTCCTCGATCCGTAGAACTGGGACGTGTGGGAAGAGCAATTCGACTTTGTCTAGGGAAGAAATTAAATGGATTTGGAATCTAAATTAAATTTTTATTAGTTTTAATATTTAATCTAGGTACTACTAGGATGCCTTTAAGGTTTGGTTTCCCTTATGTGAAATAAATAAAAAGCAAAACAAGTACATTTTAAAGGGATGCTTCGCATTTAACGTTTTGAAGCGCGTATTCATTCCGGAGAAAGTGTGCCCAAAGCATATACAAGGTTGACCAATATGCCCACCTGACTATTTTTGTTGTCAGAAGTAGTCTAACTGGCCGAGCTTGTGTAGGCCTTGCGTGTGTACTTCTCGAAACATATTCCATCAAAAGGAGGAACACTTCCAGTACATGGTATCCTCCCGAATATGCCGTACATCCCGATATGTAGACACCAAAAACGCTTAACCGGCATTTGACTTTCAGAGCTTTATAATGGTATCCTTATTTCGTAGTTGTCTTTCAAAACAATGATTTAATTTCAATTTCATCTGGCGTTCGCAGGGGCTTACATTTGACTTATCTCGTTTGAATTGGTCTTGTTCGACAAAAACTTACCTTGTTACAAATTTTGAGGCTGTTGATGGCGATGGAGCTATACTTTTCTGGGCCCTACAAAGAAAGCGGGAAGCATTACAAATGACGATCAATTGAATCATATTTATACTGTCCTTACCTAGATTGACGACGTATGCCGCCAGCTTCTTCATGGAATTCCGAAGTACGTCTTGGTCTTTGCATTTTTCCGTAGTATTAAATATGAAGCTTAAAGCAAAATAAAGATAATTAAGATAATTACTTGGCGCTTCGGTTAAATATAATTGAAATTGACGATTCTGTGAAATGAACTATTTTGAACTTATTGTCAAAGTCAAGCAGTTTCATTCTATTGACGCCGTAAAAATTGACTTTCGCCCACTTTGATCTTATTAACGCCGTTAAATGTTTGAATGGGCTCCTCATAGATGTAGTTATTGTGAATTCAAAGAGGCGTCGTAAAAAGTCGTTTTTTTAAGATTTTTGCAATTTATTTTAATTAGCTATTGCGTATTGATAATCAATTCAATAGATTTGTGTCGTCGCGTGTGAAATAAATAGAAATGTGAGTACATTTTTTAATTATCATTAAATAAGCCTTTTTTCTGCTAGTTCCATAAAAGGAACATGTCAGTAAGATGAAATAATCTCCACCAATGTTCTTAGAGAGTTGTAGAGGCAGTAAAACAGCAGATATCGATTAGTCCCTTATTTGGGTTTGGGTTCCTAATCCTTCTCCATGCTGACGGTCTACAACCAAAGCCGATCTTAGTTATTATTTGATAAGGCAATCATTTGTACCACAGTGGTGCAAAGGTATGCACACCCGCCTTGCACGCTGAAGGTCGTGGGTGCGATTCCCCGCCAGACAACATGAAATTTTCAACGGTGCCAAAATACTCCTCAGTAATATAGGCTACATTTTCTGAGTATTTCATCCATGTAAAACTTCTCTGTCTTAAGACACGGCGTTCGGACTCGGCGATAAACAGTAGGTCCCATATCATTCAGATAATATGAATCGGGATGCTCTAATTGATATGAGAGAAGCCTCCCTTGTGCCGACTGGGATGTTTGTGGAACAATTATTATTATTAATCATCTGTGCAGGTTTTGATCATCACACTGGACAAGTTATAGAGTTTATGCCTGTGACTTACTTGTCGGTCATCACATGTATACCCCCGCCCCTGTCTTGCAAGAAGTCACCTTCGTTAGGAAGTCAAGTTAATACCGACGACAGGCACGTCAGGAGAGATCTTCATCATCTGGAAAGAGAGAGCGGTCCAAAGGTATAAACGAGAACCTCAAGATCAACGAGCCTATCTGGGCAGTCTTGAATAACATTCATACTCCATGCAGTTGCGCAAGCGTACAAAGGTACAGGGTGAATGCCGTAGATATCATCCCCTATTCATCGCAGCAGAAGAACGCCAGCTGCCAAGGTAAACACGAGTGGTTTTAGTCTTATTAATGTAGTGGGCTCGAATAGAGAATCAGGTCTTAATAGACGCAGTAAGTCCAGGTTGCATAATTTTTTTAATCTGGATTTAGAGGTACCTGAACCAGATAACTGCGTAAAATATACGAACACGTTGTTACAACAACAAGCGACAGAGAACGTGCTCCAACCTTTTTTGTATTCCTCGCTTTCACAGATCCTGCAGGAGTTAAGCAGGGAATATCGCTCATCGATTAACCCCTTATTGTTAAAGAAATACAGTTCCAATCCTCACAATTACTAACCTCGTAGATCGCTTCCCTTCCAAAGCCGATCTTGCTGCCGTCCACATCGTTAACTAATATGATTGATTTTCCGCGGAAGGCCTTCCACCAGTACTTATCAATGACAGGCTTATCAACGACTACCACTAAAATGTCATCTGAGGCAAACCTACGCACAGGTTTTGATGGCCCCCACGGTGAGCCTTAACTAATTTTAAATGGAAGGTGCTTACACCTCGGAAGTTTTTGCTGATTCTGAAACAACAATGCTCATAGATGAGAAATATCATGAAATAAAAAAATTGCCGGAGGGATTTTAAAATAAATCGCGATTTAAGTTCACATTTTTAGAGGTTCTTTAGGTTTTCACGATTTTGCTTGGAACCGCGAGTTCTAGGTAAATGGCACTAAAGCAAATGTTGTAGCAGAGAAAATTCTCCACAAGATTGACCTTTATGATATTTTCGTATATTTTACCGTTTTTAAGATATGGAAGTTCAAATTGGGACAATGCACTGACTGTATCGCCCCCTTATAAAACAATATCATGCACAGTGTCCCTTAACTAACTTTTAATGAAAACGGCTTACACATGGGATGTTTTTGCGGATTCTGAAACAGCAATGTTCATAGGTGAGAAAAATAAAAAAAGAGACAAAATCGCCGGAGGGATTTTTAAAAAAATCGCGATCAAAATTCACAATTTTAGGGTTTTTTTTTGGTTTTCACGATTTTGCTTGGCAACCGCAAGTCGTATCGAAATGAGTCTAAAGAAAATGTTGTAGCTGTGAAAATTCTCTACAAGATTGACCTTTATAATACTTTCGTAGGTTTCACCGTTTTTGAGATATAGAAGCTTTAGTGCCATTTACATAGAACTCGCGGTTTCCAAGCAAAATCGTGAAAACCTAAAGAACCCCTAAAAATGTGAACTTAAATCGCGATTTATTTTAAAATCCCTCCGGCGATTTTTTTTTGTTTCATGATATTTCTCATCTATGAGAATTGTAGTTTCAGAATCAGCAAAAACTTCCGAGGTGTAAGCACCTTCCATTTAAAATTAGTTAAGGCTCACCGTGCCCCATGTCTTCTCACTGAACAGATGAAAGAGGCTGGTTCATTGTATTGTTGTCTGTCTAATTCGTCTGTCGTGCAGGTACCATATTCTCCTCTCCTTTACTTGTTAGGTGCATGTAGACTGGCGGTGACTTATTTATCAACTCTCAGCAAGGTAGTAACTTCTGAACATTTCCCGGTGCAGACGAAGCAGTAACATTAGGCGAGAATGTGTGACTGTTTCGTTGGCGTCTGTCTTACGACTTCAAAACGAAGTAACTTAAAGCCCCCGATTTTTTGTACTCTTCTCTGTAGCCGTTGTAGACAGCACTGCCTTTGGGCTGGTGATCACAACCAAGCTAGAGATTGAAATCCTCGTTGCATGTCAAAACGAATCTTACGGAATTCCGCTTCCTGAATGTCATATCTGGAGTCCTCTCAACAAATTTGTTGCAGTTAGTGCACTGTCCTTCTATAGGTGTGCTTATCACCTGGCATTGATACTTTTGCTGGGTGGAGAGATCCTTCCTTGGATTAGCAAGTTGTATAGAACACTTGCAGTAGCCATGACGTTTTGGGAATTCCCTCAACTACTCGAGGTTCTGAGAGTTACGAGCAAATATAAAGGATTTTTTAAATTATGTGGACATTTGATAAACATCTCTTTAGTGGTAGGAAAAGTATGGCTTTAAGCGGTTATGAAGTATGTTGATCTGTGGAAGAGTAAAATTAACCCCAATGAGTCTTCAATAAAAAGATCTGTTGTTCTTTTCTTAGAAGATTTTTTGGTATTTCATACTTACATAAGTATTCTTGGAAAAAAAATCTGTGAGAGGACCGTTTGGCCCATTATCTGGAAATTGTTTTTCTTTAAAAAATATAATTTAGTGTTTAGTGATTGGAAAACCATTTTGTTAGTCTATGAAATATTTCAGGATTTTCATGGAGATTAAAAATGTTTCCCTCGAATAACCCTGTCGGATCAATGAATGCAGCCCCAGTCAATTTTTAGCTCAATGGTATATCCAATTTTCATCACCAATTTCTAGATTTTTAGATATTATTCCGGTTGAAATACTCAGAAAATATTGCTGGCATTCTGCTGAGGTTTTTAGATATTATTCCGGTTGAAATACTCAGAAAATGTTGCTGGCATTCTGCTGAAGTTTTATTAACCACCAGGAAAAAGTGATGCTGACGAGATTGGGAATCGAACCCAAGCAATAAACCCTAAGCAGAAATATAGCTCCTTACCTATTTTCAGCCCTATTCTGAACGCTTGGGAGTTGGGAATTTTTTCCCATTCCCACATTTTCGTATTCTGAACAAAATTTTGTGGGAGTTTTTTTCCCATTTCCCATCTCCCCTCATTCTGAATGAAGTTCGAATTGGGAATTTGTTCCCATGGGAAAAAAGTATACATTCTCTATCTTGAATTGTGGGAGAATTTTGTGTCTTTTTGTGGGAAAAATCTCCCCAGCAAACAGTGTGGGAGTTTGAAAAAAAATTTCAAGAAATTTCATATTTTTATGAAATTTCATATTTTAAGACATCTACACGACAAAATTATTGCAAATATTTATAATCACCATGTGTTTGCTTAATAAAAGCATACAAAATGTACTGTAAAATATGTCATTAGTAGACTTCGGATTTTGCATATTCTTATATGATACAAAAACCTGCAAGAATCTAACTGTTTTACACCGATAAAAAATTTTCCTTTATGTTATCGAACAAAACAAGAAAAAGTAGTAAAAATTAGTAGATTTTTGCAGTTCTGGAACAGACCATATGTATTGAAATACGAGAGAGTCATGGTTGATTCTGTTAACGCAGCACAGCAAGTAAAAACAAATCAATTTCAAACAAGTAAAAAAGAATCAGTCGGCTTTGCAGACAGAGATATACCCTCAGCCTGTGTATATTGAAACAATTTTTTCCCAAAATACGTATGTATTTAGGGGGTTTTAAAAATTTTGGGCATTTGAACCGACAAAAATGTTGATTAGGATTAAAGATCAAAAGTTTTGCGGAGGAGATACTAAAAGGAATGGATCGACATTGACCATTATGGAAGTGGATCTCCAGCCACTACATATGGTGCCATAGGGGGTTGTTACACCCTTCGGGCTGTTTGCTCAAGAAGTATGGACTTGCCCCTGAAAAAAACTTTTACCATCGTAATAGAGGCAGCGAATGCAAATTGCTTCAACAAAAATCAAAGTGATTCGATATTAGGTCATAAAGTGAACTTATCCGAAATTTTGTGTGGGAGGTACCGGATGGAGTGGACAAATATAGTCCATATTTGAACCTGATCTATATCTGGTAGATATATTAGGATGTGTAAAGTATAGACCAATTCGGCCACTCCCTTCAAGAGTTACCGTACGAACAATTTTTCCGAACATTTTTGAACTTTTGTGGGGGAGGTACCTGAAGGAGTGGACCTATATGGCTTATCTTCAAACTTAAACTATGTTTGGACAGAATATTACTGAGGCCATATTTTGTACCGAATCGGCAGATCCGTTCGAGAGTTATCTTGGGCTCCAACCACCTCACACGGTATCATAGGGGTTTTTTGCATCTTACAGGCTATTTTCTCTGGAAGTGTGGACTTGCCCCTGATGAAACTTGTACCGTCGTATGGAGGACAGTAAATACAAGTTGCCAAAACAAAAATCAAAGCGATTCGAGAGATGGCCCTAAACTGAACTTTTCCGAAATTTTGTGTGGGAGGTACCCGAAGGAGTGGACCTATTGAGACCATATTGGAACCTCATATTACTCTGGTAGAAATTTTACGCTATACAAAGTACGGACGAAATTGGTCACTCCCTTTAAGAGTTATCGTGCGCACAAATTTTCCGAACATTTTCGAACTTTTGTGGGGGAGGTACCGGAAGGAGTGGACCGATGTAGGTCATCTTCGAACTTAAACTAAGTTTGGGCAAAATATTACGAAAGCCAAAATTTGAACCGAATCGATTCATCCGTTCGAGAGTTATCGTGCGCTCCAGCCAGCAGGACAGACAGACGGACGGACATGGCTAGATCGACTCAAAATTGTCTGAAACACATTTCGTCCAAACATACTAGGGGTCTAAAACCATTATTTCGATGAGGCACATTTTCATCGTATCAAAGTGTATATACCCTCCTTAGCCTAAAGGCTGAGGGTATAAAGAATTTTTGGCAATAATTATTAAAATATATTGGAAAATAACAATAATATATCAGGGCAATCATGAATATTTCCCTCGGAATTTTTCCGCACGGAAAATAATTTAAGAAGGAAAAATTCTTTAACACTCAATATTTTAAAACGCAAAAAACTACTAGAAACTCCTAATTATGCAATATTCTCGCCTAATCGACAAAAATATTACATTTCTGTACTTAAATACGAAAATTAAAAATTGTGAAATTGGGGAAAGGGAACAAATTCCGCACGGAATTTTTATTCATGATTGCCCTGTATATGTAATTTGTAATTGACAATAATATATATATAACCTTCGGGTTTTTTTTAAATCAGACGACCAACGTTCTATTGAAAACGTGTTAGTCTCCTCAACGGACACGACAACAATCACACAAACGTACATACATATATGCCAAATTATTGCAATGCTATTCCATTTTCCGAAATGCCTTTTCTTGAATAGGATCGTTATTTTTGAACGTAGAAGCTTGAAATTTTTCAAGGGCACGTGTTTTAGTTTTAGATTCAATCAAAAACGTATTTTATTTATTTATTTTTTTTTTTTTTTTTTGAGATACCTCTTCGGAAATTTATGGTGACGATATGTAATAACACGCAAAAATATGTAATAATTGAGAAAAATATCCGACTTTATCTTTTTGATTTTTTTTTTAAATATGCAAAATACGAGTTCTAGCGATCATTAGGAATAAGTAAAACTAGCGATATACTCGTTAAATTTTTAAATTCGTTACAAACTTAAAAGTTCCGATTACTTTATACACAAAAATTATTTTTGCCTACTAATTAAAAAAATGCTTACACCAATTCGCACATTCTGAAGAAAATGTGCTTATTACAACATCACACATCGCTGACTCCATTCACTTAAAAATCCATAAATCAATGCACGGTTGTTGAATTAAGTGAGTTGTGCTTTTGCTAATCTAATTCAAAAACCGCGAATTCAATGCAAATAGGCATTTTGTATTACAAAACAAAATTACAGCTCCCAAAAGTATGCTATAATAATTTGGTGTAACTAATTTCGAAATTTCAGCTCCCATGGTTTGCTCTTCCCACGTCGTTTAGAATATGGAAAACGTGGGAATGGGAAATTTCGCTCCCATGGGAAACAGTTCCCATGGGAATGTTCAGAATAGGACTGATTTTGTTTTTAAAGTAATTGTTTCATTTATCCATAACGTCTTATTCCCATAATACACTTGCCCATTAAAAACACAATAATTTATGGAACAATTTTGAATCTTTTTATTGTATTTTTTCGTTTTTTGGTTTATCAAATTAAATTTCCTAATTTTAAATAAACATACATATTTATTTAGAGGAGGGGGAGGGATGTGAGGAATGCGGGAATGGGATACTAATATCAGGGGGAAACAAGGAATCTATACTTTGTTTTATACTTGATATTAAGTTTTCACTTTGATACATACATACATCATATACATAATTAATCTTAATATTTTCACATTTTTTAAAATAAATTAAAATACACATAATAATAATCTAAGGTTTTCTCTGTTTGTTTTGTTGTTTAATTTACTTCCATTAAGGTACTTTGGAGAATGAACTAGTCTAAGCACTGGTCTGTCTTTTTTCGTTTCATTTCATCTTTCTTTTAACTTTACAGTTGTATTAACGGACGTTACCATCATCATCATAACTACAACTTTGGGGTTATGTTCAATTTAACTATGTATATCGAACACACTATATATAAATTCATATATAAGATAATGCATCACTATGGCTAAAATTCTTGAAAAGAATTAATTAGTGGTGGAGGGATAGGCGAGTGAGTGGTTGTGGTGGTGGTTCAGAGGGCGGGAGGAGTAGTTTGCCGCCTTTGCTGCGGTCCATCAATCTAGTTGGAGGCATTTAATACATCATAACCGGCTCCATATTCTTTGTTGATCGACAGCAAGAACAGGAAAGCTAAGGCCAACAAACTTGAACCCAGCAAATCGCCCAAAGCAGTAAGATAGGGAATAGAGGAGTTGTCGGGATCGATCTTCCATTTCCACATGGCGTGCACTATAATGTGGGCAATGTACATCAGCAGCATTACCTATAGGTAGTTTGGGAAACGAAAAAGAAGAGATATTAATAAAAGAAGGAGAAGTTTGATTTTTTTAAACCATACCTGTATTAAACTTGCAAGTATATATGAAATGGCAAAGAAGAATGTTACAGTCGATTGTGACATGTGAATGTAATCGGCAACAAAGATAAACACAACGTTACCGGGAATTGACATCATAATCAGCAAACGAGCTGTCTTAGCATAGGGTACTGAAAAACAAGAAAGGGAAATGTATTATTAATTCCCGAGTTTTGTGTGTGTCAAACTTACCTCCTTTGAAAAGTGCCTTCCAGGGCCATTCAAATATCTTCGTGTGTGGCGGTATAATACCAATAATTGAACTTTGATGTAACATTGTTGATATTTTACTAGCCTGCACTGAAACCAGATTGCCACCAATACCGTTAATAATCGGTTGGAATACAACGAAACCATTGAATACATCTACAGCAGCGTCTAAAACAAGACCACCCAAACTGAAAGAAGAAAATGGAAATTGGTTAGTTATGAAATATTTTAGTTTAAAAAAATTAAAGCATAATTTTAGGCACAAAGAAGAAAATTTAGTTTGCAAAACTTCAAAGTTTTAATGAATAAAAACAAGTAAAAAAGTATCAGCCGGCTTTGCCGACAGAGATATACCCTCAGCCTATGTGAATTTTGGACATTTGAACTTGCCGACAACAATGTGGATTAAATTGTTGCGTAGGGGGCACTGAGGTATGGAAGTGGACCTTAGAGTCATATCTTTTTGAAATATAGTGGGCTCACTAGTGGCCCATCCTATAACTTTGGACCAGTATGCCGGGTAGCATGGACTTGTCCACGAAAAACATAATATGGTTGTAAACAGGACCACAACGAACAGCATCGGTATTCAATTCCAAAGGATCTTGGGAGCGTCGTAAATGAGGCAGCGAATGTAAGTTGCTTCAACAGAAATAATTTTTGAACTTTTGTGGGGGAGGTACCTGAAGGAGTGGACCGATATTATTATCTTCGAACTTAAACGAAGTTTGGACAAAATATTACGAAAGCCAAAGTTTGGACCGAATCGGCAGATCCGTTCGGGAGTTATCTTGCGCTCGGACCACTATACACGGTGTCATAGGGGGTTTTTCACGTTTCAGGCTATTTTCTCAGGAAGTATGGACTTCCCCCAGATAAAACGTGTACCGTAGTATAGGTGGCGGTGAATACAAGTTGTTACAACAAAACTCAAAACGATTCGAGACCAGGTCCTAAACCGAACTTATCCGAAATTTTGTGTGGGAGGTACCCAAAGGAGTGGAGCGATTGAGTCCATATTGGAACCTCATCTAATTCTGGTAGAAAATTTACGATATGCAAAGTATGGACCAAATCGGTTATAGTGCGCACCAGCCAGCCAGACAGACAGACGGACGGACATGGCTAGCTAAATCGACTCCAAATTGTTTGTCTGAAACACATTTCGTCCAAACATCCTTGTGTCTCCTATGAGAAGACCAGTGTTTCTTCCATGAGAAGATCTTGCGTATTTTCTATGGGAAGGCCTTTCGTATCTTTTATGAGAAGACCTTATGTGTCTTCTATGAGAAGAACCTTGTCTGTCCTATGAAAAGAAACTTGTGTCTTCTATGAAAAGGCCCTTATGTCTTCTATGAGAAGGCCCTTATGTCTTCTATAAGAAGACTCTTATGTCTTTTATGTCTTCTATGAGAAGACTATGTGTATTTGATAAGAAGACTTTGTGTCTTCTATGAGAATACCCTTGTGTCTTCTATGAGAAGACCCTTCTTCTACGAGAAGACACTTGGGTCTTCTTCTTTGGGGAGACCTTTGCGTGTATTATATAAGAGGAAGACCTGTGTGCCTTCTTATGTGCCTTTACGTATTTTTTAAAAAATGAACTTTGGGTCTTCAATACGAATCATGTTTTTTCTATAAGAAAGCCACAGAATCTATTAAAAATCCTGGGTCCTTTTTGCGAAAGATTTTTTACTTTTAGAAGAGTGACGATTTTAGGATCTTCTCTGGGAAGACACTTTGTGTCCAAACAAAAGAATATCTTAAAATGTCCTTTAAAAAGTCTTCTTCTATGAACAAGTTTAGTTATCACGTTTCTTTATCTTTTATAAGAGAACGACGAAAGACGAACATATTGAGGAACAAAGAAGACGAAATGTGTTTTTACAGAACACTTAGCTAATATTTTCTTCTATGAAGACCTCTTGGTCTTCTAATAGGAAAACCTTTTATCTTTTATGAAATAAAAAAATATCTTCTCATAGAAGTCCCATGGAAAAGGGAAAAAATCTTCTATAAAAATTAAGAATTTATTCTGAATGTATTACTTGAATTGACTTACCCACTAATACATAAGGCCGATAGTACAGGTACCCAACCACTCTTGAGCACGGGACGAGTATATTTGTTTTTAAGAACAACTGTTACCCACATTGGCAGTAAGACCAGATAGCAGGCGACCACAACAAATGTTATCCATAAGTGCGTTTCTGAAAATAAGAAAATACTTATTTTACAAACCATTTCAAATCATACCTATAACATTCCCTCTTACTTATGTGATCGAAAAGCAGCGAAGCAATAAATGATAACAAACTAATTGATACAACATCACCAATTGATGCTGCCAACGGTGTCGCCAAATTATCCGGATTCAGCTTATACTTTTGAGATAATAATATCACAGCCACTAATACAAAATCTAATACAAAACACGATGATGTTGCCGTAAACATGCCCGATGCTATTAACAGCATAACATGTTCAAACTCAAAATTACCATCCATGGCAGCACCAACAGCTATCGCAAACATGGCAACCAGGAATGATGCAACAGTGGCCTGCACCTGCACCAACGCTATATTGCCAACAATCATGCGAGTGATTTCTTTACGCGATGTCATATTGCCTAAATTGACCTGAGTTGATAGGCGTGACGCCAGACACATGTCCAAGTTGCCCTTGAGACCCAATAGAGCGGGAACGAGAATGAAAAGTTCACTAACCGATTTGAAAACGCGCCATTTCTGTAAAGAAATAAAGAAAAGAAATTAATTATTGAGAAAATAGAATAAATAACTATTATTATTATTATTTAATTAATAAATCTTGTGCTGGGTTAATTTTTAAAGGTTTCCAATTATATTTCGTTCAATAAAGCGAAAAACCTAGAATATGTGATGTAAACAAGTCTTACAAAGGAAATTTGGCGCCATTTTTTGTGTATCGCAAAGAAAGCTGTTATAAATAGAAAGCATACTTTCAGGCGTTAGTACACATTTATTTAACTGCAATAATAGATATGTTTTAATAACATTGCAATCATTGCTTGTTACAATAATATAATTCTGGTATACATACGTTCAAATTATGTTAGAGTTAACAATTTTGCAAATTAAATTAATGTAACACATTCTTTTGGTCTCTAAAAACAACTGTAACAGAGAATTACGATTATAAGGTGAGAGATGACATGTCAATAAAACTCTTCCCATAAAAGCATGATATAAAATGCAGTTGTATCAAAGAGAGGAGGAGTTAAGAAAATAACGTTATTGACATTTTCCTTACATAACTGTAATTATGAAAACATGAAATGCAATACAAGTATTTAATTTCATACGTATTGTCTTTGAATGAAATATAATTTAAAATAAATACAAAATAAATGTCAATCTTATAAAATAAATGTTATCTATAATGTAATACCTCGGAACTTTTTTAATGATACATTATTATTTGCAAACGTTTTCCGTCACTATATATCTACAATAGGTGCTTTTATATTTATAAAGGGAACCCTCATAGAGCTTTTGTGTGTATTTGGGCCACGATGAGTAAGCCTATCGCATGCACGTCACACAATCGATGTCTTACTCCCAAATATGACAATCCAAATAAACAAATGTTTCGACGTTCAATCAAACATTTTTTGTAGGTGAGGGAGGGGGATTTGTTTATTGAAGAATGTATGCGTTTTGACGTACACATTTCAAAGCACTGAGAATTCTCAGTACATTACTGTTCTACCACATCAACTAAGTACATATTTGTATTAAACACCAAAAAATTATTATTAAATCATATTGCATGCATGTCATGATTGTCAGAGATGTCATTGAAATTTTTCACCAACCAGCCAGCCAACCAACCATCAAACAAAAATAATAATTCAATTATTAAACAGATTATAATCATTTGGTGTTTTTTTACTGTGGGAACAACGAAGGGAACATGATTATGACTTTATCTATCTAGGTACGTAAAATTACAAAAAATAATAAAACATTAAAATTGATTAAACATTATTATAATGAAATTCTTAATGAAATAATTACAAATTAACACCCATGGTTGGATGAAAAAGATTTATTGGGTTGGTATTGAATTTGTGTCATCAAGAGTCAGAGAAAGGAAACAATTTTCATTGAAAATAAGCAATGCGTAAAACATTAAAATTAAAAAGAACAACAAGTTATAATGAAATCCCGAGCTAATAGCATAATGACAACAAAAACAACAAATTCTAATAACAATTACTTTTTGCATTTTTAGAGAGTGTAGGGTAGATTTAACTCTCTCTGTTGAAAAATTTAATTGAAATAACAACTTGATAGAATTTACACCAAACGGATTTTAATAGGTTTGTTCGTTTACTCAATAATTTGTAATAATTTGCACAAGTGCAGTAACTTCTTGTAAGCGATTATCATATTTTACAGCAGCAGCATCCAGTAACAATCTGTACAAATTATTTAGTAAACGAACATACCTAATTGTTTTTAAAACAATCACGGTGTCAACTTCGGTCGGGCCGATTTTTTTATCCATTCCACCACGAACTGTGTTGAAGTAAATATGAACAATTAGTAAATAGTAAGCCCTTTATCTACGTTAAGTCTAATCCATTGGAGGAGAATAAACTTGCAACTGATGATAATCACTTTGTACTGAAAATTTTCTGTGTGGAGATTTTCTACCGTAAAATAATAACTTCTGGAGTAGGAAAAATTAATCTACTTCCTCCAACAATTCTTAAATGCGGTTCTATGGGGCTATATGAAGACCTATACCCACAAATTTCTGGTGGAAAGTTTTATACCGCCAATGAAGGCTAAACTCAAAATTTCAGCCATTTCGTTGAGATATTGAGGCCTCAACCTATAAAATACCGACAATCGGAAGGTACCCTTCTATGGGGGTATATGATGACGTGGGCCTGTACAGACAAATTTCAAGTAGAAAGTTTTATGCCCCCAACAAAGATTAAATACAAAATTGCAGCTATTTCGGCGGGATATTATTGCCACAAATTTCAAAATACCGAAAGTCGGGATGTACTGTTCTATGAGAGCTATATGAAAACGTGGACATATACCGACAAATTTTATTCACCATAAGAATAGTAAATACCAAATGTCAGCCATTTCGGTGTTATTATGAGACTAAAACCTTCAAACTACCGAAAATCGGGAGGTACGGTTCTATGGGGCTATATCAAAATGTGGACCGATACTCAACATAGAAACTTCTACACAAAATTATAAAGCTATATCTTAAAAATTGCGACCTGTATCTTGATTTTAAGCCACGGACAGTCACGGCTATTTCGATATAGAATTTTATGCTGGTCAAGAATATATATACTTTATAGGGTCTCCGACGAATATTTCGATGTATTACAAACGGAATGACAAATTTAATTATACCCTACATATTATGGCGGACGGTGTAAAAAGAAGATAGGATTTGATGTGTCGCCATGTTTCTATATATCAGTGTGATGTAAGACTACTTTTACATTAGATTGCATTTTTATAATAAATGAATGACAAATATGTAAACGCAGCTTAACGATATAATAAAAAGAGCACCGGTCCACACTAGAGTGATTTCATTGAAAAAATTGCATGAAATTATGCGTGTCTAGATCGACCTCCATAGTAGAGTAAAATCATAAAATTGCTGTAGTGGGGAATTCGATTTGAGAACACCTAATTTCATGAAATTCACGTTAGTGTGGACCGGGACAAATATAGAACAGGCTTTGATGTGTCGCCATACAACTTCATACCTATGTGGTTTATAGCTACGTTTACATAAGATCCTAGTATTATAATAAATTAACAATAAATATGTAAACGTAGCTTAATGTTATAAAAAGAAGATAAAAGAGGATTTAATGTGTTGCCATGTTCCTTTATACCAGTGTGATATGTGTGTTCGTTTACTCGAAATTTGTACGAATTGTTACTGGATGTTGTTCGTTTACTCTACAGTACAATGCAAAATACCTTAGCCGATTACAAGAAGTTACTGAACTTGTACAAATTGTTGAGTAAACGAACACACCAAATATTACGATTCCATTAGATTCCATTATCATAGTAAATGAATATGTAAATGAAGCTTAACGGTTTAAAGGAAGATTGAATAAGATTCGATGTGTCGCCATACGACTTTATAACAGTTCGATATAATACTTCTGGCCCTTCTTTAAGGGCCTGTTTCTGTATGTCGAACCGAAAATGTGTGCGAATGAAACACACCCAAACTTTAGCTTTCGAAATATTATTACCTTTGCTTTTGCTTCAAAACAAAAACAAATTTGAAAACACACACACGAGTTTGGTAGTTTTTCATTCGCACACATTTTCGTTTCGACATACAGAAACAGGCTGTAAGAGGATTTGTTTGACGTTTACGCTATGGAATTGACATTTGAAATCCAGTGGGTTTATTAAATCCGTTTACATGAAAACGTACTATTGGCTTGAATTATAGGACGTTTATATATAACCGATTTAACAAACCCAGGTTCTAGAACAGAGCATTTATAGTTTGTTCAATCAAACCTTAAAAAAGTTACCAAACCAAAAACGAAGTTACCAAGATACCAACTCTATAAAAAGTTACAAATTTGGTAATATTCTGTGGCAACCGTGTTTATGGTTGTAGCGGTGATAACTCCTAGGATTGTAAAGCGCTTGCGTTTTGGTGAAAGTAAAAAGGCAGATTATGTTTTAAATATAAAAGTGCGGTTATACTTCTGCTTTATTTAGCTCCTTGCTACTTCAATGGTTGGCTTCTATACAACAAGTAAAAATTCATTTGGTTTTCAGACATTTTGTTTGTAAAGAAGATAAAGCGAAACAAATAGAATTAAATGTGAAATTTTTAAATGAGTAAAAGCTCATTGACGCAATTTACCATATTTAACAATTCTGTTAATGTGGATTCTGAATTCAAATCATAATGTATGTTAAATTCAAATACTTAAAAACTAATTGTTGAACAGAGTTCAACAACTTAAGTAAAGCCCATGTTTCATTGACTTACCTCTACTCTGCCCAAAATGATACCAGCTCCTATTGTACCAATACCAGCCAAAAAGAAAGGTATTGAAACCTGTATTAAAATCGTTGTCCATTTCTCCTGTTTAATACCGGGTCGATTAAGGGCCATTTTTTCATCCACACTACTTTGTCCATCGTGACTAACAAGACTGCCGGGACCACCATGACCTCCACCACCACCGCCGCCGCCACCGCCGCCCGCTCCAGGATCAGGTTCTGAGGATGCTATAGACGTCGTGATGATTGAGCTTAATGAACCGGTTGTCGAATGTGGTAAACCGGACAATTTGTCATTGTCGGTGTCTGTGGCAAAAAACAAAAATTGAAATGAAACATTGAAGAAAAAAGTGTTAGTAAAAAATTAAATTTTTAAATTACTATTTGAAACGTTAAGTTAAATAGGAACAAATACATATTAACAACAATACGAAAACAAAACAATTATGGCTACAAACAACAATCTTAAAGAAGATAAATTGTTTAAAATATGGGCAAATCACACAAGTATTTCGGTTTTTTTAACTTAAGCCAAATACAGTAACATGCTAAACGATTTTTAGCATGAGGGGTGATGCGTTTATTATTCTTTGTGTAAATATCAATTTAGAGTGTTAGAACAAAAATAGAAATGCAATTAAATAAAATGAATTGTTGAAATGAATGAACGGAAAAAATGGAATTGTTAAAATAAATTATGAATGATAATTGTGAGGGGAAAAAACAATGTACAAAAGTCGCAAGGAATATAAAAGTGTCAAATTTTTGCAATAATAAAATATTTTATATATTAACCAACAATTGCAAAAACTCTTATGTAATATGATCTTTATTTCTCCGCTATTTAGTTTCTAACTTATGAATCACAACTGAGGTAGAGACGTTTTCTTTGTTATTTATCGGTTTTTATGAACAAAAACATAAAACCCTTCAATAACATTAAACATACTTAATGTAAACCTGCCTTTAGCTGTAATTTCCCGCCAAAATGAGATGTCAAATGCATAACCGTATTTTTAGGTCACAGCTAAAAGCAGGTTCACATTAAGTAATTTTAACAATAAAATTAAAATTTAAGAGTTTTTTGTTTTTGCTAACAAAGAAAACACATTTTTGAACCTTCTACTTATAAATTAATACACAATTTTCACAAACTCTGTTAATAGGACCAAAATAATTCTATTGACAGAATACGAAAATTATTTTTAAATAGAAATTGAACAATTATTGCAATATTTTAGACAAAAGACTTCTGTCAAAGCTTAAGTGGCAAGCGTGCTCTTATTAGCATTTGTCATATTTAAGATAAAACATGTATGTCACACGACACATCTAATTGTCATCCGGATCATCTATTACAAGTTTAATTTTGTAAAATTCATAAAGAATAAAAAAGTCGTCACAAATTTAAAATCAGATTATTTTGCTTATCAATATTTACATTTTTTTTTTTTGTTTTATATGTATTTATATTTGTTGACATGGTTCTCGACATTTTTACGATTAAATAAAATATTAGCAAAGGCGTAGATAATCTCGGAGTATAGTAATAAAACTTGAAATCTTTAAATAAATCGATGAATATTTTTATTTTCAGCTTGATATAGAATTCTTGACTTTCACTTCATTGTACAAATTTGCCATCACATGCGGAAAATTATTTTATAAATTTTTTCGCTATTCTAATTTTGCATCCACTTGAAACAAAATATGATAATCTGGCAAAAGGACTTGACATTTGAATAGTTAAATTTGTCAAAAAACAATTTGTCTCAAAGTACTCATTGATATGGAAAGGTTCTCGAGAGAACGAATAGACTTTGAAAAGTACACTTGATTTTTGGCGGGCGTGCTAAAAGCATACGCTTTTAATAAATTTGTGCAACATTTAAAGCTACATAAGGTCACATCAGTCGAAGTTATAGCACAGTTCAGCAGAGTTCACATAGAAAATTAAAAAAAAATTATTCCCCTGTCGCTATTGGAAGCTATAAATTGTGACATTTCTAAGCTCTGTTCCATCACCAGCAAGAATCTTCAAGTTTTACAACGTGTTATTGAAGAAACGGTTCATTTCAAAAAACGCATAATGCCACCTTTACTATTTTAAAAGTAAACGTAGAAGTTCTATAGAAGCCATGGCATTTCAGATGGGTTACCTTGTCATTAGAATGAGGTACCAAAAACTCCGCCTATTACTGCTTTTTTCCTTTTCTCTAAAAAACCAGATAAAATACGTATTTTTGTCACTGCGAACCTAATTGGGTCGCTAAGTCTTTAAAAAAGTTTAATAATTATTCCATTTTATACCCCAATTAAAGATGATGAAAATGTTTAGTGAAGTTGTTGAAGGCTCAAAATTCCTATGAACATATAGCCGCATGAAAATTGAACAAAAAATTTGCTTGCCCTCGTCTCTATATTGGTTAAATCTTCAAAAATAAATTGAAGATTAAAAACTACCTTCCTTCAATGAATAATTCATAAATTTCCCTTTATTCATCGGACACACGCACATGAAATAATTCCTTAGTTTCCTTATTAGCAATATCAGGTCTGTCCAATTCTGTCGAGTATTTTTAAAATATGTTTTGTAAAAATTATTAGAGTTGGGCAATCTCGTTCAATTAAACGATCCGGATCACTGTCCTCGTTCAAAGACGAATGAGTAACATCATAAAAACAAACGTGTGAAATTAAGTATACGCAGTTTGTCAAAGAAATTACCGGAGTTGGTGATCCGGATCGTTCAATGGAACGAAATTGCCCAACTCTAAAAATTATTACAATATGTTACTAAAAAGAGAGAAGTTTGGCAGTATATTGATTGCTGCCCTAGAACTAGCATAAAAAAACACAGACCTAATATCAGTTCATCTACTGTAGGTCAATAATTAATCTCAAAAATATACTGATTTAAACGATTCTTCCTTAAATGCATTTTTTCACATATTTTATCCATCATTTGCTAAATGAATAAAATGTTTCCATTACTAATTTAACGTATGACCCGGTAGCTTTATAATACAGTAGGCAACATGTAATTGGTTGCGTGGCTATGTCATGATGATGTGAAATAACATTGGTAGACTCTTTGGTTTAAAGGATTCATCCGTAATTCTTCTTTAAATTCCTTACACATACATAAAACTACTATACAGACATTCCCGCCAATAAGTTTTTTAAACAAATTTAATCTATAATTTGCTTTTATTTAATGTTTTCTATTACTAATTTAATGTGTGGCAGGGTAGCTTTGTAGTACAGTATGCAATAATTGATTGTGTGGCCATGTAACATAATGATGTGTCTCTTGAAAAGTAATCAAAATACAACTTTTGATTACCCTCACAAGAAACTGTTATACTATGTTTACATTTACGAAATCCACTCGATTTCAACTGTCAATTCCATTGCTCAAACGTCAAATGAAATCCAATAGATTTCAGATTAGTTTTCATTTGACGTATACGCATAGGAATTGACAGATGAAATCGAGTGGATTTCGTAAATGTAAACATAGTATTACACTCTCTGGCTTAAAGAGGATTCTTCTTTATTTTTTTGTTAAATTCATTACATACACATAAAACTATTCATTTTGATTCCTATTATACAGATATTTTCATTAATTTCATTTTTCTACAAATGTAATGTATAATTTTCTTTTTTGGTAGCATTAGAACACATCATGCAATAATTGCTGTGTGGCCATGTCACATAGCGATGTGAATTAATGCCAAGTTCACATTTGCGCTCCAAAATCCGCTGGATTTCGCGAAATCCTGAAATACACCCCGGTGTTTACACTTATTTTTTCTTCTTTCATATTACAATAATCAAGGTAGATGCGTATGCGCAGCTGATAGAATATGAATTTTCAAAACAAGTTGTTTTAAATTGAATTAGTCATCAAAAATATACGACAATATAGAAATTTACAACTTTATTTTGAAAATCATCGTAAAATTAAAAATAAAAAATTATGTTATCGTTGAGACATTATAATAATAAATTTTGATAGATAAAAGTTGTGTTTAGAACCTGGAAAATATTACTACTTGCAGTAGTTTTCCCGTTTAGTGCGTTCCCGTACTCCGAAATCTAGCAAGACTTGCACTTCTCTTTAAACAAAAATAGCGCCGAATAACACCCTCTTCACCTGTTTTCTGCCATTCAATTTTGGCCTAGACACTAGCAGCATGTTCATTGGCATCTAAATACGATAGTTGATACGTTGATTTTGACATTTCTGCTGAGGTTTTGCAATTTCCGTCATTTTTCCGTTCCCGTATTTTTTACGAAATTTGTATGGGGAAGCAATTTTTGACAATTCGCTGTTTTTTCTAACATTACCATTAAAAAAGTACGGGAACACAATGAAAAATAGCATTGTAACAAAGTAATTTAACATTTTTTCACATTGTTTACAAATTTTGATAAAATTTTTTGTTACAGCAATTGACCATCTACCTTGTTTATTGTGATACGTGAAAAGTGTTGCAACTTTTGTTAGTTTTTTAGGCAAACCAGGGTTGTATATCATGTGTACTGTGTTTTCGATGTTGATTTTGCTGAAATCACGAAATGAGATGATTTCATTTTGTATGCTTGATTCCAAGCGAAATCACGAAACGCCTTCGAAATCACGAAATGACGCCAAATGTAAACCAAGCATAACAGTTTTATGTTGATGCTTGTAACACTCTTTCCTTTCACGATTCTATACTTGAACACAAAATAATAAATTTGTATATTGTTAATTACAATTAATTTATCACTAACAAGTAAGAACAGACTATAGTCGGACGGGGCCGACCATGTGATACCCTATACCACTATCCCTGTGCACTAGCTTTCCGGGCTAGCTTTTGATAAATGATAACTTTTATTTAAATGTATACACAAAAGTTTTGATCAATGTAACCCGCTAAATATTATCCGATCATACCGTTGACTTGCACGCTACTTCTTCATCTCAAACCAAAACTACGTTTAAAATTTCGCGCCGATCGGACTATTATTGCGACCTACAGAGCGGCTACAAAATCGAGCAAAAATTTTGTTTTTGGTCCATTTCATCCCTTTAACATTTCACGATCATCGCCAAAAACTAATCAGTTCTATTCTGGTCCAAACCCGACCTCCATACTAAATTTCGTGACAATCGGTCCATAATTGCGGCCTCTAGCTTGATTACAATTTTTAATGGACGGACAGACGGACGGACGGACGGACGGACACACATCGCTAAATCGCTTTATCTCGTCGAGATATGAAGTTTGGTATACCACATGAGGGGTCTACGACGAATATTTCGCGGCGTTACATGAATTTTTGGGAAAACAAACTTATTATACCCTTTTCCACATTGTGGTATAGGGTATAAAAATATAACAACAATACTTTACAAAAGAAATTCTTAATAAATGAGTAAACAAAATGGGGTTAAGGATTCTCCGGAGAAAGTTTTAGTATGTGTCATTTTATGTTGACAACTTTCTTGTTAGAATCGCTCTATTTCCCGCCAATTTTTAAGATAACATTACTTTGACGTTTTAAAATAAATATTTTTGTGGGGTTTAATAACAATTCTATTAAAAAAGAGAGAAAAAAGGAGCACAATAAATATTTTCGAGCATTGGTGGTTTTTTATTGGGATAGCTGTTACATTTTTGTTTTTTTTTTTGTTACAAATAGTCTGGATTAAACCCATTGTTGTTGTTGTAATATGTTAAAACAACTAATTTATTAGTGAAAAAAGTTTGAATTGTTCGCCAAGGGGTAAGGCAGGGAAGACTAGTTTCGATACTCGCCACAGGATCTCATCAGTTCCCTTGTTTCTTGTTTCTCCACCGAAATTATTTTTCAATAACTTTTTCAACAAAAAAAAAAAACTTTTCACCTTTATACTTCGAGCGTTCCCGTATGGGATTAAGCCATACAATTTTGAAGAAAAAAAAAACAAAAATGAGATCTTGTGACGGCGAACAATTCCAAACTTTTCCCAATAATAGATTAGTGGTTTTAAAATATTAAAACAACAACAATGGGATTAAGCCAGACTATTTTGAAAAAAAAAAAAAATAAATAAAATTGGGAAATATTTTCAAAAAAATGTGGTTAACATAAATGGAACGAATAACAATAAAGCTAGGGTCACATTAGGCAAATATTTGCTCTAGCGACCGGCAGTGTGCGCTTACTGAGAGCAAATGAGCGTAAATAATGCATTGAAATTTATGCTCACTTGCTCTCAGTAAACACACACTCCCTGTCTCTGGAGCAAATATTTGCCTAGTGTAACTCTAGCTTAAGAAACATCCATTCTCAACTTTCTGCTAAAGTGTTTTCTCGGAGATGGAAAGTTTTCATTACTCGGTCAGACAGACACGAAACATTTCATAAAAGAAAATTACGTTTTTAGAAGAAACGAATAGTACGTTTACATTAACGATAAATTCCATTGCTTAAACGTCAAATGAAATACAGTGGATTTTAGATGAGTTTTCATTTGACGTATACACAAAGGAATTGACAGTTAAAATCTATTCGATTTCGTAAATGTACTATAATGCTAAGTTTACATTTACGAAATCCACTCGATTTCAACTGTCAATTCAAAACTCAAACGTCAAATGAAATCTCATCTGAAATCCATTGGATTTCATTTGACGTTTAACCTATGGATTTGACAGTTGAAATCGAGTGGATTTCGTAAATGTAAACCAAGTATAAGACGATAAAGCTTATCGCACTCCCTTCTTATTAATAAAATCCTTTATGAAATTTTCCAGATTCAGTCTTGGAAGTTATGTAAAGACAAAACAAATTTGGTTCAAGGGAGAAACATATTCATTTTTAGATGCTTCTTCTTCGCCTCCAATTCTTCCCAAGAAGACTATCATTACTTGACAAAGTGAAATAAGTTTTTTTAACAACAGTTTCATACAATCAACGAAAATCAATTACTTGTTATGCAAATTCTCGACAAAAAGAAAACAACAACATGTGAGAAGAGGTGTGTAAGAGAGGAAGGACTTGGAACTCACCATTTCCATAAATTGTAAACAATTTAAAATTATCATCCTGCGATTGTTGATGCTGTATGGTGGGTATGTTGTTGGTGTTGTTATTTGTTTTATTGTTGCTTGTAAGTGGCGGCAGAGTATAACGATAATGACCCTGTGGCACACCATTGCCGCTGGTGTATTCATGGGGTGTGGAGTTTAATGGTTTGTTTGTGGGTGTTGTTGGGATTTTACTACTACTGTTTCTGTTGTTGTTGTCATTAGGTGTTTTTTCTTGTATGTCTAGTGTATGGTGCGCATCTAGCGATCGTCTACTCAGACTGTTGTTACTATGATTATCACTGCCATTGTTGCTGCTAGTCAGACTGGGAAAGTGTGCATCTAGGTTTGTTGTTGTCGTCGTCGTTGTTGCTGCTGCGGCAGCTGAGTCAGCTGCAAGCGCCGCAGCAGAAGCCACCAGCGGCGTTGTCTGTTTATCATACGCCGGAGTTGACGCTGTCAAGGAGGTATTTTTGTGAAGGTCATTGTTATTGGTCTCCAACTGCCATTGCGGATGCGATGTATCGGCTTCTTTGCCGTTGAGCGACATAGTTGTTTTTGTTTTGTTTTTGGTTATTTTTAATTAGTAATAATTATTTAAATTTACAAGATATTGGTTTTTTACAAAGTGTAAAGGAGTGTGTGTGTAGTGTACTTTTGTGTGATAGTGGTTTTATTTTAGAAAATTAATATAATTTATTATTGTTCTTTGCATTGTTTGCATTAATTATACTGTGTGTAAAACTATTAAATAATTTTATGTAATTTACAAAAATAGTATATCAATCAATTTAACTTGCTTTTTTTGTAATTATAAATTAAAATAATAATAATAATGAATTATTATAATAATAAGTAGGAATGCTTTGTATAATACTTTTGGTTTCCTTGATTGCAAATGTTGTACAATAACAAAAAATATATATAAACAAACAAATATCTATGGTAGATAATAAACAAAACTAAGAAGTGGCTTGAGTTGTTGTTGACTTACATCAATGACACACAAAAGACGAACTACGGCATAAGTAGAGCAGCGCTGCTTGCTCTGCTGGCGTTGTTTACTATGTACATATAACACATGAGAGAAAGGGGGAGAGAGTAAATATTTAAAAAACAAAGGCTTCCGGTTTACATTTGGTTGAGCGTGTGTTTAGTTTAAAAGGGTGTGTGTGTGTGCTTTGTTTACAATTGAACTTTAGTTAATTACATTGACAGTAGATGGCGTTTCACTAATGCCACACCAAAATAATCTCATAAATTTATTCTCTCTCACTTTCTTTACAACACTTCTTAACCTCTCTTATAAAAAAGTAAACAAAGAAATAAATTGACAAGAAGTATTTTTTTAGGGGGGAGGAAGAAGAAAAATAGGAAATATCACACAATTTTCTTGGTTTTAATTAGGTTTTTGTAATAATAATAAAGTATAAGTATAAATTAATAATAACTAAACTATAATTATTAAGTGCTACTTATATATTAATAATTTCTTGTTGGTGTTTTGCAACTATGTGTATGTTGGTTGTTGGATGTTTGCGCCGTTGTGGTAATATCTTTACATTTTAAGGTTTACACAAGCGATGTTGAAGGTCGTGTCGATAGGGGAAGGCTGTGTTGTTTATTTTGTGTTTATTTGGTGTGTGTGAAAAGTTGCTGATTGTGTACATGGATTTAGTTTTTATTTAATTTTTTTTTGTTTGTAATTTTTTGGTCACAGAACTCAATTCGCTACTTTCGTCTTTTGACGTGTAAGTCAAAGCCTTTAGTCACCGGACCGTTGATATGGCTATAATAATAGAGATGAGAAGAAGAGGGAGAGAGAAAAAAGAAAGAAAATTTCTTATAAAGAATACCGTTTGAATACTCAGGGTGGTGGAGAAATAGGTATACAAGGTTCTCGTTGAATCGAAAAACAAAACGTAGAGAATGCAATTAAATCTGGTTTCAAAGAAAATATGTTTTTTTAATATATTAATATTTATTATTCATTCACAGTTATTTCTTTAAATAGATATCGACTAAATATCCTAATTACTTGACAGATCTAAGAGAATTAAGGAGAGTTGTTCTTTGCAAATGCTCATTATTGGATATGGTTCAAATCATATGGTGTATAAAATTATGCTACATTTACATTAATGCTTATTTTCATGATATACTATCTTGACATATTTGACGTATCATATCACATATTTTACACCAAATAAAACAAAATAGAGTAGGTTATCATGATAATTAAGCCAACTGTAATTTTAAAGCTTTATATACATAGCTCCTGATGTTTATATCAAAAGTTTTTTATTTATCAGATCATTTGACTTTGACATAACATTGTAGTTATCAAACAGGACTCATAGAATTAATGAAAGACTCTCTTGACAAATATTCACTGCTTAGTCCTATGCCAAGCGCTGAAACTTGCACTGAAAACTCTCCCATTTTACAGGCGTTCTGAGATCGAGTTCCGCTCTACAGCAAATTTATAAAATTACTATAGTATGGAACTCCATCTAAGAGCGCATACATTTCATGTAAAAATTGTAAACTCAGGCTACATTTACATCAACGCTCATTATAACAATTTCCCGCTCTTGATATAATTGACGCATACTTTGGTACATACAGTCGGACACTCAGCCCAAACTAGTTAGCCCTGACTATTTAGTTTGCTGTCAAATACATTATTGTGACATTAAATACAAAGGAAATCAAATCACAATAATGAACAATCTATTATGTTTGTTGTCAAAAGTTGTTAACAGAACTCGGAATGGCCGACCTGGGGCTCAATTCTGTTTCTATGAAAATGTGAAATGAAAACTTTTATAAAGGAGAAAACTGTCAAATGAAAAAAAATTATAAAGGAAATATTTTTCATTTCAAATTTTCATAGAACAAGAATCCAGCCCCTGGCCATACTACTTCAAATAAATCAAAATAGAGCACTTTTTCATTATGACAAGACTTAGTGTAAATTGCATTTTACAACTTCATATATTTATGCTGTGTTTATATCAAAAAGTGTATACGATTTGTCACATTTTCATTGAAAATATTGGAAAAAATTTGTAATTGTTTAGATGATAAATGTATTTATGGTATATTTCAATACGTTTTACTTCAACTGAAGCCAAATATATAAAAAGACCCTTTACATCTAACACGTTTTATAAAACATACGCCATTTAAGTTGTCAATTCGATAAAATATCGGTCAAATCAATGACGTAAATTCCCAAACACCTGTTTTAAATGCAAGTGTAAAATGCTTTATAGTGTAAATTTCATTTTACAATTTCAAGTATTTATGCTATGTTTTTATCAAAGAGTTTTTTGTTTGTCACATTCCATTGGCGTTTAACAATTTTTTTCAACTATTTATTTTGCTTAAAGTATCCAAAAAATGTTCAGGCTAATTTATTACAATTCATGCAATGACGGAATTTAGAAAACTATATGAAACAAATTTATTGTATGCTTGTTATAGTATAAAAGTATTCGGATGAAAAATATTTGTTTTCAAGTCACAATGTTATGGGATTCTCTCAATTCGGCTTTAAAGAAGGAATGGGAACACGTGAATCGGTTTTTTCAATTGAAGTTCTTCTTCAAAAATGTAAAAATGCTCAAAAAGGCGTTTATATTTGCTTTATAGATTATGAAAAAGCATTTGATACAGTCAAACACGATACACTTGTAGAAATCCTTGCATATATTGGTATCGAAGAAAAGGAAATTCGATGCATAAAAAGTTTATATTGGCAACAGGGTAGATGTTGAAGGAGAGTTGACTGAAGATATAATAATATCTAAAGGTGTTAGGCACCTTTACTATTCAATGTATACTCCGAAAAAATATTTCAGGAATCATTTAAAGATGTTCAGAAAGGAATATTTGTAAATGGCGCTTTCATCAACAATATAAGATATGCAGACGACACAACAATCTTAGCTGACAGCATGTCAGGTCTTCAATATCTCGTATGTGTACTTTACACGACATGTATTTTACATATGGGTTGTCACTTTGCGTATACATTTTGTATATAGAAAGTGACAACCCATATGTAAAATACATATCGTGTAAAGTACCCATTAAATAGGCTGGTAGCACAAAGCGAGTTGTATGGGTTAAAAATCAATATTAAGAAAACAAAATATATGATTGTGAGCAAAGAAAACCGCTGTCCCCCTTTCACACTAACAATAAAAGATACACCAGTAGAGAGAGTATACAGCTTTAAATATCTCGGTGCAGTGATAAATGACAAGCTGGATAACTCATCCGAAATAGGATGCCGAATTGAAATGGCGAGGGAAGCCTTCATCAAGTACAAAAAAATCTTTACCAGCCATGATATAAACATAAAAACCAAGCTGCGATACATGAAAACATATGTATGGTCAGTTCTGTTATACGCTGTCGAAGTTTGGATCTTAAAGGCAACAGATATTAAAAAACTAGAATCTGTTGAAATGTGGACATACAGAACTAGAAGCTGTTGAAATGTGGACATACAGACGAATATTGAAAATTCCATGGACGCAGTTTGTTTCAAACAGTGAGGTATTGCAAAGGCTACACCAGGAAAAGGAAATAATCCATATAATATAAAACGAAAAACAGCTTATCTTGGTCATATAATGCGAAACAACAAATATAAGCTACTCCAAAATATAATCCGAACAAAAATTGAAGGAAGACCCACTAGAGGAAGAAAGGAAATGATATGGATTAATAACATACAGGAGTGGACTGGTATCCAAGATGTTGGGAATCTTCTCAGCGAAAGCCGAAACAGAGAGTCATTTGCTGAGATGATAAGAAATTTATAAACACCAAAATGAAATTTATAATGTAACAGATGTAATATGTATGTACATAATTGCATTGATCGCCAAAATTCGAATAGGCAAATAAAGAAGAAGTCACTTGTAACAGTGCAATGTGCTTATACCGAAATTTAAATGTAATTGGATTTAAGTATCCAAGTTTAAACACTGAATGATGTTCACCTTCTTGTCGGGCTAACCTTCTCTATGAGGGTTTATTTGACGTATATACATTGGAACTGACAATTTAAATCCACTACAATGTAAACGTATTATAAATTCAGTTTATATAAAAATCTTGCTAAAACTTTAGTTTTTACTCACACTTCGAAAACCCTTTTTTATTATTGGAGGATTAATATTCAATAAATAAATACATATGACCAGTACAATACACTCCTCATGTGACCCTCGTCGCTTTATCTAGTATTTGTAGAATTTTAAAAGCCTCATTACTAAATTTTTCAAACGATTCATTTATATGTATTAATTAAAACGCCTGCTAGACTATGCACATATAACATGATTAAGTGCATTATCTTGATTTATTTCACATATATTTTATGAAAGTGACAACTTAAATCGACTAGATTTGCTAAATCCAGCATAGTCTAAACGTACTGTTATCCCAAGAAATAAAACAAAAGAAGGTTTAAACATTTGATAATTACAAACTCCCAGCCCTGACTCAAAGTTTACTACATCTTTTAAATGATTTAGTTAATTTTACTTTATCCCATGAATAAAATAAATAATTACAAACTGCCAGCCCTGACTCGAAGCTGGTCTTTTTATTAGAAAAAATACTTCACATTACCATTCATGAGCTTTTTTCTTACAAATTTAAAGAAAAAGTTATTAATTTGACCTTTTGTTAACTAATTTTACGTGTGGCCTGGTAGCTTCATAACACAGTCTACAATAATTGCTAGAGTGGTCATGCCACATAATGATGTGCAGTTATATGGTGATTACTCTCATGGCATGTTTACATTTACGAAATTCACTCGATTTCAACTGTCAATTCCATTGCTCAAACGTCAAATGAAATCCAATCGATGTCAGATGAGTTTTCATTTGACGTATACGCAAAGGAATTGACAGTTGAAATCGAGTGGATTTCGTAAATGTAAACATAGTATCAGAGATTGTCTTGTTAGACTCTCTGGGTTATGACTAATAGTAAGTTTACATTTACGAAATCGAGTGGATTTCAACTGTCAATTCCTTTGTGTGTACGTCAATTTGACGTTTAAAGGTAGAATTAGACGTGACATAACCATAACGCCATATCAATCAGCTGATTGAACCAATCCTATGGAAATCAATGTATTTGATTTGTAGTAACATAACATAATGGCATAGCCATAAGAAACCAATTATGTTTTTGTTTTCTATGGTTATGGCTATATCACGTCTAATTCTACCTTAAGCAATGGAATTGACAGTTGAAATCGAGTGGATTTCGTAAATGTAAACCTGGCATTAAAATGTAATAATAAAAGACAAAAAAAACTAATGGTAACAAAATTAAATAATCCCCATATATTCTTGAATGAGACAAACCTAGTGTCATCAAGATCTATTTAGAAGGTCACGTAGGTAGCACAACAACAACTCTATTTGGCCGAAATTCTTCCATATGTCAATGTGTTTGTTTACGTTTTCATACAATTTATTCACAATAACAAAAAAAAAAAATGGCAGATTGAAACCACTACGCTGGCGTTTTACGCCACCTTATAATTTCATCTTGCATTGATAAGTCCTTGGTCACACTAGAGTGGTTTCATTGAAACAATTTCATGAAAACAAGAGTTCCTAGGTCGAGTTCCACAGTAGAGTAATACCATGAAGTTGCTGTAATGGGGAACTCGATCTATACATCTAAAAGTTTCAATGAAACCACTCTAGTGTGACCTTAGACTAACTTTCTTATTAGACTCCGAGTTATTTCCCGTTCTCTGGCCGCCGATGAAATGACGATGTCAAAGCAACAAATGTGCAACACTTTCTCATCAAAACAGCTGTTGTCTGGTGTCAATGACAAATTAATTTTTGGGAGTAATTAAAATTGTCGAAACATGAAAAACGAAGCAAACTAAAAACGTGTTACCACAAAATTTGCTACAACGAAGAAATTTATTTCACTGTCATTACGAATTTAAGCACCGTACTTGACTTAACGTATTTATTTAACGATTTTTTAGTGTACATTAGAACCTTATAAACCCAATTTTATTGCACATTAAACATTTCCTTAACAAAAGGCAATTTGTTTTCATTGTTTGGCATGGCATCATTAGTCTGTTAGTTTTCAAAGAGAGAATTTTTTTTGTTTGAAATTGTTAAGATTTATTTCAATGATAAATTTAAACTGCTAAGCTAAGTAGTGTTGGCCCATTAAGTACAAATGTTGTGTACTGAGGGTGCATATCGTTATGGCGGGCGGTATTGTAGTTTGAAGTTCAAAATAAACACATTATGAGGAAATAAATTCTTTTTAAGCCAACACAACAAAAATTTGTTTTTACTAAACTGAGTATTTGAAAACGGAATGTATTGGAAAATAATAAAAATGAAACGGCGTTGCAGTTAGAAGTTGAAGTATACTAGGTAAACAATTGTTTATTAAAAAAATTAATTAAAAGGTGTGTTGCTATGCAATCAAGTACTGAACTGGAGGTTCATGGCGAAAAGATTAACTTATAAAATAAGTAGTATTTTTTCATTTACGAGATCCAGTGGATTTCAACTGTATACGTATACGGCATATAAATTGAGTGCCATCGTGGTGCAATGGTTTCGATTCCCCAGGCCAGTCAAACTCAAAATTTTCAACGGTGGCAAAATACCCCTCAGTAATGTTGGCGACATTTCCTGAGTATTTCAGCCATGTAAAACTGCTCTACAAGTGGTGTCTTAAGACACTCCGTTCGGACTTGGTGAAAACAGTAGATCCCATATCATTGAGATAATATGAATCGGGGTGCATTCATTGATATGAAAGAAGCCTTCCTTGCTCCGTCTAGGATGTTTGTGGAACATTTACATATATAAAGCATATAAATCCTCATTTGAAATCCAGTGAATTTAATTTGCATATACGCAATGGAAGTGACAGTTAAAATTCAGTTAATTTCTTAAATGTAAATTATGCCTGTGCACACAAATACAAACCTATTTTGTGGTTGTGTTTGTTTGAAAACACAAACATTTTTGTACGACATTTTTCAAAACAAAAGCAAATGATCTCTTTTCTACCAAATTGACACACGCTGCCGGCACGTCGGACACCAATTGAGCACTGCTAATGTAAATGTACTATAAGACTGTACCCTGGCACAATAATACAGGTACAGAGGCAAAAACAGCTGATTATAACACTAGTTGTCAAAATTCATTATTGTGAATAAAAACACATACAAAATGTAAATAAGCAATTCACAGTGATGCATTATTGTGACCAAATTTGACGTTTGGTATGATTTGATGTAACACCTTCTTATTCCATCATCAAATCATGCAAAACGTCAAATTTGCTCACAATAATGCATCACTGTGAATTGTTTGTTTACATTTTGTATGAGATTTTATTCACAATAATGCAGTTTGACAACTGGTATGAAGATCAGCTGTTTTTGCCGTTGTACCTGTATTATTGTGCCATTGACTGTACTATAAGACTTTAAGTGTTGTCAACATTTATATCAACTTTTCATTCATAATTTTGCGTTTTAATTTTACCGATTTTTGTGGGTAGCGACAAAGAAAGTTACAGAATTACACTATTGGTCTCAAGTAAGCAAAATTTAACAGTACATCACACCAGAAACTATATTTACCGCATTTCATTTATATTAATACTACGATATTTTTCACAACTAAATCATATTTTCAAAGCTTGACATATTTTTCTTAATTGCAAAAAGTCCCCATTACATTTACTTCTAGTCACTCTCTAAGATAATGACACCAACAGTTATAAATACGTCACATTGTTACGTTACTAACTTCATGTTTTGCAATTATTTCTAAACACGCAGTCGTTAAAACACGAAAAAAGAAACAAAATTTAGTATTAAGAGTTTGTTCACAAAAAAAAAAGGAAATTCTTTTCTTGAAATTTTCATTAGAACTAAATTAATTTTTTTTAACTAACATGTGTCTATAATCGTGTCAATCAAATGAATTTAATTGATGCGATAATAAAATGCATTTCAATTGAATTTTTATTGGAATCTATTTTAAAAGATTTGTCGTGGTGTTTTATTACTTAAAGGCTTTTAATGCATTTATTAATATTTTAATATTAATTAATATTTTGATTTTTTAATTTTTTTGCTATTTAAAAATTGGGCTTTATTGTGACATACATTCCCATTCGAGAGATTTAGAAATATGTAAGAGACATAAGCTTCGTTCCCGTACTTTTTAATAGTAAAACTCGTAAAAGAGAGAACTGAAAAAAATTTGTTTTCACACACAAGTTTTTTGAAATAGTTCGGGAACGGAAAAATGGAAAATACGTCAAAAAAACTGGAACAAATGTCAAAGTCGGCGTATCAGACGCCGGCAACCATGTTACTATTTTTTTACTCGCCCAAATTTGTCGTGTAAAAAGTTTTTAAAGAGAGCGTCATTCAGCGCCATTTTTGTTTAAAGAGAAGTTAACATTTTACAACTTTTTTGTGTACGAGAACGCTTTTTCGAGTAAAATGTGTAAAAGTCGTAAAAATTGTAAAAACTTTTTAGTTCTGGAACACAGCTATATTTTAACAAAAAAATATTGATTATGTATAATGTTTGGTAACTAATTTTACGTGTGGCCTGGTAGCTTCAAAACAGAGTATGCATTAATTTCACGTGAGGCCGTGGTACATAATTGTGTGAAGTTAAGCCTAATTTACACCAAGCAGACAGTCTTAAACAGTACATTATCAGTGAAAGCATGAATATTGCCCTTGGAATTTTCCTCACGGAAAATAATTTTAAAAAGTGAAATTCTTTTAAAATCTATATTTTGAAACGCTGAAAACTATATGAATCACTTAATTATGAAATATTCTCGCAGAATCAACAAAAATATTCCTTTTTTGAACATAAATATGGAAATAAAAAATTGTGAAATTGGGGAAGAGAACAAATTCCGCACGGAATTTTTATTCATGTGATTGCCCTATTTGAATCACTTAATTATGAAATATTCTCGCCGCATCAATAAAAAGATTCCCTTTTTGAACATAAATATGGAAATAAAAAAATGTAAAATTGGGGAAGAAAACAAATTCCGCACGGAATTTTTTATTCATGTGATTGCCTTGTATATTACTAGATGTTGACATAAACCAAATTTGCGGTTCGATTTTAGCTATTTGGTTAGTATTTGTAAACATAAAATAATTGTATCGCAACTACACATACTCTTACACGTTTATATGTGTGTTGCCCAATTAAAAGAAGGCATCTTTTAATTGTTTTTTTTTTTTAGCAACTTTTGATATACGGCCTTTAAATATAAATGAAGCCATAAAAATTGTCATATTAAATGTAAAGATTATCGGTTTTAAATGAAATATTTTTCCTATCTTCTTCATTTTTGTGTGTGTTATTGTTAAAGGATATCTTTCAAGTACATGTTTTGTTTTATTTACGGAAATTACGTGTTTAATATATTGATTGTTGAAACAAGTTCATTTCATTAACATTTTTAACTGAAATGAACGTCAATGACTTTAATGTAAGAAGAAAAAAGTAAGACATTATTTTATGAAATATCCATTAAATATTATCTGTATGACAAAAATTATCGCTTGTATTTCCTGGAAATTGCAATAGAGGAGTATTGAGACGTCATATCAGAAGCCAACACATATTTTCTGGCTTATAGGTAGTCAATCGATTGTTCCACACAAATTATAATATATTGTGAAAAAGAACTAAAGCTGTAGTGCCGTTCTGTAAGCATAAATTTGACGTGTTACCTGGTGGCTTCAATAATTTATTATGCAATAATTGCACGTGTGGCCGTGGCACATAACGGTCTAACGGCTACAATTTGATTACTCTCAGAGACTGTATTGTTATAGTACGTTTACATTTACGAAATCCACTGTCGATTTCAACTGTCAATTCCATTGCTTAAACGTCAAATGAAATCCAGTGGATTTTAGATGAGTTTTCATTTGACGTATACTACAAGGAATTGACAGTTGAAATCAAGTGGATTTCGTAAATGTAAACTTAGTTATAGACTCTCTCGGTTATTGCATGGTACAATAATCAAGGTAGATGAACCACATTTGTGGTAAAAAAAAAACAATTCCCTTTCGTGTATAGTATTAATAACGATCATTTAATTTCTAGTTTGCAGTATGGTTAATACGACGAATCCAATTTAAAGCAAGTTGTTCTGACAGTTCATGTTCGATCAGCAGGGCTGATGCATATAACTTGACTATTGTGTCGTGGCAAGTGTAAAGTTACGTTTACATAAGACATTTTTGCCTGTTTAACCTACATTATGAAGATTTTGTTCACCTATAAACGATGGAAGTGACAATTTACATCATAGTGGACCATGACTAATTGCCTTGGTTGAAACGTGTCAAAAATTTCACCAGGTGTTGCTCCCAAGAAAAACAGAGCGTTTTTGTTATTTTGGCAAGTGTCTTTGCACTTGCTATATTATAGGGTGTTTTACATTTGATGATTATCTGTCATTTAAAAACAGAAACAATTTTATCTCATTCCATTTGTCATACAATATAAAGAATATGAATCAAAATAAAGATGACAGCGGTTAACAAAATGGGAATACCCAACCAAAACCATAATTACCACGATACACATCTATTTTTATGTAGTATTATATAGAAAACAATTGTTTAACATTCATCCATCCATTTCAAAAAATTGTGAAAGTGTTGAATGTTTGTTTAACAACTCAAAACATGATTCTGATATATGCAAATTAAATCACAACCACCATAGATAGTAATGAGGCATGCCGTTGAACAATCAAATTGACAAATTTAGAATTGTTTTGTGTGGTTATATTCCTATTCCCATACCAAAAAAAAAAAAAACAAAGAATGTTCAGATATTTTTGGTGAAGTAGTTTATAAAATTAGATTGAAGCTTCAAATTTGTTTTTCTGTGATTGACAAATGGTGATGAATTTATAAATTGAAATCTACAGACATTAAATAATATTATTGTTGTTGTTTTCGAAATGTACTTTGTTTCGTAGAATCACAATGTTAAGTGATTTTGAACACTTGAGAATACTTTTGATTTTCAATATTTGTATATTTGGTTAGTATTTGGATTTTTAATTATTTTTAAATTAAACAAAATAAAAATGTACTTGTTGTTCTTTTTTTCTCTATTTATTTGAAATAACTCTTAAAGTGTGGCCGCCACTTTTTATTATGAATCACTTATAGTTTTTTATTTATTGATACATTTTGTTGTTGTTTTCATACCATTATGCTTGAATATAAATAGACATTTTGTATGCCACACACATTCGAAATACCTGAGCAACAACAATAACTAGTTACGCACTTCCCATATTTGTATGTAAATTGCTTGAGCTTGTTGATATAAATCTAAATACCTTCAAATTAAAATTCGCATCAATAAATTTTCATTAAAATGTGAACATCGTAAAATGTGTCAAAACAAATATGGCAACACTGGAAATGTGAGGGCAGAAATATAGTAATGTGATTTTGGAGATTGATATTGACATAAAATTTATGAAAATAAATGTGAAATTAATAAAAAAGGAGTTATATCATGATAAAGGATGCTAATGTAAACGTAGTTTATGTGATTAGTCTTATATTGACATTTTTACATAAAAAATGCAGACAATTCACTTAACCCAAATAATGAGGGTTATTGTAAACATACTAAGAAAATTTGGTGTGTCACCAGACTCCCATACAAAATAAGTACCAATCATGGCACAATAATACAGGTACAGCGGCAAAAACAGCTGGTTATAACACTAGTTGTCCAAAATTCATTATTGTGAATAAAAACACATACAAATTGTAAACAAGCAATTCACAATAATACATTATTGTGACCAAATTTGACGTTTGGTATGATTTGATGTAACACCTTCTTATTCCACCATGGTACCAATCGTCAAAGTCATCCTTCAAAGTTATTTAAACTAATGCTTGGTTTACATTTACGAAATCCACTCAATTTCAACTGTCAATTCCTTTGCGTACACGTCAAATAAAAACTCATCTGAAATCCATTGGATTTCATTTGACGTTTAATCAATGGAACTGACCGTTGAAATCGAGTGGATTTCGTAAATGTAATAATGAGCAAAATAAAAAAGGAGAAACAGAGAGCAACAAAGCACATTTATGCAAGAAGATGCATCAACTAAACTAACTAGGCGTTTACACCAGACTCTTTGTCTTCAAAAACAGCTCTGATTTACTAATACATACAACTGTCGATATTTTTTTATAGACATCCGGGTTAACAAATTTTTGACATTATTATAAAAATAAGTGAGATAATAGGACTGATCAGGGGCCACCGTAGTATAATGGTTAGCACGTCCGCCTTGCACTCAGAAGGTCTGCGGTTCGAATCCCAGGCCAAGCACCATCAACAATTTACAACGGTGGCAAAATTCCCCCTCAGTAATGCTGGCGATATTTCCTGAGTATTTCAGCCATGAAAAACTTCTCTACAAGTGGTGTCGTAAGAAACGCCGTTCGGACTCGGCGATAAAAAGTAGGTCCCATATCATTGAGCCGATATGAATCGACGTGCACCCATTGATATGAGAGAAGGCTCCCTTGTCCCTTCGGGGATGTTGTGGGAACATATGTATGTAATAGGACTGTCCGTTTACTCAATATAACTTGTACAAGTCCAGTAACTTCTTGTAAACGACTATGGTATTGAAATGGAGTGTCAAAACAAACACTTATAGTACGTTTACATATAACCGGATTTAATAAACTCACTGGGTTTCATATATCAATTCAATGGGGTATAAATAAGGTTTACCCGGCAATAATCTATAACATAAACAAGCTATAAGAGAGAGTGGTAGAGAGATTGAATATGAACCATGGCACAATAATAAGGTACAGCGCCAAAAACAGCTGATTTTCAGACTAGTTGTCAAAATGCATTATTGTAAATAAAATCTAATACAAAATGTAAACAAGCAATTCACAGCAATGCATTATTATGATCAAATTTGAAGTTTGGTATAATTTGATGTAACACCTTTTTATTTCACCATGATTTACAGTCATTTATTTTGAGACTGTAAATCGAATTGAAATTCAGTGACGACAAATTCTAACTTTAATGGCTCGGCTTTTGATGTGTCAAATAAAACACGACTAGTGTGAATTAAAGAGGGTGTGTGTGGTGTATGAATACAACTTATACACCCGGTGATAGCTATGATCAAAGCTAAATTTAACTAGACCGGTCATTGAATATTATAAAAAAAACAAGAAGAAGACCAACATTGTGGACAGATGTTGGTATGCACATAGGCGGCATAGTTACTAATACAGTTAGGTGGGAAAATAAAGCATGCAGTCAATATTTGTTCAGTGATTTGTATAAACATAGCATTATTGGAGAAAGAAAGAAGGTGATACAATAATACCCAGTGATATCTTCATTTGCTGTCAAAACAAACATTTAATTAAAAATAAATAACAAATATTTCGCTTCCATAAAGAATATCTGGGTACAACATCTTTATTTAAGCTTCTTAAAGAATATTTTACCGGTTTCTTCTAACTTTTGTGGATAGTTCGCGCAAAAACAATTTGACAGCCAATGAAGACTGCGGTCTGAAATTCCCCTTGATTGGAATTTTACATTTGCAAATGCAGAGAAGAGATTATAGCATTGCGCCATTTGAAAGTTCTTAAATTTTAATATAAAAAATCCGTAGACTTTGTAATCAGTTTAGAGTACGTTTAGACTGTCGTTTATTACTGCGATAATGACTACGAATTTGTTTGACAGAAGTTTTCGTACATTTTCCGCTTGTGGGAAATCTAATAAAATGATTGCTCTTTTCTTACCCCTTAATGTATGGACGGACGCCACTTTAAATCATTTAAAGTAAAGAGGCGAGTGGATAAAAACAGTACACTTTTATTTTTTACGAGTTTCATTTGTTTAAATTCCAAACTGGCTGCCGCTGCCGACGACTTAAAAATAACTAGTCTATCTTGTTACCGGTATACTACATACGACAACAACAACATATATTTACGAACATGTGTGTGCATACCTTTGTGTTTGGTGGATGGATGTGTTTTATGCAAATTTGTTTTTTATTTGTTTTATTTTATTTTTTTTTGGGAATTGTTTATATTGAAATGGACAAAAAATAATAACAACAACAACAAAACAAATAACATCTGTGATTATTTGGAATTATTTGATGCGGTTGTTGTTGTTGTTGGAGCACCTAACCAAAAAATAATTAGTGGCTTTTGTTGTCTTCAGCAGCATATGTATTTCCTAGAATAACATTAGGTGCTTATGGGAGTTTTAAAGCGTCTAACATTTATCATTTATTTTTATTTTATTGAAGGAATATGGCCATACATAGTATCTACCTACAATGCCAAGGTTGAGGTCATAATCAAAGAAAATGTTATAATATAATGATATTAATTAGCTATTCATTTATAAACTATAAAGAACAAACATATCCTAATTGGTTGAGTTAAATTAAAATGCGTTTGATATAAACATAGCCTTATAGCCATCTGAAATCCAGCGAATTTCATCGGCCAATTCATCCGAAATCAAGTGGATTTCACTTGACGTATACTCAATAGAATTGACTGTTTAACTCCACTGGATTTCGTAAATGTAAACGAACTCTTAATTTAGATCGGAATCAGTGGAGACCAACAAAATACAATCAACACGAAAACATGTGTGAATGTATGAGTGAAAAAAGCAACAACCAAATGATCTTTATCGTTTGTTTTTGTTTACGTACAGTGAGCGTGAGGGAGAAAAATACATGCAAAGACATCTCAGTGGGATCGCTGAGTATACTGTCTTTGCAAAAAAAGCGCATCCCTGATCGGAACTATATTCATTTTTGGTAAAGCCGTATTTACACTGCCACCTAAAACAGCTTTTTTAACAGTAAGGTGTAAACGATCATTTAGGTGACCTGACCACATATCAAATCCATTTATAAAGAAGTAATGCTTGGTTTACATTTAGGAAATCTACTCGATTCCAAATGTCAATTCCTTGGCGTATACGTCAAATGAAAACTCATCTGAAATCCATTGGATTTCATTTGACGTTTAAGCAATGGAATTGACAGTTGAAATCGAGTGGATTTCGTAAATGTAAACTTACTATAACACGGAAACTATTTTATCTTAAACGCGTTTTATACTTGCATTTAAAACATTTGTTTTGGGAATTTACGTCATTTATTTGAATTATATTATATGGAATTGACAAGTTAAATGACGCATGTTTTATAAAACAATGTAATAGTAGGTTTACATTTACGAATTGCTTAAACATCAAATGAAATCCAATGGATTTCTGATAAGTTTTCATTTGACGTATACGCAAAGGAATTGACAGTTGAAATCGAGTGGATTTCGTAAATGTACACCAAGCATAAATCAGCTTTCATTTATTTTACATAAATACAATAATTCACAATAGAGCAATTTCGACATAATTTGAAGGTTGGATTTCATTTGACGTTTAACCTATGGATTTGACAGTTGAAATCGAGTGGATTTCGTAAATGTAAACCAAGCATTAAAAAGCTTTCACATGTGTGCCACAAAAAGTGATGTCAACTCTCCATGAGAACAAATGAATGAGCACAATACGTATTTAGGTCACCTGGCCACATATCAAATCCGTTCATGAAGAGAAGTAACACGGAAGTGTTAGGCCCCATGATAAACGTTTCTAACTTGATTTATTTCAAGTCAATCGCATAAAGATTTTTACAATAATTCACAATACAACAATTTTGCGGTAACGAGCATGGTGAAATTATAAGGTGGCGTAAAACGGCCAGCTGATTGTTTCAATCTGTCAATTTTTTGTTTTTGTGAATAAATTGCAATCAAACATTTTGACATATTGAACATAGAGTTGTTGTTGTGCTACTTAAGGGATGTTTACACTACCTATCAATGTCATATTTGCTGTCACTTCTTTTATCCATTCGATATCCGTTATGTTTGTCAAAGTCCATACCACTTTCAGTTTTTGCGTTCACACTAGCATACCATTTCATATGACCGCAAAATATAAATCACGCAAATAACACAATTGATATTGTTAAAAACTTTAATAGCACTCACATGTTCGTTTTCTTTACATATTTCTTTCATTTTTTGCTAAAATTGTTTTCTTCTAACAATTAATTTCTCGACTGCATACGAAAATACATGGCTGAATAGAGCGCTCCCTAAATGAAAAATGTACATATGAGTTGCCACATCATTTTGATAGATGAAAATTTTCATAGTGGTCACACTATGTGTACAACATTCACAGGTAGCAAATTTGACATCTCATATGACATTCATAGATAGCGTAAACACCCCTTTACGTGACCTGGTAAATAGATCTTGGTTGCGTCTATTAATTCTAAAAAAATTCCAAATGGCTTTCAGACCTTATTGTAATTGTTATGTAATCTTAAAGAACCTTCTCACGTACACCACAAACACAAATGTCAATTCTACTTATGAACAAATCAATGAGCACAATATATAGTTAGGTCACTTGGGCACATACCAAATCCATTCATAAAGAGAAGTAACAAGGGGGAAATTGGCTATAAGAGAACAATATTGGTAAAAATCTCAGGCGTGTGCATAAACATGTATATAGTATAGATGTATTGTATTACAATAAAACCATGGTGTAATAATAAGGTGTAACGCCAAAAGCAGCTGATCTTCATACCAGTTGTCAAAATGCGTTATTGTGAATAAAATCACATACAAAATGTAAAAAAGCAATTCACAGTAATGCATTATTGTGAGCAAATTTGACGTTTGACATGATTTGATGTAACACCTTCATATTCCACCATGAATAAAACCTAGTACTTCGACCTTATGATACATTGTATTAGATTTAGTAAATGCAAATAAATATTCATAAAAACCTTGAACTGGCCAAAGTTATAATGTAAATATGCTATTAGTCAAACCAACCATTTCTACTCTGCTAAAAACAACACACGTTCGTTGGAGGCTTATGGTGATATAATACAACGATGTTCGCCGATGTGTATATAGCAGCACTCAGTTTTTAATTAAGCAAAGGGTCTCGTTTAGAGATTCTTTCATATTTTCATATTTTGATTGACTTTCTCTCACATCTTCTTTTGCACTATTCTCCAATGTAAAATGTCATACTATTGCAACCTTCTACTTTAGCAGCGACCTTGATTGGATTCATTTAAACAAATTAAAACAACAAATACTCTTACACGTGCATATGTAATTATAATGGCAATAAGTGTTAGTAGTAATTGTTTGCAATCATTTACATCTTTTATTATTGTATATCATCACTACTAATATTTCGGTCGGCAACGCGCGAAGCGTCAGCAAAAATATAACATTGTTGTAATAATAACAATAATCAGCAATTATAGGTGCCAAATGACAATACAGAAAAAAAAATTAATTAGACTATGTTGCGAAAAGGGTTAATTACGGCCTCGTCTTTTACTCTCAACTTACAAGTGTCTCCTTACCGTGTATAAAAATTAATTTAAAATGACTTTTGGAATATTTCTCCGGTTTCTTAGTAGAACAAATGACATTATTTTCATTTCACAATAATACTGATGGTTATCAATTCACATAGTTGGTTATTTCCAGATACCTATTTTATAGCAATTGTTGACTACTTTTGAAGTGCTTTTTATTACTTTTGTTTTGTTTTTTTTTTTTTTTTTGTGGTCAATATTATTGTTTAATAGCTCAACAATATGAAACATATTGCGTTCATATCTAAAGTTATAAAGTAAATATGAAAAAAGATAATTTTTTATCCATTTTAAAAATAAAATTGTTAGTAATATTAAAAAAAATAACTCTACATTGTTATTTGACATTTAATAAATCACCCTAATATATTATAGCATTAAGGACGGCTGACAAAATAACTCCACCTTTTTATTTGACATTTAATAAACCACCCTAATATTTTATAGCACTGTTTTCGGCAGACATTCTAATTTTAATAATTCACATTTGCCTAATTTAATATTATTCTATCGTCATATATGTCAGTGGATATTTGTTTATTAAAATAATAACTGGATTTTAATCCCCCAAATATTCAAAATTGCTTGTATTTTGCTAAAAACGAAAATAAGCAAAAAATTTGCCATATATTCCCAATTCATACTTGTTTCAGTTGGTTAGATTACTGGTTTTAATTAAATAATAAATTTAAAGAAAAATGAAATGGAATACGGCGGAAAGTCATAATGGGTTCCGGGGTGTGGATACTAGTTAAGCGTTTTTTTTTAATTTTCTTTAACGTGTATAGTTCAATTTTCGTATTCACGTGTGATGAATTTTAAAATAGAGATCTAATACGAAATTTAAGTTAAATAGTTCTTCTTGATTTATTTGCCGTAAAGGGTAATTAAAAAATAAATATAATGAAAGGCAATGTAAACATTTAGAATTTTAATAAAAAAATGCCTTCATTTATTTAATGTAAATTGTGTATAGTTTTTGTATAACGATTTTAAACGTAAACAAGCAATCCACAATAATGCGTTATTATGAACAAATTTTGACGTTTAGACTGCTTTTGACCAACTGATGTAACACCTTCCTTTCCATTACGAATGAACCCTAATTTACACGTGCGTAATTTCAAAGTACGTTCCATGATGCAATACCTAAGGTGAAGTGCATGGCACAATTATCAGGTAGATGCATCAGACAACAACTACAAGAAAAACCAGTTCAGTAAAATGTCAAAAATGTTTTCCAAAAATAAAGCGATTCACATAATTTTGTCAACAAAATTTCATTAGGGAGGTATTAATAAACGCATCATTACAAAAATACATTAAAAAATCACAATTTTTCATTTAAATAATTGGTTTTTATTTATGTGTTTTCAATTACAACAACTTTTTGACAGCTTGCAGTACATCAGTTGGGCTGATGCGCGTATATATAGCGATAAGACCAGCTGATTTAACCCAATCTATCAAATTCATTGTCATTGTGAATTAATCATATGGAAACGTAAACAAAAATTTTGACAGATTGAAGAATTTTCAGGCACTACACTTTGGTGGAATAATGCTTGGTTTACATTTACGAAATCCACTCGACTTCAACTGTCAATTCCTTTGCGTATACGTCAAATGAAAACTCATCCGAAATACGTTGGATTTCATTTGACATTTAAGCAATGGAATTGACAGTTGAAATCGAGTGGATTTCGTAAATGTGAACCAAGCATAAGAAGGTGTTACATCAAATCATATCAAACGTCAAATTTTGTCACAATAATGTATTATTGTGAATTGCTTGTTTACATTTTGTATGTGTTTTTATTCACAATAATGAATTTTGACAACTAGTGTAATAACCAGATGTTTTGCCGCTGTACCTGTATTATTGTGCCATGCACTAGTCCCTGTTTATACAGGGAAAGTTGATTGGAAAGAAAATTGAGTTTATGGGCGAGGGAATCGAGAGGAATAAGAGGGGATGCACACACCTCTGTTCTGGCAAATTCTGTTTTGCTTCGTTTTCCTTCGTATACAACCTGAAGTTGGCTGCAGATTTGTTTTTGCATTTTCTTTCATTTTATTTTCTCTGTCGAGAAACAAACAACAGCGGAGACTATTGAAAAAAACCATTTGGAGGAAAAACTATTTTTTTTAAGCAAAAACAATTCGAAATATGTGGAAATATCAAAATTGAAATGCAATTCAAGGGATCCTTTAATAATTAATTGTTTATCACACACGTCCGTTTTTACTTTTCATTACAATTTTTCCTTGGATTTGTTTTTGAACGGCGCAATGTGAAAATGAGTGTGAAGAAGAATAAGAAAAATTATAAAATTGACACAAACATGATTTCCGTGTCTAAACAACAAGGAAATTTTAAAAGAAACTGAGAAGAAAAATTTTCTTTCCAGTTTGGATGTCTAAACACGGTCCTACACCAAAAACAGCTGATTATCACACTAGCACAATTTAGGTCACCTGGCTACATATTAAATCCATTCATAGAGTAAGTAACACTGAACTGTTAGTCCCATGGGAATCATCTTTATTTTGAGTTATTATATGAAAATTGCCTACAGATTTGTACAATAATTCACAATAGAGCAAACTTTGTGATGACCGATCATGGTGGAATAAGAAGGTGTTACATCAAATCAAACCAAACGTCAAATTTGGTCACAATAGTTTATTATTGTGAATTGCTTATTTACATTTTGTATGTGATTTTATTCACAATAATGCATTTTGACAACTGGTATGAAGATCAGCTGTTTTTGGCGTGGTACCTGTATTATTATGCCATGTAACGGACTCTAATTTTACCGTCATCTTAAAATACGTTCACATATTTTCCACAAACAATAAATACAACTCTCTGTGAGAACAAATTAGGCGGCCATCAGACCATCTGCTTTTTCACATATACGTTGTCACTTTGGGTATACTAATATACAGAACAGCTGATGTCATACATGTGAAAAAGCAGATGGTCTGATGACGGCCTTAATGAGGAAACTGTATATTTAGGTGGTCAGGCGACATATCAAATAAGGGCAAGTGACAAGGAAGTGTTCTCCCCATGGGAAATTGAAAATAATACAGAATTTTTCAACAATTCCAGGCGTGAGGAACATAGCCCTTGAACTTCCATTCGTGTGTTTACATTGTACTGGATTTACAAAATACAGGGCCTTTAAATTGTCAATTCCATTGCATATATGTATTATTTAATGACCATACATACATTATACCTCAAATATATTGAACTATATCAGGTTATCATAATAATAAGCCTAACTGTGTATCTGTCACTTAAAAAGTATATAAATTTATCACTTTAAACGTGTAAACAAAGAATGTGTTTAAGTTGTCAAAAGAGTGTTAAAATAGCACAAAGCGCTAACTAATGTCGTCTATACTCATAGTGTGTCAATAAATTTTTCATTTCGAGTGTTATTAAGAAAAAAACCAAAATACAAATAAAGAAAAATTACTCAAGCAAAACTTCATTGGAGGCAATGGAAGTTTTTGTTTTGTTTTATTTGTTTATTTTTTTATTGAGGCATGGAGTTCTGTTATGTTTAACAAGTTTTGTTGACAATTTCAATATTGTAGGAGGAATAAAGGAAAAGGTCGATAATAACTGCCGGACTGGGGCTGAGTGGAATTTTATAAAAAAAAATGCAATGTTCGAAAAAATTGTATTGCAATGTCAATGTCATTCTAAAGAAATGGCCATGAAAATTTTTTATGGATTTTCCTAAGCCACAAAGTCACAATGCAACGAGAAAACGCGTAGAATCTACGAATTAAAAGAAATATATAAATTTTGTATCATTACCCAGATTAGATAAAAAAGTTAAATCACAACAATTGCAAGAAAATATTGTGAGGATGATGAATCAAATAATGAAAATTGCCCCACAATAACGACAGTAAATATATAAACAAAATCCCCTATTGACAGTTTAAGATTGTAAACACACACACAGCAAAGAGAGAAAGAGAAATGTTGGGGGCGACTTGTTTTATGATATTATAAACGTAATTTATATATAATATACTACTTGGTAAATATAGATTAAAGAGTTTTAAGTGTGAGAATTATAACACTACTACCACACGTTGAAAATGTGTATGTGGAATTTTTGAGTTTGATGGTAAGAACGGAGAAAGGGAGCTCCCGAAGAACGAAGAAAAAAGTTTAACGTTGGGCTTGGGACTGAATTAAACATTAGAGACTGTGAGAGAGACAGTATTTTAGTGGACAGAAAGCAATTTGTCTGTCTCATCGATAAAAAATGACAATTCACCAATTAGAAATAATAAATAACTAACATAGTTGTTGCTGGCTAATGGCTTAATATGTGAAAATTTTTTAAATTCTTTAAGATTTATGGCAATGTGTAGACGTCAGGCGTGGACTTGTGTGTATTTAAGTGACTTCGGTTGAATAACACAGTCTGTTGTGTGCCCAGTAAACTTTGCGTAATAACATGTTTTAAATTTGACATGTGACTATGCAGCTTCACTTGGTTTGTAATGTAATAGCGCATTTACACTAATTGAGTTGTAATAAAAGGCCTTATTTAATATCTGTTAATAAATGGCGTATATAACGAAAACATTTGTGTCTGGGGGTTGTGTAAATAAGGGTTAATTCAGAAAAATAGTTTTTTTTTTTTTTTTTTTTTTTTTTTTGATTGGTAAAAGAACAAAAATTGAAAGAAATGTAAATTTCAAATGTAAAGGTTATTTTTTTATTTATTAAATAAATTACAAATATAAAATAATAAAAAGCTCTGGCTACTAGGCAATAACCCTGCGTTTACAAGTGACAGTACAGTTGAGATCATGTATTGATTGTCAAAATCCCACAACTTGGCTGTGTGACGTAGGCGTCCCGACAACTGCAAAAACAGTTGTAACATTTTGAATGTTTTGCTTTAGTTCATGTTCTTTTGTTTTTAACACATTTCAATTATCATTTTACAAAAATGTCAAAAATTTGTCTTCTCTACTGTCTGTGAAAAAATGATGGACAGGTGGGAGACAAACGACAAATGTATGCATGTGTTAGTAAATCAGAGTTGTATTTGAAGACAAACTGTCTGGTGTAAACGATTAGTAAGATAATAAATATAAAGGTTACAATAAATGGTTAGAACATCAGGGACCTCTAGATGCGACTGAAGATAACTATCAATTTCATTACATTTCCTAGGCTAGCAAATTACTCTCGACTTCAGTTCAATGGAAATTTACCTGAAATAAATCAAGATATTCTCAACTAGTCCGTGTATATTTGTTTTGAATTTGAAAAGCTAATCGAACTACAAGTTTCCAGTAAAATCTTGTAAATTCTCAAAAAAACTTTGTGAGGAGAAATCAATCTGAAAATCAAAAACAATCCAAAATCAGCTACTTCAGTATGCGGTTAGTGGCAATTTAGGATTTCAATATGTATTGTTGGGTATAATTGTAGATAAATTTATATCAATATTTCATATGTTATCTGGGTATTTTGGAAGGTCAATACCAATACTTTTTTTTTTATTCTTATCAATGTGTGTTTTTTTTACCAATTTATCGAAATATATAAGCACCACTTCAAACTTGAACTTGTTGATTAGAAATTGCATTAACAAAAAAAAAAAAAAATAAAGTCACAACAATAAATAAAGTTTAAATTGTGCGTTTTAAAACATTACAAAGAAAATAAAGAAAGTTTTCTAGTTTAGCGTAAAAAAATAGATTTGTTTTTTTGCACTTAGTAGTATCCAGCCAGCCCACCGCCATCTGTGCAAAATGTTAACTAATTCTAATTGTCTATTTAACTGTAATTAGTAGTCTTAAGTTATATTATTAATTAGTACTTAATTTGTATACATTTGTTTATTTTTTTTTCTTCGTACTAATGCTGTTCAGCAGGAATATATCGCGTTGATAGAGTAGTCTACAGGTTTTTCAAGTTGACACATGGGAAGACAGTGTGTAGAATTAAATTACAATGTAAGAAAACAACATTTAATTGATGATGATGATTTTAATTTAAGAAGAGCTAAAGGCATTTACGCCAATGGGTCTTTTAATGAAACTCTAAATTTTAGTTGTCAATTCTATTGAGTATCTGTCAAATAAATGATATACATATTTACCAAAAAAATGTAATAAATGACAATATAAAAAAGGATTTACGCTGAATTGGTAATTTATCAATTTGCTTCATTTTTCAATATGATTTTACTTATTTTTTTTTTTTTTTTTAATAAAATTCCCGATTGCCAAGCTGTATGTGATATGTCAAGTATTGTGTATCTGCTATCCATGGTACAATAATACAGGTAGCATTATCATGCCAGCTGATGGTAACATAATGTGTCAATTGCATTGAATTAATGTCAAATGTTGACATCTTATGTTGCCAACAGTTGCCGATGCGGCTACCTGTATATTTGTACCATGGTGCTATCTCATTTAAGAATGATATGTTAATAAAATCGTCATATGGCCAGGCCACTTAATAACATGTGTCATTTGACTACATAACTAGGCGTTTACACCAGACAATTTGTCTTTAGCTTTGTTCCTTTACTTTTTTAATGGTAAGGGTGGTAAAAGAGAAAAGTGTAAAAATTGCTCAAAATAGCTCTCTCATGAACATTTTTACCAGATAAGTAAAGGAACGGAAAAATGGTAGATCTGGCAGCAACGTCAAAAAGGAACATAAAAAATCAATTTTCGTCTTTTATTTCACAGTTTTTAATTTAGTTTTGTCAGCGTTCGACTTTTTCTTCTGTTTTTCGTCCATTTTATTTTTCATTGTGAAATAATCGTCAAACAAAAGTCGAAAAATCAGTACTGCCATTTTTAACCTGCAGAAATTTTGCTGGTAGCCTGTGGTAGAAGCATGGTACAATAAGAAAGGTAGATGCCTCAGCCCAGCTGATCGAATCTAAAACGTCAAAAAACTAGGAATTCGCCGTGAAAAATCAAAACAAAAAACCATATGATTCGGTAAGAAAGAGATAGCATGTCTACACTTTATAGACAAACACAAGCGATAAAAAGAGACAACAAGAGACCATTTGGCGAAAATTTTGACAGTTTACATTACAAAAAAAGTTGCTTTGTTGTAGCAATTCGCCGATGCATCTACCTTTCTTATTGTACCATGGGTAGAAGAGAAAGCCATTTTCGCTCTCTCTCCACTCTCATTTTCTTAAAAATTGCTTCCAGTTTTGCCACTTTTCGGGGTTAAGGAACGCTTTGCAGGTTAAAAATGGTAACAAATGGTAAAAATGGTAACCTCAGGTAAGTAAAGGAACACAGCTTTTAAATACAACTTTGGTTTACTTTCATGCTTTGTATTCGTGCATGAAACTAGGGGTTCTTAAATCGAGTTTCATACTAGAGTAATTTTATAAAATTGCAGTAGTGGGGAACTCGATCTAATAACCCCTAGTGTCATTCACTAATACAAAGCAACTGACGATTCGGAAGTCACCCAGACATACATTTGTCGTTTGTCTCCCAGCTGTCAATAATTTTTTCACAGACAGTGGGGGTAAAGGCCTCGACACATTGAATTAGGTCGAACTTGGTCTTAAGTCATTAACGAGATATGACTTGAGCAAGAATGCCATCCTTCTTATGTGTCGAGGCCTCAACAAATTTTTGACATGTTTGTAAAAAAAACAGTGAGATAATAATTGAAATTTATTGAAAAGAAACGATCATTTACAAAAACAAAATATGTGAACGGAAAACAAAAAGAAATTGATAATTTTCATTCATATTTTTACAACTGGTTTTGCATTTGTTGGGACACCAACGTCACATAGGCAAGTTTTGGGATTTTGACAATCAGTACATGATGTAAACTGTCCTGTCATGTGTAAACGCAGGGTAAGGGATGTACATCAACATTTTTCTATTGCATACTTTACGGGGTGTCATTGTGTGAGTGCTTTTTTTAATTGGTTGAATTGTGTGTGTGGAGCATGGTGGAATAAAAAGGTGTTACATCCACGGCACAATAATACAGGTACAGCGGCAAAAACAGCTGATCTTCATACCAGTTGTCAAAATGCGTTATTGTGAATAAAATCACATACAAAATGTAAACAAGCAATTCACAGTAATGCATTATTGTGACCAAATTTGACGTTTGACATGATTTGATGTACCACCTTCTTATTCCACAATGGCTACATCAAATCATGTCAAACGTCAAATTTGCTCACAATAATGCTTTACAGTGAATTGCTTGTTTACATTATGTATTTGATTTTATTCAGAATAACGCATTTTGACTACTGGTATGAAGATCAGCTGTTTTTGGTGTTACACCTTATTATTCCACCATGGCGTGGAGAAACGTTCACTGAGCGCACACTTGCGCCCAATCATGGTGGAATAATATGGTGTAGCGCCAAAAACAGCTGATCTTCATATCAGTTGTCAAAATGCGTTATTGTGAATAAAATCAAATACAAAATATAAGCAAGCAATTCACAGTAATGCATTATTGTGAGCAAATTTGACGTTTGACATGATTTGATGTAACACCTTTTTATTCCACCATGCGCTCAATTGTGCGACGCTGGTCTAAACTATGATGACATTAGGTGTGTCTTTTTACTTACTAAATGTAGCTGAATTATTTTTTCGGCAACTTTATACAACTGTCAAAATCTGCAACATTAGTAATAATTATTTCTAATTATCACGTAAAAAGACACAGCTATTATAAGGTGGCGTAATAGTACGGTTACACTAGAGTTTTTTGCCGGGTTAACCCACTTCGAGAGGATTTATTTGACGTTTGCGCTATGCAATTGACATTTGAAATCCAAACCCGGTTAACCCCCAGTTTTTGTAAAAAATTTTATTCTTCTCACACGAATTGTCAAATTTTGTAGATCGATTTACTCGCTTTAGCGCGAATGTAGAGCGCTGATTTTTAAATGAGGAATCCTTAATGATATATGGAACGGGTATACGAAAAATTAGATGTGTATGCCATCTGGGGGCTGAGCTATGAATGCCTAAATTATTACGAATATAAACGAACGAACAAAAATAAGTTACAAAAACTGGGGGTAAAGGCCTGCGTACATAAGCTGCTTTGCCTGATTGCCTTGCTTTGCTGCTTCAATAAAAAATAAAAGAACAAAGAAGGTCGACCTAATTTCCAACTGATGGCAACCCAGTTCGAAATTTCGTCTTTATTCTATTATTTTTATTACGTCAGAAATGAAGCAGCAAAGCAAGGCAATCAGGCAGAGCAGCTTATGTACGCAGGCCTTAAGTGTTTTCAGTTATTTTGAATAAATTGTATGCAAATATAAATAAATATTTTCACAGACAAGACACATTTTGGGTCAAAATGGAGTTGCTGTTTAGCTTGTTACGTGACCTGCTAAATAGATCTTGCCTAAATAATAGTTTACTTTTGCAAATTAATTTCTTTTTGTTGATCTTGTTGTGTCCCCTTGGTATAAACCCAGTATAAGACGGAGAAATGGGGTATTTCTTTGCATTTTTCTTTCTCTTTTCTTTGTTAATCTAATCGGTGAACTTTTTCCACTACCTCTCCAATAAAACGTCAATGCACAAACCAACAAAAAATTTGTCCCAAAACCCGAAACAAATTTTAAAAATTGTTTTCATTTTTGTTGGTGGTTTTAAATGTCGTTTGGTGTTTTTTGTTTGGTTATACATTGTTGCCAACGCATACTTTTAGACATTTGGGGGTCCGGTTTAGCCAGTTAAATCCACTGAAATCACAAATCAAATACAAATCCCCCCCAAAGTAAATGGTTTTAATCAAGATCAATTAACAATGATGCATCGTCCACCAAGCAAAATAAAAAATCGAAACAAATTGTGATGAATGTGGATTGTATTGCAGTTCACAAGCGCTAGATTCGGTAAATTAAATGCCGTTATATAGAACTTTCACGTCATTGTGATCACTCACAACATCTCATCACAATGGAAATTTATTGTGTGATGTTTTAACTACCTCCACCCTCTTCCACCACTACTCATTGAAATGATAATAAAATGCCGGAGACGATTAATTCTGTTAAGCTTTAATTTGTTCATTGATTGATTTAATCAAACAACAACAACAATTACAACTAACTACTACTACTCACAACACATTATCTTTTACTAATCTCCAACCATAAAAAGTGACACACTCATGTCAAACACTATTCTTGTTTTGTTTATAATTTATGCAAATGATAACAACAAACAAATGATCAGAAAAGCAAAACAACAGCAACAAAAAGTGAGATCAACAAACAAACATCTACCATATGGTGGATCATATACCCACATGCACCCCTTCTGCCCCATACTTGGCTAGATTCCCATCAAAACATTGAAAACCTGTAAAACATTTCTACAACAACAGCAACAAAAATGTGCCAACAATTTAATTAAAATATATTTGTCAAATATAAACAAATTTTGATTGCTGTGAAAATTACTGCCATACAGTGACACACACACTCACTCTCACAGCGAGTATGACAAAGAGAGAAGAAATGAAGGGAGACATAACGGTCGCAGGCAGACAATCAATATAACAAATCTCATAGCGGTAGTACATCATGCATGCATGCATTATTATTTGTCATATAAATAAGATTTATGTTTATTGTTGTTGTTATTATTGTTACGTTTCACACATTAAACCGTAATGATCTACCGCATTCATAAGCATACGACGACGTCGGCGGTGCTACGTAAGTACTAATCTAGCATGCCAAGCCCCATACCCATTTGTAACTGTAATAACTGTCAGATGAGTGTGGCCGAGAGAGAGAGAGAGTGAAAGACGAAAGGTTCGTAGGTCCCGGTCCACACTGGCGTGAATTTCATTAACAAATTTCATGAAATTAGGTGTTCTTAAATCGAATTCCCCTCTACAGCAATTTTATGATTATACTTTACTATGGAGGTCGATCTAGAGCATAGCCGACCAAGAAGATGGCATACAAAATTATCAATATTTGCAACTTTTGACAGCGTGTTAGTAACGTTGTATGCACGCATGCTGCAAAACAAAAACAAATCAAAACATTTGTGTGCTCTTTCGTTGCGTTCGGGTCGTGTGTGTGTGAATTGCCGAAAAAAATCGTAACTTTAACAATACCAAAGCACGACATTGATCTAGAGACGCATAATTTCATACAATTTTTTCAATGAAATCACTCTAGTGTGGACCGGGACTAGATGTCTCTCTATTTTTTGTGTGATATTGTATTTTATTTGTAAAGGAGGCAATTACATGGCAAAATTAAGTGTTCTTTCAAATGTCAACACATTATACGTATTTTAAGATCACTTGTTGTACATGCCCGTACATGTTGTTACATCATACCCCGTTGAAGATGGCGAGGAATGAAAAATATAATAATTTATTTTTATTTATAGGATTTGTTGCATATTTTGTGTTGTTTGCAATTTGTGTGAAAGTGATGCCAATATTGTTTTTTCTTTGCAGATATCAGCTGTTGATGAGTTCATTCACCAGGACGGAGTCGGGCGGCTGAATGTCGCGCAGCGCGTTAAAACCACGGTCGGGACATGGCGGAATGAAAAGGTGTTATATCAGTAGTGGAATTCTGTAACTCATTTTTCGAGTTACCGACAAATATCGGTAAAATTAAAATGCTTATAATTCCGGTAATTAACGAAAATTTTCGGTAAGTTAACAACCAAAATAAAGATGTTGCTAAATCCTACCGATAGCAACAGTGCTGTCAACTTTTATTGATACTTTTCATTTTATTCACAATAATGCATTTTTAGCAACTAGAATGATAATCAGCTGTTTTGGTGTAGTACATGTATTACTATTACATGTATTATTATAGCACATTTACATTACAGTATTTTGTATTCTAGAGCAGAAAACTTTTGATAGATTATAAGTATGTATATCAATCACAATAGACATGTAGTTATTTATATCATCATTTATTTATATCAGTTTATATCATGCTGTGATCCAAAAACCAATTGAAAAGAGAGTTACACTACATTTACATTAGCGTTTATAACAACGATCACTCTTGGCTTATTTTCGTAATATCCAGTTGAAAATTAAAATGAAGAAAATTACTAAAAAATATAAATGTAGCTCTCATTAGTAACAAAGGGATAGTTAACTATTACTCACAACCTCAAAATCCTGTACGTACTTTCGTAAAATCAAGTTCATTTATAACATTCTATTTGTGGTGAAAATATAATCACAATAACAACCTTTATTAATTTATTAATCAACACGTAATTACTGTGACATTAACATGGCCAATATTACCCACATTTTGGATGTCATTATAAATGTTATTGACATCCAAATGATTGATAACTATAAATAGCGCCTGTGGTGTGATAGTAAAAAATAAACAATAAAAACGTTTTTTTGTGACGTCTTCGAACCTCAATCAAACTAAATTTGAACTTATTAATTATGCATAAAATCTATTTTGAATTTTGCATGTTTTTAGGTTAATTTTGAATACAATTAAAAAGTTTTGAACATGTATTTCGTTTTAGTTTGTGTATATGAACGTAAAACAAACTAGAAATGTTTGTGTTTCAAAAACTGTTGGCTGAAAAGCGTTCCAGTATCATAAAAACTTGTAAAATTTTCACTTAGCGATTTCAGTGAAATAATTCAACGAAATTAGGCATTCTTAGATCGAATCTTATATTAAAGTAATTTTATGAAATTGCGGTTCTCGATCTAAGAACGTCTTATTTCATTAAATTATTTCATTGAATCGCTCTGGTGTGGACCGGGCCTTACTGGAGTGATTTCATTGTGTCGAGGTTTGGAGCTTATCGGATGTCAGTATCGATAACCTCGACAATTTCTATTTATTGGCGCCATAAAAGCTGTCATATAATCTCTGTCAAAACTAATAACATTCATCAAGTCAAATCATCTGTAAACCTTTGAAGCAGAAGCAGCAACTTTGCCGCAAAAGAACTAATTATAAAATAAATAAAACCAAGGTTAAGACCGCCTGCGTCTATTAAACTTAGTGTTTCATTTAACCTACACCATCAGTTTCCTAATAGCAACACGTAAGTATCGCCTGAATACTTGTTGTGTTGTCTTTATTGATAAAAGTGTTGTTGTTCGTCTTTGGGCAACAATTAATTTCGGCTCTAAAACTACTCTGTAGATTTAGAACCCCTACAAGTCCATACACCTGTATCGGAACTTGTACACATTGAACAAAATGTCATGCAATTATGCGTCTCTATATCGAGTTCTTCATGAATTTCAATGAAATCACGCTAGTGTAGACCGGGACTAAGAGAACTTTTAAGATTTTTGAAATCCAAAGAATTTCAACTGTTAAGAGCAGTACACATTGTCAGTTTTGAATGTCGATATTTCGCAGTTATCGATAACTGTCCAGCCGTCCAGCAACCACAAAACATTTTGTGGTTGCATGATGAATGACAAAAATGAACGGCCACACTAGCAACAACCAACAAAGCTGTCATTCAAAACTGGCAATGTGTACTCAGCTTTAATTCCTTTGCGTATAGGTCAAATGGAATCCCCTGGATTTTAGATGAGTTTTAAATGGTCAAAAGAGACAGACAAATTTTGTTTCTTTGTTGTTGGTTTACCCTGCGTTTACACATGACTGGACAGTTGAGTACATGTATTGATTGTCAAAACCCCAAAACTTGCCTACATCACGTAGGCGTCCGTTCACATATTTTTTCCGTTTACATATTTTGTTTTTGTTCATGTTATTTTCAACACATTTCAATTATTATCTCACTAATTTTTACAAAAATGTCAACAAATTTGTTAAGCCGACTGTCTGTGAAAAAATGATGGACAGATGGTAGACAGCCGACAAATGTGTGTATGTGTTAGTAGATCAGAGTTGTATTTGCACACAGTCTGTCTTGTGTAAACGCCTAGTTATTTTTCCGATATTTCGACTATTTTCGATAGTCATCATCAGTGATGATGAACAACTTGTACAAATTGTTGCTGGAAGTCGTCTGTTAACACAAAAGTCCAGCAATAGAGAGCGAATCGATAGAGACATTTTGACAGTTCTTTTACTGAAAGTTTGCAAATTCTTGCCGGACAAATTTCTTCTAGCCAGTACTTGCAACCCTTCTTTCTCCCGCAAACAATAAATCAGCTGTTTTTAATTATTCGGCGATTTATGTTTGTGTATTGAAAACAATATTATTGGGGAAATAAACAAGTCATTTTTTTCGGAGAACCAAGTTGCAAAATTATACTATTATTTTTTTTCAGGTAATTTTCTTTTTTATTTTTGATAAAATACAACATTGTTGCTTGCTTTGGTTCCTTTCCTTTGTTCTGCTTTGGCAAATCAGCTGATTGCTTGTAGGTTTTTGCAGGGAAGGTGTCTATTTACTTTTTACATTTTTCTTGCAAAAGAGAATAAAAACTCCTTACTCTCCGAGAAAGTTCTTGCTGGGATAGTAACCAGACAGACCTGTTATATTGTTGTTTTCTTATTTTATAATTCTAACAACTTCTGTCATCCTTTTCTGTTTACTAGAGCTGGCACAAACCACCGATATTCCCAACATTAGATATTTTCGATATTATATTTTAAAACATCGATTGCTATCGATATTATCGTTAAGCTGTCAACACCATTAATTTGGAGATGAAAATGACGGAAATGTCAATGCTTTTCTTGGCATATTGTACAAGAAGTTGACGGAAATGTAAAGGAGAATAAACAATTGCTTTTTTCATAAAAATAATAAAAAATGCATTTTACTTTTCCGAAAAATATGTACGTGTGACTACGGACTTACTTTCTCGCACACACAAAACCGAAAAGCAGCGACATTTCTATTTATTTCAATGAATTTTAGGTTTGGGGTTTTTGTTCCGATAATATCGATAGGCAAAACTATCTATCGATATTTAGTTTTTAAAAAACAATCGATTTTATCGATAGTGCCATCGATTTTTTGCCAGCTCTACTGTTTACCCATGGCACAATAATACAGGTACAGCGGCAAAAACAGCTGATCTTCATACCAGTTGTCAAAATGCATTATTGTGAGCAAATTCGACGTTTTGCATGATTTGATGTAACACCTTCTTATTTCACCAAGTGTTTACCAAACAAATTGTGAATGGGATAGATTCTAAAACGACAGCATCTTTTTCTGTCATTTGTTTATCATTTGGATTTTTTCTATCATGTTTGAGAGTTTATAAACGAGAGCAATAATTTTTCAATGGGAATTCACATAATGTAAATATGGCATAACAAATAAAGGGCAGTTCACATTATAAAAAATTTTTACAATGTTTTACTTATGCAGTAGGCACACGATGAAAACTTTCTTATGTTTTTTTTTTAATTTTTAGGAGATTGCGTAGATGAAAGAGCTCATTCATTTCTATTCTTTCCCAAAAACACAAAATCTCTTTATAGTAAAGTTTTAGCCTTTACCGGAGAAAAAAATCCTGCGTAAACTTCCATACAAATTCCCGCAAACAGTTAAACGAACATTATTTTTTATGGTTTCCGGTGAAGTCACAACATGGTGTAGATGGTCTGGGAATGTATTGAACGCTTAATTTTCATTTTTTTTGTTTTGGAAAGAAAATCAAGTTCACTCAACTCCTTCAAATTGGTTTACCAACCTTGCATAAATTATAATTAATAATTTTAAAATTTGTAAAATTACTTAAAATGTATCTCTGGAAGAAGTTTTACAAAAATCAAATATTGAACAGCATTAATACCTTCAATATTTTTGGAGTATAATAAATCTATTTCAAACAATTTATCATCCTCTGTGTATTGACAAATCTAATTGCCAATATTTCCACAACTTTTACCAAGCGCGACTGGTTTTGTGTGAATGCTAATTTATTTTCTATGCTGTTGACCCAATAGCATTTACGTATTTTTACAATTACAATAAATGATAATAAATTTAGTAATATTGATGTTAATTTTTTAGAATTTTCTCAAGCAATTAAAAATGTCTGCGACGACAGTGAATGTCTACAGAAATGTGATGGATTGCAAAGCGGCAATAAAAAAACTCGGTTAGGATTTGGAAGTTGTTTATTTAAATTTGGAGCATGAATTCCCAACAAAAATTGAGAAATGTGAGTATAATTATATTGAATGTTAAATAAATAAAAAATAAGCAAATTATATTTTTAGGAAGTTGCCAGCGAATTAGGTCACCATTTGAAAGCTGTCTCCTATCCGGCATCAATCAAACGCCACACTCTATAAACTGGAACACCAAGGAAATATTGAATGCTTCTGCTGCAGATAAAATGCACGGGAATGCAATGATGATGTCAATATGTATGGTACATTAACTGTGGAAGCAAATTGGCTCGACGAGCCAGATCAAAACAATAGTAGTAGTACGGGTGATATAAAATAGGGATACGTAAAATCGATTTCGGGTAATCGATTAATCGATTATTAACCGTAAAACTTCCAAAAGTCGTAGTCGACTATTGACTATGCGAAAACCGAATAATCGATTATTCTTAGTCGACTTTCGGAAGACGGAGTCAACTATTATTCGTAGTCAACCAATGGGTTTGCTAAAACCACATAATTGACGGTACTTTTTTATACATATAACCATCACGGATCGCATCAACGAATATGGTCGATTATAAACGGTTTTCGGCGGTTAACGACTAATCGAAAGTTTACTTTTAGAACACTCTCAAATAATCGACTAACCGAAAATCGAGTTTTAAGTTTTTTACGAAAACCGAATAATCGAAAAGCCGATTATTGCAATTTACTGCGTATCCCCATGATGAAATAATAAGGTGGCGTAAAATGACCAGATGATTGGTTTCAATCTGTCAAATTTTTTGTTATTGTGAATTCTGTTAAAAATGTTTAATCATATGATTAGAACCAGATATTTTGAAACCAATTCCCAGGGTTTTTGTCCAGTTTCAGTGTTATGTGTATAAAAACTTATTCCTGAGCAAATCACTTAGTATAAGGAGTAGAATAACTTTTAAGGAGAGAGTAAGAAAACTCTCGGGAAATTTATGTTCAGAATAACCCCCTTTATTTATCGATCAGTTTGGTACCAGCAAAGCTAGCAGTTCGACAGGAATCGATATTTTCGAAGTAGGTTGATCGGGTGAATAAGTCATGTTTTCAATATTGTCTTTGGAAGCAATAGTATGTGTCAAAATTTAATTAAAAACTATTAATGTTGATCTAAAAATATATAAAAAAATTACCAGACAAGACTATGGAGGATATTCGTCCCAAAATTCTAAATATAATACATCGATTAAATCACAGCCTAGTCTTGTAAAAATGCATTTAACATTTTAACTATGGTTCCGAAATAGGTTTCTTCTTTTTCTTTTCCGCTTTACTCCTTGAGAAGCGTAGGGCATCCGAAATACGTTGTATCAAAATTTAAACAAAACATTTTTAATGTTTATCCCAATTTAAAAGAAAAGTAAAACCAAATAAGGCTATGAAGGGTATTTGTCCCAAAATTCGAAATACATACAAGATATTGATTGGGCTTGTAAAACCCACCATTTAACATTTAAGCTAATCTTATCTAGACCCTCTGAAATCTTATGTTATTCTTCCAGTTTAAGCAAAATCAAATCGTGATAAATTTATACAATTAAATAAAACATGTCTCGTTATTACCGGACATGGAACTTTTATATCGTTTTCCCATTTTTAATTAATTTTTTCCCACACAATATTAGCGACATTCCATTCGACAAAATAGAAACCAATAAACTGTTAATTCAATATCTTGAAATTTCGTGTTTAAATAATTAATATATTTTGTTTGGAAAAAAATGTTGAGTTTTTTTCCTATAATTTTTGGGGATTTTTTTCAAGTTCCTACAAAAAAAAAATCGCTGGTAAGCAGCAAAAAATAAACAAACAAAAATCGAGGTAAGATGCGAAGGTAAAAAAATACCTTGATGAAGTGATTTCTGACATTTGACTCCACCACAAGCATAATTGTGTTTTCTAGCTGGCGGCTGTAGCTCCATCAGCAAAAAAGAAAAAATAAAATAAAACACCACACTATAGCTTACAAAGCAAAAAATATGATTACTGGCCAAACATTAGATTGGGAACAATAAAATTGGAATACATTTTGGTGGTCACTCAACTCAGAAATGAAAACGAAAAGAAGATAATAAAATTATTTCAACGTGATCATCAAATTAAATAATGTTAATGAAAAAAACTGAAGCAGACTTTCAGACGCTGTTAAGCCAATCGCAATTTGTGTTGTGCTATACGATTTTGTGTGAAGTATAAACGCGATTCTGCAGCGGTGCTAACCAGATTTGCAATACAACTAGAACACCTGTATTTGTATGCTGTGTTTCAAAAGTGGAAAAAAATCATATCCTAACATCATTAAAATGCTATAATGCTTTACTTCTAACATTTAGATGTTGTTCACATAATTTAGAAACGTTCCAGTTATTTGCATAACAATTCCAGTTTCCAACAAATACCACAGAATTATTGTTATGGTTGCATAAATATTCAAAAGCACAGACGATTCTGGGATTCCGACTTTGTTGGGTATAAAATAGCACTTCACATAAAAATTCCCAGTAAAATTAAAACATAATTGATAGACTTTAATTTATGTTTTAAAAAAATGAAAAATATAAGCACCTTCATTATTTAAATCAATATCGAACAAAAAAATCCCAGAGAGAATATAACAGTCTCATCGATAAATAACATTCAAGAACGAAGCCGTCAAGGCAAATTGGATGGGAAATTAATGAATCTTTAAACCTGGAAATATTGAGTAAACTCGTAAGGAAGAGGATTAAACGAATCAATATTTGGGCGCATAGCCAGAAAATAACCACATTTTTTATTAAAAAAACAATAACCGTTAGTTATTGGAAAACGTGTTTTTGGAGAGACGAAACAAAAATTAACAAGATGAGAACAGATTGTAGAATATTCGTTTATCGTCCCAAAGGACAAGCATATAAACATCAGTTCACCCAGATGACTTTTAAAGACGGTGGTGGTGATCCTAATGGGTGAATTAGGGGATGAAAGATACCAAGGAACGGTCCTGAGCGGCTTTAACATGGTAAATTCCAGGATTTATCTTGGTCCCTCTCTCATCTCAAGTGGACACTGACCTCCCCGTGGTGTCACCTGGGGAGCTGCCTTTAACACCCGTTAAAGGTAATGAGCTAACATGTGCCGCGCGTTCACCCATAAGAACGTTAAAAACTTGGGTTTGGGCGTCGGGCTAGTAACCCCCCATAGAAAAAAGCAGCCTACTATGAAAAAACGCAAGAAAAGAAAAGCAAACCCCTCTAAAGTTGACGACCACCGCAAACCAATCTGCGAATCTGCACCTGGAATGTTCGCACTCTTTATAGAGAAGGTGCAGTTTACGCGCTGGCAGATGTACTTAAAAAGTACAAGGCCGACATTACTGCCATACAGGAAATACGATGGACTGGGAAAGATGTCACAACAACACCTAAAGGTGACGCACTGTATTATAGCTGCCATGACACAAAGCATGAGTTTGGTTGCGGATTTGTAGTTGGTCGGAGGTTAAAACACCTGGTCTCCAGCTTCACCCCAGTGAATGAAAGAGTTGCTACAATTCGATTAAAAGCAAAATTCTTCAACATCAGCTTTATCTGCGCTCATGCGAAGACAAGGACGAACAGACCAAAGATATATTCCACGCTTAGAAGAAACATATGACCGTTGTCCTGCCCATGACATTAAAATTGTTCTAGGCGATTTTAATGTCAAAATTGGAAAGGAGAATATCTTTGGACAAACAGTCGGGAAATTCAGTCTACATAGTGAAACATCAGACAATGGATTGAGGCTGATAGACTTCGCAGCGGCAAAAAAACATGGTAGTAAGCAGTACCAGATTTAAGCATCTCGATATTCATAAGGCCACTTGGCTGTCTCCAGACCAAAGAACAATAAATCAAATTGATCACGTTGTGATAGATGGAAGACATTCATCGAGCGTGTTGGATGTCCGATCGTTCCGAGGAGCAAACATAGATTCGGGCCATTACCTCCTTGCAGCAAAGGTACGTACCCGTCTGAATGTTGCAAAGAAAGCACGGACAGACACAACGCGAAAGTTGGACATCGCTAATTTGCAAACACAACAGATAGCCACAGCATATTCCACTCAACTGACCCAATTGCTTAATGAAAGCGCTTCTCGTCCCGATAACATATCAGCACAATGGCAAAATATTGCCCACTCCATGCAAACAGCCGCAAAATCAGTACTTGGATACCAGAGACCTCCACCAAAGAATCCATGGTATGACCAGGAGTGCCGTGCTGCTACCGAAAAAAAATGCGGCATATAGGGCTACTTTACAATCAGTAGCAACGCGTAGCGCACGAGAGAGATACGGGGAGAAAAGGAGAGAGGAGAAACGTATTTTCCGCAGGAAAAAGAGAGAGATGGAAAAGCGGGAGGGCGAAAAAATCGAGATATACAGGAGCCAGAATGAAGTCCGAAAATTCTACCAAAGAGTCAAGCATCAAACTGATGGTTTTAGTACAAATACATCCTCCTGTAGAGACCAGCAAGGTAATTTGGTAACTGATACAGATAGTGTACTCAGGATATGGAAAGAACATTTTTCAAAACTGTTGGTATCCAATCGCAGCGAAGACGACGAAGATACCACAGTCCCAATCCCAGAAGATGGTATTGAATGTATACCGCCCAGCCAAGATGCGGTAAAGACAGCAATAAATCGGCTGAAGAATAATAAGGCAGCAGGAGCCGATGGCTTACCAGCCGAGTTGTTCAAAACCGGAGGCGACACGCTGATAAGGTGTATTCATCAGCTAGTTAGCACCATCTGGCAGGAAGAACGAGTACCCGACGATTGGAACCTGAGTATCCTGTGCCCCGTCCACAAGAAGGGAGATAAGACTGTATGCTCTAACTATAGGGGCATAAGTCTACTCCCTTTTGCCTACAAGATCGTGTCAGGGATATTGTGTGGACGACTAAAGCCTATGGTCAACGAGATAATTGGACCATACCAATGCGGCTTTAGACCCGGCAAGTCCACCATTGACCAGATATTTACCCTGCGGCAAATCCTGGAGAAGACCCAAGAGATGCAGATCGACACCTACCACCTTTTGTCGATTATAAAGCAGCCTTCGACAGGCCGCTGCGTTCAAAGGTATTCCAAGCCATGTCTGTATTTGGTATCCCCGCAAAGCTCATCCGTCATTGCAAAATGACTTTAACTGACACGAGGTCCTCAGTTAAAATAGGAAAGAACCTCTCCGAAGAGTTTGGTACCAAAAGAGGTTTCAGATAAGGAGACAGCCTTTCGTGTGATCTCTTTAACATCCTGCTGGAAAAGGTTATACGAGAGGCACACGTCAAAAGAAGTGGCACAATCTACACCAATAGTCACATGTTACTTGTATATGCTGATGATATAGACATCATAGGCCGATCAGTAAAAGAAGTAACCGATACCTTTATAAAGGTCGAAGGAGAATCTGCTAAAGTGGGTCTGGCGGTAAACGGTGAGAAGACCAAGTTGATGGTGTCGACGCCCAATGCGTCCATTGAGCTCGGACCGACTGTGGAAGTTGGTTCCTATAATATTGAGGTAGTTAAAGACTTCGTCTACCTCGGCACCTCCGTAAACACAACAAACGACATCAGTTGTGAAATAAAAAGAAACATTATATTGGCCAACAGATGCTACTTTGGTTTAAGTAAGCAGTTCAAAAACAAAGCCACATCTCGTCAAACAAAAATAACGCTCTACAAAACACTGATACTACCCGTGCTGATGTATGGCTCCGAAGCCTGGGTACTTGCGCAAGCAGACATGCAGTGCTTGGTGTGTTTGAGAGGAACATTCTTCGAAAGATCTACGGACCAATCTGCGTTGACGGTGAATATCGACGTCGCACAGTGGTTCAGAATTGTTTTTTCCTGGTCAAAATTCTGTAACTTTTGAACGGATAGAGATATTTCCACAATTCTTTTTTTGTTAAACAGATAACACAATCAGCTTTCCGGTGAATTATATGCGGTCAAATTCGGTCTGGTAGTTGCAGAGGAATTTAATGTCAAATTTAAACTTTTGAATTTTTTTACTATTTTTCATCAAAATATCAGTGCTTTTTTTGTTTTTATATCTCCCTATATATTAAAGATGGTCAAACGCCAATAAACAAACCATAAAAATGCAAAAAAAAAAATTAAAAAAATTTTTCGAAAAAAAATTAAAAAAATTTTTTCACAAATTTTTCACATTAAAAAATGCCAAAAATTTAAATTTTTTCAAAAATTAAAATAAAATGCTCCTTGGGTGTTCATAAAACTTATATAACTCATATGAAAACTCATATACTCCAAAAAATTTTAATTTGTGTAAAAAAGCTGTAATTCATATGGGAATTGGTATGGAAAAACACACATTTTTACCCATGTAATTTCAATAAATTTAAAAAAGTGTTAAACGGACGGAACGGGACGGGAACAAAAGTATATATGGGCTAAAAGAGGAGACTTTCGGGCATATTTCTGTGGAAACAGAACATTGTTCCATGTTGTTCCACAAAAGTTCTAGTCCACTAAATTTGGAATTTCATAAAATTTAGTACCTGAGGAAAAATAAAATAGCTCATGTAGTGTAAACGCCACGGTAATTTGTTTAATTTATTTTTAAAGGCCACAATCCTACCTACCTAACAAAAAAAGAGCGAACGCAATTTATGTTGTAGTTTCCGAGAAATAGCTATTTCTTTCTCCAGAAGTTTTCAAAAATTACGTATTTCTAAAAATTGGAAAAAATGTTCGTCTTTAGGGGCACCCCACGCCCGCACCTTCCAATATTTTGACCTAATTTTTTGGTTTCCTTAGTTTCAATATGTTTACTATCGAATCCCATATAGAAATTAAATATCTGTTACAAAACAAAATTTTGATTTTTGGCCAGGAAAATCGATTCCTGAACCATTGTGCGTCGCATGAACCACGAGCTGTATCTGCTATACAACGACATCAATATTGTTAAACGTATCGAGATGCAGCGATTGCGTTGGCTAGGCCATATCATAAGAATGAGCGATGATGACCCCGCTAAAAAGGTGTATAAACACGGACCGCTTGACGGTGCACGCAGAATTGGCAGGCCAAGGAATAGATGGCGCAAAGAAGTGGATGATGAGACGAAAAGGCGCGGTATTCCAGAAAGCAACAAATAGAGAGAATTGGAGATCTTTTCTTAGTTCGGCCTATAGAACAAATGTTCTGTAATGGGCCAGCTAAGTAAGTAATATTTAAAATCTATTGTAAACTAATTGTATTATAATACTTGTGTTTGTTAGAAGCTCTATCTCTGGAGTAGCACAATTGTAGTGCAAGTAAATAAACAAATTTCATTTATCGGTAATATTGTCGTTAGCACTATAGTTCCACTTTTATTGACGAGAACATTTATTCGCTTAAATAACTAAATTGATGTGTTACTATGCCACTTAAGATGCAAAATCGTCATTAAAATTGTTTGTTTTCGGAAGTCAAACTATAAACCCCTACTAATTGCAATGTTTACATTTCTCAATGAGAGAAGAAAGAGAGACTCCATTACTACTGACCCAAATAGGGTTATGTTTATTATAATTCAGAATGTGAAAGTCAAAAGAAAAAAAATCATTACTTTTCGATATTAAGCAAATAAAATAGCTGAATAATCGAATGTGTAAAAAAGAAATATGTAAATAAACTAGAAATGATTGTTTTTTGGCTGGTATACATTGAAATTTACAACATAACTGTTTTATTTTTATTTAACAGTAATTTAGACTGTCCGAAAAGTTCAATTCGAAAAAAATATTTAAATTTATTCTTTTGCAATTTTTAACAACATTCTTTTAGTTTCGTAATTTAAAATTTTATTTCATAATTTAAATAAAAAAACTGAAATTATAACATCACAACATTCTCTAAAATGGCACTTTAAATAAAGTAAATGTTAATTCGCTTGAAAAAATAACATACAATAACATAACATACAATTTTTGTCATGTTTTATATTATTTTGGGTCACCGTATGAACTTTTCAATGAAATTACTTAACTTGGTTGTGCAGCTTAATTGGCCATTATATAAATTACAACATTTCATTAACTAAGCCTATTTTCATTGGGTGTTTGAACTTTTTTTTCCATTGAATTTCAATTTTCACACATAATTATTTGTTATTATGATTTTTGTTGGTTAAAATGTTTCAATTGTCTGTCTGTCGGTCTTGGTGAATAACAATTCAACCCTGGCTACCTAGCATTTGTACCACCCCAGCAACATTTGTGCGTTTTTTCTTACTTCTTTTCTTTTGTTATTAACTTGTTTTTTTTTTTAATTTTATTTTGAATATATACTTTTTTGGCATTTGTTGTGGTACATTATACCTTCATAATTATTTTTTTACACTATTCACAATGAATTGCTGGTTGGATTGGCTGATGGACTGACGGCATGACTGGTTGGCAGTCAGTCTGTCTGACCGACTACTTGGCTAATAAATCAAGAATGTCTTAACATAAACCATGAACAATCAATTTTTATTAAAGAACGCATAAATTAATGTTGGATTCGTTGATTGTTTTTGTTGCCAAGAAATCAAAAAGCCATAACCGAAACAGGGCTTATTTCAGTTTATCATTCACCATCCATTATTTTATGTTTTTGGTACCTTAATATGCAGATAAATTTGCTGAGCTCTACTATGTCATTGGTTTTCTCGAAAAAAGGTGTCAGCTGTGACACAATGCATCAAAAACAAAAAAAAAAAAAAAACTTAAAACAAAACAATATTTTCTGTTACTTCTTTTGCTACAAAGATTTAATTGCATTCTCTTTTTTTCAAGTAAGGTTGGTTTTCGATTCAAGGGCTTTTTCGGCTTACATGTGAATTATTATTATGTGGAGTAATTCTTGTTGTTGTTTATTTGTTTGCTTTTTTTCTTGAGCAGCGGCGGCTGGAGGTTATGTTTTGCTGGCTTAACACAATTTTGTTCCTTCTTTTCAAAACTAAATTCACTTGGGCTTTGGTATTAATTTATTTATTTACTATAAATAATTTGTGAAGTTGGGATCCACTATTTTTTTCAACACAAAATTTTGGGGTTTATATCAATTTTTTTCGTATAAAAATATTTTTCATAAAATATTATTTTTTAATTTTATTTAGTATTTTTGTTTCTTTTTTTCCAAAATTCTCAAAGAACAAAATCCCGCGCATTTTATTCTCTTTTCGATTTTATTTCTTTATTTTCGTTTTCAACGAATTTTTTCATTTATTTTTGATTTTTTGTAGGCCGACCCGTCGTCTTCACTTTACATCAACATGCCGCGTACTGAATGGACGAAGACTATCGACACCTGGTAATATAACGTAACTCTCCCACTGAACAACTGAAAATCAATCGAACAACGGACGACGGCGTATCATAATCCATATATCAAACTTGGCCAGTTCGAGATAGCCAGTCAAGTCGAGTCAGTCAGCCAACAACCAGCCAGCCACTCATCATCAGCCGAGAGTGTATTTTACGAAAGAAAGAAGATAAGACTTCATTTGCGCCACACGATCATTCGGACAAGATTAAAACAAATAAAATAAAACGAGAATATAACGAAGCCCCCATCGCCACATAATAAATGAAAATAAAAACACACCAAGAACTAAGGGGGCTATAAGCGTTAAAAGCGAAGTCAGCGCCGACGTTGACGTTACTTTCAACAGCAAAGCCAAGTGCACTCTTAAAAACCCTCAACATAAATAAAGAGATAATGGCAGAGACGTCAACGTTACGTTAACGTCAACGATACTCAATGACCATAACAACACCGGAGAGCTTTAATGAAACGAATGAAAACAAACAGAGAGGAGGCTTAATTTGCAAAGTTCATGCATGCATGCACTTGTTCATATGTCAGGGATGGGAAACGCGGTGTATTGTTGTCATGCGATAAAGCAATACAATGGACAGAAGGCATTTTAAGGGTTTCCTATGGACAGAAGACCTTCTGAGAACAAAATACCTTCTAAAGATTATTTCTGGACAGAAGACATTCTAAAGGTCTTCTATGGACAGAAGACAGTAGACCTTATGGACAAAAGACCTTCTAAAGGTGTTTTAAGGACAGAAAACCTTCTACAGGACAGAAGACTTTAAGGACGGAATACCTTCTAAAGGTCTGCTATGGACCTTCTACAGGTCTTCTGTGGACTAAAGACCTTTTATAGTTCTTCTATGGGCAGAATACCAACAAAGATATTTAATGGACAGATGACCTTCTAAAGCTCTTCTATGTCCAGAAGACCCTCTACATTTTTCCTATGGACAGTAGACCTTCTAGGGAATTTCCATGGACAGAATACATTGTAAGGGTCTTCTATGGACAGAAGACAGTAGACCTTATGGACAAAAGACCTTCTAAAGGTGTTTTAAGGACAGAAAACCTTCTACAGGACGGAAGACCTTCTAAAGGTCTGCTATGGACAAATGACCTCCTACAGGTCTTCTGTGGACTAAAAACCTTTTATAGTTCTTCTATGGGCAGAATACCATCAAAGATCTTTAATGGACAGATGACCTTCTAAAGCTCTTCTATGGCCAGAAGACCCTCTACATTTCTCCTATGGACAGTAGACCTTCTAGGGAATTTCTATGGACAGAATACATTGTAAGGGTCTTCTATGGACAGAAGACAGTCCAAAGGTATCCTATCGACAGAAAACCTTCTAAAGGTCTTCGATAGACAGAAGACCTTCAAAGGTCTTCGTTGGACAGGAGACTCTCCAAGGGTCTTCGATGGGAAGAAGAACAAAAGACCTATGGAATGGAATTTGACACTAACATTACAACCCAGTTCAGTCAGCTGGGTATGCTGTTACCTTTTCTTGTTGTACCATGGGGTTTTCTCTGGATAGAAGATTCTCTACAGGCCTATATATGTGTAGAAGACCTTCCAAAGGTCTTCTATGGACAGAAAAACTTCTAAGAGTTTTCAGTGGACAGAAGGCCTTCTAAACGTCTTCAATGGACAAAGACGTTCCACAGGTCTTCTAAGGACAGATAACCTTTTACAGGTCTACTTTGGACCGAATCCTTCTACATGTGGCCGAAACTGGAAGTAACTCGGTAACGAGATCCAACCGGAGGTCATTTTCCTGGTATCGCAGGTGGGAGTAGAGAATTCGGCGATCAATTGTCCACACTCTCACATATCTTTTACGTTCTTGACGATGGCACACAATATAAAACAACAAAAATAGGTTGCCGTTCGCAAGTTCGAGAGCGGAACTTGCTCTCAGCTGTGAGTAAAGGGGTGAGTACATAAGCTGCCTTGCCTGCTTACCTTACTGGCTTCTGATAAAAGAATAAAAAAAGAAAAGGGCAACCCAGTTCGAAATTTGCTCGGCCTTCTTTATTCTTTTATTTTTATTATGTCGGAAATGAAGCAGGAAAGCAAGGCAATCAGGCAAGTCAGCTTATGTACGCAGGCCTTAAGTTTTTAGACTGCTCTAACATTGTACAGACTCGATTTGAATGGAATATGGGAGTTTCAACTACGAAGTCTGACCGGAGATTTTTTCTGGTTAGACCTCCCCTACAAAGAGGGAAGTGGATCTTCAAATTGGTGCCTGCAAGATAGGCCTGGAAGCTTTGTGGAGAGCAATCACTCTCTAAGAGTTGCCTAGGTAATCCCAAATTGGCGCTGGCCGAAGCTGCTTCCGTGCAATGGATGACGGTTTGAGCCGTCAAGTCGAGGAATATCTAACATTTTTGGCGACACGTCCGCCTTCCTTCGCAAATACCCATGAAAGTAAACATTTTTCGGAAGCGTATTCTACAAATAAATCTAGCATCGTCTGGGTAGCTTGGTGGTCTACACACAATACACATTTTTCGCACTTTTGGGCATTACTAGACTACGATTTGGAAATTATGAACCCTGGGCTGACGGCTGTGGTATTCTGGACCTTGAGTATTTCGGGGTGGAACCTTACAGAAACGGTTATCAGACTAAAGCCACAGCTGCCTCCGTCCCGTTAAAACCTGGCAAGTCTCAAAGTACTTCTTTGTTCGTCGCATTAAGTTTACAGCGTAGGTTCGGATGCATATGTACATGTTCTATGGACAAAAGACCTTCTAAAGATCTCCTAATAATATCCATGGGACTTTTTTTGAGCGAAAAACTCTTTCATTAGAAGTTATTCATTCATTTTATAAAAATATCCCATTCCGATTTTCCATCCCTGATGGAACGCGCACATGTGTCTGGGATACGTTAACGTCAACAATAACGTTTGTTTTGGCCATAAAGCAGAACAGCAAAAACACAGGTTCTATGAACAGAAGACCTTCTAAAGGTCTCCTAATAATCTCCATGGGACTTTTTTGGTCGAAAAAGCCTCTCATTAGAAATAAAGGCCTGCGTACATAAGCTGCCTTGCCTGCTTACCTTGCTTACTTCTGATAAAAGAATAAAAAAGAAAAGGGCAACCCAGTTCGAAATTTCCTCGGCCTTCTTTATTCTTTTATTTTTATTATGTCAAAAATGAAGCAGGAAAGCAAGGCAATCATGCAGAGCAGCTTATGTACGCAGGCCTTTATTCATTCATTTTATAAAAATTTCCTATTCCGACTTTCCATCCCTGATGGAACGCGCACATGTCTGGGATACGTTAACGTCAACAATAACGTTTGTTTTGGCTATAAAGCAAGCAGAAAAGCAAAAACACATGAATGAAAATTAAAAACCTGGTTTCATATGAGCAGAGCCGACAATTTCTGTTAAGATCAACAATCGTTTGAGTTTTAAGAGAAAGCCTAACGAATGACAAACAGACGAATATCAATGCTACAGAGTCATCACCTGGTAAATTTATGTCAAACAAAGTGAAAAGTCCCCAAAATAAATGTGTGTGGGAATAAAACACATGTCCGTTTACATGTCACAAAATCTCTTAAACATGATTAAATTAAATGCTCAACCTGAACACTCTTATCAGCAGTAATAACAAATCAGCAGCAACAACAAAGGCCTATCAGCTAGTCAGCCTGCCAAATAATAGGTGGCAAATAATCAGTTGCAAACGGTCATATATTGCCAAGTCAACAATAACTGTCAATCTGTTGAGTGAACCTATTAGACCAATAAAATTTTCGGGGCAACAAACACACTCACCCAAAAACCCACATCTCACGTCCTCACATATCTCAACTTATATGGCTTATGGGATTTTTTTCACTGATTTATGAAAGAAGTTACTGGGATTTTTGTGTTTTGTTTGGTGGAATCGATAAATTCCAGTGTTGGTGTATATTTCACATATCTCCCCATTGCCTACCTAGTAGATTATCGAACAGTGGAATTACCAGTAATGTTGAGAATATAAACTTAAGAAGAAAGAAAATAATAACGAAAAACACTGAGGTGTAGTGTTCTATGTGGGAAGTCCCTTTTGCTTATGAAACGCTTGTTAAATAAAACAGTTGTTATAACAATGGCATAGGGAGATATCTGATGATACGTTCTGCAAGCAAACAAAAGTTATTTTTTATTGAAAAAATAAATTTTCCCCATGTTTAAAGGAATCCCTGAGAACAATAAATAGATAATCAAGGGTAAAATACTTTACCTTTACATATATTTTTTGGAGCAATGCCTTCTAAATGTCTTTTATAGACGATGGAAGATCTTCTAAAGGAATGTACTAATTTTCGAACAATCTCTTCTCAGTTGACAGACAAATAAATTTTAGACATAGGTCAATGAACATTTTTTTTCACATTATAAATCTGTTTGCTTTTCGATTGTATATCATTTATTAGGAACATAAAATATTCATCATTCATTTGGGAAATTCTTTGAAATTGTTTTGAAATTTGTTAGACCTGCTTAAAAGTAACAAAACAATAATTACTTTATTATTATTGGCGAAATAAAAAAATATGTCTGGCATAAACAAAGCATTGCTAACTTTTTATGTATGTAGGTATATGAGTCAATATTTGGCTATTCCAGTAATATTGGCTTGTTTTGATAAGCCAAAAGTTTGATTGGTATATTTACCCAAAACATTTTTAAGGCCTAGGTCAGTGATATCGAAAATTATAAACATGTGCTACAATTTTCTCCATTATTTTGGTAAACAAAAGATTTTAAAGAGGCGATAAAGGGAGATTTTCCCACCACCGCTTGGATGCTTTTCACAACTTCAATGAAAATAAAATAAAAGTTTAAAAAATATTTTTGTTTTTATAATACCACAAAATGGACATTTTGACGACTCTACTACTCATGAAAAAGCTGGATCATATTGTTTGTAATCAGGACAGCTTGTAGTTTTTAAGAACTTTTTAAAACTGGAATAGAAGCGAGAAGTAGGCTACCAGTCAATCACGGCGATCATAGGGGCAGAAATATGCAATTTTACGGGAAATTCGATATGTTTGCTGGCGATGTGTGTCTTTTTTTATAATTACAAGGAAGATCAAGGACTTTGCCCGCAAATTGAGAATGACCCTGCTACTTTGGCGGAATTGGCAAGATTGAATTATTTATTGCTAAACTGATCAAAGACAAAATTCGCAAGATTACGGAGTCCAATCGTTAAAACACCTTATAATAATATAATTTACATTAATAATTTGATTTAAGCAAAATATTTATTTATTATATCGCATGTATAAGAATAACAGAACATTGAAGGAATTGCATCGGGCCGAAAATAAGGGACTGCAAGTAGGGTTTTGTCCTGTCAGATCCAGTTCGGATTTTATGGCCTAAACCTAACCGGGCTAAATCTAGACTTTCTTGCATTTATCTCAGGCCTTTATCTCAGAAACGAATAGGAATTTGGCCTTGCTGTCTTTAGCAATATTGTAGCCCTAAACTAGTAGAACTTATCTTTTGAAAAAACCACATAAGAAAAACTCCATCTGGGGCATTAAAATCTATAAAATATAGAAAATTTTACATAACTAGGCGTTTACACTAGACAGTTTGTCTTCAAATACAACTCTGATTTACTAACACATACATACATTTGTCGTTTGGCTACCAGCTGTCCATCATTCCTTCACAGACAGCCGGGTTAACAAAATTTTGACATTTTTTGTAAAAATGTGTGAGATAATAATTGAAATGTGTTGAAAACAAAATAACATGAACAAAAACAAAATATGTGAACGGAAAACAAAAGGAATTCGATGATTTTCATTCATAATTTTACAACTGTTTTTGCAGTTGTCTGGACGCCTACGTCACAAAGGCAAGTTTTGGGATTTTGACAATCAATACATGAAGTCAACTGTCCTGTCATTTGTAAACGCAGGGTTATTGCTGAAATTCTGGTCAGTATCGGCTAAATTATTGGTAGTTGAAACCTTTTGCAAAAATCTTCAAATAAAGTTCTCAACAATTCTTTAGAACATTCTGAAACTCTAAAATGCTTACTTCATGTTGTTTCAGTGGTATTTTGCATCATATCTTTTACAACACGTATTTCAAACACAGTTCACAGCAGTTTATTCTCGCATTTCGGATTTCACTACATTATTGACATTATTTTTATACCCTCAGCCTTTAAAGAGGGTATTTACACTTTGATACGACCAAAAATGTGCCTCATCGAAATAATGGGTTTAGACCCCAAGTATGTTTGTACGATATCCGTTTCAGACAATTTTGAGTAGATCTAGCAATGTCCGTCCGTCTGTCGGTCTGGCAGGCTGGTGCGCACGATAACTCTCGAACGGATCAATCGATTCGGTTCAAATGTTGGGTATCGAAATATTTTGTCCAGATTCGATTTAAGTTCGAAGATGGGCCATATAGGTCCACTCCTTCAGGTACCTCCCCCAGAAATGTTCAAAAATTGTCGCAAAACTTGTGCGCACGATAACTCTTGTAGGGAATAACCGATTTGGTCCATACTTTGCACATCGTGTAATTTCTACCAAACTTAGATGAGGTTCCAATATGGACTCAATCGGTCCACTCCTTCGGGTACTCCCCACACAAAATTTCAGAAAAGTTCAGTTTAGTACCTGATCTCGAATCGCTTTGATTTTTGTTTACGCAAGTTGTATTCGCTGTCCTCTATACGACGCTGCAAGTTTCATTAGGGGCAAGTCCATACTTCCTGAGAAATATAGTGGTTGGAGCGCACGATAACTCTCGAACGGATCTGCCGATTCCGTCCAAAATTTGGCTTTCGTAATATTTTGTCCAAACTTAGTTCAAGTTCAAAGAAGGATTATATCGGTTCACTCCTTCCGGTACCTCCCCCACAAAAGTTCGAAAATGTTCGGAAAATTTGTGCGTACGATAACCCTTGAAGGAAGTAACCGATTTGGTCCATACTTTGCACATCGTGTAATTTCTACCCAACTTAGATGAGGGACTCAATCGGCCCACTCCTTCGGGTACCTCCGACAAAAAATTTCGGAAAAGTTCAGTTTAGGACCTGGTCTCGAATCGCTTTGATTTTTGTTTACGCAAGTTGTATTCGTCTGTCCTCTATACGACGCTGTAAGTTTCATTAGGGGCAAGTCCATACTTCCTGAGAAAATAGCCTGAAAGTTACAAAAAACCCTATGACACTGTGTGTAGTGGTTGGAGCGCAGGATAACTCTCGAACGGATCTGCCGATTCGGTCCAAAATTTGGCTTTCGTAATATTTTGTCCAAATTTAGTTCAAGTTCAAAGATGGATTATATCGGTCCACTCCTTCCGGTACCTCCCCCACAAAAGTTCGAAAATGTTCGGAAAAATTGTGCGTACGATAACTCTTGATGGGAGTAACCGATTTGGTCCATACTTTGCACATTATGAAATTTCTACCAGACTTAGATGCGGTTCCAATATGGACTCAATCGGTAAACTCCTTCGAGTACCTCCCACACAAAATTTCGGAAATGTTCAGTTTAGGACCTGCTCTCGAATCGCCTTGGTTTTTGTTGTAACATCTTGTATTCACTGTCCCCTATACGAAGGTACAAGTTTCCTCAGGGGCAAGTCCATACTTCCTGAAAAAATAGTCTGAAAGTTGAAAAACAAACTAAAGCCATATCTGTCCACTCCTTCAGGTACCTACCCCACAAAAGTTCAAAAATGTTCGGAAAAATTCGGCCACGATAACTCTTGATGGGAGTGACAGATTTGGTCCATACTTTACACATTCTCATAATATCTACCAGATATAGATCAGGTTCGAATATGGACTATATTTGTCCACTCCATCCCGTACCTCCCACACAAAATTTTGGATAAGTTCACTTTAAGACCTGCTATTGAACCACTTTGATTTTTGTTGAAGCAACTTACATTCGCTGCCTCAATTACGATGGTAAAAGTTGTTTCAGGGGCAAGTCTGTACTACTTGAGAAAACAGCCTGAAGGGTGTAAAAACCCCTATGGCACCCCCATGGTCTATCTCGGTCCATTCCTTTAAGTACCTTTTCCGCAAAATTTTTGAACTTTAATCCTAATCAACATTTTTGTCGGTTCATACGACCAAAATTTTGAAACCCCCTAAATACATAAGTTTTTTTTTTGTGAAACAAGTAAAAAAAGTATCAGTCGGCTTTGCCGACAGAGATATACCCTCAGCCTGTGTATATTGAAACTATTTATACCCTATACCACAATGTGGAAAAGGGTATAATAAGTTTGTTTTCCCAAAAATTCATGTAACGCCGCGAAATATTCGTCGTAGACCCCTCATGTGGTATACCAAACTTCATATCTCGACGAGATAAAGCGATTTAGCGATGTGTGTCCGTCCGTCCGTCCGTCCGTCTGTCCGTCCATTAAAAATTGTAATCAAGCTAGAGGCCGCAATTATGGACCGATTGTCACGAAATTTAGTATGGAGGTCGGGTTTGGACCAGAATAGAACTGATTAGTTTTTGGCGATGATCGTGAAATGTTAAAGGGATGAAATGGACCAAAAACAAAATTTTTGCTCGATTTTGTAGCCGCTCTGTAGGTCGCAATAATAGTCCGATCGGCGCGAAATTTTAAACGTAGTTTTGGTTTGAGATGAAGAAGTAGCGTGCAAGTCAACGGTATGATCGGATAATATTTAGCGGGTTAAATTGATCAAAACTTTTGTGTGAAAATTGGTAAAATTTCTAATGCACATCTTATAACTTTATCCCAAGAAGACGCGTTTAGTGGTATAGGGTATCACATGGTCGGCCCCGTCCGACTATAGTCTGTTCTTACTTGTTTTTTTTTTCCAAAATACGTATGTATTTAGGTGGTTTTAAAAATTTTGGGCGTTTGAACCGACAAAAATGTTGATAAGGATTAAAGATCAAAAGTTTTGCTGAGGAGATACTAAAAGGAATGGATAAACATTGACCGTTATGGAAGTGGATCTCCAGCCACAACATATGGTGCCATAGGGGTTTTTACACTGTACGGGCTGTTTGCTCAAGAAGTATGGACTTGCCCCTAAAAAACTTTTACCATCGTAATTGAGGCAGCGAATGCAAGTTGCTTCAACAAAACTCAAAGTGATTCGATATCAGGTCTTAAAGTGAACTTATCCGAAATTTTGTGTGAGAGGTACCGGATGGAGTGGGCAAATATAGTCTATATTTCAACCTGATCTATATCTGGTAGATATATTAGGATGTGTAAAGTATATACCAATTCGGCCACTCCCTTCAAGAGTTACGGTACGAAAAATTTTTCCGAACATTTTTGAACTTTTGTGGGGTAGGTACCTGAAGGAGTGGACCGATATGGCTTATCTACGAACTTAAACTTAGTTTGGAAACAATATTATGAAGGCCAAATTTTGGCCGGAATCGGCATTTCCGTTCGAGAATTATCTTGCGCTTCCACGCATAAACATGGTGTCATAGGGTTTGTTTTTCAACTTTCAGGAAGTATGGACTTGCCCCTAAGGAAACTTGTACCTTCGTATAGGGGACAGTGAATACAAGATGTTACAACAAAAACCAAGGCGATTCGAGAGCAGGTCCTAAACCGAACTTTCCGAAATTTTGTGTGGGAGGTACTCGAAGGAGTTTTCCGATTAAGTCCATATTGGAACCTCATCTAACTCTGGTAGAAATTTCATAATGTGCAAAGTATGGACCAAATCGGTTACTTCCTTCAAGAGTTATCGTACGCACAAATTTTCCGAACATTTTCGAACTTTTGTGGGGGAGGTACCGGAAGGAGTGAACCGATATAATCCTTCTTTGAACTTGAACTAAGTTTGGACAAAATATTACGAAAGCCAAATTTTGGACGGAATCGGCAGATCCGTTCGAGAGTTATCGTGCGCTCCAACCACTATATTTCTCAGGAAGTATGGACTTGCCCCTAATGAAACTTGCAGCGTCGTATAGAGGACAGCGAATACAACTTGCGTAAACAAAAATCAAAGCGATTCGAGATCAGGTCCTAAACTGAACTTTTCTGAAATTTTGTGTGGGGAGTACCCGAAGGAGTGGACCGATTGAGTCCATATTGGAACCTCATCTAAGTTTGGTAGAAATTACACGATGTGCAAAGTATGGACCAAATCGGTTATTCCCTACAAGAGTTATCGTGAGCACAAGTTTTGCGACAATTTTTGAACATTTGTGGGGGAGGTACCTGAAGGAGTGGACCTATATGGCCCATCTTCGAACTTAAATCGAATCTGGACAAAATATTTCGATACCCAAAATGTTAACCCAATCGATTGATCCGTTCGAGAGTTATCGTGCGCACCAGCCAGCCAGACAGACAGACAGACGGACAGACAGACAGACAGACGGACGGACATTGCTAGGTATACTCAAAATTGTCTGAAACGGATATCGTACAAACATACTTGGGGTCTAAAACCATTATTTCGATGAGGCACATTTGTGGTCGTATCAAAGTGTAAATACCCTCTTTAGCCTATAGGCTGAGGGTATAAAAAGTGTTTCAATTTGCACAGGCTGAGGGTATATCTCTGTCTGACTGATACTTTTTTACTTGTTATTAAATCGTCGTTGAAAAATTTACTGAAAACAACGGCATAGAGGCATTTTACAACAATGACATGTTCTGAAGAGTTGTGTATTACATTCCGGGGAATATTTTTCTAAAAGAAAATATTCAGGAAAAATTAACGGCTTTGGAGATACGGTGCGAAATGTATAAAAATTGTGGAATTTTTGCATATATTTTGAAATTTGAGGCAATAAATGAAGTTTTTCGAGTTCATTATTTCTCCAAATATTTTATTCTTGTCCTTATCTACAAATTTGCTTAAGAGGTCAGAGGAATATTTGCATTGGTTTCAGAGATATAGCCCCGAATTTCTTTAAAAACTCAATATTTAACCATGTTTAGATGGGGCCATAAAACCCGAGCTGGATCTGACAAAACCAAACCCAACTAGGGTTTCTTGTCGTTTGGGTCTGTACTTTCAAGAAATCCTCAGCTCGAATTGTTTGCACAAGATCACCTTAAAAATGTTGCACAGTGTTATGCACATTCTTAATGCACAAAATCAAAAGGGAATTTAAACTGAATTTAGGTATTTCAATATGGCAATGCTGTAAAAGAGAGCCCATATTCATGTAGGAGAGAGAGCATATTCATGCTCTGAGACACAATTTGCATTGCAAACAACAACAAAACAGTTGTTTACCAGCAAACAGCTGTTTCGTAAATGCAGAAATTGTCGTCTGTCAGGTTAAAATTAAATGCACATCTTAATGCAAATTAACGTCGCCGTCTGTCTAGGGTATTAGTCAACATTAGCATGAAAAATCATAACGGTGATGCCATATTTTCGGAAAATATCACTGCTATTATAAAAATTTAACAAAAAACGCTCAATTTAGTGGGTCATCTGAATAGGTTTGAATCAAATAAAATTAAAAAAGGTACTATCTATGCAAATTTTGCCCACATTTTTGCTTTAATTTAGTAGAATGGAACATTCCTGTAAATCCTACAAAAAGTTTGATCCACTTTATTCGGAACGTGGGTTAAAATCTGAAGCTGGAAAAGTTACCAAGAACTTTCATATAAAATAAATAAGTATTCCAAAAACAATTTTTTATAACCCTGCTTTCAATGACTTTTAGATTTCGTAGGACCCCTTCAAAGATTCGAAATTTGTCTGAGAGCTAATACCAAGTGTTAGTAAAAATATTAGGATCGAAAAACTACAAAGGTCATTGAAAATATTTGATATGTTGCCTCAAGTTTCATTATTTAACTATCCCAAAGGGGTATGACATCTCCCGTTTTTATACTGACATGGCACCTCTGCAAATTATTTTGTAACGTAAATTTTTATTAAGGATTTACATTATTCAGGTCAGTATTACAACAACAACTACTGCATAGAATTTACTACAATCATGAAATTGTCCCTAGATTTCCCCCAGTCTGTCAAAATCATTGTTATTGTGATTTAATCGCATGGAAACATATACAAATGTTTTGATAGCTTGAAGGAAAGTAGCCTTGGTAGTGTCCAATAAATTTCTCGTGTTTTCATTTTGTTCACATAAAATGTGATCCGTTCAGTAATCGAAAACAAGTTATCGCTGACTGAAATTGGTGGCTTAAGTATTGAATATCAGCCTTGCTTTATCCGCGAATGTTTTGGATGTTTGTTTGTCAAAAATCAATAGAAAGTGATATTCAAAACTGATCGTGTGCACTCCGGTTCTCGTATGGCAATTGACAATGCAATTTTGATTTTTGTGAATACATAATCGAGCCATAAGTGTGACTCTGACATTATCATATAACTAGATACTTTTCAACTAAGCCGATGAATAATCCGCAACGATAATTGTTACATGAGCCCCTCTCTCTATTTATGATCAGAATATATGACTGTGATATCTGAGGACAGTACTTTGATGCTTGATTTGGGTAGATTTAGCATTGGTGCAATAGAGGACTGATTACGATACCCGCCTTGCAAAATGAATGATTGGATCAAGTTGCAGACATGACAAAGTATTCTATTTGCAGAATACATATAAGTACGACATTCTTAAGACCTTCTATGGGCATAAGACAATCTTAAGGTCTTCTATGGATAGAAAGGCTTTATATGAACAACAGAAAAACTTTTAAAAAGTTGTCTATGGACAGAAGATCTTTAAAGGTATTCTCTGTACAGAAGAACTTCTTAAGGTCTTCTATAGACAAATGGCGTCACCTGGCAACCCGCCGTTTCTCTTACATCTCGCCATCTCCCCAAATTGCCTCTATCAACAGACCGCTCAATATCACCACCTCTGAACGCCGCACAATCATGAATTATGGAAAATCTAATTGACCTAGTTTGATTACCGCTTCGGAGATCTGCCCAACCCTTCTGATGTGTGAGTAGCTGAAAGGACGTTCGGTGAGCATAAGCGGAACCCGTGTTTAAATCATCTGAAGAGTTGCAACATTGAAGTCGGAATAAGTGAATTGTGGGCAACGGTCTAGTCACTTTCCAACCCTGGAAAGAGGGAAGATAGGACGTCAGTTACGTTTGCCGACGTTACGTTGACTGATCCGAATAGGTGCGCAAGTTTTTCAATGGACATTTTTTCGAGCACCTTAGGATTGACAGGGCGAAGAATCAGAATCAGATCCTTTCCTGCCGAAGATGAACCACCACAGTTTACAATGGATGATGTTGCGAATGTCATCAGGAATGCTAAATCATCCAAAGCGTTGGTCCCTGATGGAATATCTATGGTAATGCTGAATCAGCTGGATGGGCCGGTAGTCGAGTATCTCACTAAAGTTCTCAACTTGTCGCTAGCCACCCTCATTGTTCTCGAAGTCTGCAAAATGGGCAGGCTGGTCGCGTTACTGAAGCCAGGCAAGGATGCCAGCAAAAGTGAATCGTACAGGCAGATTTCGCTTTTATTGCCCGTAGCAAAAACCCTTGTGGCTTTAGTCCTCCCCAGCGTCAGAAATAGCTATCCAGTTGCCGATCCACGCATATTTGTCGAGGACTCAACCAGAGAACAGTGAAGGTGGCGCTTGACTTATTAAAAACCTGTTAGGCACTCCACGATGTTTGAGGATATTGAGCAAACAATCCTCCGGCCAAGCTTGAAACTTTAGATAATCGATTATAGGTGTAGACGCCAGTCGTACGTGCAATTCAGGAACAAGAAGTCCAAACCCCGAGGAGTGAAACAGGAAACTCCCCAAGGTAGGGTGATATTTCCGGAACTGTTTAACCTCTACCTCTCCTGTATTCCGCCCCTCCAGACGGCATAGAGATCGTAACGTATGCGGATGATTGCACGATCTTGGAGTCAGGTATCTTCCCTGATGACATCTGTGGAAGACTGAACTCCTATTTAATCGATCTTACCGCATTTTTTCACGCGAGGAATATGCAGATATTACATGGACGGCGCATGTGAGAAGAGAGTTGAATATCGTGGTCGACCGTAGCAGAATTCAGACCACAAACTGCCCCAAAATTCTAGGGATCACATTCTACACTACGTTCACGTCGTCCGCGCATGCCGCGCAGCTATCTGCGAAAAACTAAAATATAGAAATAAGGTCCTAAATGTCCCTAGCCGGCAGAACTTGGGGTGCAGATAAAGAAACCTTGTAGACCACATATAACGCGATAGGTCTGTCTGTGGTAAGCTATGCGACACCAGTTTGGTCCCCGAATTTATGTGATACGCAATGAAATAAGATTCAAACTTGTCAGAAAGAACAGCAACAGGGTGCCTCCTCATGTCTTCAGTGGTCCATCTACATTAAGCCATCTAACATTTGATATTGCATGAACACACGTTCAAAAAGAGGCTCCTGTGAATTGCTGCACAGAAATTGTGAATAAAAACGATCGCGGTGCTTCAAACGACGTTTATAAAATCGTCACAGCCGACGAATCTTGGATCTATGCTTAGGATCCCGAAACAAAACAGGAATAGACCGTTTAGGTCTTCGAAAGCCAGCACTTCGAAGCAAATGGTCGCCTGTTTCTTCGGCAAAACTTAGCGTGTGGCGACTATATGTCTTCAGAAATGTAAGACGTTTAATTCTGAGTGGTACACTACAATTTGTTTGCCAGTCTCCTGACAATGCGAGCTCTGATTCCAGCATATAAAGAAAGAAAGGCGTGGTCAACGATTTTCGTAGCCAGAAGATGCTGTTAAAGCGTATAAATCCATGTTTTGGAGGTGTCTAAATCGGAGTGGAAAAAGGGATTCAACAATTGTTTTGAGCGCATGGAAAAGCGTATAAATTATTCTGAGACTACTTAAGTAAAGAATAAAACCATTTTTGAAGGTAAATATTCGCGTTTTCATTGTTAGGCCAGATAGTTATCGTTCAGTCCTCGTATTCACTTGACAGATACGAAGATCAAGTTCATAGAACACGATATGTTGTCAACAAATACAATCATCAATGATAAACAAAATCCAATCAGATTTAGTCTTCACGTGACTATTTGAAGTGGCCACAACAACATACTGCCGGTGTCGTGCTTAAGTGTTCCATACGCCGTTTTTGGTTTTGAGACATTGACATTTGAACAATTTTTTTATTGCGTCGTAAAGTTGATATCCCGAATATGATATGTCATGTAGGAAGAAGCTGAATACATTCAGAAGGAACATGTCAAAAAGCTTTAGAAATCACCCATATCTGAAAAAGCCACACTTAAGTATGACACCGACGATATGCAATCTGGGTACATGTGTGTAATATCTGAAAGTGTTTGTGTAAATACACATTGTATGTTTACCCTTGAATCCTGGGTGTTAAGGTCAAGTTGAAATGAAAACTTGAAGTTATCATTAAATATCTCTTCAAGTTTTTGCATTCAGATGTTATCAGCAAAAATTCTTCAAAAAGTGACCAGCCATGATTCCCTTGGCCAGAGACAATTTGTTGGGGGGCTCAAAAAAAAGCAATGTTAAATGCGACGTAATATTTTAAAACCAAAAAGGAATGTCAACAATTACACGATGTTTATCAGGGGCATTTCGAAACAATTGAAAGGTCTTTAATTGTAAACAAAGAAAAAACATGGATCAATTGAAGTGTTTTCTTTCCTGGCATCACTAAGCCAACAACAATAATTATGAGTGAACCGATCATTTGCTGCTTTCTTTTTTCTTCCAATAAAAAAAAAATACTAAGTATTTTAAGATGCAACAAATACCGCCAACCCAACCCAGCCACTCGCCAATACATCCAACTAAAATCAATTGGAAATTTCTTTCCTGAATTTAAACAAATTATTTGATAATTTATTGATAATTCTTTGTTATCAAACAAACAAAAAATAAGTAAATAAAAAAAACGACACAACAAGAAGTTGAAGGCTACATTTCAATGTTGCCACTTAAATAGCCATCGTACACGAGGAGGAGAGCAGTTTAAACCGGTAAATCATCGCATTAGCGCGATGATAATGTTGCAAATAGTACCACAAATATTTGTCGCCCTTGATTTCTAATTTAAGCCATGCCATTTTCAGTGAATCTCCTTTTGAGTGTCGGCTGATACGACGACTTACTTATCGACGAGGTGACTTATCTGACAAATTTGTCTGCTGAAGTGTTTTGCTGGTTGGTGAGTGAACGAACCCATCACTGATTGCGGGTGATTGGAGGATAACATAACGCGACAAGGTGTTTTGGTGTGTGAAAACACAGCACGATTGACAATTGACGTAAGCATATCATTTTTGACAATCTCACGCACGTGATAGACAGGTCTTTAAGCTGCTGAGATTAGGGTAACTCAAGTGAAAATAAATTGTCTAAAGAATTATTGTTGGTTGGCCAATTAAGGTGACAATTTGGTCAAAATAAATTATCAAGATATTTATTGTACAGGTGCGATTGATATACATATTTATGTACGTTTATAAACACTTTTGTTTTGAAATATGTCGTTTATAATGAAATATTGAAATCAATTTGAAAGACATGAAATGAACGATTGTGGATCGTAATCCGGCAGCGTGAAATAAGATCAAATATAACAAAAATAAAATAGGGTGGGTTTGTCCACACTTTATCTGAAAGCTGATTGTGTTATCAGAATTTTGACCAGAAAAAAAAAACGATTCTGAGCCACTGTGCGATGTACATAGTTTAAACATAATCGGGGGTTCAATTCGATTCAATGTTATTAAGAGCAAAAAAACTGCTATGGGTACCATGATGCGTATACGCAATATATGTTTATAAATATTTCACAGTGCGTATACGTATACGTGATACATGATATATTACTTATACGCAAAGATATACTTATTGCAAAATTCTTTGTCACAATATCAGAATTTTAAAATAATACTTAGGTCATGTTTCACTATGTCGTAAGAAAATGAATGCGAAAGAAAAACACCTAAACTTTGCTTTTCATGGTAATATTGACTTTGTTTGAAAATCATACACGACTTAAGTAGTTTTTCTTTCGTTTTCTTTTTCGTTCGACATAGTGACACGTCACTCCTACAATCAATCCCACATTGGTGGGTTCTTCCATACTGGATGACCCGGAACTACACAATACCCGACCGGCGGCTGTCACCTCAGTGTACACATGTTTGTATTTGTATCGTTTTTTCTGTGTTGGGAGCAGCATGTCTGCTTCTGATTCTTTAGGTCCGTCCGGGCCGGAGGAAAACCCAGGACAAATTTATATGTGCTCAGTTTGTCACATGCACATCCACCACACTCAAACTTCGGTGAGATGCAATAGATGCCGGGAGTGGGTCCAACTCAGAGGTTGTTCTTGACTCGTTCATGCGAGGGACTACGACAGGGACTATGTTACTACATGAACACAACCCCCAGTGAGTCGTCGTCGTCATCAGAATACGCGCTCCCTCTGAGTCCCCCCAAACAACAGCCGCACACGCAGCATTTAACACCAGCCGTAGTTGTTCCAATGTTTGAATATGCATCCTTTTTGCAATTTAATTGCAATGGGTTTGGTGTCCATGATATTCTTCCGACTCATGAAATTCATTAATTCCTCGATCTTACCTCAGAGGATCGAGGAAATGATGGATTTCATGAGTCGGAAGAAAATCATGGAAACCAAGCTCAAAAACAACTGCAGATTACAGACTTGTTGTGGTTACAACGTACTGAGGATATATTGCACGAGAAGTGGAGAATGGAGCTTTCCTATTGCGCCATTCTGTTCGTTACAAACCTATCTCGCTTAAGCCTGGCTCTAATGACCCGTAACTGGAGTGTATGGTGGCAGTAGTCAGGTGTGAAACTGCCGAGTAGAGTTCGTGAACGTATAAATGTTGTCGATAAATAACTGTACTTCAGGTTACAGGCCCGCCCATTTCAAAATCCTCTGATATTGTTAGACGACTTTAATGCTCATCATGAGTTGTGGCACTCGGTGCTCCGAAACTACCAGAGAGTAGATTAAAGTTCTACGTTTTGCACGGTCAATGAGGACGCCCCTACCAGAATTATCAGAGAGTATCACATTTCGCCAGACATAATCATCGTGTCACCTGGTCTGACAAATGACGTCACCTGGCAACCAGTCGTTTCTCTTGGATCAGACCATCTCCCCATAATTATCTCCAGCAACAGACCACCCGATTTCATCACCTCTGAACGCCGCACTTTCACCAATCTTGGGACAACTAATTGGCATAGTTTCAGAGAGTTCACTAATCACGGGTTCAGAGATCTGCCCAATCCTTCTGATGTTCGGGTAGCAGAAAGGACGTTCCGAGAGAGTTCACTAATCACGGGTTCAGAGATCTGCCCAATCCTTCCGATGTTCGGGTAGCAGAAAGGACGTTCCGAGACATCATCACTGTTGTAGTCGCTCACCATACACAGAAGCTGCTGGTCGAATACCCGATGTAAAGGGTTTAGCAAATGAGCGTGACGAGCATCGTCGTGCTGACACTGGGACAAGTGCTTAAATCATCTGAAGAGCCGGAATAAGTGAATTCTGGGCTACGGTTAAGTCACTCTCGAGCCCTGGAAAGAAGGAAGATATGTAGACTTTAGCCACGTTTGACGACATTACGCTGACTGATCCGAAGAGGTGCGCAAATTATTTCAATCGAGAGTTTGTCGAGCACCCCGGGCGTGACAGGGCGAAGAGAAAAGTATTACGTTCCAATTAAATCTATTCCCGCAGAGTATGAACCACCACAGTTTAGAATGGATGATGTTGCGAATGTCACCATGTACGCTGAATGATCCAAAGCGTTGGGCCGGAAGTCAATTATCTTACTAAAGTTCTAAACCTTTCGCTAGCCACCCCTGAAGTCTGGAAAATGGACAGGATGGTCCCGCTACTGAAGTCAGGATGCCAGCAAAGGCGACTCGTACAGAGCAATTTCACTTCTGTCGGCCGTAACAAAGAACCATGGGCCTTTGGTTCTCTCCATCGTCAGAAATAGCTATCTAGTTGCCGAAGTAGCACAGCACGACATGAGTGTTGCATGCCATCTCCACACACATTAGTCGAGGGCTCAATAAGAGCAAGCCGTATGATAGAACGGATGCCAAGTATCTTACTAAAGTTCTAAACCTGTCGCTAGCCACCCACATCGCCCCCGAAGTCTGGAAAATGGACAGGATGGTCCCGCTACTGAAGCCAGGCAAGGATGCCAGCAAAGGCTCGTAAAGAGAAATTTCACTTCTGTCGCCCGTAGCAAAGCCCCATGGGCATTTGGTTCTCTCTATCGTCAGAAATAGCTACCTAGTTGCCGAAGTAGCACAGCACGACAAGAGCGTTGCACGCCATCTCCACACACATTACTCAAGGGCTTAATAATAACAAGCCGTATGATAGAACGGTGATGGTGGCACACTCCACGCTGTTTGAGGATATCGAGCAGACAACCCTCCGCCCACGTTTGAAACGTTGGATAATCAAATATATGTGTGGACGCCAATCGTGCGTGGAATTCAGGAACAAGAAGTCCAACCTCCGTAGAGTGAAACAAGGAGTTCCCCAATGTGGGGTGATATTTCCGGAACTGTTTAATCTCTACCTCTGCTGTACTCCGCTCCCTCCAGACGGCACTGAGATCGTAACGTATGCGGATGACTGTACGTCATTGGCGTCTGAACTTCTTCTATGACTGATCTGACCAGATTTTTCCACGTGAGAAATATGCAAATATGGGCCACTAAATCTATGTCCGCTTTGTTCACCACATGGATGTCAGAGGTGAGAATAGAGTTGAATGTCATGGTCGATGGTAGCAGAATTCTGACCACAAAGAACCCAAAAATCCTGCAGCATGTTCATGTCGTCCGCGCATACCACAGTTATTTGCGACAAGCTGAGATGTAGGAACAAGGTACTATTCACAAATTGTAAGATCAGGAATTTCTTTTTGCAAGATTTGGAATTTTCAATTTTTGTTGATGTCACTTGAAAATAATTCAATTTTATTGCAATAAATGCAAATTCATTTGGAACGCTTGAGATCTTTGCAAAATGTCACAATGTAATATTCACCTATTAATATTCTTATTATTTGTAGGTCTTCTTATTAGAATATCAAGTTTTTAAGAGGTTATGTGAAAGTCTTTAACGTTTCTGCACAATTTGCTAAAATATTAGCTCTGTTCCTTTACGTGCAAGAATCTTCAAGTTTTACCACTTTTTACTCGAAAAGCGTTCCTTTACTTCTGACACCACACAATTTATATGAGAACAGTTCACAACTTTTGCTACTTTTGTCGGTTTTACCATTTTCAAAAGTAAAGGAACAGACCAATTTATTAACACTAAGATCAGAATATCGACTTTTTTTCTTGTTGGTGTACTCCGTTTGCTAATTTTTAGTAAATTGATCACGGTGATGCCTTGATCTAGTTTCACATTTACACATATGTACGTATGTGTGATAGTGGATGTCATTTGGCATCAGTGCTGCCAACTCCAGTGTTGCCACTTGGCCCCCCTTAATGATTGACGTAAGCGTATGACATTGCGTATGTCGTCAAACATGTTAAGGTCGATATACATTGGGTGAGCCCAAATAAAATAAGGCGATGGGTTTCATGGTTCTTCATGATCAAGAAAGAGAGGTTCAACGTTGTAAGAGAGAACATCTAGATCAACAAGCCTATCAGCCTATCAGTTGCAGATGCCATAAAAAAATCTATCGTGTGAATGCGGTCCTTGGACACGACAAACCAGAATGGGGAATGAATTATTTTAAGAAATATTTTGGATAAGTTCTCAAAAGTATCATAAGTCTTTAATCACTAGAGTATGTTGTATAACCTTTCATGGGGATCGGTATAAATGTTGATCTTAGCCAGTATAATGGGTATTTGTACGTATTATAAATCTGAATAAACATTTACATATATTAATTGTCTTTTTCAAACGTTTTTTACGTTTAATGCCACAACTTCAGTCTGTCCCTTTAATCCCCTTTAAGTGAATATTAGCAAGTTTCATAGGTATGCTCGGCCATCAGTAAAAACATTTCCACGTTAAATAATTTTCTTCAATGTTGAACACATTTTCATTGTTGTTGTTATTAACAAAACTTTGAAAGGGTTTTACCCGTGTTTCCCACTGTGCGCCACTTTAACATTATTTAATGTGTACAAATTTCTCTCACCTTTTCCAAACATAAATTATTAATATTTTTTAAAGATATTAGAATTTTAAAATAACTTAATGTCGATTTAATGTTAAATTAAAATTGCAATAATAAACAATATTTCATTAGAATTTTTTATGACAATTTCTAAATGCCTTAGGGAACTATTTTAACCAATTGTAAAATTGTTAGCATGTTTCATTTTAATGGTCATAATTGCGCTAACAAGTGAAAGATTTGTGTTATTATCATTTCAAATGTGTCTTTAATTCGTGTGTGTGTGCGAGAAATCTTTGACTGTTATGACAAGTATTTTTAGAAAACCAACAGTAGAAGCCGGCCGACCCAGGCTGTCTGTCATACCTGTCACATACATACGTATTTCATTTACACTTTGTGTAATGTAATTAATTTGTGACACATTGTCTAACATGCTGCCGTGGTGTGTGGTCTGATCATAGGAATTCTTTGAATAGCTAAATCTAATAACAATCTGAATGAATGGAAGAGGAACTATGAACTCTACACCAGAAAAAAATTGCTAAACTTTGGTAAATTTGGCTTCATGGATTCTTATCTCTCGACTTGTTACCATGGTAGAATGAATGATATGGAAACATTCAAATTGACCCTATTACATTTTGAAAATCAAATTTACAAAAACAAGTAAAAATACAGCTGATTGTCACTTCTACCGTATATAAATGTGCCTTGAAATGCAATATGGAATTTGACACTAATGTTACAGGCCAGTTCAGTCAGCTGGGTATTGCTGTTACCTTATATTGTTCTAGCATGACTTATTACATATAATTTTTCAAATTTTAAACATTTACAGCACTACCTGAAATTCTTACATATAATAGCCCTGACTTTCATTTTGTAATCTATTAAACTACGTCATCACCCACTATCTGTAGAATTATTAGATTATAAAGGCAACTGTTTAGAGGTATTTATTGACATATAGTTTATGTCCGTATTGTTGTTTAATTGCTGATTTCGAACAGAGTGACAGTGATACTCATAATGTCACAGAGACAATATCGGCTTGTCACAATCTGTCTTTCGACCCCTTTGCAACTTATGGCTACACACAACCCAAGAAACTGAAAGGCGCTTGAGTGGTTAAAGAAAACATAAGGCCACAATACAATGTCTATTGAAAGAAAATTATCAATGCAAATGTCAAACAAAACAAAAAAGAACAACAACAAACGATTGTTGTTGTTGTTTCAATTCAATGGAAATAAATTAAATCTATTTGAGTTTAAGTTGAGCTATCGTCGTACTGAACTTCAATTAGCCATCAATCCGCAGTTGTGACACATGCAGCCTCATATCTAGAGTGGCCTTGAGGGGGAAAGTAGGAAGTGGAAATAGAAAAAGTATCTGTATCTCATAACTAGGCATATAAAATGTTCTCTCTGACGTAAATTACCATTTACTATTGTATAAGAACATTTATTGTTTTTGTTTACTATTTACCTTTTGAGTATGGGGGCCGTGACATTTAGAGAGTTTAGTGCCGCTGCTGATTTATTTATTATTTTCTGGGCGATAAATTTGTGGTCAGTAAGTAAGCCTCGCTAGAATTTGCCAATGCAAATTGCTGTTGCTGATAGCCTCTATTTTATTTATGGATACGGCAGGCCAACTGACACACTCAAGTGGTTTTTAATCATGCACGTGATCTCACGTAGCTCTGATAAGTCAGCGGAGTATTAAATGCTAATATAATAGTGGGGCTTGGCTAAATGTTAGATAAATTTATAAATATGTATGTACATATATTTTGAATATGATTTGAAAAATGAAATGTTGAAAACATCGTATCATAATTCAATTTCAATTTCACTAAATGATAATTGTAATTGAAATATTTAATCTATTGGAGTGATAATCAAATTCTAGGAATTTGACACTGTTATTTGCTTGTTTGTTCGATATTTTCTTTAATTGACTTCTAATCCACAACTTATCTTTTTCTAAACCACTTACATTTTCTACTGATTTTTGCCGATTTAAGGACAGCCACAGACAGCTCAAGTGTATTCTCGTGATTAGCTTTTGTTTGTTATTTTCCCCAAAATTTATAGCGGGATTTTTCCATTATTAAGCGATAAATATGACAGAAATGTCAACAAACTGAATACTAATACTATGTTTACATTGTACTTGATTTAGTAAAACCAGTAGCTTAAAATTGTAAATTCCATTGCAAATATTTTCTCATAAAGGATGTTAAACCGCAAAAAGGTCTAGTGCAAACACGATGTAAGTAAGTGCATACAGGTAATTTTTGGGATCTAATCCACATAGAAAATAGTATAACCCTTGGGTACAATTGGTAACTGTGTAAGCACAAACTGGAAAAAGTTCAAAAGTAATACTACTACTACTGATACTGGAATGTAATTCCACGACGAAGGGTCCATTGTAGCGGAGTAAACCGGAACCTTACTACAACAGCGTTCCGGCCAGCGGCTGGCACCTCCGTGTACATACATATTGTTACGAATGTAACTGATAGGTTTAAGTTAATTTAGTTTAATTTCCGTTAATTTAAAAATTTGAATTGTAACGTAAAGTTTTATTACGCAGTTACTTTATTTAAGCAACAACAACTACCATGTATAATTCTCTTCATCATTCTAGTTCTTACTTTTCCTTTCATTAATGTGCTTTTGTTTGTTTTGCCATAATCATGTAATTATCGTTTATTTTGCTACACTTTTATTTCTTGCATTTTTTTGTTGTAATTACGTCATTAGTGTGCTTGTCCACTTGTATTGATCTTCGTCCATGTATGTGAGTCTGGTTGTTCGCTTAGTGCGAATGTGCGTCTGTGTGTTTGTTGCACAGATTCGAGGTTTTGCCAGACGTGTTCTAAAGGATTCTTGAACGAGGGAATTTTGAGATAAATACAGGTGGAACCAGCAACGGCGAGTTAGTTGTGTTTTAAGCGTTGAACTGAACAGATCGGTTAAAGAATAGCTGCGTGCTAACTAGAGACAAGCTGTGTGCTTAGTAATTAAAGTCGGTTCCGAATAAGTGTAATAAAGTAAATAAAGCATTGTAGAAACGTAATCTGAAACGAACCCTGTTTTATTTGGTACAAATCGTACTGGGGAATAAAACAACGTCTACACGGAGATTAGTTAAATCTAATTCCGTAACAATATGTTTGTATTTATCTACGTTAGGTTAGGTTAAGAAGAGGGGTGATTCAAGATCACCAAATGTCCTTAAAAAGAAAGGGCATACGCTTAAGCCAGACGAGGCCTGTTGTGCGCTCTAATTTTATGTGTCCTGGAAGTTGTTGTTAGTTTAGGAGTTCCGTCCCATTGACGTAGTCCCTCAAGTTTTTGAACCCGATGTCCTTGATACGGTCGAGTCCTGTAATTATATCGTTTCCCAGTAGTTGAGTTCTCAAGTTTGTGAAAGCCTAGCAGTGGCAGAGATAGTGTTCCAACGTTTCGTTGTCCTCGCCACTTGCCCTGCATTCACTATTCTCTGCACAGCCTATCCTGTGCAGATGCGCTTGTAGTCCCAGATGCCCTATGAGGACACCGATCAGTCTACTGATATCCTTTTTACTCATCACTAGGAGATCACTTGTTTTGTCCTGGTCTGGGTTTCCCCATAGGATTTTTGTAGTTTTTCCCTTTTCCTGGTTATTCCATAGGGATACATGAGCATTCTTTGCCCAAGCTTTTAGTTCTATACGCGCCGCCTTTAAAGGTTTGGCATTGTCTAGACTTACTGTAGGTAGCTCCCTGGCTTGTTTTGCTAAGAAGTTTGCTACTTCGTTTCCCGTAATCCCTATGTGTCCTGGTACCCATATAATGTTTACCGAGCCATAATGGGAATAGTCGTCAATTGAATTTTTACACTTTAAGACAGTTTTCGATATTGTTGCTTTACTTGTTATAGCTCTAATTGCTGCTTTACTATCCGTAAGGATGTTAACTGTGAGTGGCCTTATATTTGTTTTAAACCAGTTCAGACATTCTGTGATCGCTCGGACTTCGGCCTAGAGGACCGTGTTATGATCCGGCAGCCGAAGGGAGATCCTCGTTTCCGTGTCTACGATATAAAGACCCAGTCCCGTTCTCCCCCCTAACACAGCCCCGTCCGTAAACCCGCAGCTTCCAGCGGGAATCTGTGCAAGGGTTCCATCGATCCACATATCTTTGTCCGGTATTAGAACTTCACAGAGCTACTTCACTTGATTCTGGTATCCGGTCCGATACTATTTGATTTATAGATTCACCCGTTGTGAACCGTAATATGCATTGGTGGTCTCTTTCGATCCACTCGCTCATCGCTTTCAGTCGTATAGCCGCGATGGGTGGACAAATAGAATTGTCTCCAAAGCCCTAGTCCTCATCGCCCCGCTAATGCCTAGGCAACACATTCTTTGGACTCTTTGCAATGTTTCCACATTGTACTTTTTGTCCATAGCTGTCCACCATACAACAGATGCGTAAGTAAGAATCGGTCTTATTACGCTTCTGTATAGCCAGTGTATCATTCTAGGATTAAAACCCCATTTTGAGCCTATAGCCCTTCTACAAGTTGACCAACATCTGTGTGCTTTGGCAGCCCTTTCCTGAATATGGTCTTTCCATTTGAGTTTCCTATCTAGGATTACCCCCAGATATTTAACTGTTGGAGATATTGTTAATGTCTTATTCAGGAAAACTGGTTCCTCGACGGAGTCCAATTTCGTTTTCCTAGTGAAAAGACATAACTCTGTTTTTTCCGGGTTAACATTAAGACCTCTTGGTCAAGCCCAGTTGTAAGCTATATTTAGAGTCTCTTCGGCTCTCCTGCAAAGTAGATTTGGATTCTTTCCCCTTAGAAGTATTATAACGTCGTCTGCATAACAGACTGGTTCAAATCCTTCCTTGGTTTAGGACCTTAGCAGACTATTTATGGCAGATATCGGCAGTGGATGCAACTCAGGGTTTGTTCTGGGGTTGCCATGACATGGACTATGTTGTCGTCATCAGAATACGTGAGCAACACTCATTCATATTAAGGACTACGGAACTTTGCTGATGTATTCTGTGCGAACCCAGCCCTCCAGTTAGTCATCGTCCTCATTAGAAACAACCCCAACCACACACGCAGCACTGAACACCGTTCGTTGTTGCTGTTCCAATTCCTGGAAATGCACAATTGTTGCAATTCAATTGCAATGGACTCCGAGTTAATATCGAGGAAACTGTGGATTTCATATCGAAGGTCGCGGCGGCTCAAGAAACCAAGCTCAACAACAACACGAGTGTTGTGATGTTTACAACGTACCTACGTACCACACCAGAAGTGGAGATCCCCACATTTAGCTAGATTTCCTGTTGCACCAGTATTTTCAATAAGGACCTATTTCGCTTGAGCCTGGCTCTAATGAAATCTACATGAAATGTATGGGGTAGCAGTAACGTGGAGAACTGTCGAAGTAGAGTTGATTAATAGCCGTACTGCGGGTTATAGGCCCAACATTAGCCCGCTTTTGTGGACTTCAATGCTCATCATAAGTTGTGGCATTCTGTCTGAGCAGATGGATAGCTTTACGTTTAGCATGTTCAATGAGAGTTAGCGGAGAGAACCATAGTTCGCCAAACATAACTATCATGTCAATCCCACGGCAACCGGATCCATACACCGAAATTACTCTAAGGAATCTTCGACCAGGGCCGTCAACACCTCAACAAATATCTGTGTATTTTTTTTTTTTTTCAACATGGGAGCGGCAATTTATCTCCTGCCCCCTCTAAGCACTTTTGGTCCGTTTCGGGATAGAGATGAACCCCGGGCCTGTATGGATCTGTTCCGTTTGCCGGATCCACATCCACCATATATTAACAATGGTGAGATGTAATGGATGTAGAGAATAAGTGCACTATCGAGGGTGCTCTGGCCTTAGTCGTACCCAGGATTACTGCGATTCTCTAACTCATTTTTTGGGTTACCGACAAATGTCGCTAAAATTAAAATGCTTATAATTTCGGTAATTAACGATATTATTCGGTAAGTTAGCGACCAATAAAAAGTAGTCGTAAAGTTCTACCGATAACAACAGTGTTGTCAACTTTTATTTGAACTTTTCATTCATAATTTTGCGTTTTAATGTTAACGATTTTTATCGGTAACACAAAAAAAGAGTTAGAGAATCGAACTACAGGTCTGATAACTGACGTATCCTGGCAACCCGTAATTTCCCTTGGATCACACCACCTTCCTATCATTGTCTTCGTAAATAGACCACCCGACTACATAACCTCTGAACGCCGTACTTTTTGCAACCATGGGATTGGCAAGGGTTCAGAGATTTTACCAATCACCGCTTCAAGGAGCTGCCCTCAGATACTCGGGTAGCTGAGAAAACTTTCCGGGACATCATCACTGCTGCTGCCGCTCGCTACATACTTGCTGGTCGAATACCCGAAATCTGACCGAATTTCCCAGTAGAGGTGACGGGACTAGCAAATGAGCACGAACCCTGAAGACGCAAGAGTAGGAGAACTTACTTTTGAAGTCAACAGACTAGTAGGCGAACATAAGATGGAAAAGTGGGGTTACCATCCAAAGCAACCCAACATTGGTACAGGATTAAATAAATTGTGGGTTACGTTTAAATCACTCTCGAATCCATGATAGAAGGATGAGAGAACGATTGTTACTTACAAGGGTGTGACAGTGACAGATCCGAAGAGGTGCTCATGTTATTTCGAACGGCAATTTGTAGAGCACCTCGAGAGCGAAGAGGAGTGTGCTACGTCGTACCAGCCGAGGAGGTAACACCACAATTTACAATGGACGGTGTTGCAGATGTCATCCGAAACACGAAATCATACAAAGTCGGCCCACACGGAATATCAACTGGCACTTTCTGGTAGCCAACCTAATGCTCTAAATAGCTGCATACGCCAAATATTCCTACCCCCCACAGATTTCGCCTAGGAGGCCCCTCAATGGGTCCATCCCATATATGAAGGCATCTCATAATCGGTCGATTTTGTTTAACTTTCTACAATCAAATGATTAGCTATCAGCACTTTCTAGTAGCCGACCCAATCCTCTAAATAGCTGCATACGCCAAATATTCCTACCCCCCACAGATTTCGCCCAGGAGGCCCCTCAATGGGTCCATCCCATATATGAAGGAAGGCATTTCATAATCGGTCGATTTTGTTTAACTTTCTACAATCAAATGATTAGTTATCAGCACTTTCTGGTAGCCGACCCAATCCTCTAAATAGCTGCATACGCCAAATATTCCTACCACCCCCAGATTTCGGCTAGGAGGCCCCTCAATGGGTCCATCCCATATATGAAGGAAGGCATTTCATAATCGGTCGATTTTGTTTAACTTTCTACAATCAAATGATTAGTTGCCAGCACTTTCTGGTAGCCAACCTAATGCTCTAAATAGCTGCATACGCCAAATATTCCTACCCCCCACAGATTTCGCCTAGGAGGCCCCTCAATGGGTCCATCCAATATATGAAGATATTTGGTCATAGGTCGATATTTCAAAATTTTCACAATTAAGCAATATGAACCAGTTTCATTTGAGGAAAGTGGACAAATTCAGCTGTCCAACGCTACTTTTCGTGTTTGCACATCTTTTCTAAATCCTGTGCAATATTCTGAAACATATACGTATACTTCAAAAACGATTTTGACAAAATCTATAATCCTCAAAAACGATTTTGTCAAAATCGTTTTTAGCAAGTTGTTCTCAAACTGTAATAAAATGTGTGAGAATGTGTCTTGGCTAAGTGTGGTTGTGGTAGTGGTGGTGGTTTTCCAAAATCGATTTTATCTTCACACCCATCTGAACATAGTGGTCGATGGTGTACTGATTCCGACCACTAACTACCCCAAAATGTTGAGTGTAACATTCGATAGTATGTTTAAGTCTTTCGCTCAAGTCACAGCTGTTTGGGATAACATAAGAAGTGAGAACAAGGTCCTCAAGCCGCTGGCCGACAGTACTTGGGGTGCTGACAAAGAAACCTTGTTGATCACATAAAAACATTAGGCCGGTCTGTGGTAAGCTATGCGGCGCCAGCGTGGTATGCAAATATTAGCGCTACGCAGTGGAACATCCTGCTTAGATGTTACCGTCGAGAGCGTTCCTACCACGATCTAGTGGACAGGCTTCCTCCATCCAGGCTCGTCAGGAGAGATCGTCATGATACACTACACATTTAGAATGACATAAAACTTTCTCCCTCCCCAGTACATCTAAAATCAACACCTCTGATTGTAAAAACTTTTGCCACGCTTCTATAAAAGTTAATTGCGTTTTTATTAAACCCATCCATCAAAGTAAAAAATCAGTAGTAATATATGCTAGATTTGTGCGCGGTTTATGTTACCCATTTCTTTTTTATGGGGTAATCTGGTTATCAAAATTCGATTAGAGAACTGCGTCATATGTGTTGGAAATTATAAACGACAACCAGAGAGTAAATTTAAAGACGCATGCCAACCATCAACACGCCCATAAACTTTTATTTTTAACGATTAGCCGATGTACTTGTACATGTTAGCAGTGACAAGGTCTCGCCAGAACCCTTCAAATGGTATTTCACACAATATCAAGCAATCTTCTATTGATAAAGTTGTTTATTTTTAAATATGTACTATGGTAAAAAAGGAGGCAGGGAATAATGTGTATTCCTGATAATTTTTATAAATAATCAATTTTTCAAAAAAATGGAAAAAAAAATCGCAAGATTTATAATGTACCACTACAATCTGATCTGTAGATTAAATTAATGAATGAATAAAGGTATTTTAGTCACAAAATTTTGTCACGTATTTCAAGCACTTCACTTTATTCACCCTCTTCACTTGGAAATTCCCTAAAAGTAATTTATCATAATTGAAAACATATCATCTCGAGTACATGTCAACATCACTAGCCGAACAATGGGAGGAGGTAGCACTAAATTGGGCTCTACAGAACAAAAATACATACATACATGATATAAAATTATGACGCACTTTCACATTTGACAATTGACTGCAGTCAAAACATCGGCCTCTTGAAGCAGTCAATGAACATTTAACAGAATTAAATTGATAAACAATATCAACATTAAATATATAAACAACTTCATTTGACATAAATACGTGAGAAAAATGGCAGTCAGATATTAGGTGGAAAATGCCTAAAGCACTCACAAAATTTATTTTCGATGATATCCTCGGTGTCACTTTAACAACTTCAAGGGGCTTGGCGGCGTGTTGGCCTTTAGGCTAATGAGTAGAGCTGGCAAAAAATCGATGGCACTATCGATAATATCGATTATTTTTTTAAAAATTCAATATCAACAGATAGTTTTGTCTATCGATATTATTGAATTAAAAACTCCTAACCTAAAATTCATTGAAATAAATAGAAATTTCGCGGCTTTTCGGTTTTGTGGTTGTGAGAAGTAGTCACACGTACAAAATTTTAAGAAAAAAAATGTAGTTTTATATATTTTTATCAAATAAAAGTAATCGTTTTTTTCCTTTATATTTCTGTGAACTTCTTGTGCAAAATATCAACAAAAGCATAGACATTTCCGCCATTTTCATTTCCAAATTAATGCTGGTGACAAATTCACGATAATATCGATAGCAATCGATTTTTTGAAATGAAATATCGAAAATATCTAATGTTGGGAATATCGATAATTTGTCACCTCTACTAACGAGGGTGTATACAATTTGATGTGATCAAAATGGGCCTAACCAAGTATTGTCGATTTAGCCCTCCTCATTTGTCGGTCTGCTTGGCTAGTGCGAACGATAATTCTTGAAAGAATCATCTGATTTCTTTCAAAATTTGCATCTCGTAATTACCTTAAGGAACGCTCGACAGACACAGGCCTATACGAAGTCGTTACGACTATTGAGAAGTGCTTGGAGCACAAACAATACACCTTAGCCGCCTTTCTGGATACAAAGGGCGCATTCAACATCGTTAGCACCTCAGCAATAGAACAAGCTCTACATAACTTCGGTGTGGAACTGTTGATAAGTAGCTTGAGAACCATCATGCTGCGAAGTAGAGTTATTAATGGAAATGGCATACGCTAGCAAAACACGCAAATAGCGGAACTCCACAGGGTAGGGTAATTTCGTAACTGCTTTGGCTCCTTCATATTAACGAAATCCCAATCAAAATTAACCACATTGGGATTAGGGATAGGTAAAATCGATTTCGCTTAATCGATTATTAACCGTAAAATTTCTAAAAGTAGTAGTCGACTATTGACTGTGGGAATAGAGATAATCGATTATTCTTAATCGACTTTCGGAAGATCGGTACGATAACTCAACTGACCCAATTGCTTAATGAAAGCGCTTCTCGTCCCGATAACATATCAGCACAATGGCAAAATATTGCCCACTCCATGCAAACAGCCGCAAAATCAGTACTTGGATACCAGAGACCTCCACCAAAGAATCCATGGTATGACCAGGTGTGCCATGCTGCTACCGAAGAATAAATGCGGCATATAGGGCTACTTTACAATCAGTAGCAACGCGTAGCGCACGAGAGAGATATCGAGAGAAAAGGAAAGAAGAGAAACGCCTTTTCCGCAAGAAAAAGAGAGAAATGGAAAAGCGGGAGTGTGAAAAAATCGAGATGTACAGGAGCCAGAATGAAGTCCGTAAATTCTACCAAAGAGTGAAACATCAAACAGATGGCTTTGGTACAGGCACATCCTCCTGTAGAGACCAGCAAAGTAATCTAAAGGTAAAAGATACATATAGCGTACTCAGGATATGGAAGGAACATTTCTCCAATCTGCTGGTATCCAATAGTAGCGAAGACGATGATACCACAGATCCAATCCCAGAAGATGGTATAGAATGTATACCGCCCGGCCAAGATGGGGTAAAAACAGCAATCAACAGCCTGAAGAATAATAAAGCAGCAGGAGCCGATGGCTTACCAGCCGAGGTGTTTAAAACCGGAGGCGACGCGCTGATAAGATGTATGCATCAGCTAGTTAGCACCACCTGGCAGGAAGAACGCGTACCCGACGATTGGAACCTGAGCATCCTATGTCCCGTCCACAAGAAAGGAGATAAGACTGTATGTTCCAACTATAAGATAGTGTCAGAGATATTGTGCGAACGACTAAAGCCAATGGTCAACGAAATAATTGGACCATACCAATGCGGCTTTAGACCTGGCAAGTCCACCATTGACCAAATATTTACCCTGCGGCAAATCCTGGGGAAGACCCAAGAGATGCAGATCGACACCTACCACCTCTTTGTCGATTATAGAGCAGCCTTCGACAGCCCACTACGTTCAAAGGTATTCCATGCCATGTCTGAATTTGGTATCCCCGCAAAGCTCATTCGGCTTTGTAAAATGACTTTAACTGACACGAGATCCTCAGTTAAAATAGGAAAGAACTTCTCCGAAGAATTTTGTACCAAAAGAGGTTTCAGGCAAGGAGACAGCCTCTCGTGTGATCTCTTCAACATCCTGCTGGAAAAGGTTATTCGAGAGGCAAATGTCAAAAGAAGTGGCACAATCTACACCAATAGCCACATGTTACTTGCTTATGCTCATGATATAGACATCATGGGACGATCAGTAAAAGAAGTAACAGATACCTTTATGAAGGTCGAAGGAGAATCTGCTAAAGTGGGTCTGGCGGTAAACGGCGGGAAGACTAAGTTGATGGTGTCGACGCGCAATGGGTCCATAGAGATCGGGCCAACTTTCGACGTTGGTTCCTATAATTTTGAGGTAGTAAAAGACTTCGTCTACCTCGGCACCGCCGTAAACACAACAAACGACATCAGTTGTGAAATAAAAAGAAGAATTGTATTGACTAACAGATGCTACTTTGGCTTAAGTAAGCAGTTTAAAAACAAAGCCACATCTCGTTAAACAAAAAAAAAACGCTTTACAAAACACTGATACAACCCGTGCTGATGTATGGTTCCGACGCCTGGGTACTTGCGCAAACAGATAAGGCAGTACTTGGCGTGTTTGAGAGAAAAATTCTTCGAAAGATCTACGGACCAATCTGCGTTGACGGTGAATATCGACCTCGCATGAACCACGAGCTGTAACTGCTATACAACGACATCTATATAGTTAAACGTATTGAGATGCAACGATTGCGTTGGCTAGGCCATATCATAAGAATGATCGATGATGAACCCGCTAAAAAGGCGTATAAATACGAACCGCTTGGTGGTGCACGCAGAATTGGCAGGCCAAAGAATAGATGGCGCAAACAAATGGATGAAGAGATGAAAAGGCGCTGTATTCCAGAGTGCGAAGCAACAAATAGAGAGAATTGGAGATCTTTTCTTAGTTCGGCCTATAGAACAAATGTTTTGTAATGGGCCAGCTAAGTAAGTAAGTACCTACATCTGTCCTATTTACAGCGATATTATATTTTTCGTGGGCAAGTTCATGCTTCCTAACATGGTGGTCCAAAAGCTGACCGGAGGGTGCACTATCTATCGAACAGAAATGACTCACAAAATGAGATCCACTTCCAAATTGGACAATGTCGATCCATTCCTTCAGGTACCTTCTCTGCAACACTTTTGAGCTTTAATCCACATCCACAAAATCTGAAAACCCCCTAATACAAAATTTTTGGGGTAAAGTAGTTTCGATTCGATATTGTCCATGGATGAAAGTTTCAATTCACACAGGTTGAGGGTATATCTCTGCCGACAAAGCCGACTGTTACGTTCTTTACTTGTTTTTGAGGGTTAATTTACATTTGGTTACATTCATGGCACTTTTCCTTGTTCAGATCTTGTAACACGGAAATCAGCACCTACCGTACATACATATAAGGGCAAAGTTGTATTCACTAAACGAAGAGTTAAATCTAGCGTTGTCCAACGTTTAATGACAAATATATATTGTTATTTAAATTATTCTGTACTTGTTTAAATATTCATGAGTGTGGTGTTTGAAATAAGAGCGCGATTTATGGTAATGACGTTAAGAGCACATTATGACGTTCCCTTTATTTCCCAACACCAACAATATATCACAATCTTAAACATAATAATTTTCCTTCCTACCTTCCTCATTATCCGGCAACTTGGAATATCCCTGAGATATTCGTATACCTAAAAATGTATTCATTCTCTTCTTTGGTTTTGTTTTGTCTTTAGAGAGAGTGTTTGTTGTTATTTTGTTTATCTTTTCCACCGACAGAAGGCATTTATGTGACACTCGTTTCGTTCTTGACCAGTTCAAATAACTTTTAATAACTCGTCCCGCAACAAACACTAATTCGAATTGGAATTTTTAAACAAAAAATGCTAATGACATCAAATGAAGTGCTCGACTTTAGGAGGAAACAGTTTATGAAATAATATTGACGGTTTTTTGATCTTTTGTTTATCTTGTGTTTGTTTTGTTAAGTTGTTGTTGCGGCTTAAGTTCGATGTTTTGTTTTGTTGTTGTTTTTTTAATATTTTACTCTTTACCGTGTTTTGTTTAAAATTAGGTTTTTTATATGTTAAACAATTCTTTTTAAATAATCAACAAAAATGAAACTGAGAACAACACACAGGGCTAAAGTTAAAGGTGGGCGTGCTACAGTGGTGGACAAATAATAAAATCTTGTTGATGTTTAGCTATTAGGCCTCAGGTATTTTTGAGCAAATAAAACAAGAATTTATTGAATTTATGATTTTATTTTGGGGTTGTTATTTTTGGCCTATTTTTATTTTTATAATTTTGTTGATGTTTAGCTATTAGGCCTCAGGTATTTTTGAGCAAATAAAACAATAATTTATTGTTTTTTCATCCCGGCGTTTCGTCGCTTGTTTGGCGACTTTTTCAAGGGAATTTGTAATAATAATTTTTAAGACGCGTTACATTAATTTTATACTAATTAAAACTTATAAGACAATTAACACGACTTATAAACTAGTATCACATCTCGATTACATTGTTGCTATTCCATAACTCGCGCTTCTTTTAGAATTTGAAAAAGATACGGACAATATAAGCGCGAGTTATGGAATAGCAATAATGTAATCGAGATGTGATACTAGTTTATAAGTCGTGTTAATTGTCTTATAAGTTTTAATTAGTATAAAATTAATGTAACGCGTCTTAAAAATTATTATTACAAATTCCCTTGAAAAAGTCGCCAAACAAGCGACGAAACGTCTTATATAAGTTTTAAAAGCAATAAATTATTGTTTTATTTGCTCAAAAATACCTGAGGCCTAATAGCTAAAAATCAACAAAATTATAAAAATAAAAATAGGCCAAAAATAACAACGCCAAAATAAAATCATATTTTATATTTTTGTTTGTTTTTTAAATCAAAACTTTTTTACAATTAAGAAATTTTAATTGATAATTATGAAAAACATATTGTTGCCCACCACTGTTAACAATCTTGTTCTGAGCTCATTTAACTCAATCTCACAAAAGCGAATGATTCACACTGATTAACTTAGAAAAATAGAACATTAGTGCAACATTTGCGATGAAAGAAAACGAAATCCAAATGTCATTAGCTTCCTTTACGAACTTGGAAGAGTTAGTTACACCCTCATAGTTTATTTTGTTTTTATTATTATTTTAATAATATTTTTAACACCCCGCTTATTAAACAATTCTTTACCGAAATCGTTTCAAACACTCTTCTTTCAAACGAAATACTAAATTAGACATTTTTATTTTCTTTTGTTCGCCTAATTTATTCTAAATCAAAATCTGAGACTGAGACAATCAACAAAGCGTCACACACGGCAGCAGCGTAATCCCAAATTGAGATCAAGCGAATCAATGATTTTTCGTTTTTCTCATCGAAAATCACAGCTGATGACCAGGTAAATGCATTCCATTTCACATTTCATTACTTATTATAGGTACGTTCTATAATATATTGATAAGTATGTTTGAATATTTGAATAATGAGGAGAATTCCATTTAATTTTTTTTAATTCGGGTTCAATTTCATTTAACGTTTTAATTTTCGATACAGGGTAAGAGATTTAGGCTTCAAGCAAAATTATAATATTTTATTTATTAAGTGGTTAACTACGACAGTTTTGAATGAATCACCCACTATTTTCATTTCAAAACCACAATGAAATTATTTACAAAAATAAAATTAGTTAGTTATTACATCTTTCAAACGGCGCCGTATATAGACCAGAAGTATAACTACACTGTGCAACAGAATTCAATATTTTCTATAATAAAAAAAACAACAACTGACAAAAAAAAGGAAACGAAACGAAACAAAACAAAACCAAACACCATAATTATGCCGTATATAAAATATATTCATTTTGTATCACGAGTTTGCTTTAAAATCTGTATGTACCGTAATGTGGGGCTATACCAAATCATTGACATATACCAAACATTTTTAGTAACCAAACTTCTTCATAAAGGACTCGAAATATTAAATAAGTTTTATACATAATTATCTTGCACAATAGCTATTTCAGTATGTGCCGGTAGGGTTTTGAAGCTTGGACCATTATCTCAGGAAGTATTGTCTTACTCCGGAAAAAGATTGTACCATCGTAAATGAGGCCGCTAGAACAACCTACTGAAAAAAGAATATAAATGATGCGAAAGGAGCTCTTAAATTTCACTTTATCCGAATTTTGTGTGGGTGGTAGCTGAAGGCGTGGACCGATATAGTCCATATTCCAACCTGATACATGACTGGATGAAATAATATGATGTGCGAAGTCTGCACCAATCAGAAACTCCCTGCGAGAATTATCTTGCGGATTTGCCATTTTTGTTGGTGCCGTCAAGGTTTCTTGGAACTTTTATGTCAATATCTCAGGAAGTACCGCCGTAAAGGGAACCGCAAGGACAACTTATTGAAACAAATTTCAAAAAGATCCGAGAGGAGCTCTTAAACTTCACTTTATCCGAATTTTGTGTGGGAGGTACCCGAAGGCGTGGACCGATATAGCCCATATTCCAACTTAATACATGACTGGATGAAATAATATGATGTGCAAAGTCTGCAGCAATCAGAAACTCCCTGCGAGAATTATCTTGCGGATTTGCTATTTTGGTCAGGGTTTCTTGGAACATTTAGGCAAATATCTCAGGAAGTATGGACTTGCGCAAGCAAAAAATTGTACCGATGTAAAGGGAGCCGCAAGGAGATACTGCAGAAAAAATTCAGGACGATCAGAGAGTGGCTCTTAAACTTCATTTTATCATCATCATTTTATCCGAATTTTGTGTGGGAGGTATTCGAAGAAGTGGACCGATATGGTAAATATTCCAACCTGATACACGACTAGATAAAATATGATGTGCAAAGTCTGCACCAATCATAAACTCCCTGCGAGAATTATCTTGAGGATTTGCCATTTTGGTTGGTGCCGTCAGGGTTTCTTGGAACTTTAAGGCCAATATCTCAGGAAGTATGGACTTGCGCAAGAAAAAAATTGTACCGTTTTAAAGGGAACCGCTAGGATAACTTACTGAAACAAATGTCAAAACGATCCGAGAGGAGCTCTTAAACTTTATCCGAATTTTGTATATTTGAACCCGATCTATATCTGAAGGGATTAATACGATGGGCAAATTTTGGACCAAATCAATTGCTCCCTTCGAGAGACGGAGATTCTGAGGATGGTGTCCGGAAGTTCCGAGGAGGGTTGTCGGAGGTTGTTTGGAAGTTCGGAGGAGTGTAGTCGGAAGTTCGGAGTTGGGTGGTCGGAGGTTTCGAACAACCTCCGCCGAACTTCCGAACAACTCGCCCTTTCCACCTCCAGTCCACAGCAACATCAAAACCTGTTCGCTACCACACACACACGAACACATAAACGGTCAAAAAATAAATAAATTTTTTCTACTCGATTATAAATATAAAATAGAGTATACTCGATAGTCCGGTCAAAATAGACATGCGTATAAGGGGGAAATAGCAAAAATTCCCACAAAGCTGAATTTTGGTGGAGAGCTAGGGTTGGCCATTAGAAGCAACGTCCTGAAAGTCCCCATCGATCCCATGTGTGCAAAACAAGTTATTCGGGGTCAAAAGTCATTTTTGGAGGCATTATTCAGTTTTTTTAATTTTTCTCAAAAACGGTAATACTAAGCAAAAGCTCGCTAAAGTAAAAGTTGTAGATTCAATAATTGTCTACAAGATTGGTCTTTATGATTCTTAAAAAAGACTTACCATTTTCGAGATATCTCGATCTAAAGGTCAAATAAAAAATTAGCCGCGTAAGTACATTATAAGGCGAACCGGTTAAAGTAATGACACTATGTGTTAGATACTTCCGTAAGCTTTCAGTAATCGGTCTAACCCGGTTTCTAAATTTGGCCTTTCGGGTCTAATAACCGGCGAACCGGATCCGCAACCGTTGAAAATTATACATTTCCGTAATTAGCGCAACAAACCCTACCTTCTGACAGAACTTGAAAAAATCGGAGAGTTTTCGTTGGGGTCGTTCCCGTTGGGCTTTCGATTATACATGTGGGTTAAATGAGCTATTTTTGCATAAAATGACTCTAACATTGAATAACTCTACTAAACACACTCCGAATTTGTTGGAATTTTTTTTTAGAAGATAGCTATAATTTCGCTCTTCAAGAAAATATATATTTTTTTGCGGGACAGACCCGATTACTTCTCTTATTTTAGCCGGTTCGTCTGAATATGTGCATATTTCCCTTATAAGTGCATAAAAATCATGTGTTTTTTAGAATAGATATATCTCAAGAATGGTTCCTTCTAAGAAAAAAATTATAAGGGTCAAACTTCTGTCTACAATATTTACTTTAGTCACTTTTTGATTAGATCAACCGTTTTCAAAAAATAAATCCGAAAACCTAAAAACCCTTAAATTTTGACCTTTGACCCCGAATAATTTTTTTTTGCACACATGGGATCGATGTGGACTTTTAGGACGTTGCTTCTAATGGCAAACCCTAGCTCTCCACCAAAATTCAGCTTTGTGGGAATTTTTGCTATTGTAATGCCTATTTTGACCGGACTAGGGAGACTTGTCTCATATCAATGAAGGCAACCCGATCAACGATATGGGACCCTACAGGTTATCGCCGAGTCCGAACGGTGTGTCCTAAGGCACCAATTGTGGAGAAGTTTTACATGGCTGAAATACTCAGGAAATGTCGTCAATATTACTGATGGGTATTTTGCCACCGTTAAAAATTTACCACTGTGGCACCCAAAGAAAATAATGGGATGTGCAAAGTTTTCACCAATCCATGGCATAATTACCAAGGTAGTGGTATCGTAAAATTTTGAATATGCTATGTCAAAACTTTCTTTATGTTGTTGGAGAAATTACAACAAAAATATTTTTTTCAAAAGGGATTTGACACTTGGTAGTTGTGCCATGGACCGATCAGAAACCCCTTGCGAGAGTTTGATATTTTAGTTGGTGAGGTCAAGGTTTCTTGGAGCTTTTAGGCCATTATCTCAGGAAGTATGGACTTGTCACCGAAAAAAATTGTACCGCCGTAAAAGGGCCGCAAGGACAATGTACTGAAAAATTTGAAAACGATACGAGCGGTGTTCTTAAAAAACTCCACTGATATAGTCCATATTCGAACCCGATCTATGCCTGAAATTAATATTACTATATGCAAAGTTATGGTTACATCCATCGAGAGTTATGGTGCGCACCAATTTAGCGAAAATTTTTGAATAGAATAGGTACCAGATAGGTTGCTTCGTTCGAGAGTTATCGTGCTCACCAGCCAGTCAGACGGACGGAGTTGTTCAATCGACTCCAAATTATTAAAGGATATAATACATGAAAGAGGGGCGATGAATAGAAGATACTTCTTTGTAATTTTACATCGGAAGGTAACTAAAAACGTAAAAAAAATATTAGTCGGCTGTGTCTCCAGAGCTATGCCCTCAGCCTGTGTGAATTGAAACGTTCATCTGTGGACAATATAGAATCGAATAACGGCTACACAATCAAACCCCTTTTCTTAAAAATTATGTATTCAAGGAAAATTATGGCCTTTTCGATTAAAGCTCAAAAAGATTGTGGATGATGTGCCTGAAGGAATGGACCGGCATAGTCAATTTTCGAAGTGGATGGGAGTCTTTTCGATAGATAACGCGCCCTCCAGTTGGTGCTTTCTGCTTAATCTACTACACAGATATACTGGAGTTAGTTGAGTAATTTTGCAGGACAGTTGAAAATACGCTGTGTGTCGTGCGGGCCTGTGCCGCTTACTGGGCAGACGTTTGCCCGGTGTATCGATCCTTGTCCTATAGGAATTCAGACGGATGCGCTATCCCGAGCGTAGTTGCGCCAAAACTACTCTTGTTTGTCGTGGCGCTCCACTCTTGTGATAAATGGAGGATGTTCTCCGAGGACAACTATCGTGTGAATAGTTGCCACAAATAACTATCCTGTAAATAGTTGCTTTTGGCATCAGCGACTTCATTCGTGTAAATGCTATTTAAACAAGCATGGTAAGCATGTTCATCTAGGTGTTATCCCTTGTAACATGGGACCTCTATTTCTAGATCATGAAGATCCCTCCTGACATGCCTGGGTGGGGGAGTCCTATCCATCATATGGTAATTTGTATGGCTCTCACGGCAACTCCCGAGCAAGTACTGCAACAAAGGCGTGCCATTGTGTTGTTATACTGGAAGTATCTTTGTCTCCTTATGTAAATGGTCTACTGAAGACATGAGGCGTGAAGGCACACTGTTGCAGTTCTCAGGCGGTATTCTGACAGGTTTCCCATCGCGTTGCACTTATATTCGCGAACTATACTGGCGCCCCATGGCTTACCACAGACTGACATATCGAGTTATATGTAATCAACAAATTTTTTTATCTGCACCCAAAGTACTGCCGGATTGGGACTTGAGGACCTTGTTCCTACATGTGACATGCGCGGACGTAAATGGTCTACTGAAGACATGAGGCATGAAAACACACTGTTACAGTTCGCAGGCGGTTTTCTAACATGTTTGAAAAATTCCCCATCCTATATTCGCGAACCATACTGGCGCCGCATGGCTTACCACATACTGACATATCGCGTTATATGTGCTCAACAAGTTTTCTTTATCTGCACCCCAAAGTACTGCCGGCTAGAGACTTGAGGACCTTGCTCCTACATTTGACATGCGCGGACGACATGAACATGCTGTCAAATGCTCTCACCTCTGCCGTCCATATGGTGAACAGAGTGGCCGTAGATATTTCTTGCATGGTAAAACGAGGTAAGATCAGTCAAGTAGGAGTTTAGCCTTTCACAAATCACATCATGAAAGGTATGTGACGCAAAGATCATTTAATCATCAGCATATGTTACTATCTCAATGCCGTCTGGAGGGTGAGGAATACAGGATAGTCAGAGGTTAAACAGTTCCGGAGATATCACCCCAACTTATAGAACATCCTGTTTCATTCTACAGGGATTGGACTTCTTGTTCCTGAATTCCACGTACGCCTGGCATCCACACATATCTAACATTTCAAACCTGGCCGGAGGGTAGTCTGCTCGATGTCCTCAAACAGCGTGCAGTGCTTGCCAGTATCAATGGCTTTTAATAAGTCAACCGCCACCATCACTGTTCTATCACATGGGTTGCTTTGCTTGAGACGTCGACTAATATGTGTGCAGATGGCATGCAGAGCTGTTGCCGTGCTGTGCTGCTTACCGAACCCATGCTGATGATCGGCAACTGGATAGCCATTTCTAACGCTAACGAAAGGACTAAATCCTCGAGGGTTTTTGCTACGGGCAGCAAAAGCGAAATCGGTTCGATTCACCTTTGCTGGCATCCTTGCCTGGCTTCAGTAGCGGGACCACCCTATCTATTTTCCAGACTTCGGGAACGATGTGGGTGGCTAGCGGAAGGTTGAGAACTTTAGTGAGATACTCGACTTCCGGCACATCCAGCTGTTTCAACATTACCATGGAGATTCCCTCAGGGCCCAACTATTTGGATGACTTAGCGTTCCTGATGGTATTCGCAACAACATACAATGTAAATTGTTGTCGTTCATCCTCGGCAGGAAGAGATCTGGTGCGACGTAGTACTCTGCTCTTCGCCATGTCAATCCCGGAGTGCTCACCTCTTCGGATCAGTCAACGTAACGTCGCCAAACGTGACCGAGGTCCTATCTTCCTTGTTTTCAGCGTCCGAGAGTGTCATAACCGTTACCCTTAATTCACTTATTTCGGCTCCAACGTTGGAATTCTTGAGATGAGTTAACCACTTGTTCCGCATATGCTCAAAGACCAACCTGTTAACTTTCAGAGTCAGCCCCTGACTCTGGGGTCACTGGGGTTGGTACGACGAGCTCATCATATGCTAATCCCGTCGCCTCTACTGGGCAGTTTTGTTTCACTTTGGTATATGGAGCGGCTGCAGAAGTGATGATATCTCGGAACGTTCTTTCTGCTACCCGAAAATCAGATCAGGCGGTGATTAAAGAACTCTCTGAAACTCGGCCAATTAGTTTTCGCATAATTGATGAGAGTGCGGCGTTCAGAGATGATGAAAGGTGGTTTGCTGATGTAGACAATTATGGGGCGATTATGAGTCAGATCCAAAAGAAACGACGCGTTGACATGTGACGACATACCAGGTGACACGATGGTTTTTTTTGACGAACTGTGACACTCTCCGCTAATTCTGGTAGTGGTTTCATTGACCGTGCAAAACGTGGAGCTATCAATCTGCTCAGCCCGCACTATACTCCTCTGGTCGTTTCCGAGGACTACTATGAATGCTACTATTCGATCTTACCTCTATTGCAGTACGGAGCAATTAAATTGCATTGCATTGTGTGATCGTGTTGTTAATTCGGGAATTTCGGCGTCTGCTTCGACCGGATCTTAATAGGGCTAAAACCATTTTTTGCCTTACCAGCTGGGGTTGTGCTGATGCACCCTGTTGCAATCCTCAGGACGACCACAGACCAAACTATTGTATTATAATTTTTCATCAATGCCAGCGACTTGGGGACCTTTTTCCTGCTTCTGATCTTGTGGCTTGCGCGGAAGACTTACAAATACTATCGGACGTTATACCCAATATCTTGGGACACCAGCGACCAATATTTTAAAGGAGAGTCCGTATTTCAAGCGTCCAGGTGGTGAACCTTTTGGAAGTAGATTTTTTCACGGCGGATATTTTTATATTCATCAGATGGAAGAACTGCTGGGCGAATTAAATTGCGTTAAATCAAACTCTACTACCTGATTACAATATTTCATAGTCAAGCACTTGAAAAAAACAATGAGCCTAATAAAAATCCCAAACCTTCTTCTTACAAGGGCCTGATAAAGACCAACATTAATGACGCCTATGTCAGATTTACCACAAAAGCGTGTCAATCCAAAAATTTTACGAGACCATTGCTAATCAATGGCATTTCAAGCAGTTGTCGATTTTGATCGACATTCCGTGTTACTTGTTGTTGGTCAATGCGAAAAGTGATTTGACTTAATGTCCGATAACATACCGACGACCACCCAAGCAAATCAACGATATCGACAAATCTGCTCAAGTATTGCCAATTCTTTGCAGGGGGACGACGGACGGACTTCATCATAAAATATAGCCACCCAAATCAAACATTGGACTGTCATAAATATTTGTTTTGTTCTCTCACATTGGCATGTTGAGGGTGGTGGTTGACTGACTGACTGACTTGGCTAACTATCGTGTAATAAAATGTTTCTGATAATTACCTGAATTAAACACTAAAACGCACACACAACACTGCTATTTGCTTGTGAGGCATTTGATTTGTTTGTTGTTTTTGTTATAACAATTGAAATAGTTGTTTGTTTTTGCAAATATTGAAGAAGGTCGAGAACTTTACACGCAACTTTACCTGAACTTTATACAAAAAGCGTGCGAATTATTAGACTATCGTTTTTATTTATCGGTCAAGTGCGGGGATTTTTCTGATGTTTTCATTTGCTTAGCATAATGTTAAGGGGTGTTCTTGAAATAATTTGAATTTTAATTAGACGATATTTTATGTTGGTTTTGTAAAGAAAAAAATGGTCAATAATATTTGATATCACTATGCAACACTGAAAATGCAAACAAATTCTAGTATGAATTTTGGAAAGTACATATGTATTAGACTACAAAAACCCTAGTATGGTTTTGTTCTGTCAGATCCAGTTCGGATTTTATGGCCTCATCTAAACCGGGCTAAATCTACACTTTTTTGCATTTATCAGGCCTTTATCTCAGAAACGAATAGGAATTTGGCCTTGCTGTCTTTAGCAATATTGTAGCCCTAAACTAGTAGAACTTATCTTTTGAAAAAACCACATAAGAAAAACGCCAACTAGGGCATCAAAATCTAAAAAATATAGAAAATTTTACATATTTGCTGAAATACTGGTCAGTATTGGCTAAACAAAAATCTTCCAAATAAAGTTCTCAACAATTCTTTAGAACATTCTGAAACTCTAAAATGCTTACTTCGTGTTGTTTCAGCGGTATTTTGCATCATATCTTTTACAACACGTATTTCAAACACAGTTCACAGCAGTTTATTCTCGCATTTCGGACTTCACTGCACTATTGACATTTTTATTAAATCGTGGTTGAAAAATGTACTGAAAACAACGGGATAGAGGCATTTTACAACATTGACATGTTCTGAAGAGTTGTGTATTACATTCCAGGGAATATTTTTCCGAAAGAAAATATTCAGAAAAAATTAACGGTTTTGGAGATACGGCACGAAATGTATAAAAATTGTGGCATTTTTGCATATATTTTGAAATTTGGGGCAATAAATGTAGTTTTTCGAGATCATTATTTCTCCAAATATTTTATTCTTGTCCTTACCTACAAATTTACTTCAGAGGTCAGAAGAAGATTCGCATTGGTTTCAGAGATATAGCCCCGAATTTCTTTAAAAACTTAATATTTAACCATGTTTAGATGGGGCCGTAAAATCCGAGCTGGATCTGACACAACAAAACGAAACTATGGTTTCATGTCGTTTGGGTCTGTACTTTCAAAAAATCCTCAGTTCGAATTGTTTGCACAAGATCACCTTAAAAATGTTGCACAGTGTATACGACCAAAAATGTGCGTCATTGAAATAATGGTTTTTTGCCCCAAATATGTTTGAACGAAATCTGTTTCAGACAGTTTCGGAAAAGCCCAGTTTAAGACATGATCTCGTATCGTTTTAATTTTTTTGCGCAAGTTTTGTTCAGGTGGAGGTTCAAACTTCCTGGCCTGAAATCTGTAAAAAAACCCTACGGCCAACATGTGTAGCGGCTAGTGACAACTTTCGAACCGTATACTGCGTTGGTTCAAATTTGGATATCGTAATATTTCTGCTAATCTTAGATAAAGTTCGATTGATGGTGCTTATCGATCCACTCCTTCCGGTAGCTCACCACAAAAGTTCAAAAATTGTTTGCTAAAATGGTACGCGCAGTAACCCCTAAGCGGAGCTACCCATTTGGTCGATACTTCAGAGCTCATAATACATATTTTGTTCAGATTCAGGCAAGTTCATGCTTCCTGATATTATGGTTCAAAAGCTCTAAATTATACAACTCTCCAACATATATTCGATATCTATCGAAATTAATGACTCCCATTAGGTCCACATCCACTTTTGGGCTTTAATCCAAATACATAATTTTCCTGGCAGATTCATACGTCTGAAAATCCCCTAAATACACAATTTTGTAGGGAAAAAAAGATTTCCAATTGACACAGGCTGAATGTACATATATCTCTGTCGGCAAAGCCGACTGATACTTTTTTACTAGTTTATATTTATTTAAGGTTTAAATTTAAATTATATTTTTGTTTTTATTTTAATGTTTAATATTCATTTTATTTTAACTAATTAATTAGTTTTATTAATTATATTTTAATTTTTATTCTATTTTAATTTATATATTTTTTAGTTTTTATTTAGATTTTTTATTATGTTATTTTTTATTGTTAAATTTTTATTTCAGTTTATATTTTATTGTTTTTAATTTATTTTAATATAAAATTCAATATTAATATTCTATTTCAATATATGGTAAAAACCAAATTTCCTTTACAATTCCATTTGAAAAAAATTAAAAAAATTTTTTTGCGAGCACATCTACGATTTTTGGTATAGAGGTTAAGGAAAAAATTCTGATTTCAAATCTGTTCGCGTTCACAAAATTGGGCGATGCGCGCAAAAGCTACAGCGGCTTTTATTCTCTTATAAAGAAAAAATACTTTAAAATTTCTTATTTGTTGTATTGAGAAAATGTATGCATAATAACCATAATTTCATAAATTTGTTTTTATTTTCGCGGAAAATCCAAAAAAATTTAAACAAATCTGATTTATACTACCTTAAATTAAAAATACCTACAGAATCTAGACAACACGTAAAAATATGAAACCAAAATTATAAACATTGTCTTTATAAATTGCATAATATAGCAACAACAAAAGAGAAAAAAACTTATTTTCAAATATTTTTCCAAATATATGTATTTTTTGGTTCAATTAGGAAAAAATATTTGGGAGTTCTCCAACTATTTCGGTAAAATCCCATACAATAACACTGTACAACACAAAAAATAGTTACACGATAATTCGACCAGATTATGAAAGAAAAAAAAGACACGTATCGGCGTTTTGAAAGTTTACGTCAGGAAGTAACCTAAATAGGCGTGGCAAGTTCCGCCCATTTCTACAGGATTTAAAATATTCGGCATCAAATTGGAATCCTTGCATTTTAGGTATAAAGCGTCTTTGGCAATATTACTGACAACAATGCGGCGTATCTTTTTATGAAAAAATAACCATCATTCGAGTCACTAAACGGGTCTTTTTGATCCCTTTTTGCAAAAACGTTTAAAAACTCCTTTAAAATGTGATCGTATCAAAATATTCTACAAAATTATTTGTCGTAAAATTTTACTATAGGTCCCCGAATACACCAAAACTCTAATTCGTACCTAAACGCCAGGAATGTGCCAAAAGTAAAATCACGTTTTAGGGTTAATGTTGTACTTTATCTGAGTTTATTAAGTTTTATCCCACAAGACTTCATTCTAGATAGAAGACGTCAAAGACAAAAATATTCTCCATCAAATTTCAATATAAGTCGCCGAATAAATGAAATATGTATTTAAAATATATATCAAGAAAATACAGTGGTGTGAAAAATAATAAGGACACTTCAATCCATAACAAGATTACATTGAAAACTGACTAAAAAAGTGAAAATTGCATTAGTTTATAAAATTTATTGTTTTCTTAAAATGTTAAGAAAAGTATTATAAAAATATGTTGATTGCTTGTAGCCATATTTTATTTATATTTTATATTTTATGCGAATTGTCGTAGTTTGGTGTGTGAAAAATAATAAGGACACTTCATGACATATTTTAATAAGGACCAAACTTGAAAGAAATTAATGCAGGTTTTTATTAAATAATGGTAGATAAAGCGTTTCAGTGTCATTAATACTTTGTAGACGATCCTTTGTTTTCTAAAACGGAAGCGCATCGTATGGGCATCGAGTCGACCAAAATTTGGCACTTCTCTACTGGTATCGCGTCCTACGCAACCTGTATAAGTTGCCAAAGGTCGCCATAATTTGATGGACACTTTCCCCTGCTTGATTTTTTAACTTCATTCCAAAACATTTCTCAATCGGTTTCAAATCAAAGGATTGTATGGGCCATTCTAACAACTTAACTTAATTATCCTGGAACACCTTTTTTATTTTGCCGTCATTTTTGGGTCATTAACCTTGTTGAAGACTCATTTGAGAGGCACACCCCCTTTAGCATACGAAAGAATTATATTTTTCAAAATTTCAATGTAATCTGGTGATTTCAAAAACACTTTGAATACTGTATAGAGAACCCACAGCATAGTAAGAAAATGAGTCGCACACCATGCTGTTACCTCTGCCATATTCAGCCGCCTTCAGAGTATATTTTGGGTTATATTATTGATTTTTAGGTCTTCAACCCTGATAAACTCCTCTATCGGAACAAAAAAATATATTTGGTTTCATCAGACCAAAGAATGGTACGCAATTTTTCTTAGACCAAGCAATGTGATTTCTAGCAAACTGTATTATTTGCTGAATATTTTTATACCCTACACCACTACGCGGGAAGTGTATAATTTTTCGATTAAAATGATACTCTTCTGACACTGTGAGCTCTAATGTGGCCACCACAGAGGGTTTTAGGAGTTGTTGATGCGTCAAAATTAATATTTAAGTAGTTTTTTATTTGTAAAGATGTGGTAAAAGGATATTTTTTAATCATCAAATAACGCATTTATTATTACAGGTGCAATTTTTGGATTTCTGCTACGACTTTTATCTTTGAAGTTCACTTAGCTGCATCCCCCACCATTGTTTTTAAATATTCTAAGCTTTTTCTCTAATTTTTCTGTATGAATTTCCTTCTTTACGTAATCATTTAATGATTTCTCGAGTAGCGTGATAACAATGCGTATTTTTACCCATATTTGCAAAGAAAAACTAAAAAATACCGGTAGATTTAACATTTAATGAATAGAAATTAATTCATTTTAAACTTTTACTTACAGGAAAGAATCACAAAAAAATAATATAAATTTATTTTTACTAAAACGAAAAACTGTCCTTATTATTTTTCACAGCAGAAATCACGGATTTTACGAAAAATATTTGTTTTGTATAAAAACTAAACAGAAAGAAACCAAAATAGTAACGGGATTTCTTTTTGCAATACATGTACATTTTCAAAAACAAATTTCCATCGCAAATTCTTTCATTTTACACATTTAAGGAGCGACCAAAAGTTGTGAATGTCGCTGTCCTTATTATTTTTCACACCACTGTATATACATCAAATTTGCCAACAAAACACCCAAACATTTTTGAATAAATTCGAAATTTGAAATTTAGTTTTAGACCAAAGGTGTTAAAGAAGAAATGTTCTACACAAAATTTCACTGTAAGTCCCTGAACAAACCAGATATCTAAGTAAACTACTATTAGTCTATTAGTCTCTGAACAAAAGAAATTTGTAGCTAAAATATTTAACATCTCCAGAAGCTTTCGCCTTTTAATACGATTAAGACCGTATTCTACCGTTTTTATTCACATTTTCGTTATTTGCGGTCACAATATATATTTCATTGATGTTTTTCATAATAAATTATTTCAGAAGATTATGTGTGCTCGATCCAAACTGTTTTTGGAATATCTATGGTGAAAATATATAGGGAAATATTGATAACCCAGATCGGACTTTGTAAAGTTACGTATTTTAGTACTATAAGTCATAGGTTCCTGATATTGTGTGTGACAATGCGGGGATAATCTACGGCTATTTTCCGGTGAATATATCCAACATACGAGTCCTAACATCTATAGTTTTGGCAGGGTCCTAATGGATAATGATAATGATGGCAGGTACTCCTGCTCTGACAAACTATATTAATATTTTTATTTTTTTTTATTTTATTTTAATTCATTTCTTTTTTATTTCAATGTTATTTATTTTTTAACTCTTAATTTAATTTTAATATCAATATTAATATTCAATTTCAATATTTAAGTTTTTTTTAATTCTTTATTATATTTTATTTTTTTAATTCTTTATTACACTTTATTTTTTTAATTTCAATCTGAATTTTTATTTTAATATATATTTAAATTTTTTAGTTTCTATTTTTTTCTTATTTTATTATTTTTTCCAATTTTATTATTTGTTGTTTAATTTATTTTTATTTAATTAATTTATTTGTATTTATTTTAATATATATCTTTTAATTTTTATATTAATTTTGTTTTTAATCTAATTATACCCTCAGCCTTTAGGCTAAAGAGGGTATATACACTTTGATACGACCAAAAATGTGCCTCATCGAAATAATGGTTTTAGACACCAAGTATGTTTGTACGATATACGTTTCAGACAATTTTGAGTCGATCTAGCAATGTCCGTCCGTCTGTCTGCCTGGCTGGTGCGCACGATAACTCTCGAACGGATCAATCGATTCGGTTAAAATTTTGGGTATCGAAATATTTTGTCCAAATTTGATTTAAGTGCGAAGGTGGGCCATATTGGTCCACTTCTTCAGGTACCTCCCCCACAAAAGTTCAAAAATGTTCGTAAAAATTGTACGCACGATAACTCTTGAAGGGAGTAACCGAATTAGTCCGTACTTTGCACATCGTTACATTTCTACCAGAAATAGATGAGGTTCCAATATGGACCCCATTGGTCCACTCATTCGGGTACCTCCCACACAAAATTTTGCTTAGGTGCACTTTAAGGCCTGCTCTCGAATCGCTTTGATTTTTGTTGCAGCCACTTGTATTCACTACCACCATTACGGCGATATAATTTTTTTCAGGAGCAAGTCCATACTTCCTCAGAAATCAGCACGAAAACTGCAAACAACCCATATAATACCATGTGTCGTAGTTGGAGCGCACTATAACTCTCGAACGGATCAACATATTTGGTTAAAATTTTTCAAACTTCGCTTAAGTTCGAAGATAGACCATATCGGTACCTCCCCCACAAAGGTTCCAAATTTTTCGCCAAGATTGTGGGCTTGATAACTCTAGGAGGGAGTAACCGAATTGAGCCAAACTTTGCTATTGGTAATATTACTTTCAGGCATAGATCGGGTTCTAACATGGACTATATCGGCCCACTCATTTGGGTACCTCCCACACAAAATTTGGAAAAAAAAGTATAGTTTAACAACTCCTCTCTGATCCTATTAATTTGTGATGCAGCAGGTTGCACTTGCGGCCCCTATTACGACGTTGTAATTTGTTTTCGTGAGCAAGTCCATACTTCCCAATACTGATCTAAAAAGTTCCAGAAAATCCTACCGGCACCACCTAAACTGCCTAATGTGTAAAATAACCCTTTAAGAGAGAAACCCAGCAAAATCTTCGATGCCAAGGATGCTATTGAATCATGGGTGCACGTGATCTGGCATGTCATCTTTTTAGCATTTCCACTCATGAATTGTATATGAGCGTGACCACCATAAGATGACATTCATTTTCGGATCTTAAGATGACATTCATTGTCGGGTCCTGAGCATGTCATTTTGGAAAATGGAAAATTCTGTATTGAAATATGATTTTCATGACAAACCAAACTCTTTATTAATTCAAACTAACTCATGAAATAACTAGAACTAATTTATCAGCATGAAGTTTACACCCAAAATTTCAATTTTATCACCGCCGCTGCACCGCAACAGAGTATACTTCGTCCACTCTCAGCCACTGATTTTGTTTCATCTTACAAAAGCTTTTCTATTATCTTCTCATCACCAGTTCAGATTTCGACATGTAATTTAATTTTGTAATTTTATAACAAACATTTTGGAAATGTATACTCTTTTGTTTTGATGTCGCTACATGTAGGGATGTACAAATCGACTTGTTTGTTTCTAGTGATCTGTACAAATGATTCATATGCTGATGAAAAGATCGGATCTTTCACGACTTCCTATGCATGGGTTTAAATGCTAATGAAAAGATCGGATCTTTCACAACTTGCTTTGAACCAATGCAAAATATGCCATGAAATCACGTCATCGCATAGAACCCCTTCCTTCAAATTTTGCTGGGAGAGAAATCGAGTTAGCTCAAACTTTGTAAATTGAAAAGTAAAATTGTAATATATTTAAATTCAGAAAATTAAGTACAACATTTTTAATTATGTAGTCTGTAAGGAAAATATCCAGAGACAAATAAAGAAAAAAAATATTAGGTCCGAATATGTACTACATCGGATCACTCCTACGTGTACACCCTACCCAAAGTTTGGAAAAAAAAATGCACTCGTCTTTGATTATTCTGAATTTTGTTGCAACATGTAGTTTTTTGCGGCCCTTTCCATCCTGGAAAATTTTCCCAACAGCTAAAAAACCTACAGAAGTATTGTGTTAACTTTTTTCTTCGGGTACATGGCTGAGGGTATATCTCTGATACTTTCTTACTTGTTTTTATTTTATTTTTTACATATTACTTAAATTTTATTTTATTCATTATAATATTATTATTTAAATTAATGTTAGTTTTAACATATATGTTGATGGCGCAAACAAGTGGATGATGAGATGACAAGGCGCGGTATTCCAGTGTGCAAAGCAACAAATAGAGAGGACTGGAGATCTCTTCTTAGTTCGGCCTATAGAACAAATGTTCTGTAATGGGCCAGCTAAGTAAGTAAGTAAGTAAGTAAGTTGTTTTGTTTAATAAATTTTTGCTTACATTTTTATTTCTTTTACAAAAATAATTTTATAATTTTTACTTTTATTTTAATTAAATTTTTTATATTTTTATTTCCTTTCTTATTTTATTTTTAATTCTTAATTGAATTTTAATATCAATTGAAGTATTAATATTTAATTTCAATATTTAAATTTTACTTTATTTTTTAATTATATTTTATTTTGTTTTTCAAAATTATTTATTTTTTAATTTATATTTAATTTCAATTCAATTTTATTTTTTAATTTCCATCTTAATTTTTATTTTAATATTTGTTTATACTTATTTAACTTTTATAATTTTATTTAATTTATTTTTAATGAATTATTTAATTAATTTTTTTTTTAATATTTTTTTAGTTTATATATTTAATTTTTATATTAATTTTGTATTTGATTTTAGTTTTTATTTTAATTCTTATCTATATTATGTTCTCATGGAAATAATGGCCTTAGACTCCACTCCTATTGTGACAAAATCTGTTTCAGACAGTTTGGGGATACTAGTTTTTGGGGATACTATCGGAATAGATTTAGCTTAACGCAATCTTGAGCATATTGTTCAAAAGTTTCACATATAATTTGTCATTATCTTCTTCAAACAATAAAAGCACGTGATGCATCAATTTAAAATTGTATACATATCATTATTATTTAAAATATAATCAAAATCCCCCACACAAAAAGTACCTCACAACATACATACGTTCACATATACCGTCTTCTGGTAGATTGGTAGTTTTTTTATTATTATCCAGTTGATTTACTGATAAATTTGTTCGATCATTGCTTAACGTCCGTGTACGAATAAAATGTAGCATTTAAATAATGCGTGTCCATTGATGGATGTGGAATGAATAAAAATTATACGATTTCAAGCTTGTGGAGATGATGACGATCGATGATCATAAATGAGTTAATTTGTATGGATGTGGATTAATATTTTCAAAAATAAGGAACAATGTTTAACAAAAATTAAGTGCAGAATACGCAATAAAAATGATTATTAAAGGTGCATTTTTAAAATGTATGTGAACATAATAAATATAAAAAATAAATTAAAAGAAAAAATAAAAGAAAATAACAATGTGGCTTACTAATTTGTCGTCTTCTCATGTTGGCTCTATTAAATCAAGCAATTCTTTTTTATTTCACACTAAAAAGCAAAACAATAAAGTGGGCTTTTATCTTTGAAGGCACTATATGAAGCTGTAAGAAAAAAAGAAAAAAAAATTGAAAAAATATAAACAAATTAAAAAAAATATTTTAAAAATAATATGGTTCACATAAATGTATCGATTCTGGAAAATATTTTATAACTAAGATAGCTTTTAAGGCGGAGGCAAATGCCCACTATTACATACATTCTCGCTTGGGCGTTTGACTATAACAAGGGCGAGTACTAGAGTTGTGCCAAAGGAACTATATGGAACTACCTAGTTCACTTCGCAGTTCCAATGGCCCACATTTTGTCTTTGAACAAACTGCATATACTTAATACTACATGTTACAGTTCATGATGTTACTCATACGTTTTGGAACTAGTACCCAACTCTAGCGAGTACTAGGACATAATTCAGACGTGGCTCTGGAAGTCTTTTATTAATAACGTAAGCAGAAATTTTTGTAGCAAGAAAATGTTTCTTCTGTGTACCTCAGGCCTTATTTAATTATAATTTTAGAATACCTTAATCATTTTACATGACAAACCCAAAAGTAGTCCCAATTTACATTGGGCGAGTTTATTTGCGGCAATTGTCATTTTGTAGGAGAGAGAGGTGAGGCATATGGTAACCCTTTGCCTCTCAGCACCCTCTCTCACCTACAAACTGACAATTGCCGCAAGTAAACTCGCCTAATGTAAATTGGGACGTAGAATTGAAATTTTGTTTTAACAGTTGTAACTATTTTCAACCTTTCTTTTTAATAGCTTTACCAGTAAATTGAGTGGCAGTAAATTTTAATTTTAACCACTTTTGTAAATCCCAAATTGCAAGTAAATCACATTAGTCGTTGTTTTGTTGTTGCTGTTTGCCTTGTAATCATTCTCTAAAACATAGAAATTGTCTTTGACATTGTCTCCGTGAAATACAAAGGGGAAATACACTTTACATCACGTATTCTATAAAATAAGTTTGTTAAATAACATTTAAAACTATCAATTGTGAAGTAACAACAAAAGTAAAATGTTACTTATATGAAATTTATTACCTATCTTCGGACAATTAAATAAAAAAAAGTTGAAACAGCTAAAAATATGTTTTTCTCTGTAACCAATTACTAGTTTATAATGAGGTAAAGATCCACCATTTGCGGGTAGTATGACTTAGTGCCATCAGGCCACACAGTGTGGTTAGTGGCCCTAGAATATATAATATAGGGTGAGGGTCGGTTTATATATTATACATATACACCGAGACTATCCCTTCAGATCTGTAGATCTGTCTGCTAATTCTATTTAGATTTAAACGTACCTATTACACATAAATATATTCAAGTATGTACTTGGATTCGAGTCTTTAGCGCGTCACATGTATCAATAACACGTTCACGTTCACACCTTAAGCTACTTTCGGACATAAGAGGAATTTTTTGTACGTCGGTCCAAATTGTTCTTTTGTTTTCGGCTTTATTTGTTGAAAATCGTTGTCAGTGTAGCTAATTTCTCCTATTTCAGAAGCCTGAAGGGCTTTCAGTGAACAGATGACATTATTGGTGTTGGTTTGATTTAATAAAATAATAAATATATGCTGAAGCCATACATAAAATTTACCAATGTCGCTTATAGTGATTGCTACAAAAAACTGCAATTTAAGCAATAGTACTTCATTTTTGTCCAATTTGAACTGTCGTAGGTCTTTTACTATGTTTTTCATTAGATGCCCACAGCATAATTGCAATATAACATAGGCAGGTGCTGTATTCTTGGAAGAATTTATATAACAATGATGCAAGTATTTATCAATAGCGCAAATATTAACCATTTTATTGAACGATCCCAAAACAGCATTTATGCAGGCCCAACTCCAATCTGTACACACACATTTTGTGATTGGCCATTGTATACCATTTTTACGACAACATGTTTCGACATATAAAAGAAATCTAGAAATATCACCAGTATAATGGCTGTATCACTTTACTTCCGTAACATGAATTATAAGGCTGTACAAGAAAACGCGCTTCGATTTGGGGTCCAATTTACGGAGAATACTGCCAGTGGCGTCAAAAAATATTGTGTTTATGCTGGGTTTTCGGAGTTTTCAATTTTTTGTCATTTCTAATTGTTCTTTGCTAAACAAGTATATATCTTGCTTTGAAACATATTGAAAGTAAAGTTTCCAATTTTTTCGCTTTGCATTTGTATTATGTCAAGAAAGGGGTCTTTGTCGCGGACATTTCTTCTGCTTGCCTCAGCTTTTAATTTTCTCGTTGCGTCTTTTGACAGCAAATTTTGGAATATAAAATAAATAAACATCCTCCTCCTCCTCCACATAAAATCTGTCTACATAGGTCCACTTCTGGGTGAAGCCCCACAACCCTACACATCCATTAAGGAGTAACATGTCAATAATTTTTGTTTTTATTTGTAGCTATAATGTTTATTGGTCTATTTAGCAGGTCTGTACCATTAATTTCATTAATAATGTCTCTTAGATCAAATTCAGGTTGGAACTGCATTACAATTTTTAACGTATATTGGTACTTGTACCACAACATCCAAAAATATTGCACTATATATAAATCACCAACATTTACAGGTCAAAACTATGGAAATTTGCGATAGGATTCTTATTTTAACAGGAATCTCCATTTGTTAGAATTAGTGAGTCAATTTCTTCAAAACACAGTCAACAATGGCGTTCATTGCCGTGTTTACCTTCCACTTTGGAAAATGCAATTAAATGAAATTTTCGAAGTCATTTTCAAAAAACTTGAATTTCTCCCAAGACCGCACGTTTGCGCAGCTGTTTTATGGCTTAGCGAACAGAGGAGAACCCAAACTTTCAGATCGTATATATGTATCTTAACACGGAAATGTACGGAACTCACTTTTGAAATATCCACGGAAAATAAAAAAATAATTTTGAAAACTTCAAAAAAGCACTTCTTTCCTATTAAAATTGCATGAAAACAATAAGAGCTTCTTTCATTTTTTTAAAGAGTAAAATGTCATAATTGTTTTGTAAAACATTAAGAAAAATAAATCATGGCATACTGACTTACCATTTGTCCGCGCCACTCTATTTTTTTAATGAAGCCAAATTATATTAGAAGAAAAAAAAATTATGAAACTTTAAGTGCATTTTTAAGTCGTTTCGCGGAGTAAATCGCCAAACTGAGTATGGATCATTTGCAGTGGAGTACTTAGCTAACGAATTCAATAAAAATTTAATTAATTTTGTGTACTTCAAAATTCCTTAAAGTTCCACTAAACTTCCCATATTTCGCACTGTGCGTTGGCCATAATAATTCAGCAAACATACATTGTTAACTGTCTTATGCTTTAAACGAACTAATTCTTCTATAAATTTAACGGCAATTTTTTTACCATGCAGAGATCATTTAAGAACAGTTCTTCTCGATTAGAAAATGTTATACTTTTTCGATATTCGCATTTATCATAGAAGACCTCCCTTGGGTTCATCGAAAGTGATTACTGTCACATTTGGATTGGTATCAATTTTAATTCTACTCTTGAGAAATAGACATTCCTCTTCTTGAGAATTAGTATTAGGAGTAATATCTATAATTTGTGTCGAATTTACGACAACATTTTTTTCAAAGGTGGGAGTATTTTCCATATGCTCAGTATGAGTACTTTCAAATAGCTAAAGAATCGTTTGAGTCGTTATCTATAGACAACATATTGCTTTCACTATGTTCCAAAGAAGCAGAGTTTTTTTATTTACTATTATTATCTGGCTGTTTTAGGATTTCGTTTACCCCGGAAATTAGTAAATTCTCCGAACTTTCGTTGAGAACCATATGCACTACGTCATCAAAAGGAATTATATTACTTGGATTTGATTTGTCATCATAAATATTTGTAGTAATTTCCAAAGCCTCACCATTTTTTGAGCATTTGAGCAACATTCTTCCACTTCAACATTTTCGGCAGATTTTGTTGACATATTTGCAATAACTTTTTTACAATGAGGTTCTAGTACAGGTAACTCTTTAATTCGTTCACTTCAGAATTTCCTTCTGAGACTGGCAAATAGGTATCGAATTCAAAATTCTGCACAGTTTCTTCAGAATACACAACTATATCTGTACCTTCGCAATATGTTTTGTTATTTCCCAGATCTTGGTTAAAAGTTGTTTTGTTAGAGTCCTGGAGATATAAATATAGATATATTTTTAGATCACATCGAAGTTGACTGGAAAAACTAATAATATGTACTATTACTTGTCTGCTATAATGTTCTGTTGTCAGCTTCCCTTTGTCGATGTCATTATTCTTTTCGAGCTTTTCAGAATCTCCTTCGGAGATTGGTAAATGGATGGATTTCAAAATTCTGCAAAAGTTACATCAGAACAACCAATTATATATGTCTTTCCCGTCGCAAAATATTTTTGCATTTCCAAGGTCTTGGTTACGCATTGTTAAATTAGAGTCCTGGAGATATAAGAATATATGTATTTAGATCATACCGAAGCCGACTGGAAGAACTAATAATATTTACAATTACATACTTGTTTACAATAAGGTTCTGATGTCGGTTTCTCATGGCCGGTTTCATTTTCCTTTGCGAGGTCCACAGAATCTCCTTCTGGGATTGATACATTAGTATCGTAATTAAAATTCTTAATAATTTCCTCGAAACAATCCAATAGACCATTTTCTTTACAAAAAGTTTTGGTATATTCCAGAACTTGGATAAACAAATCTTTTTCAGAGTCCTAGAGATATAATTTTCGATACATTTTTAGATCACATTTAAGTCGACATGAAGAACTAAAGCAGAAAACACATCAAACGTTTCAGTAAATGTTTGTGTAATTTCTGGTAAAAGAATAAAGAAGAATTTGAACTGTTATTATTCTACCGGAGAAATAGGCCATTAACTATATGGGCCCTACGCCATATGTATATACAAAATCGACGATATCTCGGGTCCCAAAACGATTTGGGTACTGTCGGATAGGTATTTTGATTACCCATAATATGGTATATGTCGACATATGACACGCAGATCCTGAGAAACAGGCCATTTACTAAATCGGGCCTTCGGCAGATATACAAAATTGGCGATATCTCGGGTCCCTAAACATTTTGGGATATATATCGGGTACTATCGGATAGGTATTTTTATTACCTATCGTATGGTATATGTTGATATGTATATGGCAGGCGGGATACTTGAGGCGGAATAATTATTCACACTCAAATATCTGCTTAAATATTAATAAAATGTTGGCATATTTTATGTAACCCGTGTGGGGTTAGCTAGATCCTCCATCGGGACCCTCCCATTGGCGAATTGGGGATGCTCTGGCCGAAAGGTGGAGTACCAGGGAAATAAAATACCAGAGGTGACCAAAATCTAGCTTAAGGAGTGGCAGCTGGCTCTTAATATCTTTGGATGGCGGAGGTTTAGTCAACCGGTACGGCAATCATCGAGGAAAAATCGGCGCACAGAAAACTAATAAGCGGCGATTGTACAGCGAAAAGCGGATGTCTGTTTTGGATCAAGCGATTCGCTATACAAATGTGTTTACCTTAAAGGCGGGATGGTGTCTTTAGTTGGCAGCCCCAACACCGTCATAGGATACAGAGGGCCGATCACCCACTTATCTGAAACTCAAGGATTAACGAAAAACTAGAAGAGAAAATGATAATCCCAACCTGATGACGAATATTGGAACACGAACACGGCTACGAATAAGACAATGGAACGTCAGGACGCTACGAGAAACGTCAAGGCTCGCTCAGCTAGAGGCCAAATCAAAAAATTTAACATCGACATTCTGGGTATAAGCGAAATGAGATGGTGTGGAAAAAGTGACCTCATATCAGGAAATGGAAATATTGTGCTGTATAGAGGAAAAGACAAAAGAGCGGAAAGCGGAGTGGGATTCATAATTTCAAAACACCTACGGAAGACACTTACTGAATGGAATCCTGTATCGGACAGAATCATAACAGCGCGGTTCTATACCAGCATCAAAAAATATCTAACTATCATACAATGTTATGGCCCCACAGAGGACACAGAGGATATAGAAAAAGACGAGTTCTATGAGCAACTATATGCAACCTTACGCAAAACACCAAACCGCGACATAATGATGCTAACAGGGGACTTCAACGCAAAAATTGGCACTGATAACCACAACCTCTCACATGGGTTCAAAAACATGGAATGGGTTCAAAAAATAGCAATGGAGATCGTTTCATTGAAACGTGTCAGACTTTTGATTTAGTCATTGGAGGATCAATATTTCCACATAAGACAATCCACAAATATATCTGGACATCACCTAACGGGAATACGCATAACCAAATAGACCATATGTGTATTCGACGAAAATGGAGAGGAAGCTTGGAAGACGTGCGCACCAAAAGAGGTGCCGATATGGACAGCGATCACGAGCTATTAGTAGCAACAATAAGGATCAAATTAAAGAAAATACACCAAGCTGGCTCAACAGAAGGCATCAGGCGCCTAGATCTTAGAATATTCGCAATCAAGTGTAGAAAGAACATCATGGGAAGACACATGCAAAACACTACAGGATATCGGAAGAGACATAATTGGTTACAAACAAAAGGAAAATCGAAAAGCATGGATATCAGAAGATACGTGGACACTTATACAGGAAAGAAATGAATGGAAAAAGCGTAAACTTGACAGTGATGAAGCGCTACAAAGATACAAAACTGTAGCCAAATTTGTGAAAAAATATGACAGAAAAGATAAAAGAAATTATTTTAAAAATATAGCCAATGATGCAGAAGCTGCTGCAGGAGCAAACAACATGAGGGAACTGCATAAACTTATCGGGCGACTATGTAATCAAAATAGAAATTGTGATCACATTGTGAAAGATAAAAACGGCCAACCCATCACCCAAGTTGAAGAACAAACGCACCGATGGAAACAACCCTTTGAGTTTATAAGCAACGTAAACGAAGATAATCTATCGAACCCAGAACCGTTAATGGAGCACCACATGAACAATTCAATATCCACAGAAACACCAAATCCGAACGAAATATAACAAGCCATTTTAAGACTGAAAAGAAACAAGGCACCAGGTGAAGATGGAATCCCACCAGAACTCCTACAAGGTAATCCAGCTACTTCAGCAGAGATGTTATATCCCCATATTCGAAACGCATGGATAAACGAGCAACTACCCAACTCGTGGAACAAAGGCCTTATAATTAAACTGCCCAAGAAAAATGACCTATCTGAATGTGACAACTGGAGAGGTATCACACTACTCAACACTATCTATAAAAAATGGCAATATGGCAAGCAAGTCATCGAAAAAACGCTCAGAGACGAACAACCGGATTTCGCCCCCATAGAAGCTCCCTGGACTAAACAAACACTCTACGAATAATTATTGAACAGACGCTAGAATTGAGAACACCTCTTTAATTAGTTTTCGTAGACTTCAAAAAAGCCTTTGACTCGATAAGACGGTCTGAAATATGGAACGCACTAAAAGCGAAAGGCTTGCCTATGAAATTAATTAAAATAATCCAAGGCCTATACAATAATGCAGAAACTTGCGTTCTACACAGAGGCAGAAAAAGCGAATCCTTTTATACCAATGCAGGGGTTAAACAAGGATGCCCTCTCTTACCTCTATTATTTGCAGTAGTTCTCGATGAAATTATGATTAAAATATGTGAAAAGAAACGTGGCATTGTATGGGGTTTCAACATGATGAAATTATAAGGTGGCGTAAAACGGCCAGCTGATTGGTTTCAATCTGTCAAATATTTTGTTATTGTGAATAAATTGTATGAAAAAGTTAACAAACATTTTGACATATTGAAGAATTTTCGGCCAAAATAGAGTTGTTGTTGTGCTACTTACGTGACCTGTTAAATAGATCTTGGGTTTCAACAATCGCCTTGAAGACTTGCACTTCGCGGAAGATATATGTCTCTTGTCCCATAAATTCAGCGATATGCGAATAAACACCACCAAATCCAACGCATTTAATATCAAAAACAAAACCTTAAAATATGTAGACAATTTTTGCTACCTAGGGGTTACTATGTCATCAGAAAATGGTGTGGAAGAGGATGTTGACAATAGACTTAAGAAAGCTAGATCCGCATTCGGAAGACTCAGCTAAACTTGGCGATCAAACCAAATATCGTATAAAACAAAACTGCGTTTGTTTAATGCATGTGTGAAATCAACATTGCTTTACGGAAGCGAAACTTGGCCCATAACAAACGCCATAACACAAAAACTCCAGGTATTCGTCAACAAATGCCTACGGATAATAAGCAAAATATTTTGGCCCAACAAAATCTCAAACCCTGCACTATACCAGATGGCAAATTAAGAACCAATCGCCCGGCAGATTGCAAGGAGAAAATGGAAATGGATAGGGCATACGTTGCGAAAACCACACAAAGCATTTCCAGGATGGCTTTGGAATGGAACCCACAAGGAAGCAGACGCCCTGGCCGCCCAAAAATTACATGGCGCAGAACCATACTCAATGAGCTGAAGAAAGCAAACACAACTTTAGATCATATCAAAATATTATGTAACGATAGAATAAGTTGGAACAATCTTGTGGAAGCCCTCCCAAGTGGAATAATAAAGGGGAAAAAAATATTTTATGTAATATTATTAATAAAGCACTTTTGCATTAATTTTGTTTACTTTTCATTGTAATTTAATCTGATTTGATACTTAAATTCGTGTTTTTTATCATACAAAGATTGTCAGTGTTGGTAACCGTCTAAATCAAAATGGGCAGAGACGCTGGAGTTGTTTACGAATGGGAACTTAAAGTAACTATTAAATAACTTTTTATTCAATTATTTTCGATTTTCCTTCTTTTAATTTCTTGCTCTGTTCCAGAACCTGCAAGAAGCTACAATTTTTTACTACGATAACATTTTTTCCTTTATGTTATCGAAAAAAATAGTAAAAATTAGTAGATTCTTGCAGTTCTGGAACAGACCATCTGTTTTTATCGTTTAACATTTAAGTAGGGTACACACGATCAGTTTTGACTGTCACTTACTCAAATAATCGGTTGCTTGCCAGTCTGTCCGCTCACTTTTGTCAGTCATCAGGCAACCACAAAATATTTTGTGGTTGCTGGACTGTTTGACATTTATCGATATTTCCGAAAAATCGACAGTCGAAACTGATCGTGTGTACACCGCTTTAGCAAAATGTATACAAACTGCACGTCGAATACATACTAGCAAATTCTGGCACCTTTCTAGCAACGTCTTGCCAAGGCATATTCATATAAGGTAGAAGTGACAATCAGCTGTATTCTTACTTTTTTTGTAAATTTAGTTTTCAAAATTTAATAGGGTCTACTCATGAAACATCGAAATCTGCTACCATAAAATACTGCTTTTCATCCTAAACGTGTAATAAAAATTACCTACGAGAGTTATGAATGCTTTATATTTACATTGTGCTTCAAATTTGTTCTATTCTCGACGATTATCAAAATGCAATTATGTTTTTCCTGAAAAAAAATTTGGAATGACCCTATTATTCAATATTTTCTTTGAAAATTAATTTTCAATAACAACAATGTTGTTTTTGTAAATTTGTTAGTTGTTGTAATTCATGCATATACCTTATAATAAATATACCTTGCGTCTTGCAAAAAAATAAAGTTGTATATGAGGATTTATGCCGGATTAAAAACAAATCCCCCTCAATAGGAGGATTTAATAAACCCACTGAGTTTCATATGTTAATTCCATAGCACAAATAAATCCTGATATTGCGCTAAATCCGGCTAATGAACTCCTATCTAAATGGCCTATAACGCGATTCCTTTCGAAGCGAGTCATATGTATATAAATTGTTAAAAAACTACGTAACCACACAATACCAGACAATAGGTCTGTTCGATATCCCAAAAGTTTGTTCAAATTTGTACAAACTTTTACAAAATCTGTTCGATAACAAACTTGTTCAGTAAAAAAGATATGAGAAGTAGTTGCAAGTTCTTGCAAATACTTTTTTACTTCTGAAGTTACCAAACAGGTCTAATGTTATAGGGCATTAGATTTCGACCTGAACGTTATTAAAATCATTTACTTCCCTAGATTTATTTGACATTTCATGTTCATACAAGCAGTACACAACGCAACGTTTGTTTTGCCCTTGTTCGCCTTCTTATCGCGAAAGATACGTTGTCTATTTTAAAATTATGTTAAGCCCCGCCATCAATATGATATTTATTGTGACGAAAGAATTCTGGGTCCACAAATGACAAAGCGCATTTGTTACCAACAAGTCAATAACTATGAGACAATAACGAAATAATAAATTTGTCAAAGATTTTTTTGTGGTTATAGAAACTATTTTGATAAAAATGTCTCACAGAATAATTAATAGGGTAAGTGCACCAGTAGTCGGCACTTTAAGGATTCTCGTATCTTCAGCCGTATGTCATTCCGAGTCTAAATATCCAATCAAATTAAATTTAAGTTGTTATGATTCGTTATTGTGTGTAGTTTTAGATTATATAAACAATTTTTTTGATTATTTCTGTTCAACATGCAAAAAATACAATTTTAGTGAAATACTGCTTTTTCACCAGTAGTCGGCACCATTCCCCAATAGTCGGCATGATATGATCCAGTAGTCGGCATGTTATATTGAAATAAAGAAAAAAATGCATACTTTACATTTTTTTCTTAAATATTTGAAAGAACAATAGCTTAAGCATTTGTTATTTATACATTTCAAGTTTATTATATACATTTCTATTGATTTTACTTCAAAAAATAAGGAAATTTTAACATATTGTTTAAATAAATTAGTTCGTACCCAATTGTCGGCGTCTATTACCCAGTTGTCGGCACCCCACACTTCAAATCATGGCTAATATTGCTTAAAATCGCTAAAGTTCCTTTCAAATTGAAACTACTTTTTTATTAATTAGCCTTTAAAGTATTTCTTTAGTATTTTTTATAATTTTTAGCTAAAAGTAATCGATAGAAATCAATGTTTATAACCCCATGCCGACTTCAGACAAATTTTATATTTTTTTGTCCCCAAAGTCGGCATCAGCAAAAATTGCACAATTATAAATATTTTTTAAAAATTTCTTTTTCTAAAGTGTTCTTTTAACAGTTCTCTACCTACATAACAAAAATTTTGTGGAAAATTTCTTCATTTTAAAATAATTACAGAGCTTATAAGGTTAACATCTCCACAATTTTTTTCTTAAGAAACATGCATTTTCGGTTGTGGTGAAAAACCCTCACTGACAAAAACTTAAATTTCGATATAATAATTGGTCCCAGCTCAATGAAATTTTATATAAAGTTAGCTGACAATATTGTTGAAGCATTTTTAAGATTATTTTCCTATTTTGTTTTCTTAATTTTTAGTTATTTGAGTTCAAATTCAAAAGGTGCCGACTACTGGTACATGCCGACATTAGGTGCACTTACCCTATGTTTCTTAAAGGTTGCAATTTTCTTGTTAAAATTAAATTTTATGAATGGTCAAATGAGTCTAGCACTGCACCTGGCCGCAGTACTGTTATTCAGTTGTTGTTTGTTTTCTAATGTGCACAGTATTTCCCAGGGAGAGAGTAAATCAAATTACAAGAAAGAGAATGGGCAAAACATGTGTTTTCTGATTTTCTTTGGTAGAATTTACTTTGTATGATGTAGTTTTTGTTACATGTATTTTTGCAAAAAAAAGAAAAAGAATTTTGCAAAACTCATTTTGTTAAATATTCATACAAATTTGAATAAACCGTCATTCACAATAGCCATTAATTTTTGAAGCACACACACATTTTAAGAACACCCACTGCACGCCACATAAATAACTGTGTGTTTTGTGTACAACTCTATTAGTCTCCACAATGTCCCTCTCACTCTCTCCACGCTATATCTCCATGATGGAGCTTTGTTTGTTGTTATTGTTTTGATGACTTTCTATAATTAATTCCTTCTTTTACTTTTGAAGTTTGAGAATACGGGCAAGAAAATAGCTAATTTACATTTTAATTGCATTCTCCTATTGCATTGCAATAACAATTTGTTTTAATTTATTTATTACGTACACTTTTTCTTATCTCTGCTTCCAAGTGAATGATTGGCTGCTACAAAAATTTAACACTTTCCGTTTAACCACACATCAAAATGCACTACCGACCGACCGAACGACAGACACTTTGTTTCAAAGAAAATCTTTACAAGTGACGACGCTTTTGACAATGGACGGACAAACATACGATAGACGGCAACAATAAAACCAGGCAGCCGCCTCACAACGAATCGAATTCTGTTTGAGTTGTGGACGGATGATGTTCGAACTAAAGAACCGACCGTCGTTTAACAGTTTGTTGTGCTTCTTCGTTCACTGTTGTTCATTGCTCTTCTTCTATTTACCCATTTTTGTCTTATGTTGCCTTCCATCTTTTATTTGTTGGTTTTTTTCTTGTCTTACTATTTGTTTTATAGAACAGAGGAATATCGATAAAATGAGAACAAACCATGGCACAATCATACAGGTACCCGCATCAGCCCAGCTGATGTACTGCGAGCTGTCAAAAACGTTGTTGTAATTGAAAACACAAAAATAAAAAAACAAAAATTTAAAGAAAAATTGTGAATTTTTGGTGGAATTTTGTAATAATTCGATTATTAATACCAGCCTAACAAAATTTTGTTGAAAAAATTGTGTGAATCGCTTTATTTTTGCAAAACATTTTTGACATTTCGCAGTACTGAACTGGTTTTTGTTGTAGTTGTCGGCTGATGCATCTACCTGGTGATTGTGCCATGGACCAAACGAAAATAAACAAATCGTGTGCAATTTTTCAGCTGCGATAACGCAGACCTATAAATCACTGTACTCGTATAATGGCAACCGGGTTTGTCTGCTTTCTGGTTCTCGGGGGTTCGCAAAGTTTTTTTTATTTTTGTTTGTTAGTTGTCGGTCGTTGTCTGGCAACATAATTAGAGTTGGGCAATCTAGTTCCCGGAGCGGATTGATCTTTCTAGTTCCTTTTACCAAAAGGAACTAGTTCCTTAATATAGTTCCAAATAGTTCCGAGAGCGATATCAATCAATGAATCTTTCTCTTTCATCGTTCCAAATAGTTCTAAGAGCGATATAGTTCCATGAATCTTTCTCTTTCATCGTTCTTTCTGTTTCCTTCGTTCCCAATAGTTCCGAGAGCGAAATAGTTCAGTTATCGTTCCTTTTGTTTTCATCGTTTGGTGGAATTGACATAATAATAATATATGTCGCAAAATAAGAAAAATTAACGCAACGAAAAAAGATCGACGTAGGTGATAAATTAAAGGAACGAGGTGAACAAAAGGAACTATATAAAAGCAAGAGCTGGATATAGTTCCAATAGTTCTTTATTCTGAATAGTTCCTTGGAACTAGATCGTTCCGGAACTACACAACTCTAAACATAATTAGGGAGTTTGTTTGCTTGTTTAGTCGGTTCAAGGTCGTTACTATTGGTGCAAGCTGTCTTTGTGTATCATTTCACTTGGAGAGATTTTAATTGTAGCTATTTTTGTTTGTATGGGTACACAGACATGATTATTATCATTATTATACTTTGCTTAAAACTGGCGACAGACACGAAAATTAGGCTTATTATACGTTTACATATAACCGGATTTAGTAAAAACACTGGGTTTTAATGTCAATTCCATTGCTCTAATAAATCCACATAAAGAAGAAGAAGAAAGAAGATTAACCCGACAAAAGGGTATTACTTAGGATCAAACAAATCCCCATTCATCCAGATGACCTTTCAATCCTTATATCAACGAATTCAAAAGCTGATTATTGGATTTAACATGTCCAGAAGGAATTATTAGTCAAGTTAAAAACAATAACAGTGAACGGCTCATAGAACTGTGTCAAACATTCCAGCTGGTCATTGGTGGCTATGGAATTTTATTGATGTTCCGTGGGAGCCGAGCTGAAGGCTAGCGGACGGGTCGCAGGTTGCGGATAGTGAAAAGCTTTCAGATATGAAGGTAGGCTGCGAATAAGTGTATCAGCAGGTGGTAACACTGACAGGACGAGTAGATGCCGTCTTCCACTTAGCATCTCCAATAACCCACGTAGCGTCTGCTCTCCATCATAAGAGCGATTACGAGCGAACCTCGGTCTTAAATCAAAAGTGATTGGAAAGGTGAGGTTGTATGTCAGAAGATTGTGAAATCACCAGTAGCTATCCCATTGACGCAAACGCTGTTGCTCTGGGTTGATAGCCCTGTCGTAAAACTTAGGACATGATGGCTTAGGACAGGGGTGACGTGGACGCAATCTGGACACTACTACAATACAGTAGCACCCCAGACATCAGATGGAATGGAGTAGGATTTCTTATATCTTGCAGTGCAAAGAATGCTCTTTAGGTTACAACCCTATCTCAGATCGGATTATTACTTTGAGATTTAAAATTAAGTTTCGAAATTTCACCAGTGCTACGCCCCAACGGAGCCAGATGACGAAGAAATAAAAGATAACTTTTACGGAGAACTTGAAGGACAATTTTAAATAATTTGCATGCCTAAGTTGGAAATGACAACACAAACATACATCATATTATAGGAAAGCACGCGCTAGCTTCAGACAAAAACGATAACTGTAAGCGACTGGTTAAACTAAACGGCAACAATGACCTCCTCATAGGCGGTACAAGGTTTCCGCACAAATACATTCGCAAGTACACATGGGAATCTCAAAATTGTAGTACAAGAAACAGATTTAAAAACAGCACGCAAAGGTGCGGACATCTTCAGTGATCACAACTTATTAGTAGCACAAATACGCTTACAACCTTCTGCTATTGAATCCAGAAGAAACGCATCAGCGATCGAACAAAGAATATCACATAAAAAGGAACTAGTAAACACAAGAAATGCAGCATAAATATATATATATATAATTGTTCCACAAACATCCCATACGGGAGACTTCTTTCATATCAATGAGGGCACCCCTATTCATATTAGACAATCCCACGGCAGCGGGTTCTCTGTACCGGATTGACCCGGGACCACACAACATCAGCGTTCCGGGCAGCGGCTGTCACCTCAGTGTACATGTGTTTGTATTTGTTTCGTTTTTCTGTGCTGGGAGCGGCATATCCCGGAATGTCTGCTCCGGATTCTTTTGGTCCGTGCCGGGACGGAGGAAAACCCAGGACCAATATATTTGTGCTCGGTTTGTCACATCGGCATCTTCACCCATATCCAATCTTCGGTGAGATACAATAGATGTCAGGAGTGGGTGCATTTAAGGGGTTGCTCTGGACTTGCCCACGCGAGGGATTACGATAGGGACTATGTTGCTGCATGCTGCGCGAACACAGCCCCCAGTGAGTCGTCGTCAGATTACGAAACTGCTTCGTCGTCGGATTACGAAACTCCCCCCGCAGTCCCCCCAACAGCAGCCGCACGAGCGCTGCATTTAACACCAGCCGTTGTTGTTCCAATCCCAGAAAATGCATCCTTTTTGCAATTTAATTGCAATGGGCTCCGAGGTAAGATCGATGAAATAGTGGACTTTAGGAATCGGAAGAATATCAAGGTCGCGGCGGTGCAGGAAACCATGCTGAACGACCACAGCTCAGTACGTTGTGATGGTTACAACGTAATAAGGAAGGATCGCACCAGATGTGGAGGTGGGGGATTAGCTTTCCTTTTGCACCAGTCTGTTCAATACAGACCTATCTCGCTTGAGCCTGCCTCTAATGACTCGTACATGGAATGTATGGGGGTAGCAGTCAGGTGTGGAACTGCCGAGATAGAGTTGCTGAGCGTATACATCCCGCCGAGAAATAGCTGTATCTCAGATTATAAGCCTGACATTAGCCCGCTTTTGGAAGGTCATAATCGTCTGGTCCTGGGGGACTTTAATGCGCATCATGAGATGTGGCATTCGGCCCTCGGAAACGACCAGAGAGGTATAGCGCTGGCTGTGCAGATTGATAGCTCTACGTTTTGCTCGGTCAATGAGGACGCCCCTACCAGAATTACATGAGCGTGTCACAGTCCGCCAGACATAACCATCATGTCACCTGTCATTTCCCTTGGTTCAGACCCTCTCCCCATAATTGTCCCCATCAGCAGACCACCTGATTTCATCACCTCTGAACGCCGCACATTCGTCAATCATGGGAAAGCTGATTGGCCGAGTTTCAGAGAGTTCACAAATCAGCGTTTTAGAGAATTGCCTAATCCTTCTGATTTTCGGGTAGCGGAAAGGACGTTCCGAGACATCATCAATGCTGCATCCGCTCGCCATATACCTGCTGGTCGAATACCCGAAGTAAGACCAAATTTCCCAGCAGAAGCGACGGGATTTGCAAATGAGCGTGATGAGCTTCGTCGAACCAACCCCGACGACCCCAGAGTCAGGGAGCTGACACTGGAAGTTAACAGGCTGGTCGGCGAACATAAGCGGAACAAGTGGTTAAATCATCTGAAGAGTTGCAACATTGGAGCCGGTATAAGCAAATTGTGGACAACGGTTAAGTCACTCTCGAACCCCGGAAGGGGTTCGCCCCGAGAGTTTCAGGGCGAAGAGAAGAGTGTTACGTCGCATTAGATCTCTTCCTGCCGAGGATGAACCACCACAGTTTACAATGGATGATGTTGGGAATGCCATCAGGAACGCTAAATCATCCAAAGCGTTGGGCCCTGAAACAGCTGGATGAGCCGGGAGTGGAGAATCTCACTAAAGTTCTCAAGCTGTCGCTAGCCACCCTTATTGTTCCCGAAGTCTGGAAAATCGGCAGGGTGGTCCCGCTACTGAAGCCAGGCAAGGATGCCAGCAAAGGTGAATCGTACAGGCCTTAGTGTTCCCCAGCATTAGAAATAGCTATCAAGTTGCCGACCATCAGCATGGATTCCGTGCATGCCGCAGCTATCTGCGATAAACTGAAATGTAGGAACAAGGTCCTCAAGTCCCTTGAACAGGAGAACGAACATACAAACATAATAATGACACACTGTTACAACAACGGCAACAACATTCATATTAGATCAATGGTATTGGACCTACTGTTTATATCCGAGTCCGAACGGCGTGTCTTAAGACACCACTTGTAGAGAAGTTTTAAATGTCTGAAATACTCAGGAAATGTCGCCAACATTACTGAGCCACCACTAAAAATGTTGGTGGTTACTGGCAGGGGAATCGAACCCACGACCATTACACCACGGTGGCACACAATGCTGCAGGAAAGTTTTTAAAAAAAAGCAACAAGAAAAACAAGCCAAGAAATTGGAAAAGGAAACAAAAATATTTACGTAAACGGAGTGGTAGCAGATGCTGAAATCTCTGCACGACGTAACAATCTGAGGGGAGTTTATACTGCAATAAAACAAATCAAATATACAACCCCTTAAAGACGAGAGCGGATTGCCCCTACATCAATCGAGCAACAACTTAGGCGTTGGTCTGAATTTTATAAAGAAACAGATGTCAACAAAACCGTTGATATTGATTAACCTACGGAACAATCTATACGAAACAGTCCCCCACACAACATAAATGTCATAAAGCCGCAGTACCTGACAATCTACCCCCGGAACTTTTGTAAAGATGCCGCAGATGCCTTAAGTCTCATGGTATATGGAAAAGAATGTGTAATTATCAGAATCCTAAAAATGTACATCTAAGTTGAAGTGGAAACTGAAAGGGAATCAATCACTCTTCTAAACACCATCCAAATGGCCCTTATATTCCTTGATGGAATCACTCCAGTATTAAAAACACAATTGAGTATCGAACAAAACTGTTTCCGATCACAGAGCAAATAAACACATTCTGAATCGTTGTGGAACAATCCGTAGAATTCAGGTCCCCCCATTTTTCTACTATTTGTGGGCTTTGAAAGGGCATTCGATAATCTCAATTGAGACGCACTATTGGATATTCCTAACTAATAAGGGCTTCACACTAAAATCGTAGAAATCATGCGTGAGCTCTAAACAAATGCAGAATGTAGCGTCCGCTTTAAACACAAAAACTAGCCCAAATTTTATTATTTGTAACGTTGTTCGTCAGGAATGCGTCTTATCTCCACTTCATACTTGTGCTAGAAAGTGTCCTGCGTAAAACAAAATCATAAATCCAAGATGGCATACAATGGCGTCCACATGAAAAGCTAGGCGACCTGGATATTTGTCTCATGAGCCATTATCTCGCCAGAACCAAAGCGATTGGACTCATAATCAACATAAAAAAAAACAAAATCATGCGCCTCGAAACTCAAAAACACACAGCCTTTGACTGTAATGATGGATAACACGCCTGCTGACGTCGACCGCTTATGTTATTTGGGGAGCATAATTAGAAGGGACGAAGAAACCGATGCAAAGCCGTATAAATAAAGCTAGAATCGCTTTCCACAACATGAGGAAAACATGGCATGCCGCATCATCAGTAGACGTACCACGACGCGACAAGCTTCAAACCAATATTGCTTTAAGGATGTGAAACTTGGAAGTTGTCCAAAACAATTTTTCTTGCTTGACAGAATAAAATTCACTGAGAGAAGTTGCTCGAACTTGCTGGCAACGTTATCGTACAGACCTATAGTAAGATCTGTTTGAAGTAGTTTAATATCCCTCCCATTCACTCCTTCCTTGAGTAGTTTTAATTCATTCATTTTAAATTCAAAAAAGTTTCTGTAAGGAGGAGTACAATTTAAAAGTCCTTTTACTCTTAATTATGCACAGTATTTTGTTTGCTTTGCAGTAGTCATAAAATTTGTTATTTTAACATAAAATGTAGTAGAACATTTCGAAGAAAATAGTAACGTCAGAAACGTGACTGAAAATAACGAAATGTACAAAAGCTCGTCGAAATGACCAAAATCTAGAACTAAAAATAGACTAAACATAGATCTAGAACTAAACATAGACAAGACAATAGCAATGCGTATAAATAACCACGTATATACATATAGGATACCAATAGATTGAATACGTATCGGCCTTTTGTTACCTTGGTAGCGTAATGACAGAGGATGGAGAAATCGATGATGATTTAAATAACCGATTCAATAAAACGCTCGCCGCTTTTGATCGACTAAATAAAATATGGTGATCCACATAAATTTCACTGAATAGAAAATTAAAAATTTCTAAACGAATGTGTAAAATCCACCCTACTTTATGGTAGCGAAGCGTATAAAACTTCGCCATATATAATCCATAGACTTCAGACATTCGTGAATAGATTTATTAATTACTATTTTCTTAAATTTATATTTAGGAACTAATTAAGTTTATTTACTAATAGATTTACAACAAGCCAGATTTGACATAGGATTCGAATATTTTGAGTTTTGTTCGAAGGCTTAGCTGTTGTTTTGCCAATTCGGTGCCAGCATTACAAATGCAGTCTTATACATAATTGTTCCACAAACATCCCATAAGGGACAAGGGAGACTTCGGCGTGCCTAAGACACCACTTTTGTAGAGAAGTTTTACATGGCTGAAATACTCAGGAAATGTCGCCAACATTACTGAGGGGTGTTTTGCCACCGTTGAAAAGTGTTTTGATGTTGTCTGGCCGGGGGATCGAACCCACGACCTTATGTGTGCAAGGCGAGTGTGCATACCATTGCACCACGGTGGCACCCAACAAATGCAGTCTTAACTTTACTAATTTTTGCTTCTACATTTATTTCTCTGGCACCATCCGGGTCCACCAAGCATCCAAGATAACAGAATTGGTCTACGGAAGCATAGCTTTGACTTTCTACCTGCAGTGTTGGCCTTATTACCCATGTATTTAGTGTTTCTGCAGCATGGTTAATGCTATGGAAAACCTTTTCAAAATCGATGAAAAATAGATGTAGCTCTGAATTGAATTCAACACTTTGCTCAATAATTATACGGATGGTATTTATACCATCCGTTCTTCGGTAACCGGTTTGGGCGGAGTTTAAATGTGAAACGAAAACTTGTATGAAGGTAAAAAATTTCATATAAAAATGTTATTAATAAAAATTATTTTCGCTACTATCGCTAGGACACAAGTACATGGACCAATTAACCCCATTCCTTATTGCAATTATCTCATCTTTCAATTTGCCCTAAAAGGTATCCTGGTCACAGACTTCAGATATCAAAAGGATTGCAGAACTAATGTTTATATGCGCTTTGCATAATTCGCCGGGCAGCTTTTCTTATTGGTAATTACTTGATGGCAGTGGAGACTTCATTTAATTTTGGTGTTCAGAACTAATTTCCACCTTCCAAAGATTAAAAAAGCGTTGCCCTCAGCGAGAAAATTGCTCTTTGTCGGGGTTGAGCAGATTTCCTGTCTCATCCTTTACGGGGGGGTTGAAGAGGTATATTACTGTTTACGAATTCTTTTGTGATCCGGTACTCACCAAACGTTTGATACCTTTACTGCTTCATTTGCCAAATTTTCAATATGATTGTGTTTGTCTCTTCTGACAGAGCGCAGCACTCTTTATTTTTTCACAATCAATACCAACTCTATTATTTTGTACTTTATAAACCCACAACAAATGAGACAGCTGATTACAATTAAATTTCTTCTTTATTGTGAAGCGAACAAAACATATGATAGGCGTATGACGTATGTTAAAAATGCCTACGTCATATGACAACAAAGAAACTTAACGAAAACAATTCAAACATAGTCCAAATTATATATGAGAGAGAATTTATGGGAATACTATTTTCCCATTGCAATTCTCAGAGTTTGTATCCACAATGTGGGTAATGAATAATGAATTAATGAGAACATCAGAGAATAAAGTGGATTCCACATTATTCTCTGATGGTCTCTTTAATTCAGTTTCTCACTCGTGTACGAGTGACAACAAATTCACACGCATTCTCTCTAATTTGTTTTTGTTTGGTATATGAGAAACTCTCCAATTCATAATAACCAAGGTAGATGCATTACTAATCTGATACAATACAATATATAAATAAATGTTTAATATTGACATATATAACTTAATAGTTCCACAAACATCCCGTACGGGACAAGGGAGACTTCTCTCATATCAATGAGTGCACCCCGATTCATATTACCTCAATGATATGGGACCTACAGCTTATCGCCGACTCCGAACGGCGTGTCTTAAGACACCACTTTGTAGAGAAGTTTTATATGGCTGAAATACTCAGGATATGTAGCCAACATTATGTGTGTTCGTTTACTCAAAATTTGTACAAATTGTTACTGGATGTTGTTCGTTTACTCTACAGGTATAATGCAAAAGACCTTAGCCGATTACAAGAAGTTACTGAACTTATACAAATTTGTACAAATTGTTGAGTAAACGAACACACCTATTACTGAGGGGTATTTTGCCACCGTTGAAGATTTTGATGTTGACTGGCCGGGGAATCGAACCCGCGACCTTCAGCGAGCAAGGCGGGTGTGCATACCATTGCACCACGGTGGCACCCGCCTATATAACTTGCTAATATTTAATAAAATGAAAAACCCCACAAAAATGATTCTCCTTCGAAAACTAATATTTAATTAAATAATATATTTAATTAAATAATAAACAAATTAATATTATTTAATTAAATATTATAATTAAATGCCACACAAATGTATATAATGTTCCAATTTATTTTACTGAGAAAAACATTTTTAGTGGTTTATGAATTTTTCTAAATATTGATTTCTCATTTCAACTTTTCACCACATATTTGGCGATTTTTTCAAGGGGCTTCGTAATATTTTTTAAATTGAATTTCTTTTATATAATACGATATATAAAAAGCCAGTATGACCAATATTTATATTAGCTAACAACAATAGCATAGCAAACAATTCATCAAATAAATAAAGCCTAACTTAAAATAAGACAACTACAAACAAAATTGAGCCTCGTACGAATTACTCAGCTCACGGCTTCCTAATAAAATTAAACATAGTGAGGAACAATGAGTAGAGGTAGAGGGGATCAGACGTAGCTCTAGGAGTGAGTAATCCTCATAAAAAGAGCAAAGTAACCACTTACAAATAATACATTAATAATACCTAAAGCTATAAAACTATGGCTCTCTAGGTGCACATCAATGATCATACAACAATAATTAGGGAGGGCACCGTAACACAACCAATTTAAAAAATACGGAAGTTATTTGTCCTGAAGCAAATCATGATCAATAGAATCAAACCCCTTTGATAAGTCAACTCCAATGAAGAATCCAACATCAGAATTATTGAAGACATCCTTATATAGTACGTGAGACACAACTACTCAAGATTTCACAATCGCTCAGGAATTAAACTAATGGAAATAGAACCCCCCTTTCGAATATCGATTATCAAATAATAGGATGGCGAGACCACTTCATGGAAACTCTGAACAACTATCCCGATATCTCTTCTACTCTAGACTCAACAGAAATTATAGAACCAGCATCCCTCGATATAAACACTAACTGCCCAAATGTATTTATATTGCTTTATTTCAGCCAATAGATTCAAATTCTTTACAGGCTGTGGATAAATATCGTAGTCCAATAACATATTAGTTTCACTTAATTTTTACTGATTTTTTCACTGATTTTTTTATTCATAGTAATTAATTTTGGATTGTCTGCGCCATGTGTTTTTTGGACGTCCTGGACGCCGAGGTCCTTGAGGGTTCCATTCTAGAGCCGCACGAGGAATGCTGGTCACCGGATTTCTTAAAGTGTGCCCAATCCATCTCCACTTCCGTCTAGCGGTTTGCTTTATAATAAATTCTTCTCACATCCTAATATGTAGATCTAGGTTTGAGATAGTGTTTGGCCAAAATATTTGTTGATGAAGGTTTGAAGTTTTTGGGCTAAATTTTTTGATGTGAGCCATGTTTCACTACCATAAAGGAGTGTTAACTTTACACATGAGTTGAAAATTTTTAATTTGGTGTTCTGGGATATTTGTGTTGCTCTCCAGATTTTATTTAAGCGGCCAAATGCTGATCTGGCTTTTTTTCAGCCGGTTGGCAATGTCGTCGTCTACGCCGTTGTCAGTCGACATCATGCTGCCCAAATAACAAAAGCTTTTGACAAACTCGATATGGTGATTTGAAATCGTAAAGCTGCAATCGACCGAGTTGTTTATTCACATTGCAAAAGTTTTGCCAATATTAACATCCAGGGGGGTTACTCTGTATTGCGATGCGTTTGCTTTTGTTATTTTGTTAGCGCAAGATATTTGCGTTAACGCACGATTTTGAGATATGCTTTTGTATCACAGATTGCGGCTGTGCCAGAAAGGAAAAAGGAACAAAAATACTTGTGAAAGGAGATACGAAAACGTATTAAAGACGCATTTAATTTCCTTTCGCATCGCATTTTTCTAACGCATCGCAATAGAGAGTAACCCCCCAGGCCTGCTTGTCTTGTCAACACTATATCATTAAATTTTTGTTGCATCTCATTCAATTTTTGTTGCATATCGGAGAATTTGTGGGATTATAAGCAAATATCATCCGCATACGCTAGATATTCTAGATGTTTGTGCATATCGCATATAATTCCTCTTTTCTTGTGGGACAGCTTCAACATAATTTCGTCTAGAACTACGGCGAATAGTAGTGGTGACAGTGGGCAACCGCGCTTAACCCCAGCATTGGTATAAAAGGGGTCACTAATGGTCCCGTTGTGACGCACGTGAAGGGATGCGTTGTCGTGCATTGCTTTGATTATACGAATTAGCTTCATCGGTGTTCCTTTATTTTTCAAAGCTTCCCATATAGCGGTTCTTTTTTTTTTTTGAATCAAAAGCTTTCATGAAGTCGATAAAGACGATGTAAAGTGGTGATCGCCATTCAATCGACTGTTCAATGACAATACGAAGAGTGTTTATTTGGTCTAAACAGCTTCTATGTGGCCTGAAGCCACATAGATTGTTCGACACACTCCAACCTGTTATTTATTATAATTGGCAGTATTTTATATATTGTGTTCAGCAGCGTAATACCCCTCCAGTTATTGCAATCCTTGAGGTCATTTTTCATTGGCAGTTTTACTATGGTTCCTTTTGTCAACGCTTCTTGTAGCTGTTCTAATAACCAAGCTTTCTGTATATGCGGCGCTAGTATTTCTGCCGATACTTGAGAGTTTGTTTATAGGAGTTCAGGTGGAATGCCGTCTTCTCCTGGATCTTTGTTTGTTTTCAGTTTATCGATTGCTATTTTTATTTCAGTTATGTTCGGTTCTTCAACGTTTATTTTATGGTTTAACAAAACAAACAAACAGTGTTCCACAGTATCCCATACGGGACAAGGGAGACTTCTCTCATATCAATGAGTGCACCCCGATTCATATTAAGCTCAATGGTATGGGACCTACTGTTTATCGCCGAGTCCGAACGGCGTGCCTTAAGACACCACTTGTAGAGAAGTTTTTCAAGGCTGAAATACTCAGGAAATGTCGCCAACATTACTGAGGGGTATTTTTCCACCGTTGAAAAATGTTTGATGTTGCCTGGCCGGGGAATCGAACCACTGACCTTCTGCGTGCAAGGCGGGCGTGCATACCATTGCACCACGGTGGCACCCTGTTATGGTTTACTGATTCATTTTCGCGGCTGTTCAAATTTATGTTGTCATCTTCAGCAGTCGAAGTGTTGTCTCCATCTGCCGGTTTGCTCTTCTGTTGTTGTTAGCAGTCGTCCCTGTTCGTCTTTTATAATCTGGTTTTTGTACAATGTATATATTTTGGTTTGCTATTTGGCCAATTATTTTGTGAAGCTCTCTCATATTCGCTCCTGCTGCAGCCTCCGCTTCGTTTGCCAAGTTTCGTAGATATCTTCTTTTACCGTCTCTTGCTGAACTCTTTACGGCTTTCTCAGTATCTTTGTATTGGGGTCTGAAGTCCGCATTATAATTCTGCAGTCTTTTTAGGAGGTTTCTTTGTAGTATTAGTTCCCATGTTGTATCTGATATACATTGTTTCCTCCATTCATATTGCCTGCATCCAATTTTAGTGTTTCCCATCTCGCGTAACATATTGCACGTATGCTCCACGTGGCATCGGTTACTGGTAGACAATTTCTTAGAGTGTTTTCAATTTCTTCCTTTACTTCATTGCACTTTAACTTAGATGTATTGAGACGTTTACACGTTTTTGCCATATTTTAATGTTTTATATTTTTTAATTTGATTTTTATTGATGCGACAACTAACTCATGATCGCTGTCGATATCAGCTCCCCGTTTTGAGCGAACGTTCTGCAATGAACCTCTCCATTTTCGGGCAATGCTTATATAGTCTATTTGGTTCCTGGTTATACCGTTTGGCGATGTCCATGTATATTTGTGTATGTTTTTATGTGGAAACAATGAGCCACCGATGACCAAGTCAAAAGTTTGACAGACTTCAATAAAACGTTCACCGTTGTTGTTTTTTGACCCCATTGCATGTTTTCCCATAATATGGCTGAAACCATCATTGCTGCTATCAATTTTTGCATCTAGTCCCCCATAAGGATAGGTATATCCCTCTTCGGAAGGCTATCTAGTGTTACCGTAAATTGATTGTAAAATTCGTCTTTAACTGCATCGTCAGCGTCTTCGGTTGGTGAGTAGCATTGTATTATTGTGACGCCCTTCTTTATTGTTGTATGAAAACGAGCGGTGATAATGCGATCAGAGACAGGAGTCCATGATTTAAGTTATTTTGCAACATTTTTTGCTATTTCATACAAATATGAAATTAATTCCATTAAAAGGTGGTAGTTGTGTTAGTAGTTTATTTTTTACTGCAGTGGGGTATTTTTCAGTCTGCAAGAACAACTAGTGTCTTTCATTTGCTTTAAGCAATTTTCTCCAAAAATCTTAATTTTATTAAAACAATTGATCTCCTATTACTTGCCTTCAAAAATTTCCTCATATTTGAAGAATTAAACTTTTTTTTTTGTTTTATATATTGGTATTTTTTATATTATAAGCTATTTGACAGCTTAATGCCTCATAAATTTTATATTATAACCTATTTGACAGCTTAATGCCTCATAAAATGATTTGTCTACCTGCATTATTGTGACTTGGGTTGTCATTCCGCATACGCTGTTGTAACAAGAAACCAAACTTTCGTTGTTCTGTCTGCTATTCTTTATCAAAATCACACTTCTCAACCACAAATTCTACGATATTTATTTTGGATATCTCTGCTATCTAAAGTACGAATACTTTCAGAATTTCTCTCTACTTAACTATATTCTCATTTCTTTTTTTCATATTATCTCTTCTTATAACAATTTAATTTGACAGATAAATCAGTCTTCATTCAAAGATATTGGAATTTTGTAAAGTACAAAAAAATTCCTTACGTGCCTCCAAAATTCCTAATTAAAATTGTCTTTTAGATTATTGGTGTCCAAAATAAATGAGAGAGAATTGTAGGGAGAGTAATGTCCCTTTGTTAAAAAACGGCTGACATGGCTCTAATTTGGATTTGTTATTCTCTGTTGTTACGATAACGTGCAGGCGTGTACATCAAAGTTTTAGATGAATCTCATTTCATTCTCTATTCTCACTTGTCAATGTGGATTTCCACATCTCTCTTCATTAATTTTCTGCTGGTGAGAGAGAAGGAAGGATAATTGTTGTCAATGTTCTCACTTAATTATTCCATTATATTTACTCTCTTGGAATTCATATCTCTACTCTTTCACTGCCTAACAAAGTGACAATTTGTAATCAGCAACGAATTGTTGCTGGGAAAATTACGAAGTATTTTGAAATTTTTTCGTATTGATTTTTTTGCCCGAAAACGTAAGCACTAAACCCCATTAAAGAGGAACACGTTGATGATGGCGGTGATGAAGATGAATGCAGAAAACATGGACTCAAATCTTGTTAGGCAGACATGAACACACACACTTACACACTAATAAGGTATACTAAGCAGACTTTTGGTGCGTATGAATTGAAGATGGTGAGGTATTCGCTTCATTGCCTGCCTATGCGTATATGGAAGGCAGACAAAGGCAAAGCTTATAAAAAAAGGATGAGATGGGTTGCCCTCCTGGAATTGTTTCAATGCTAAACATAACGCCCTTTATGTGTTATGTATTATTTATGACTGGCCTGTCTGGCTTTTATTTCTGCAATTTCAACACAATTGAACAACTCTTTGTTATTGATGATGATATTAACCACAAATCTTAACAGAAAAACTTACTTGCCGTTTTTTTTTTGTAAAATAAAAATACATACAAATTTATGTAGACACATTCTCACTGAAGCTAGTTGCGGATTGTGGTTGAATAATTTCAGAATTATTTTTTACCACACAATGATTAAATTATGCAACCTAGACCACCAGTTTCATTGTCCAGCGCAACATTTTGCGTCTGAAGTTGGCCGTATGGTTTTTAAGGTCTTTTTTTTCTTGAAATGTTGGTTTGTAGGTATTTTGTTGTTTTTGGTTTTTAATTCTTGTTTCATATTTTTCAATTCACAGATACAAAATTCCATGTGCGTTTGTATGCAAATGAACAATACTGCCACACACACGAACACACGTGTAGATACTAAGAAGCACTTGTGTAATTCTTTTTTTGCTACATTTTATTTTATGTACTTTGCATTCCTTTTTTTTCTTTCAACTTTAACATTTTCAATGAAAAGCAAGCTTAATTTTTCTCCAAGCACAACATTTTTTCTTTGATTTTCTTCTAATTGCACATTAACAACACAACAATGGCAGAACTAAACAAACAAAATTTTTCTTTCATCTTTTTTCTCGATTGGTCTTGAAAAGAACCAAGAAATTTCACCATAACTTACATCTTTTCCAGACAACTTTAGTCGCGGTAACAGCGCGAATAACTTGAAGCTTACCACAGACTTCATTGACAAATTTCAAACTGAACTCAAAAGAGCCTGCAAACAGGCTGTTTGTACGTTAAGTTTTCATTATCCCAACGAAATCCACACAAATACATACATATGAGTAGTTGAAAGTTCTCAGAGAATAATGTGAATGAGAGAAAAGTTATTTTTTTGTTTGGGGGGTTGTTGATGGCATTTTTTGTTTTCCTCTTTCTCTGTTTGTTTTGGCATGCGTTCAGAGCTTTTTGGGGACATGGAGATGACAGTTAGGGAGAGAAAGACAAATGTCGGTCTTTGTGCCTTATGCTATTGTGAATGCCATTGAGAGCAATGTACAATGGGATGATTCAAACAATTGTGATAAATGAACACAGCTATGAAACTGTTTAAAAGTGAAGTTATTAGAACCTTTATACCCAACATCTTTTTATTATTATGTTTTATCCTTTTTTATTTTATATAGTTGAAATCGTTAAAAACGACATATTGGTTATAACGACGAAACCAACCAACCAAAAGTCCGAATTTCTGCGGCTCTTTACAGTCCACACAAAACAAATATCGCTTATACGGCGTTTAGATTATAGTTTTTTGCAGGGTTAACCTTCTTTATGAGGATTTATTTGAAGTATACACAATGGAAATGACATTTGAAACCCAGACCCACTGGGTTAACCCGGTTATATGTAAACGGCCTATTATTATGGGTACTTCACACGATATGTTTTTTACATATGAGTTGTCACTTCTCCCATACAAAATATATATGCAAAGTGACAGCTCATATGTAAAAAACATATCGTGTAAAGTACGCATTATAGCGACATATCGGTCATAGCGACCAATTTCGTCGGTCCCTTGGAGTTGATCAGTATGTATCGTTTTATTAATAAAAAGTGAAAATTTTCAAATTTTGAGTTACTACCATATTGTTGAATGATGCGACATGTATATTGTATACAAGATCTATTTATAAAGTCACGTAAGTAGCACAACAACAACTGTATGTTGGCCGAAAATTCTTCAATATGTCAAAATGTTTGTTTATGTTTTCATACAAATGATTCACAATAACATAAAAATTGACAGATTGAAACCAATCAGCTGGTCGTTTTACGCCACCTTATAATTTCATCATGATTGTATAAAAATGACAACTTCTATCTACTGGATTGGCTAAATCAAGCTTATTTTGTGTGACAAAATCCTCATCCTACTCTGTCCTTAGACAACACAGAGATACAGGCGGAGGAATTGCCATCCTATTCCACGATTTCCTATTGTCATTAACTGCAAGGATGATGAATCGTGAGATTTCCTCATTCAAACAATGAATGGCTCTGACTCTCTGTGGGACGGTTGCAGGCTGGCTGCGATTTCGATCCATGAAATTCCATCGAGGACTTTGGCACACGGATGTGGCAGTGGTGCTGAAGCTTATTAGGAAGCAGAATAGGCCTATCCAGACTGACAGCTGGAAACTGGTGAGCTCCTTACCCGAAGGGGGAGGTACTTTAATGAAGTTCACCATGGACAGCTCGAGTGCGGATCTCATCAAGGCTTGTAAGAGAGAGCTGAACTTACAGTATCAGTAAGGAGTATATGCAGCAGGGCCTCTGCGTGGTGCAAAGCGGCAGCAGCCGAACTCCTTCTCTCCCTTACAAAGTCTGAGATTGACTTCGCTTTAGTCCAGGAACCCTATCTCTACAAAATAGGGTTTCTGGACTAAACGATGGGCGGTACTCCCTATTCTACTCATCGAATGGGGAGAAGGTAAGGTATAGCGAAGAGAAGTCTAAATCTAATTCATCTCTATAATTATAGTGATGGCGACACAGCAGTATTGAGGCTGGAATTAGGCTCCGGAAGGGCCTTGGTGCTAGCCTCGGTCTACATGCCGTACCTGAGGTACCTGACCCACCAAGTCGATTGGTGCGCAAGCTAATGGAAGAGATCCACTGCGGAAGCAGTGACACTAATACGAGAGGTGAGTCCATATTCGATTTTATTTTAATTAATAATCTACGAGTGTGTAATAGGGGAAATACGGCCACCTTCCAGAATAGGGTAAGAGAGGAGGTAATAGACCTCACTCTTACAAATATGGAGGATACTTCCATACCAGACTAGAGAGTATCGCAGGAATGCTCCTTTTCGGACCATAGGACGATACACTTTCGAGTCTCGAGTGAAAGTAAACGGCAACCACCTCATAGGAATCCCAGGAGAACCAATTAGGAGAAATACAACTCTATGGCCTCTTCAAGACTGTGTGAAATTTGTAAACTTCACACAGAGAGGGAAGTTGACAGTCGGGTTGAGGATCTCACAAATGTACTCAGGGATTGATATGAAAAGACATGCCCATTAACTTATCTAGGTAGGAGAACACAGCCCGTTTGGTGGAACAAAGATCTGGCTAACCTAAGGAAAGCTAGCAGGAGAGCATATAACAAAGCGTACAGGACCAAGCTTAGTACGGATTGGGATTTGTATAGCAACAGTTTCAATAGGTACAAAAGTGAGGTCAGGAAAGCCAAGAGGAGCTCCTGGATTAACTTTAGTGAGGCGATAGAGGGAGTAAACGAGGCGGCAAGATTTCGTAAGGTAGTCCATATTTATATTAGGCAACTTTCCTTGAGGCAATTGTCAGTGTGATGGAGAGAGAGGTGAGGCATATGGTAACCCTTTGCCTCTCAACACCCTCTCTCACCTACAAACTGACAATTGCCGCAAGGAAAATCGCCTAATGTAAATATGGACTTAATCTCAAAGGACCCCAAACCTATTGGGAGCATCAAACGAAATGACGGCACGTGGACGAACTCCGACTCTTGACCTACTGACAGAGACTCACGAAATGAACAGAACCTATACACCCGGCGAGAGGATCTTCGTCGATAGGTTGATAACTGATTCAAGGATCTCTTGGGCGATCAGCACTTTTCAACCCTATAAATCTCCTGGCCCAGATGGTGTCATTCCGGCGATGCTTCAAAACGCACCACCGATATTGATCACTATACTGAAGGTTATTTTTAAGGCTTGCTATTGCTGTAGCACATACCGGCACTGTGGAAAGAGGTAACAGTAACTTATATTCCCAAGGCTGGGAAATCAAGCCACGCGTTGCCGAAAGACTACATACCGATTAGTCTTTCCTCTTTTCTATTAAAAACTCTAGAAAGGCTACTCGACTTGGAGATTAGATCTTATATAAATCGTGACCTTATAAGCAGTTCTCAGCATGCTTATATGAAAGGGAAATCTACAGAAACAGCTCTACATGAGGTAGTGGGTTACATAGAGAAGAACATGGATAACTTGGATCACACACTGGCCGCTTTTCTATACATAGAAGGAACGTTCAATAATGTGAAGCTTGAATCCATTCATTCTTCTCTAGAGCAATTGAGTGTCCCCTCTATCCCAATCAACTGGATTGACAGAATGCTGGAAAGCAGACTGATCAATTCCAGTATTGGAGAGAGTTCCGTAAGGAAGTCAGTCACTAGGGGCACCCCACAGGGTGATGTTTTATCTCCACTGCTGTGGATTCTAGTGGTGAATGGGATACCCAAAGAGTTCGATAGACTGGGGACTAAAGTAGTAGCATATGCTGACGATGTTGTCCTTTTAATCAGTGGAAAATTCTTGTCGACGCTGTCGGAACTGATGCAGGGTGCGCTGGTTAAGCTCTCTCGCTGGATCCACCACAATGGTCTTGGGGTGAACCCTGCGAAAACTGAGCTGGTACTATTCACCAAAAAAAAGAAATATTGCCGAATTTGTGCCGCCAACGCAGGATGGAGTGCGGTTGGATCTCTCTACGGAGGCGAAATACCTGGGAGTGGTCCTGGACCATCGGCTAAGATGGAAGGAACACGGAGGAGCGCACCAAGAGGGGTTTGATCGCGCTCTATTCCTGTAAGAATTCCATAGGCAAGAGTTGGGGCCTCAGACCACATGTAATACATTGGCTGTATAGGACAGTGGTCAGTCCCATTCGTTTGGTGGCATGCCCTAGGCAATAATTCCAATCTGTCCGAAATAGCTACTGTGCAAAGATCTGCGTCAGTACTCATTACTGGTGCAGCAAGAAGCACCCCTCAGGCTGCATTGAATGCCATACTGAACGTCCAACCCATGGATATTCTTGTACAGTATCAAGCATCACGATCTGCCTTAAGGCTTAAGGAGCTAAATCTGTGGCGTGGTTCACATCTTGGACATGCTAGAGTTCTACAGCGGATATGTAGTCAGATTGGACTAGGAGACCGGGGAGATGAGACTGGCTACATCCCACCAAGCCTGGACTTCGACACAGCTGAAGTAATAATACCCGACAGGAGTGAATGGGAACAAGGCAGACCACTTCCCGATAGCCTGTCAATCTTCACCGATGGGTCGAAGATGGAAGAAAGCACGGGATCTGGTGTGTTTTGTGAAGAACTAGACATCAGGAACTCGTATAAGCTAAATGACAATTGTAGTGTTTTTCAGGCAGAAGTTTTTGCGGTTTGGAAAGCCTTGGAGTTAATAGTGGGAATGACGGACCTTATAGATACTGCAGTCACTGTTTACGTGGACAGTCAGGCTGCTCTAAAAGCGCTAGGGTCATACAGTATTAAGTCCAGGACAGTTCAAAGCTGCAGGTCTGTCATGTAACATAGTTGTTAGGTTTTGCTGGGTTCCAGGGCATTGCAATGTTGAGGGAAACGAGATAGTGGAACGGTGGAAGAAATTCTAAAAAAATAGGAGTAAATTGGGTGAAAAAAATGCTTGAGGCGTGAAGTGGGAGGTAAACATACCCGTATGTTTGTTCATTTTTCCTTTCTGGCATTACAGTCTGTAATACAGAGTAACCCCATCAGTGAAAGTCAACTGGAAATTCCAAGAACTGTTGAGAAGGTAAATCACCCTTGTAATAGGTTGGATGCCGAAAGAATGGAAAATCCTTTAGAAATGGCGCCCAACAATATTTTCTTCTTGTGTGTAATCGTTTTGAAGCTAGCTGTTTCATAGGCTTTCTTGTGAAAAGAAGAAATCTTCTTATGGAAGAAGGCGGAAGATATAATCGTTTGCCGGGCTCAACTAAATCTCTGTGTAATATTGGTTGCAAAATTGCAGTCTTGTTGTCAGTCAAGGTTGTTCTAGTAAAATGAAAATAGCAAGAGCTGTTGAGAAGCTAAACCAGAGTGGTAATGGGTAAGATGCCGACAGTCTTTTTCATGAACACGGACAAAGTGAAATAATTTAGAAATGGCGCCCAACGTTAGCAAGGTTTCATTTTTGTGTAATTTTTTTGTAGCTACCTATCCCATACACTTTCTTCTGAAAATAAGTATTCTTATGGAGGAAGGCAGAAGCTCTAGGCGTTGTCCGGGCTCAACGAAACCTCTGGTTTTTTCCACAGTGGCTAAAATTGAAATGCATTTAGTGCGGCAAACAAAGGATTGTCAGAATTAAACTGGAATTAGAGATGGACTGACAATGGAAATGTCCGGAGAGCTTGAACATCAGGCAATAATTTTGTTATCTCCTTGCAGGAGGTGGAAAATGCTATGATGATAACTGTCCCAATGCTGTTAACGGGCGAAATGTATATATATCGACAATCAATTTAGCATCTCCGGAAGCTTCTACGAAAAGATCAGGATGAGAAGGAACGGGTGGAGATGGCAGGGCACAATCGACCAATATGTTCAGGGGAGCCTCATTTCAGCCGTCCAAGAAGTCTTCTCTACATTCTCGAACAGCTTGGCATGGTTGGCGGTATTGAAAGTTTTTTATAGGTTAAGAGCCACCATAACTGTTCGGTCGTACGCCCTGCTCTGGTTCAGTCCCCAACCTAGATGTGCATGTCCATGCTGATGTTGGACAACTGGGAACCTGTGCCTCTAGAATCTTTGTTATTGGCGAAAAAAGGAGATCCCTGCCAGAGTTCAGTAGATGTTTGGTGACTAACGACAGATTGAAGACATTTGTTACATACATTAAATAACATTGAGATTCCGTGTGGGCCAAACGCTTTGGATGATTTTGCGTCTGCAACATCGTACATTGTGGTGGATTCCTCTGCTGTGAGGGCTCCTATACAGCGTAGCAACCCTATAACTCTCGGGACGTTCTACAAACTGCCGGTTAAAATAAGACCCCAACCTATTCGGATCAGTTGCTGTCAGGCCGTTGAAAGTAACAACCGTTCTAGGTCAGAGTAGGGGGTTCCGAAAGTTTCGTTGCCTTTGGGGCCGAAGGCTTCGGGCTGCCCGACCCTACCGCAAACACAACCCTTTTTTGTCCGACTCATACGGTCTACTATTTCGCTGACTTTGTTGCCAATGCCTTTGCAATCCAACTGCTGGAATGATGTATTTCCAGGCATACAGGAAAGGTAGAAGTTAAACAGTTCCGGAGATATCACCCCTCCTTGGGGAACTCCCTGTTTCCCTCTACGGGGCTTGGATTTCTCGTTCCTGAATTCCACATACCACTGCCGACCACACATATAGTTGATTATTCAACGTTTCAGACTTGGACAGAGGGTTGTCTGCTCGATGTCCTCGAACAGCGTGAAGTGCTTGACAGTATCAAAGGCTTTTGATAAGTCAAGCGCCACCATCACTGTTCTATCACACGGCCTGTCACTCACGGGATGCTCGGCAAACTGTCGATTGAAGTAACTTGCACACCTCTTCGGGTCAGTCAACGTAACGTCGCCAAACGTGACTGAGGTCCTGTCATCCCTCTTTCCGGGGTTCGAGAGTGACTTAACCGTTGCCCACAATTTACTTATACCGCCTCCAATGTTGCAACTCTTTAGATGATTTAACCACTTGTTCCGCTTATGTTCGCCGATCAGCCTGTTAACTTCCAGTGTCAGCTCCCTGACTCTGGGGTCGTCGGAGTTGGTTCGACGAAGCTCATCACGCTCATTTGCGAATCCCGTCGCCTCTGCTGGGAAATTTGGTCTCACTTCGGGTATTCGACCAACAGGTATATGGCTACCGGCTGCAGCATTGATGATGTCTCGGAACGTCCTTTCCGCTACCCGAACATCAGAAGGATTGGGCAATTCTCTGAAGCGGAGATTGCTGAACTCTCTGAAACTCGGCCAATCAGCTTTCCTATGATTGAGAATGTTCGGGCGTTCAGAGGTGATGAAATCGGGTGGTCTGCTGCTGGAGACAATTAAGGGGAGATGGTCTGATCCATGGGAAATGACTGGTTGCCAGGTGAGGTCATTTGTCAACCAGGTGACACGATGGTTATGTCTGGCGAACTGTGACACGCTCCTCTAATTCTGGTAGGGGCGTCCTCATTGACCGAGCAAAACGTAGAGCTATCAATCAAGTTCAAGCGAGTTAGGTCTGTATTGAACAGACTGGTGCAAAAGGAAAGCCAAACCCCCACCTCCACATCTGGTGCTATCCTTCCTTATTACGTTGTAACCATCACAACGTACTAAGCTGTGGTCGTTTAGCATGGTTTCCTGAACCACTGCGACCTTGATCTTCTTCCGATTCATAAATTCCACTGCAATTAAATTGCAAAAAGGATGCATTTTCTGGGATTGGAACAGCAACGACTGGTGTTAAATGCTGCGTGTGCGGTTGCTGTCGAGGGGACTGCGGGGGAGTTTCGTAATCGGACGACGAAGACTCACTGGGGGCTGTGTTCGCGCAGCATGCAGCAAACTTAGTCCCTATCGTAGTTCCTTGCACCCACTCCTGACATCTATTGCATCTCACGGAAGATTGGATATGGGTGAAAATGCGGATGTGACAAACCGAGCACAAATATATTGGTCCTGAGTTTTCCTCCGTCCAGGCACGGACCAAAAGAATCCGGAGCAGACATTCCGGGATATGCTGCTTCCAGCACAGAAAAACGAAACAAATACAACCACATGTACACTGAGGTGACAGCCGCTGGCCGGAACGCTGATGTTGTGTGGTTCTGGGTCAATCCGGTACAGAGAACCCGCTGCCGTGGGATTTCAACTTGTGAGTTGACGGCCCCTGGTCGAAATATCCTCCAAGTAAATCCGGTGCATAGAACCGGCTGCCGTGGGATTGAGCATTACTCTCATGGGTAGCAACACTGATCGTGTCAATCAACGAAACTAATTAACAAAGTGTTGCCAACTATTTTTTTTTTCGTAAAAATCACTTTTTTCTACAACTTAACAACCTAACTTTACAAATGATAAATTAAAGCAAAAATGAAAGAGAACAAAAGAAAAAAATCAGACAAGCTATTTTTTAATGTTATGTTGATTTTTTGCGCCCCAATTACAGAAACAATAGGAACATTGAAAATCCAATAAAAATTAACTTTCTTTTCGCACAAAAAAGGCTGTCTTTATGCGAAATATTTTCACAATTCCCATTTCTACAGTGTTTTCTAAACTTATGTTTTTGTTTTGTTTCTCCTGATTCCTCTAATGTTGACATACATATTTCTACTAAATAATACGATTTTTGGAATTTACCAAATCGATCGAAATCTGAAAAAGCTGAACCAAAAACGATCGCAATGAAATTGAGGAATTCAAGCCATTCCGATCGGAATCTGTGACATTCCTGTATATTGTTCTCCCTCCCCACAACACAATTATTTACTATCGATTAAAACAATTTATAAAAATTATATAAGGAATGATGTATGCATGTGGTACACCTTTATTAATAATAATAATAAATATATACTTTATTCGAACACGTAATATTAAAAAATACCATAATAATAAATAAATACTACAAAATATATGTATGTGTTTATAATATAATGAATGTGTGTGTTGTTGTGTGTACATAATATAAGTAATATCAATTAAAGGACACAATAAATTACAAAGAAAAAAACTACACTTTGCCAATTACAAACAAAATTATGGAACAAACTGCATATTTAAGATGGCGCTCTGATTTGTAACGCCGCAGCAGTGTTCAAATGCATTCTGACTTGCAGATCAAATTTAATAAACAACGGCAAAACCACCACATATGAGCACATATGAGATACAAATATAAAGCTCTAACATAGATACAATCATATAAGGTATGTAGGTATGTGCCAATCCAATATCAGTATTAACATAAGATAAAATCTGGACAAAAGACAACTTTCTTTTTTCTTTGAATACTTTTTCTTTGACAAAATTTGCAAGAAAAACATGTTAACATATTTGTATGTCTTATGAGAATTAGATCATGGTGTGCTATCACGATGCCATATATATTTAGGAGGTTATATTAAACAATAAATACACTGCTTCCATTTGTAGTTCTATCGCCAACTAACGACTGATCATCCCTGTTAAGAACTTCAGCTTCTTTGCCGATTTCAACAATGCCTCCACTACTTTGCGTGGTTTTGTTTGGTTCTTCTTTTATTTCTTCAGCCTTTTCGACAAGTTTTTCTACATTTTCTTCGGTTTTGTCATCTCCTGCCAATTTGTTTTCACCTTCTTCCTCACCATTTTTGGTTGAAAAAATAATTTTCTCTTCGGTATGAATGCTGATACCCTCTTCAATTCCTTCTCCGCTATTTTGGAATGTTACTGAAATGTCCTGTTTGTTTTGGTCCGCATGGGATGAACGTGTTTCGCTATTACTGGAACCCGTTGTGGCTGTGGTGGTTGTCATAGATGACCACCAACCCGAAATTGCACCTTTGGCTTGAGATAGAGCACCGCCCACAGCTCGGCTGGTATTGTTAACGGCTTGATTGATTTTCCGTCCACTTTCAGTGCTTTGCATGGTTCTAAGGAAATAAGGAGAAAGAAGAGATTAGCCGAAAATTATGACTTACCCCTTTTTTATAGGAACAAGTTTACTTTGGGGCACTTTTCAGATGAAAGATTTAAGTCCAGCTTTTTCGTTCTGGAGAAGGTTTACTACAGATAGGCAGTGGTGTGTGTTGCCAACGATATACATTTTTCATGTGGAAGTTCCTACTTCTCGAGGTAGAGGCATTGAATGAATGTCAAGCGATCAAAGTGGAGCCTTAAAGTAGATATTTTCCTATTTGACTTGGTGTGTGGTGATTAAAACGAGTACTGCTATAGATACGGACGCTCAGAAGGGCTGTTCACTCAAATCATCAAAGTGAAGCCCTTAAAATAGATTTTTTTTAAATAGGAAATAGGCCTTTCTGATATCAATGATATACATTTTATAGAGTTGGAAGTCAATACTTCTCAGATATTGATCTTCAGACAGTGAAAAATATTTTTTTAATTGATTTCACGTTTTGTGAAAAAATATTTTTTACAAAAATCAACGTTATTAATTTTTAAAAAAATCCACGTTTTGTGAAAAATATTTTTTAAAAAATCAACGTTATTAATTTTTAAAAAAATCCACGTTTTGTGAAAAATATTTTTTAAAAAATCAACGTTATTAATTTTTAAAAAATCCACGTTTTGTGAAAAATATTTTTTAAAAAATCCACGTTTTGTGAAAAATATTTTTTAAAAAATCCACGTTTTGTGAAAAATATTTTTTAAAAAATCCACGTTTTGTGAAAAATATTTTTTAAAAAATCCACGTTTTGTGAAAAATATTTTTTAAAAAATCCACGTTTTGTGAAAAATATTTTTTAAAAAAATCCACGTTTTGTGAAAAATATTTTTTAAAAAAATCCACGTTTTGTGAAAAATATTTTTTAAAATCATATGATTGAATCTTCAACTAAAACAAAACAAACACAAAACAGCGAAGGCTCGCGCAAAACGGAATTTTGTAAATAAAATTCCAACGACATACTCACAGGTAACTGTGTTGATGTTATTTCAACTTAACAGAAATCGATGATTTCTTAGTTGAATCGTGCTGTCAGCTTGCAAATATTTTGTTCTGGTGTTTTTTGGGAAAGCCGAAAAGTGAGCATCATTCTCATTAACATGAGAATACTCGATGCTTAAAGAGTTCAGGTTTTCACTAAAAATTCATCATTTCAAAAACTGAAAAGCCAATTGATAATTCCCTTCGCCGGGATGAAATCATGATATTGGTAGCGATCAGTTAATTTTGCAAGCTGTCAGTGCGTTTTGTAAACATTTTTCTCTGCAAAGAGGAAAGTGATGAAGTTAAGCCAATGGGGGAAACTCCAGACTTAGACAATCATATTTTTTAAAAAATCCACGTTTTGTGAAAAATATTTTTTAAAAAATCCACGTTTTGTGAAAAATATTTTTTAAAAAATCCACGTTTTGTGAAAAATATTTTTTAAAAAATCCACGTTTTGTGAAAAATATTTTTTAAAAAAATCCAAGTTTTGTGAAAAATATTTTTTAAAAAAATCCAAGTTTTGTGAAAAATATTTTTCAAAAAAATCCATGTTTTGTGAAAATATTTTTTTTAAAACCACGTTTTGTGAAAAAAAAAATGTGAAAAAATTGAATGTAGAGCATGAAAACTGGGCTTCTTTCTTCTCCGATAGATCTTTATCGGGTAGAAATTCATACTTCTCCCTATAAGGCACAAATGGAACACTTGAAGTAGACATGTTCCGCCAAAGAAGAAGGGGCTTGGGATGTTCTAATCATAAACAAAACATTTTTTATGGAAGTATATAAAAAAATACGTCGCAAAAACTGGACTTCTTTCATCCATACTATCCGATGGATCATAACCAACCACAAACACCTGAAAGCTGCCGATAAAGTAAACTCATTACCTTTGCCGCGCTCTACACTTACTGCGCCAATTTCAACTTGACATCTGCCACCGAGAGAGTGGCTCCAGAAAATGGATGTCCCATGGGTAGAGGTTCGAAAAATCCATTATCAGGCCTTACATCAAACCATTCCTGATAACATTGGGTCTTCTGAAAAGCTGTCATAAAATTGGCATTAAAATGTTCAACATCTTTGATAGCTGTTTCCGAGGTAGTTGACACAACAGAGGTGCGCAACAAGGCTAACAAATAACCCTGGAATTGTTGCCTTATCCATTGATCACTACCACCCTCTGCATCTTCTTTAGGCACTTGGACATGACGTAATATATAATCCATAAAACGTAAATCCTCTGTACTCAATACCAATTGTTTTCGCAACTCTGGATCCCGAGCCTCTAAGTTGCCATTTTCTATGTCGATGAGAATATCAGCCAAATGTTGTTTCTGTTGGAACAGTACATTGGAGGTTCCAATGACATAACTTAAGACCGATGGATCGGTTAATAAATCCATATATGGCAAAGAGAGATAAGGCAAACAGAGGTTGCCGCTGGCAAATATTGAAATTGGGGCACGATATTCGTCTGGATTGATGGTGGTAAGCATGGATAAGGTGGCTGAAATAAAATTAATAACACATTAATACAAATATCTTTTTTTACTACCAACAAAAAGTCCTTACTTGAGGCGTCCAGGCTATTGTCTTTGGTAAAGGAGCTACTACGTTCCAGATTCTTATCATTGTGGGATGAATCGGTTTGGCCGGCATCACCTGCTGACGATATACCCGATGAGGGTGACGAACTACTTTTATGGCTTGATTTTTCACTGCTTTTCGATGAGGCGTTGGACATTTTCCTCATGGTCTCCCCAACATCTTTGGCGGCATTATCAACTGCTTCATTTTTCGTTTCCTCCTCATCTTTAACCTCCCCACTGTTATTACAATCCTCTGGTTTTATCAATGAATCCGTATAATCCGGCATGGGAGACAGGGGCCTTGATGTCCTTACACATGCCACTTCTTGAAACCCCTTCTCTAGCAGACGTGGTATCAACGATGATATACCCAATATCAGTGCACACATACCACGAACAGGAGATCCAAAACAAACCACTTTCCTTTGTAATAAAAACAATTTCAACAGTTGCAGAGTTTTATGACGCCAATTTAAAACAATTTCACGCAGCGATAAGCCTACATGGAAATGACGCAGAGCACGACGTGATTCATCACCATCCATTAGACATGCATTCAACTGTTCATAGGCCTTAACCAAGATATCGGTGCTGGAAAAGTCACCCTCTTCAAAGAAGGCATCAGCTATCAACGATAACTTCACCTCGATGTAACCATAAATTGGCACACGTGCCAGACAACTGACAGACTTCTGCACCGTACTACGTGTTACATCTGCCGTGCGTATTTTTAGTTTTTCTACCGGTATTTGCCGATAACACGACACACCATAAACGCTTTCTGTAGGATCGGTTAAGCTGGGCAGATTAAAGAAGACAGTATCCTCAACAAAATTATGGGAACCATCCGGCAGGGCCAAGGTAGACAAGTACTTCCAGCCACTAGGACATTCATTTTTACCACTTGAACCAGCTACAAGAGGGGGGTATGAAAATTCCACCTACTCAAGACAAAGGACAATTAGATTACTTCATATCTTATGTAACAGTAAGTGCGTCCTACTTACCTGACATCCTAGTTTATGATGGAATCCCACTACCAAAATATGTAAAATTGGAGGTTTTATTTCTTCTTGAGCCGCAGTATTCATTTTCCTCCTTCAATCAGACGCGACAATCAAATACCGAAGAAGGCAAAAAAAAAAACAACACCAAACGATCAAACGATTGGCAAACTTTTTCTTTTTGTTTATTAATAATAATGTGGTGGATTATCTTTACTTTCAGCTTAAGGAAATTATTTGTTATCAGTTATTGTACAGAATTTTCTTCTTATTGTTTTAAACAATCACCTAGAATTTTTTTTGCAACCAACAAATTCAAAAGAAATGTTTGCTGAATGGAATTCAGAGAACTAGTTCAACAACACACAAGGGGACATTTTTACATTAAACGTACTTTACACTAGCACTTAAAAGTACGTAGGTTAACCCGGTTAAAGCAGTAATATAAACGGCTATAAAATTCGAATCTTAATTTCCCGGTCCACACTAGAGTGATTTCATTGAAAAAATTGCATGAAATTATGCGTCTCTAGATCGACGTTCATAGTAGAGCAAAATCATAAAATTGCTGTAGTGGGGAATTCGATTTAGAACGCCTAATTTCTTGAAATTTTTTAATGAAATTCACGCTAGAAGGGACCGGGACAATCTTATGCCACATGCTGAAACTTGCATTAAAACTTTCCCGTTTTATAGGGGTTCTTTAATCGAGTTACCCACTACAGCAAACTAACAAAATTAGTCTAGTATTGAAATCGAACTAATAGCGCATATTTTCATGAAATTTATTTCGCCGTGTGGCAGGGGGCTTACGAAAATATCCCCAGCAAAAAGTTTGCATCCGCGGATGCAGTTGAATCACTACAAGTGTACAGTACCCAGCAAAAAGTTTGCATCCGCGGATGCAGTTAAATCACTAGAACAATTGCCGCTTTTGTACATCTTTTTCTTTGAATTCACCTATGAATTTTACAAGAGAGCGCGCAGCTAGGATGCTCTCCATTTTCGATCACAGCCTTTGATTTAGTGTTTTGGATTGAATTTAAATGCAGTCTAAAGATGTTATAAAATACAAGCCATTGCAAATATCCCAAAATAAATAAAATACATTGCTTATTCTTATAAAAAACAAGAATATTAACTTTATTACATTAACACAAATTATAAAAACTCTCCATTAAATTTGATCGCAACTAAGTTTACTTCCTCTACTCTGTTTTTATCACATCGAAATTGACATTGCTTCATCATCCAAATGGTTTTTCATTTTTCCTCCTACTTCAGTTCAGATTTCCAAAAAACTCCAACTCCACTTCGAAAATAACTTGCGTGAATTACAGCAATGTTCGTAACTATAGTTTGTATTTCTTTATTTTTTTTTTAAACAAATTCTTATAAATTTAGACACTCTTTCTTGTGTTCAGAAAAAAAGACTAGGGATCAAAAAATTGGCTTGCTTTGCTAGGAATCTTTAAGCGTGTGCTCCTAAAATGTATCGGGCGGAGTGCATTTTTCATAACTCCGTGTGGACTGCATCGAAAGATGTATTGAAATCATAACTCTACATTGCACTACTTCCAATTTTTTTTTTGCTGGGTACATTTGCCGTTGGAGTACATCTTTTCCTATGAATTCACTTATGAACCCAGCTAAATTTATTTGAAGTGGTTCTATGTGAAGTAGTGATTGAATAGCTTTTTTAGAAGCAGTCAACGCAGAGTCATGAAAAATGCATTCCGTTCTTCACATTTTGACAATGTCCGATTTGAATCCATTTCACAAAAATTTTCACATTTTAGCAATGTTTACATTTATAATAACTTTTTGCAAATAAAATGCTTAAGAACAGAAGAAACAATTTATTTTATGGTATTTTAATTAGTTTGTATCCAAAAAGATAGTCATAGGTGCAAGAAATGTCAGACTGCATATTTGTTTGTAGCCAAAAAAGTAGTTGAATCATGATTGCAAGTGACTATTGTAGTTATCATGGACGGCAATTCCCCGTGAATTTTTTCAATTTCTCCCTTAAGTTGCAACGGCGGAAGGACGAAACTCACGGGGAAATTTCATTCATGATAACCCCCTATGTCTTTTTTACGTGAAAGAAGTCAGCAATCAATTTTAGATATTTATCACATATTGGCATGACTCTATGCAAGAAGCGTTTTACGATGTTTTGGGTATTTTTGAGTAATAAAAGCTAACTTTCTAGAATAAAAGTATTTGATTTTTATTTGCACTCAGTCGCTTTTTAAAATGATTTATTTTCAATTTCATTGAGACTATCGAACTATTATCAAACTACTGTTTTTTCAAACAAAAATGTTCTACAAAAACATGAGTTTGGTAGTAATTTGAACGAAACTAGAAAAATATCTTTTCCAAGTGGCCCTGAGGTCTCAAATCAGTGAAAATCCTCGCTTAATAGATGTTAACTTCTCCCATATCCTCAAATTGCATGCTTGCGAATCAATTTTTTAAATGAATCGAAAAATCAATTCAAAATACTTTCCATGGAATGTATATTTATTCACTACAAAGAACTAATGCAAAAAGTGTGCTTAAGAAGCAAATTAGACAGTATCCTCACTGCCCCATGCCCTTGTAAAAATCATGACTTCTTTCACGTAAAAAGATGTAGTCCGAAATCACTTGCACTCATGATTCACCTACTTCTTTGGCTACAAACATTTTGCTGGGAATTTTACAAGAGAGCGCGCAGCTAGGATGCACTCCATTTTGCTTCCACAGCACACAGCTAGGATGTACTCCGTTTTCGTTCCAAATCACAACTTTTTATGTAGTATTTTGGATTGAATTTAAAGTCACTCTTCGGATTGTATTTTTAATCAATCCAAAGATGCAGTAAAAATGCAAGCTATTGCGAAATATCCCAGAATAAATAAAATGCATTTATTATTTGTGTAAAACAAGAATACAAAGAACTTTATTAAACACAAATTTAAAAAGTTTCCATTAAATTCAATCACATTTGAGTTTACATTCTCCGTTCTCCAATTAATCCACGCGCATCTGATTTTGCTCCATCATACTAAAGTTTTTTTATTTTGACTTCCCATCACTAGTTCAGCTTTCGACATGGACTCCAACTGCACTTCACTCCATTAACAATTTCCGTCTCGTGAATTACATCAAAAATGTTCGCAACATCAGTTTTTATTTCTTTATTTTATAACAAACTCTCCGAAATGTATACATTATTGTTCGTCTTTTGAAGAAATGTGTAGGGATCAACCAACTGGTTTTTTCTGTAGGGATCTCTACAGCAACTGCTTATAATGGATACTTTACACGGTATGTTTTTTACATATGAGTTGTCACTTCTCCCATACAAAATGTATATGCAAAGTGACAACTCATATGTAAAAAACATATCGTGTAAAGTACCCATAAAATGTATGTTACGGAGTGCATTTTTCATAACTCTGTTGGACTACATCGAAAGATGTTGTGAAATCATAATTCCAATTGCACAACTTCCAAAATTTTTTGCTGGGTCTGAATGATTTTTCGTATATGCATTAGGGCTGACAATTTAATCCCGAGCTTTACTAAATCTCGTTTGATGCCAAAAATTATTAAAGGGTTTTTATATTTATCAGGGATTTAATTTGGTATAATGTAAACCTACCATTACAATACGGGGGTTATCATGAATGAAATTTCCCCCTGAGTTTCGTCTTTCCGCCGTTGCAACCTAGTCCCGGCCCACACTAGCGTGAATTTCATAAAAAAAAATTCATGAAATTAGGCGTTCTTAAATCGAATTCCCCACTACAGCAATTTTATGATTTTAGTCCCAATTTACATTAGGCGAGTTTACTTGCGGCAATTGTCATTTTGTAGGAGAGAGAGGTGAGGCATATGGTAACCCTTTGCCTCTCAGCACCCTCTCTCACCTACAAACTGACAATTGCCGCAAGTAAACTCGCCTAATGTAAATTGGGACTTACTCTACTATGAAAGTCGATCTAGAACATAGCCGACCAAGAAGAGCGAGCGCTTAAATTGTTTATGTGTGGGTAAAATTACACTGACAGAACAGGGTGATGATTTTCATATTGAGTGTGAAATGAAAAATATATTGTTGGCGCGTTCGCTTTGTATGACTTAAATTAAAAATAATAATAAATAATAATAATTTGAAAAGTAGTTTTCTTCATATGTTAATTTTTTTGAGAGAAAAAAACAAATTGTATATAAAAATGATTTTTTAAGACTTTCTAAGCATACATACATTTTTTATTGTTGCATTGCAGACGAGGCATTCTGCGTCATTAAAAATATTAATACAAAACAAAAACCATTTTCAAATTCTTCCCTCCACATATTTGCTGTACAACTGCAAAATCTTTTCTGTGTACCCAAAAATAAACAAATAAAGCGGCATCAACCTGCTTGCATGAAATTCAGTACAAGACTGAAGTAAAAAAATCAAAACATTTGCTCTCTTACTTTGCGTTCGGGTCGCGTGTGTGTGATTTGCCGAAAAACTTCGTAACCAAATCAATGCCCACGAACGGGTTTGATCTAGAAACGCATAATTCCATGCAATTTTTTCAATGAAATCACTCTAGTGTGGACCGAGACTTAAGGGAGAAATCAAAAAATTCACGGGAAATTGCCGTTCATGACAACCCCCTTATAATTGATAGACAGGGTTGCCCTTCTTCAATTATTGCTCTGTTCCAGAACCTGTAAGCGGGGTACCATGGCAGAACTACCAGGTAGTGGTATCACACCAGCTGATCGAATATGAAAAGTCAAATCCGTTTATAAAAAAATTATTTTTGTTGTAATTTTCCCAACAACATGAAGAAAGTTTTGACATAACATATTCAAAATTTTACGATGTCACTACCTGGGTATTTGTGCCATGCGGGGTACATACCACGGCACAATAATACAGGTACAACGGAAAAACAGCTGATTATACAGCCTTATCATGGATTTTCACTAGTGAAAAATTTCGCAAGTGAAACAATTTTCCCTTTCACTTTTTCGCCTTATCGTGGTCCATGGGGGAGATGGAAAAAAGGCGAAAAAGAGATAAACAAAAAAGATAAACAGCCTTATCATGGATTTTCACTAGTGAAAAAAATTTCCCTTTCACTTTTTCGCCTGATCGTAGTCCATGGGGGAAATGCAGCGAAAGGGAAAATAACTTCGAATTTTCGCTTTTAAAGATAAACAAAAAAGATAAAAGCATAGATAACATTTAGGGTTGTTGTGTTGTAATTTGCCGTTGTCTGTTGGGGGTTGTTCTTGGGACATACGGTTTTTACGGCTTTCCCATAGAAAAAATAAGTTATAACAACAAGTTTGGCAACTCTACACAGTAAAATTGTGTTGGTGTTTTCATGTATTACGTTAAAGTTATGCCATGTTCATACTAGAATTTGAATCACGTAGTTCGTTCTCATAATTACGTACACGAATTAACCCGTTCATACGACATGGTACACAATTCATAGCAACATGATTCATATTTTCATACTTTTTATTTTCTGATTTTAAAGAAAGTTTCGTCCAAAAGACGAGTAAAATTAATTGATATGAACTGAAAAACTATTTGTCCTTCTTTCAGATATCTATTTAATATTTAATTACATTATTTTCATTCATCTTTTCTATTTTTTCTCACAATTTTGGTGTTTTCAGCAAATAAAAATATTTTTCTATTTTCAAAATTAACGAGAGAGAGACCTGCCAAAATAACTTTTTGGTATACAGACTTTCTGGCAGGCATTCGATTTTTGTTTTTAAATTTGTACGCGAATTTGAAACGATGGACAAGAAATGCAACTGCAATAAACGAAAATAGAAAATTTGCTATGATTTGAATGTTTATTAGTCCTTAAACCGTTTACTTTTCATTCAGGTTTTGCAGTTTTACTAAAAAATTTTGGGTTTTTAATCAATTTTAAATTTTATATTTTTCCTGTCATAATTAATTTATTTCGATAAATTCTCTCATTTGTTAGAGATGGGACATATTTTATCGTCGTTCTGAGAGTAATTTAAATTGAACAAAGTACACAAATCGTTGTTCGTTCTCAAAATTTTGTATGGGAAATGAAGTAATTATATCGTAATTTGGGGTCGAACAACGAATAGAGAACGAATTACCGTCAGTCTGAACAAGGCATTACATTAAATACGAATTGCACTTTTTAAGAACAAGTGAAACATATTTTTTAATACAAAAAGGGATAAATTTGTGTAACAATTAACAAATAAGAGAATAAAATGGCTAATATTGCTTTTTGGATGATGGCAGAAGCTGCAAACATTGAACAGTGTGATAGAAATAAAAAAGAACAACGAATTATTAGAAGAAATCTTCGAGATGGCAGTAATCCACTTGAGCAGCCGGATTGTTTGTAAGTATATTAATAAAGGAACATAAAATATTGCTTATAAAAAATTGTTCCAGGTTTGAAAAATATTATAGGGTAAATAAACCAGCATTTAAATACTTGCTGGATACCTTAACTTTAAACACTCGAGGTCAAAAAAAAGCATTTGGTATATCTCCCGTCATTAAGCTAAGTGCGGCGTTGCGCTTCTTTGCGGAGGGAGGCTACCAAAAAGGCGTCGGAAAGGATTCCGACGTATCAATGGCCCAATCTACTTTAAGTGCAGTATTGGGAGAAGTAATACATGTTTTCGAACAGCATCTTTCTCCCAGATGGATTAAATTCTGCAAAACGGAGGAGGAAAAACGAAACATTGCGGTAAATATCTATCGGAAACATGGCATTCCTGGTGTCATGGGTTACATCGATGGTACGCATGTGAGGATTATTGCCCCATCTATGAATAGACACTTATATTACAACAGAAAAGGAAATTACAGCTTGAATGTTATGTTGGTAAGGACATAACTAGAAACTGTCAAAATAATTGTAACGGATAATTGATTACACTTTATAGGTTTGTGATCACGACTTAACAATCCTATATGTTGATGCTTCCCATCCTGGTGCTTGTCACGATGCATTTATTTGGAGATCCAGCGAATTACGAGATTATTTACAGCAAGAATATTTGAGAGGTGAAAGTAATTTTTGGCTTCTTGGTAAATGAGTTAACACCAACTTCATAATAAAGAATATATAACTAAATTTATACAACAACAGGTGATGCTGGATATCCTTTGGAGCCATGGTTGATGACACCTCACAGATGTCCAGAAGAAGGATCTGCTAACATGAAATTTAATGAAGTACATTCCAAGTGCACAAACGTTATTGAACGCACACAAATGTTTGTTGTGCTTTGCACAACATTTGCTTGCATTTTAAATGCAGTACAACAGTGGACAATGTAGTTATTTCAAATGACCCAAGCAATCAAGAGGACAACGTATCCACATCAGGGACGTACGCAGGATTTCATTTCGGGGGGGGGCACAACTTGACCAAAAATCATGAAACATTCAAATGTTGTGATCAGCATATATTTTTGTGGGATCATTACGAACCTAATAATCTTGTCCATTATCGAAAAGGAATTAAAAAATCAATTTTTAAAAATTTTGAACAGTTAAAAAAACAAAACACTGTACAAAATTCATATTTTTTCTGACTCCGTCAGCAGTTTTTTAAAGACTCTCTCGGTTAAGCACATGATTTATGTGTACAATAGTCCCACAAAAACATACAAAGTGCCACTTCGAGGAAAAGACGTTTTTAGTTTCTTGCTACATACAAAACACAATAAATGTTTCCCTTCGAAAGCTCATATCTCGGTAAATTTTTGTCCGATGGACTGGAAATTTTGGCACATATTCTATTCTATATTTTATATGAAATAATGGTACAAAGTATATAAATTCAATAGAAAGAATTCATAATATTTAGTCCCAATTTACATTAGGCGACTTGCGGCAAGTCTCAGTTTGTAGGAGAGACACGTAAGGGGTATGGAAGTGGAAAAAAATTGCTCGTACCGGCAATTTTCAGGCAATTCTTTTATATTTTTCGTTTTTGACATTATTTTCATTGTTTTGAAAACAGAATTGCCTGTATAAACGCAAGAGGCAAGTTTAAAAGAGAATGAGAAAAATTGCCGCAAGAAAAATCGTTTAATGTAAATTGGGACTAAGGATACAATTTTAAATATTTACAGAGTAGGATATTTATAATTGAAAATAGACAATATCAGGCCACGTTCGGTAATGTCGCCATGTCGTTGATATGGTTCCAAATGAAAACATTAAGAAAAATTCAACAGTTTTTGAGATATGGTGCGAAATGTATACAAATTATGCAATTTTTAGATATATTATAAAATTTATTTTTTTTTCATTTCTCCAAATATTTTATTTTGGCTCTTATCTACAAATTTGCTGCAAAGGTCAGAAGAAGATTTGCATTGGTTTCATAGATATAGCCCCAAATTATTTAAAAAGTCGATATTTAACAATGTTTAGATGGGGCCATAAAATCCAAGCTGTATCTGACTCAACAAAACGGAACTAGGGCTTTTGTACATTGTTTTTGGACTCGATGACAATCACTTTGATGGACTTAGTTCTATATAGTTTTGACAAATAACAATCGATCCTTATTGAACCCCACATAAGTATTCACTAATAATTATTTGAGAGACACTCCTCTCGATAGTTACCGCGGCCATTGGCCACCGTAGTATTTAGAGCTTTGTCAGGAAGCATAAACTTGTCCACGAAAAGTAGGATATCGCTTTAAACAAGACTACAAAATGTCCAAAAAATCATCGAACAGTCTTTAAACTGCAGTTATGTTAGACTTGTATAAGAGACCTGAAGATGTTGTCCAAACATATTCTCTTGGACCTTGACGTACTTTTGGAAGTAATCTTGCGAACCATATTAGGTTCGATTTTAGACCGAATCGGTTAATCCATTCGACCATTTTAGTGAACATTTTTGAACTTTTATGGCGGAGGAACCGATATGACTTAAATTTAATTTGGACAAAACATTACGAGGTCCATAACTTGGACCGAGAGTTATCAGTTATCCGACCTGCCAGACAAACAGAGATACAGACGGACGGACGGTGGTAAGTACTTCCATCTTGGCTGAAACGAATATCGTCCAAACATATGTGAAGTCTTAAATCATTATTTTGATGAAATCTATACGATACAATCCTAGTGTATATAATCTCGTAATCTAAAGTCTGAGGTTACAATTATACTTCGGTAATGATAAGTAAAAATCAAGTGACGCACAAAAATTCATTTGTCTTCATTATTTTCTTATACTGTTTAGCAGCAAATTTGTCGAAAACAGAATAACAAAATTTTGGCTATGGCAGTAAAACAAATTTCTAATTGGCTTTCAATATGTAGTCCACGAAGGACCGACCCTTCAAACATTTTATTCAATAGACTTTTTTATATATTTCCATTCCCATAATACTGAACTCGTTATTTTTGTTATAACCGGATGAGTTTTAAGCCTCGAGAGCTCTATACAGTTCGAATAAATAATAGACATGGGGTATATTCATTAAGGAATTAGCATTTGATAGTGGTATGATATGACATGAAGAAGTAATTCAGATTTTATTGGAAGTTTCTCTCAAAAACAGCTTACAAACAACAATTTTTAAAATGTATTCTTACAAAACTTGTTAATAATGTACATTTTCTGTTCAGAAACTTAAGAAAATATAAGTTTTAATTTGAAATCATAAAATATACAAACATTTTTATGAGAAAAAATATAATAACTAGTTACAGTAGCTTGACAAATTTTGTTCGACCAAACCATTTCGGGGGGGGCCCGTGCCCCCCCCCCCCCTGCGTACGTCCCTGATCCACATTAGCCACATCCCAATATTTATCTGCTGCCCAAAATATAAGGAATAATATAGGAGATGCCCTATAAAATTTTTTTTTAAGTTAATTCATAAGTTCATGTATTATTTTATTTCGTATACATACTAATTTTTTAATGTAATATAACTAAGCCAATATGGCCAATAACTTACATATATAACGTACTTCTATACTACTGAATATATTAAATGCTCTGTTCCAGAACCTGCAATAAGCTACTACTTATTGCTACGATAACATTTTTTCCTTTATGTTATATAAAAAATAGTAAAAATTAGTAGATTCTTGCAGTACTGGAACAGACCAAAAATGTATAAAATACTAAAAAAATTCACAGTCTTTTAATTCATTGTATTAGCCTAATTTTAATTTTGATATTTTAACTCCTCTAATTCCAAAAGTCTTCGATTTTTCTCTATTTTATCCTCTACCTCGCGTATTCGAAGTTGCTCCATTGCCATATTATGGCGCTTCTGCTCCTTTATTTCTTCCTTCTTTAAATCATGGAGGCGTTCTATAGCACGATATATTCTCTTGTGGCTTTGTTGTTGTTCCTCCATAATTTTCAACATTTTTTCTTCCTGAAAAGGCAAAAATAATAAATACCAATTTAAACAAGTAAAAAAGTATCAGTCGGCTTTGCCGACAGAGATATACCCTCAGCCTGTGTATATTGAAACAATTTTTTTTCCAAAAAACGCATGTATTTAGGGAGTTTTAAAAATTTTGGGCGTTTGAACTGACAAAAATGTTGATTAGGATTTAATATCAAAAGTTTTGCGGAGGAGATATGGTACCATAGGGGTTTTTTAGAACTTCAGGGATGTTTGCTCAAGAAGTATGAACTTGCCCCTGAAACAACTTTTACCATCGCAATTGAGGCAGCAATGCAAGTTGCTTCAACAAAAATCAAAGTGATTCGAAAGCAGGTCTTAAAGTGAACATGTATCCGAAATTTTGAGTGGGAGGTACCGGATGGAGTGGACAAATATAGTCCATATTTGAACCTGATCTATATCTGGTAGATATATTAGGATGTGTAAAGTATGGACCAATTCGGCCACTCTCTTCAAGAGTTATCGTACGCACAATTTTTCCGAACATTTTTGAACATTTGTGGGGGAGGTACCTGAAGGAGTGGACCGATATGGCTTATCTTCGAACTTAAACTATGTTTGGACAAAATATTACTAAGGCCAAACTTTGTACCGAATCGGCAGACCTGTTCGAGAGTTATTTTGCCCTCCAACCTCCTCACACGGTGTCATAGGGGTTTTTTGCAACTTTCAGGCTATTTTCTCAGGAAGTATTTGCTTGCCCCTGATGAGACTTATACCGTCGTATGGAGGGCAGTGAGAGAGAGAGATGTTCCTAAACTGAACTTTTCCAAAATTTTGTGTGGGAGGTACCCGACGGAGTGGACCGATTGAGTCCATATTAAAACCTGATCTAAGTCTGGTACACGCTCCACGATGGGCAAAGTATGGACCAAATCGGTTACACCCTTCAAGAGTTATCGTGCGTACAAATTTTCCGAACATTTTCGAACTTTTGTGGGGGAGGTACCGGAAGGAGTGGACCGATATAGCTCATCTTCGAACTTAAACTAAGTTTGGACAAAATATTACGAAAGCCAAAATTTGAACCGGATCGCTTCATCCCTTCGAGAGTTATCGTGCGCTCCAGCCAGCCAGACAGACAGACGGACGGACATTGCTCAATCGACTCCAAATTGTCTGAAACACATTTCGTCCAAACATACTTGGGGTCTAAAACCATTTTTTCGATGAGGCACATTTTGCCCGTATGAAAGTGTATATACCCTTCATAGCCTAAAGGCTGAGGGTATAAAAATGGCCATACAATAGATTTTTTATAGAAAGATTTTTTTTACTTACATGTTTTTAGTCAGCTCCCTTTCAAATTACTGGCGAAAAATTTTTCACAAATTGTTATCACATTCCCCTTTCACCTTTCATTCGCGATAGCTACTTTCCACAATTGGTGTATTTTTCCACATTCGAACATCGATTGCGATAAGGCGAAAGGGAAAATGTGAAAAAATTCACTGTGAAATGTTATCCATGATAAGGCGAAAGCGGAAAGCGAAAAAATTCACGGGGAATTAACATTCATGATAAGGCAGAAAACATTAGATAACTTTTAGTGTTGCCATGTTGTAGTTTTCTGTGGGCTGTTTGGGGATGTTAAGCGATAACAACAAATTTGGCAACTCTACACAGTAAATCTGTGGTGGTGCTTTCATGTAATAAACGAGTATGTGTGCGCATTTTTTGTTTACATTGCATTCGAGCCTATTAATGTAGAAAAAAATTGAGTTTCATAGAAAAATACCTATTTTATTAATAATGCATTAAAATTGTAGCATTGTATTTAAGAAGCGTTTTTAAATTCATTTTTGTTTTAAATATTGCAAAATATGATGTTGTTATTAATATTTTTGCCCAATTCCCCATCAATTTATTTGCGAATTTTTTCACAAACATTTTTCGCTCTCCCTTTCGATTGTGATAGCTATTTTTCACACTTGGCGGATTTTTTCCCTTCCGACCTTCTCCATGATAAGTCGAAGGGAGAAAGGGAAAAAATTCACGGGGAATTGCCGTTCATGATAAGGCTGATCACATTAGTTGTCAATATGCATTATTGTGAATAAAATTACACAATTTAAATTTACACAATTCACAGTAATGCGTTATTTTGACGGTTGATGTGCTAAACGGTCCGATTATTGTTATCGATGTAACACCTTCTTATTCCACCATGGTTTACACCATGGCGGAATAAGAAAATGTTTGTCTGCGGCGCTTTCCAAAATTGGAAATAGGGTGATTATAGGTGTGTTCGTTTACTCAACAATTTGTACAAGTCCGTAATTTCTTGTAATCGACTAAGCTCTTTTGCATTGTACTACAGAGTAAACGAACATCCCGTAACAATTTGTACAAATTTTGAGGAAATGAACACACATTATGAATGTAAACTCCCCGTGAGTTTTGTCTCTCTGCCGTTTCAACTTAAAGGTAAAATTTCTCACGGGAAGTTGATATTAACAATTGGGATGAGTATTTTCATGGGGGTTATTCTGAACGAAAACTCCCAGTGAGCTTTTTCACTTTCTGCCTTAAGTTGAAACGGCGAAAAGACAAAAACCCATATTTTTATTACACTTTGCATTTTCTTCAATTTTCAAAATATTTTAGTACGAGTTTTACAACAAAAATTTTACCTGAGGCGTGTTAATTTTTAATATCGCAATTGCATATTTTACAACCATGAATTTTCTTAAATTGTGAAAATATTTTTATAAAAAATCGCGAGGTTAAAAAAATGTTTCCTGTCTCGGCTTCCAACTTAGAAATGGTATTTCTATATTTTTGCAACAACTTAGAATTTTCTCAAATTGTAAAAATATTTTAGCAAAAAATCGCGGGATCGTTTTTTAAAGAAAAATGTTGCCAGCGGTGTTTATCTTTATTAAAATCTTTTTTACTACTGTGAAATTATTTTTCGAAATATGTTTGAAGACGAATATTGAATATAGTTGGATTTGTATTGGCTACGATAAATTGTATTACGAAATGAAAAAAAAAAATTGTATATGAAATTTAAGTTATTTCTTAATTTTGTTATAAAATTGAAATAAAACTTCCATTTAAAAAAATCACTTAAATTTCAAAAAAGAACATAAAAAATTTGCTTTAGAGACCGCTAGGTGGGGTCGAACATAGCTCCCAAAACCATTTTGGGAGTTATGTCATGGTATAGGTGATGATGATGCGTCAATCTTACCTTCGGATCTTTCCTTTCCTTCTGATTTATTTGACATATGTAAATAAATACAAATACTACCAAATTTTAATGTGATTATTTTAGTTTTTATTTTTTTGTTTTTGTTTATTATTTTATTTTTCGTTTACTCCTAATTCTCTTGTTTGAATTTAGAATACATGTGCGAAGCAACTAAATGTTTTACTTTCATCTCTTTTTCTTTTGTATCGCAAAAAGACAATAATTATTTTAGAATAACAAATATTTTAAACTGGGTTTTAGTTTTTTACGTTTCATAATATGTATGTAAGTGGGCGTGTTTGTGTGTGTGATGGTAAAGAGGTGGTGATGTGTTAGTTAGGGGAGAGGGGGAAAGGATCAAGCTGTCCTGTACAGTAGTGGTTGATATCAATTTAGAAATAGTTTTGGTAACAAATTTTTAATGGCAAGATAATGAAAATTATAATACAATGATGATATTAATAGGCGGTCTACTATGGTTTCAATTAAGGAAGTTGCCTTGAAGATTAAAATAGGGACGAGCAAAAGGGTTTTATATGCTAAGAGTTTTTTGGCTAAGTCTTTTAAGTACTTTACAAATTTTTCATAAAAAAGGTAGAGTGGGGGAAATAAACAACGTGAACGGAAAAAAGTTCCAAAAATGAATATGAAAAGTTAGAGATATTTAGTGAAGTCGGTTGGCATTTTGTTTAGTTTATAAAAAAGGGAATCTGCTTACAAAACAACTATGATTTATTTTATTATTCATGGCATTTTTGTGTTTGTGTATTTTTTTTTTTTTTGTTAAATCGTCTATCCAACAATTTTGAATAAACATTCTTTGCTTGTTGGTTTCGGTTGGTTAGTCACTTGATATTGATTGACGATTTCTTCTATTTTTTTTTTAATTTTTTGTTTTTAATATTAAGTAATAAATTCTAATTTTTTGTTTTACTTCAGGTTAAAAAATAAAATAAATATTTCAACAAATAAAATATTAATTAAAAAATGTTATAATTTTTGTTTTGTTTTTTGTTTGTTTGTTTGTTTGGACTACAAATACAAAATGTATTTTATATATAAACATAATAAATGTATACAAATATACATACATAGGTAATCATAATAATTAATAATAATATTAGATTATTATTTATCGCATACAGAGAGCGGTGCAGCGTATAAGACCAAAGTTTGTGTGTGTGTTCGTTTGTTTGTATGTGAATTGATTGGTATTATAGTATATAAATATATATTTATATATATTATATAGTGTTTTGTTTGTTATAATTTTCTTCTTATTAATTAGACCTGTTTGTCTGTATAACTGTGTGTGTGTTTCTTTGTTTGTAATAGAGTTTGGAAGAGTCTGTTTAAATTTCTTGTTTTTTGTTTTAATAAAAAAAATATATGCATAAATAACTGACTTGACTGACTGACACGGATCATAAGCATAGCAACAACACAACAGCCTAACAAACAAATATGCGTGTGTGTGTGTTTCTGTGTTAGAGAAAATAAGAAAATTGGGAAAATCACGATTTCGTGTGTTTATCGTTTCAATGGCCATTGGCACTGTTGAGATGACTGCCATTGATTTTCGTAGTACCATTATTGCTGCTATCATCATCGGCATTATAACTACTGTGTGGCTGCTTTGGTGATGTAAATGATTTGTTTCCTGAATCCTCAATGTTGTTGTCAACCTTCTTACTAGGAGGCGTTGTATCGTTTATTTGAGACATACGTTCACCATACCCATACAATGGTCAAAGATCCTTTAAAAGAGCACTCTTGGCATTTTTTAACTTATCTAAGCGTTTGATTAAATGATTGTTTGACGTTTCCAGTTCCTCAAGTTTTTCCATGGCCTCGCGATTCTGTAAAAAAACAAAAAGAGAAATATAAAAACTTTAGTTTTCAGAATCATTGGATTTAACTCAGACCAAATCGGATTTAGACAACAGAATATTTCATTTTAACAAATGGTGTCGTACAATGTTCGATCCGCTGGATTGCGGAATCGAATTGCATTCGTTGATATCCCCTCCTTTCGGATTTTTTATATTTATACAAGGTATTAATGACTAAATAAGTGCTAAAGTATAATATAACAAACTCATTTTAAACATGTATTAAATATATTAATAAACAATATAATAATAAAAAATAATAAAAATGTCTTTTAATGCAGTTATATTTTTTGTTTACCTTTACTTCGCAACTTTTCATAAATATTTAATTTTTTATAATCATTCTTTATATTTACCTCTCTTTGAAGTTTCCTTCTTTCAATTTTAAGCTCAGCTTCTGCCTTTTCAGCTGCCTCTGCTGTACTCTTATATCGTATAACTTGGGTTTCGGAACGAGCTAAACTGGATTGTAGACTAGCAATTTCTTGTTCGGCCTTCTGCAGTTTATATTTATAATCTAGGATTATTTTATTGGCTTCTCCTGCGAAAAAAAGAATGAAGAAAGTGATACATCAATTAAAAAAACAAGAAGAAGAAAATGCTGATCGGAACAACGATACAAATACAAAACTAAGGGAATTACTAAAAATGTCTATAATTCATTTTGGTGAGATTTAAGTCCGAATTTGTTTTAACAATCCAGTTTAAGGATATGTCTCGGCGTAGTTTTGTTTTTTTTTGCAACAGGGGGATCTCGCGGTCCCTATTAAGATAGCACAACTTTTGTTGGGGTCAAGACCTTACTTCCTGAGATTATGTCCTAAAAATCTCTTCGATAATCTTAGCTTATCTTCGCACGTCACTCCTGAGTGACACGCAAACCAAGCAAACACCACAAACTAATCAACTAATAAATAATCAATACCACGGCAGCGGGTTCTTACGTACCGGATTGACCCGAAACCAAAAGTGTTTCGGCCAGCGGCTGTCAACCCAGCATCATATTCTGCTACAACAACCACAAACTAATGCTCTCGGAATGGTTACGGGTTACGTCCAATAACAAATGTGGATCACCTTCATTAGGAGATCAGGATGCTGTCAGTCAGGCAACATAATGTGTTGCTGACTAGACAGTTTCTGCTTGCATATTATCAGCCGAGTCATTCTAACCAGCACGTTGTAATGGAAGATCCAGCACCTTGACCAGTGCAGCCCAAGAATTTCCATTAATGGCTTAGTATGTGTGTATGTATGCGTGAAGAAAACAACAACATTGTTTGTTTTCATTCACTTACACTTTGAGAGAGAAGCAAATGCAAAAACAACTTAGTGGGCGCCCTCACTATACTGTCTTTGCAAAGAAGCCCGTCTCTGACCTAGACGCATCCGTAAAGACTTCATGTGCTATCGTGTGGACATCCAAGACGTATTTCAATAGGACGTCAACCGACTGTCGATGGCAAACTCTCTAAACACCCTGACTCCGAAGCCATCAATGGTTACAGATACAACAATCCCACGGCAGCGGGTTCTTTCGTACCGGATTGACCCGGAACAACACAAAACCAATGTTCCGGCCAGCGGCTGCCACCTCAGTGTGTACATGTTCGTATTTGTTTCGTTTTTCTGTGTTGGGAGCAGCATATCCCGGAATGCCTGCTCCGAATTCTATTGGTCCGAGCCGGGACGGAGGAAAACCCAGGACCAATATATCTGTGCTCAGTTTGTCACATTCGCATCTTCACCCACATCCAACCTTCGGTGAGATGCAATAGATGTCAGGAGTGGGTGCATCTAAGGGGTTGCTCTGGACTCGTCCACGTGAGGGACTACGACAGGGACTATGTTGCTGCATGCTGTGTGAACACAGTCCCCAGTGAGTCGTCGTCGGATTACGAGACTCCCTCGTCGTCTGATTACGAAACTCCCCCGCAGTCGCCTCGACAACAACCGCACACGCAGCCTTTAACACCAGCCGTTGTTGTCCCAATCCCCGAAAATGCAGCCTTTTTGCAATTGAATTGCAATGGACTCCGAGGTAAGATCGAGGAGATAGTAGATTTTATGAGTCGGAAGAACATCAAGGTCGCGGCGGTGCAGGAAACCAAGCTGAACAACAACCACAGCTTAGAGCATTGTGATGGTTACAATGTTCTGAGGAAAGTTCGCACCAGAAGTGGAGGTGGGGGATTGGCTTTCCTATTGCACCAGTCTGTCCAATACAGACCTATCTCGCTTGAGCCTGTCTCTAATGACCCGTACATGGAATGTATGGGGGTAGCAGTCAGGTGTGGAGCTGCCGAGATAGAGTTGCTGAATGTATACATCCCGCCGAGAAATAGCTGTATCCCTGATTATAGGCCTGACATTAGCCCGCTCTTGCAAGGTCATAATCGTCTGGTCCTGGGGGATTTTAATGCGCATCATGAGATGTGGCATTCGGCCCTCGGAAACGACCAGAGAGGTACAGCGCTGGCTGAGCAGATTGATAGCTCTAGGTTTGCACGGTCAATGAGGACGCCCCTACCAGAATTAGAGGAGAGTGTCACAGTTCGCCTGACATAACCATCGTGTCACCTGGTCTGACAAATGACGTTACCTGGCAACCCGTCATTTCCCTTGTATCAGACCATCTCCCCATAATAGTCTCCATTAGCAGACCACCCGACTTCATCACCTCTGAACGCCGCACGTTCGTCAATCATAAAAAAGCTGATTGGCCGAGTTTCAGAGAGTTCACCAATCACCGCTTCAGAGAATTGCCCAATCCTTCTGATGTTCGGGTAGCGGAAAGGACGTTCCGGGACATCATCACTGCTGCAGCCGCTCGCCATATCCCTGCTGGTCGAATACCCGAAGTAAGACCAAATTTCCCAGCAGAGGCGACGGGATTAGCAAACGAGCGTGATGAGCTTCGTCGTATCAACCCCAATGACCCCAGAGTCAGGGAGCTGACACTGGAAGTTAACAGGCTGGTGGGCGAGCATAAGCGGAACAAATGGTTAAATCATCTGAAGAGTTGCAACATTGGAGCCGGTATAGGTGAATTGTGGTCACTCTCGAACCCTGGAAGAAGGGAAGATAGGACCTCAGTCACGTTTGGCGACGTTACGTTGACTGACCCGAAGAGGTGCGCAAGTAATTTCAATCGACAGTTTGTCGAGCCTCTCGAGAGTGACAGGGCGAAGAGAAGAGTATTACGTCGCATCAGATCTCTTCCTGCCGAGGATGAACCACCACAATTTACAATGGATGATGTTGCCAATGCCATCAGGAACGCTAAATCATCCAAAGCGTTGGGCCTGATGGAATCCCCATGGTAATGTTGAAGCAGCTGGATGAGCCGGGAGTCGAGTATCTCACCAAAGACTTCAACTTGTCGCTAGCCACCCTCGTTGTTCCCGAAGTCTGGAAAATGGGCCGGGTGGTCCCACTACGGAAGCCAGCCAAGGATGCCAGCAAAAGTGAATCGTACAGACCGATTTCGCTTTTGTCGCCCGTAGCAAAGACACTTGAGGCCTTGCTCCTCCCCAGTATCAGAAATAGCTATCAAGTTGCCGATCATCAACATGGATTCCGTAAGCAGCACAGCACTGCACGCCATTACCACATATATCTGTAAAGGACTCAACCAGAGACGGCCGTGCGATAGAACAGTGATGGTGGCGCTTGACTTATCAAAAGCCTTCGATACAGTCAGGCACTCCACGCTGTTTGAGGACATTGAGCAAACAACCCTCCGGCCAAGCTTGAAACGTTGGATAGTCAACTATATGTGTGGACGCCAGTCGTATGTGGAATTCAGGAATAAGAAGTCCAAACTCCGTAGAGTGAAACAGGGAGTTCCCCATGGTGGGGTGATATCTCCGGAACTGTTTAACCTCTACCTATCCTGTATTCCGCCCCCCTCCAGACGGCATCGAGATCGTAAGATATGCGGATGATTGCACGATCCTGGCGTCAGGTACCTACCCTGATGACATCTGTGAGAGACTGAACAACTATTTAACCGATGTTACCACATTTTTCCATTCGAGGAATATGCAGATTTCCGCCACAAAATCTACAGCCACTCTGTTCACCACATGGACAGTGCAGTTTGGACGTGAGTTGAATGCCGTGGTCGATGGTAGCAGAATTCCGACCACAAACTGCCCTATAATTTTAGGGGTCACATTCGACACTACATTCACGCCGTGCGCGCATGCCACAGCTATCTGCGACAAGCTAAAAAGTAGGAACAAGATCCTCAAGTCCCTAGCCGGCAGCACTTGGGGTGCAGATAAAGAAACCTTGTTGACAACATATAACGCGATAGGTCGGTCTGTGGTAAGTTATGCGGCGCCAGTCTGGTCCCCGAGATTATGTGATACGAATTGGAAAAAGATTCAAGCTTGCCAGAATGCCGCCCTGAGAACAGCAACAAGGTGCCTCCTCAAATCTTCAGTGGACCATCTACATGAGGAGGCAAAGATTCTTCCAGTAAAACAACACAATGAGATGCTTTCGTTGCAGTACCTGCTTGGATGTTACCATGTGAACCATCCCAACCACCATCTTGTGGGTAGGCCCGACACATTCAGGCAGATCAGGAAGGATATCCATGCTCTAGAGGGAGAGGTCCAACGATACAGGAGAGAGCCCCTAGATCAACAAGCATATCAAGCAGGTTTGAATAGCATTCACACGGACGCAGTTGCCAAGGTCTCGGAGTACATCCCCCATCTATCGCTGCTGAGGAGCGTCAGCTGCCACGACAAACCAGAGTAGTTTTGGCTCAACTACGCTCGGGATATTGCAGTCGTCTAAATTCTTATTGGGCGGAAATCGATCGCGCCGTGCAAGACATCTGCCCAGTATGCGGCATGGGCCCGCAAGACACAGAACACCTTTTCAACTGCCCCGCCAAACCTACCCATCTAACTCCAGGATCTGTGGCTACATCCCATCGAAGCAACCATTTTTCTGGAACTGGAGATAGACCCAGAGCCAGATTGAACAGAGGAACAAACATACAAACATAACAAAAAACACTGTTACAACAACAACAAACTAATGCTCTCGGAATGGTTACGGGTTACGTCCAAGAACAAATGTGGATCACCTTCATTACGAGATCAGGATGCTGTCAGTCAGGCAACATAATGTGTTGCTGACTAGTCATTCTAACCAGCACGTTGTAATGGAAGATCCAGCACCTAGACCAGTGTCGCCCAAGAATTTCCAAATGCAAAAACAACTTAGTGGGCGCCCTCACTATACTGTCTTTGCAAAGAAGCGCGTCCCTGACCTAGACGAATCCGTAAGGACTTCATGTGCTATCGTGTCTACATCCAAGTCGTATTTCAATAGGACGTCAACCGACTGTCGATGGCAAACACTCTGAGCACCGTGTCTCCGAAGCCATCAAACAAACAAAGTCCTAAACCAACATCCTGCAGCAACCCTGGATAGTAAGCGGCTTCTTCCTATTCAAACATGTTCCATACTGGCACAACTAAAGTCCGGTTACAGTAGCATTCTCAATTCCTACAGAGAACCCATTGTTGCTGGTCCTCTAAACAAACAAATGCCCATACTGCCACTAAAGCCCCAAGATGATCAGCATCTATTCAACCGCCCGTCCACAAGCATGAATCTAACTCCTATCGATTTGAGGTTACAGCTGAAGTGACGAGGTTACAGCTGAAGTGACTGAAGTGACGAAATTTCTTCAGTTGCCAAAAATCCATCCTATTCAGACAACACTGCACTTCGATGATAGATTCGAAGGTACTCCTTGTAGTCATGTTTACAGCGACATAATATTTCCGTGAGCAAGCCCATGTTTCCTGTTATAATGGTCCAAAGGTATTAAAACATCCCACCCACTGTGGCGAATTAAAAAGTCTAATAGACAGGATAACTATTGAAAGGATTGAATGACTTTGGTCCAAACTATGCACAATTAAATCAAGTTCGAAGGTGGACTATATCAGACAACTTCTTCCGCTACCTCCCTCAAAAAAGCTCGATATTATCGTTTAAGTGCATTTTAAGGTCTGTTCGAGAAATGTTTTGAAAATTTCACCGATTGTTTTAATTTTTCTTTTCGTTCTGATAAATCCTACGATGACCAAATAAAATGACTGGTTGGCAAGATAACTATCGAAAGAAGTGACTCCCAAAATGATATACAAAATTACATCCAAAAGGTCTATGCCGATCTATTTCTTCTGGCTATTAATGCATCCTGAGATATTGTTGTTTACTTTGGAAATTAAGAATGTGTTTATAGGACATTTAGGTTCACCACACTTAAGGGTATTTAATGGTGGGCAAAGCCGACTGATTCTTTTTTACTACTAACCCGCTTTTGTAACTGATATTTGTTCGTTCGTCTATGTTCGAAATAATAATTTAGGCATCAATATCTCAGCCTCTAGAGAACGTAAGCACTTAATGTAAGGATAACATTTGGTGTTTTTATACCCTCAGCATTTATGCTAACGAGGGTATATACACTTTCATACGGGCAAAATGTGCCTCATCGAAATAATGGTCTTCGACCCCAAGTATGTTTGGACGAAATGTGTTTCAGACAATTTGGAGTTGATTTAGCAATGTCCGTCCGTCCGTCTGTATGTCTGGCTGGTGCGCACGGTAACTCTCGAACGGATAAACCGATTTGGTCCAAAATTTGGCTTTCGCAATATTTTGTGCAAACTTAGTTTAAGTTCGAAGATGGGTTATATCGGTCCACTCCTTCCGGTACCTCCCCCACAAAAGTTCGAAAATGTTCGGAAAATTTGTGCGCACGATAAATCTTGAAGGTCATACTTTGCACATCGTGAAATTTCTACCAGACGTAGATGAGGTTCCAATATGGACTCAATCGGTAAACACCTTCGAGTACCTCCCACACAAAATTTCGGAAAAGTTCAGTTTAGGACCTGCTCTCGAATTGCCTTGGTTTTTGTTGTAACAGCTTGTAATCACTGCCCTCCATACGACGGTACAAGTTTCATCAGGGGGCAAGTCCATACTTCCTGAGAAAATAGCCTGTAAGTTGAAAAAACCCCTATAACACCATGTGTAGTGGTTGGAGCGCAAGATAATTCTCGAACGGATATGCCGATTCCGTCCAAAATTTGGCCTTCGCAATATTGTGTCCACACTTAGTTTAAGTTCGAAGATAAGCCATATCGGTCCACTCCTTCAGGTACCTCCCCCACAAAAGTTTAAAAATGTTCGGAAAAATTGTGCGCACGATAACTCTTGAAGGGAGTGGCCGATTTGGTCCATCCTTTACACATCTCAATATATTCACCAGACATAGATCAGGTTCGAATATGGACTATATTTGTCCACTCCATCCGGTACCTCCCGCACAAAATTTTCGATAAATTCACTTTAAGACCTGCTCTCGAATCACTTTGATTTTTGTTAAAGCATTTTTTTTCGGTGGCAAGTCCATACTTCTTGAGAAAACAGCCCGAAGGGTGTAGAAACCCCTATGGCACCCCCATGGTCTATGTCGGTCCATTCCTTTTAGTACCTCCTCCGCAATACTTTTGAACTTTAGTCCTAATCAATCGGTTCATACGTCCAAAATTTTGAAACCCCCTAAATACATAAGTTTTTTTGGTAAAAAGTGTTTCAATTTACACAGGCTGAGGGTATATCTCTGTCGGCAAAGCCGACTGATACTTTTTTACTTGTTGGTAATGACTTAAATAAAATATCGAGGTTTTCTGGCCTTCTCTGCCATAAAATTCCAAAGAAACCCCTTCAAGGAACCCTATGTTTATTACTAATTATTAAGGTTTTCGTTTTATAGGGCTACGAATTATCGCGAAATTACAGAATAATTCCTTAAAGCTGGCATAAAGTTAAATTCATTCGATTTTAGCATCGAGTCAACTAGTCGAATACGCCTCCCATGTGACCGACACATATGTATTTATAATACTTACTCTGAGCTTCATAGTCATCATCGTCTGAACCCAATGGACCATTTAAAGAATTTCCTCTACCTCGACCTTTGCCTTGACTTTTGTACGTTTCCAATTGCTCTTGCAATTGTTGTACTTCAGATTGTAACTGTTGTTTTTCTTCGGTGAATTTTTTAAGTCGTACATCTAAAGGGAGCAGAGAGAAGGAGAGAGAAATTGATTTAAAAAATTCAAATTAGAGTTGAGGCCTGTTACTCACCTAAAGAACCCTGAACAGATCCTAATAATTGTGCATTTTCTACGCTGACTAGAGCACGTTTGGCATCTGTGCCATCTTCATTTTCAACAGCCACAATAACCAATCCTTGTTCCTCAATTAGTGTATCCCGTTCGCTCAACTGACCCTGTACCAGTTTCAATTCTTCTGTTAATTTATCTAGCGTTCGTTTGAGGGCATTGCATTCGCGTGATTTTTCTTTGAATTCACGCTGTAATTGGGCATACGATTCTTCGATATCTTCCAATTTGTCTTTTAACAGCTGTATTTGATACGTTTGTGAGGCACGCTCATTGTCCAATTGAGCATTTGCTATCATGGCCTTGCGGAATCTTTCTTCAACATCCTAATGAAGACAAACAACAACAACAACAAATATAAAAAAGTTCATGGAAGAAATAATTGATGTAATCGTTTACCTTCAGTTCATGGCGTATATCCCTTAAACTGCGACCTTCCTCTTCCAGAGAATCTTCACTACTACGTCTTGAAGACATTGAGTTACCCACCCTTGAAGAATTCAATAAGCCACTAATTGCCGGTGATGCACTACCCATCCCCAGTCGTGTTCTCGACAATGGATCTATGCCCGATGCCGTTGTATGCATATCGAATACACGATCGGCATTTAACTCCTGCTGCTGTTGTTGCCTTTCCAATTCTCGCATACGTATTTCACGAGCTTCTGCTCGTGCCTGTCTACGGGCAGCCAATCTTGCTTCAGCCTGTAAAAATAAAAAAGGAACATTTAGATTAAAATTCTAGAAATATGGATAGTTTGAGATGAAAATGAAAATTTAATGCTGGGAGGAGAGAAATACTTAAACCAAGGCTGCGGGGTCGAGCTATAGTCGCCGAAGTCGGGGTCGCAGACCCGTGAAGCCTCAAGTCGGAGTCGGAAAACTTTAGTGTTCATTTTAGGTCCCCAGAGCAACGAGACCTTCCGACTGCGGCTTGAGATACAGGCACCGATCTCGATTTAGAAAATACTTCGACTGACTAGCCTTGAGACATGACAAAACAAAAACATATGAAATTTGCAAGTCTTTTAAGAAAAAAATTATAAAAATTTTCAAAGTTATAGATTCTTACGGGTTCTGGAACATATTCTTATTGAAAAAGGGTGAAGAAAATGAATGATAACATTCACTAGACTTTTTTGAAGTTCATGGAAACACGTATGTATGTCTATAAACCTCCATGAACCTTGGTCAGATTGACCTTTTACCCATTCGCATAGTGCCTACGCTCACTGTATACACATATGTACGTATGTCTGGTATGACAGCATTGCAAACAACATACAAACAATAACGTTTACTGATAAAAACAAATGCAAACAAACACATATCGAATACAACGACGGCGACACACATTTTCGAGCAAAATTGCCTTTTGTAACGTCTCTTGAAATACAACAACGGCAAAAATCTTTATCTTAAGTAAGCTTAAATTGTTTTGCGTTCTAATACGAATTGTTTATATTCGAATACAAACCACCAAATCATTTTGTACGTGCTTTTATTTAGGGGGAATATTTTTTGAAAAAAGCTAATCGGCAGAGTTAACAAATATTTGTTCTTTTTGGAAAGGTATTAGTCATATGTAGACAGGGAAAATTTGGGTGACGAAGGGGAGATCTGTATAACCAAGAACGGCACTGATAGGCTTTTAAATCAAGAAATTCAAGGATATTTTTGGATTTTTCTTTGATTTCATAGCAAAACTTACATCCAACAAAATATCCAAATTTTCAAAGCTAACAAAAAAACTCGAACACCTATGGCCTGTTTCTCTAAGACGATTCGAATTCAAATTTGTTCGAACTACAACCAAATTCCTGTTGTTGTAGAAAATGTTTGTTTTATTGAAGACCAAAATTAATGAAATTTAACAGGAGTTTGGTAGTATTTCCAACGAATTTGTATTCGAATCGTCTTAGTGAAACAGGCCATTAAATAAAGCAATTGTGTCGGTAGTCAATTAAATAAAAACATGTTTTAAATATTTTGCAATCTATTAAAGAAACAAGTAAGAACGGCGTTAAGTTCGGCCGGGCCGAACTTGTTATACCCTCCACCACAAGTTGTATTGAAGTAAAATGGAATAATTAGTTTCCTTTCGTGTATGAAGAAGACTTAATACTAAATTTCAGCAATTTCGGTAAAACAATGTGAGGCACCGTTCTATGGGGGCTATTTCAAAACCTCAATCTATACCGACAAATAACTAACGGAAAGTTTTTAGGCTCAAAGAAGACTAAATACCAAATTTCCTATATTTCGGTAAGAGAATGTGGCTAAAACTTAAAAAATACCGAAAATCAAGAAGTACGCTTCTATGGGGATATAGGAAGACGTGGACCTATACTGATAATACTCTTCTGGAATATTTTATAACTCTTGGAAGACGAAATATAACGAATTTCAGCCATTTCGGTTGGATATTGACGTCAAAATCTATATAGCTATATCGAAACGTGGACCTATACCGACGAATTTTAGTCAGAAATGGGGCAATATGAAAGCGTGGACCTGTACAGACATATTTCTGGCGAACAGCTTTATATCACATTGAAGACTAAATACCAAATTTCAGCTATTTTGGTGTAATATTCAAGACACAACCTTAAAAATACGAAAAATCGGGAGGTACCTTTCAATATATGAAGGCATGGACCTATACCGACAAATTTAAAGGCGAAGTTTAAGTACCCCCAACGAAGTCTAAATACCAAATTTCAGCCATTTCGGTGGAATATTGAGGCCACAACGTTCAAAATACCGAAAATCGGGAGGTACCGTTCTATGGGGGCTATATGAAGGTGTGGACCGATACCGACAAAATTCTGGGGGAAAGTTTTATACCACCAACGTAGACTAAGTACCAAATTTCAGCCATTTTGGTAGGATAATGAAGCTAAAACCTTAAAAATACCGAAAATCGGGAGGTACCGTTCTATGGGGGCTATATGAAGGTGTGGACCGATACCCACAAAATTCTGGGGGAAAGTTTTATACCCCCAAAGAAGACTACGTACCAAATTTCAGCAACTTTGGTAGGATAATGAAGCTAAAACCTTAAAAATACCGAAAATCGGGAGGTACCGTTCTATGGGGGCCATATCAAAACGTGGACCGATATATCCCATTTTCAATACCAACCATCCTGCAAGTAATAAAAACATCTGTACCAAATTTTGACTCTCTATCTTTAAAATTGCGAGCTGTATCTTGATTTCAACAGACAGACGGACATGGTCAAATCGACATAGAATTTTATGCTGATCAATAATGTATATACTTTATAGGGTCTCCGACGAATATTTCGATGTGTTACAAACGGAATGACAAATTTAATTATACCCTCCACCATAAACAAAAATATCCAAATAAAATATTAAAAATTTCAAAACCAAACGAAAACTGGAACAATTAAAAAACAAGTAAAAAAGAATCAGGCGACTTTGCCGACAGCTAAATACCCTCAGCCTATGGCCGTATAAATAAACAATGACGGAAGTTGTGGACCTAAATGTTCTCTAAAAAAGATCCATCCTAATTCGAAAAATAATTCGCATTTTCATAGGTTTGTAGGGGGAATAACATTTTCGCCTATTAAATCTTTAGTGCGAGAGGTGTATGATGGAGTGGTTCTAAATATTGAGACATTTCGGCGCCCATATCTTAGGATTTCAACTCGATCCGAGAAGTGGCCTTAATGGAAACAAGTAAAAAAGTATCAATCGACTTTGCCCACAGAGATATACCCTTAGCCTGTGTGGATTGATTGAAATACTTTTTTTTCAAAAAAAAAAAAAAAAAAAAAAAAAAAAACTTATGTATTTAGGGGAATTTTCAAAACAATATGGATAGGATTAAAGCGCAAAAATTTGCGGGGATATCGATAGATAGGGCTTTTTTTTAAACTGGGGCCTAATTACGATATTCGATTCGATCGAGAAATTGCTCGTTATTGAAAAAATCGAACTATGAAAACCTAAGTGTTGTCCAAAGAAGATTAAGAAAGTAGATGGTAAAAAAATTTGTTTATTTTAAAGCAAAAACTAGAAAACCAAATTATTGACGAAAAAATGTAAATATTTGTTGAAATCGTTGAATAATACTTTGGGTAATAATTTCGGAATGAAGTTGTGCTAGAAAACTATACGAAATTATTTATTTTTATAAAACTTTTTGACTTTGTTGTAACAAATTGCTAATGCATATACCTTAGTAAATGTACAGATGGTGGCGCGAATAGGTTTTTATAGATTGATTTTTTCATTCTCAAGCAACTACTCGATCGAATCGAATGTCGTAATTAGGCCCCTGAGTTTCAAAAATATTTAGAGTACCATTTTAGCAAATATTTTCGAACTTTTGTGGGGAAGGTTTCGGGAGGTCCACTCCTTCCACCTTCGAATTTCATCTAATATTCGAAGAAATATTACGATATCTAAAGTGTGGACGGTTTGAGCTCTCTAGTCACTACATATGGTGCCATAGGGAGTTTTTACAACTTTCGGGCTATTGTCTCAAGAAGTATGGACTTGCCCTTGAAAAAACTTTTACTGTCGTAATTGAGGCAGCGAATGCAAGTTGCTTCAACAAAAATCAAAGTGATCCGAAAGCAGGTCTTAAAGTGAATTTATCCAAAAAATGTGTGTGTGTGGGAGGTACCCGATGGAATGGACAAATATAGCCCATATTCGAAACTGACCTATACCTGGTAGATATATTAGGATTTGTAAACTATGGACCAAAAGTCTGTCACTCCCATCAAGAGTTATCACACGCACAATTTTTCCGAACATTTTTGAACTTTTGTGGGGGAGGTACCTGAAGGAGTGGACCGATATGGCTTATCTTCGAACTTAAACTAAGTTTGCACAAAATATTACGAAGGCCACATTTTGGACCGAAATGGCAGATCCGTTCGAGAGTTATCTTACGCTCCAAGCTATTTTTTATTTACGCTTCAGGCTATTTTCTTAGGAAGTATGGACTTGCCCCTGATGAAACTTGTACCGTCGTATGGGGAGTAGTGAATATAAGTTGCAACAACAAAAATCAAAGCGATTCGAGAGCAGGCCCTAAACTGAACTTTTCCGAAATTTTGTGTGGGAGGTATCCGAAGGAATGGGCCGATTGAGTCTATATTGAAACATTATCTAAGTCTGGTACATATTTTACGATGGGCAAAGTATGGACCAAATCGGTTACTCCCTTCAAGAAGTTATCGTGCGTACAAATTTTCCGAACATTTTCGAACTTTTGTGGGGGAGGTACCGGAAGGAGTGGACCGATATAGCCCATCTTCGAACTTAAACTAAGTTTGGGCAAAATATTATGAAAGCCAAAATTTGAACAGAATCGGTTGATCCGTTCGAGAGTTATCGTGCGCTCCAGCCAGCCAGACAGGCAGACAGACGGACATTGCTCAATCGACTCCAAATTGTCTGAAACACATTTCGTCCAAAAATACTTGGGGTCTAAAACCATTATTTCGATGAGGCACATTTTGCCCGTATGAAAGTGTATATACTAGTCCACTAGACCATATGTCTACGGTGAAAATCGAGCCCCCGGATTTTGACTTGAAATTTTTTTTCAAGGATATTTTGACCAAAGCATATCTCAGAAACTTGACCTATCCTGAAAATTTCCTTTTGCGTTCTTACTACACTCACCAAGGGCTTCCATCTCCAAAAGGAAATTTCCACCCACTGACTTTGAGTCAAATTTTGAAGCAGTGTAATTTATCGATATTTTCTGAAAAATGTGCACTTTCTCGGACAATAACTGCCTGAAGGAGCGTTCCAAGCCTTTTGCGATGTACTAGAGAGTTCTTAGTTATTGTCTTGGCTACAATTTTTGTCTTTGTGTTGGATCGAAAATCTCAGTGGTTTGGCGTTACATATATGCCAAAATATCCAAAAAACCGTGAAAAGAAACTTCAAGTCAAAATCCGGGGGCTCGATTTTCACCGTAGACATATGGTGAGGGTATAAATATGTGCAAAAGTTGAACCAATGTCAATGTCGTCCCTCACCTGACATATTTTAGTTGGTCATCGTAGGATTTTGAAAACTTTTGGACCATTCATCAAGCAAGGACTTGCCCACGAAAATATTTGTATCATACCCAGCAAAATAAATTGGATGTAGTGCAATGTAGACTAGTTCTTTCACGGCATGTTTTTATGCAGTTCAAACGGAGTCGTGAAAAAGGCACTCCATTCCTCACATTTTAACCGCATTTGGATGCAATCCAAAGAATCACATCCATTTGTCACATTTTAACAACATCCGAAGGCAGTTCAACGGAGTCGGGAAAAAGGCACTCCAATTCCTCACAATTTAACAGCATCCGGATGCAGTGCGAACAGAGTCGTGAAAAAGGCACTCCGTTCACTACATTTTATTAGCAGTTGTTAGAGATCCCTACATGTACATAAATCAGTTTGTACATCTCTACAGCAGCGGAATACATTTGTTAATACAAACTAAATAATATTTAATTTGTGAAAAATTTTCCGGTAACTCACGAGAAGAAAATTTCCCAATGGAGTGCTGTTGGAGTACATGTCGAAATCTTAACTGGTGATGGGAAGACAATATCAAACCCATTTAGCGGATGATTAAATGGATTAAATGAATAGCGGTTGAAACACACATGTTTGCAATTAAATTCAATAGAGAATTTTCATAATTTGTGTTAATTTAATAAAGTTATTAATATTTTTATTTTACACAAATAATAAATGCATTTTATTTTGTTATTCAAAACACGTGCTCCGGACTGCCTCCTATTCTACTCCAAAGGGTCAGTTAAAATGCAATGCCAAAGGGTCAGTTAAAATGCGATGCAATGGAGTGCCTCTTTCCGGGGTCACTCCCTTGTAAAAATCATGAGTGAAAATGCATAATTTGATGCACTTCCAAATCACTTATACATACCATTTAACTGCCTCTTTGGAGGCAAACTTTTCGCTGGGTAGTTATAGGGACCGCCGAAAGGCCAATTTATTTGAAAAAAAGAATTAAAAAGATTTCAGGGATATTTGGAAAAAAGTATTCGAACATAATTCTTAGAAATTGATGAACCTTTGGAAGAATTTTTATGACTTAATCGGATACTCAATTTGTAAGTTATCGGGCTCATAACCTTCACAGGGCCTTTTAGCGCTTTTGGTCCATTATCTCAGGCAGCATGGACTTCACCCCGAAAATTGTATCGTAGTTATGGGGGCGGGCTGCAAGGTCAATTTGTTGGAAACAAATTCAAAAAGATTCCAGGAACGAGATATTTAAAAAATATATATTCGAACCTAATCTATGTCCGGAGTAAGTTACCCTGCTCATCACCTTCCCAGGGTCTTTAAGAGCTTTTGGGTCACCATTTCAGGAAGTATAGACTTCAACCCGAAAATAATTATATCGTATTTTTAGGTAAACAAATTCAAAACGTTGGCACACAGCACATTTGCAAAAAATTTTGAAATTTTTCTGTCAGGTATTTGAAGGAGTGAACACCTATGTATGGAGGAAATATTATGGGGTTTCAAAGTTTGGACCAAATCGGTTACTCCCTTCGAGAGTTATTGTGCGCACCATTTTAGCGAATAATTTGGTCTGTTCCAGAACTGGAAGAATCTACTAATTTTTACATTTTTTTCGGTAACATAAAGGAAAAAAATGTTATCGTAGTAAAAATTAGTAGCTTCTTGTAGGTTCCGGAACAGTGCAATTGTGAACTTTTGTGTGAGAGCGAACGGATATAGCCCATCTTCGAAGTTGATATAAGTTTGGAGAAAGAGGTTCAAAGTTTGATTAATTCGTTGGAGAGTTATCGTGCCCACCAGCCTGCCACACAGACATACATTTGTATGTGTATGTCACTTTTTCAAACCATTTTGAAATTTTGTATGGAATATTCTGGAAGGAATGAAACGTTATTGTCAATATTCGAACCTGAGATATGTCAGGAAGAAATATTATGACATGCGATGTTTTGACCAAATCGAGTACTCCCTTCGTGAGTTATGGTGAGCCCCGTATTAGAGAAGAATTTTGAACTTTTGTGTGGTAGGGGAACAACTTAATGTAAGTTTGGACAAAATATTACGAGATGCAAAGTTTGACCAGCCAGACAGACGGACGAATTTCGTCCAAACATATTTGGGATCCAAACTCATTATTTCGATGAGGCACATTTTTATACCCTCAGCATTTATGCTAACGAGCGTATATACACTTTCATACGGGCAAAATGTGGCTCATCGAAATAATGGTTTTAGACCCCAAGTATGTTTGGACGAAATGTGTTTCAGACAATTTGGAGTCGATTGAGCAATGTCCGTCCGTCTGTCTGGCTGGCTGGTGCGCACGATAACTCTCGAACGGATGAACCGATTCCGTTCAAATTTTGGCTTTCGTAATATTTTGCCCAAACTTAGTTTAAGTTCGAAGATGGGCTATATCGGTTCACTTCTTCCGGTACCTCCCCCACAAAAGTTCGAAAATAACGATAACTCTTGAAGGGATTAACCGATTTGGTCCATACTTTTCCCATCGTGAAATGTGTACCAGACTTAGATAAGGTTTCAATATGGACTCAATCGGTCCACTCTTTCGGGTACCTCCCACACAAAATTTCGGAAAAGTTCAGTTTAGGGCCATCTCTCGAATCGCTTTGATTTTTGTTTTAGCAACTTGTATTCAATGCCAACCAACCGACGGTACAAGTTTCTTCAGGGGCAAGTCCATACTTCCTGAGAAAATAGCCTGAAAGTTGCAAAAACCCCTATGACACCGTGTGAGGTGGTTGGAGCGCAAGATAACTCTCGAACGGATCTGCCGATTCGATCCAAAATTTGGCTTAGTAATATTTTGTCCAAACATAGTTTAAGTTCGAAGATAAGCCATATCGGTCCACTCCTTCAGGTACCTCCCCCACAAAATTTCAAAAATGTTCGGAAAAATTGTTCGTACGATAACTTTTGAAGAGAGAGGCCGAATTGGTCCATACATTACACATCCTAATATATCAACCAGATATAGATCAGGTTTAAATATGGACTATATTTGTCCACTCCATCCGGCACCTACCACACAAAATTTCGGATAAGTTCACTTTAAGACCTACTATCGAATCACTTTGATTTTTGTTAAAGCAACTTGCATTCGCTGCCTCAATTACGATGGTAAAATTTTTTCAGGGGCAAGTCCATACTTCTTGACCAAACAGCCCGAAGGCTGTAAAAACTCCCTATGACACCATATGTAGTGGCTGTAGATCCATTCTTTTTAGTATCTCCTTCGCAAAACTTTTGATCTTTAATCCTAATGAACATATTTGTCGGTTCTAACGCCCAAAATTTTAAAAATACATACTTTTTTTGGTAAAAATCTGTTTTAATATACACAGGCTGAGGGTATATCTCTGTCGGCAAAGCCTTTACTTGTTTATCGTACCATTCATTATAGGGCGAGGTAATAAAAATTAGCATTTTGGTTGGTGACTGTAGGGATTTTGGAAACCTTCGGCATCCTTATTTCCGAAGGTATTAATGAATAAAAGCTTTGGGTTGAATGGATTTTCTCTCCGTATAAGTTGGGTCCAAAGTCATTTTTCTATGAGGTATATTTTTGAACGCATCAAAGTGTATACCTATACCATCTTTAGCCTAGGGGTATAAAAAGCACCATTTTGGTTAGTGGCTTGCCGTAAAACTTCACCGAGGCGCATTTTTGACATAAAGTATTTTACCCACTTTAGCCAAAAGCCAACTAGGAAATGTAAAAGTTTTGCCCATTGATAAATATGTGCAATAATTTTCCCTGTCCCTATCCTTGAAACTGTTCAATTTTGCCTCACAAGATTTCATTAAAGATGCCAATTACTTTCATAAGGCATAGGCAATCAACCTAAAAAATCTCCTCCACTCCACTCCACTTATTTGTGGACACAATTTAAAAATATTAACTTCATCTATTGTGTGTTGGGTTTGTGGGAGAACGATCATAACAATGCGGATTTGCTTACAATATTATTTGCTTCGTCAAGAAATTGAACCAAAAGTTCATCATCAATGTAATCGTCGGCGGAACCATTGTCATCATCTGCGGCATTGTTACTTGTGGTGGTGGTATTCCCTTCACTTGCTGAAGGGAGGACCACTGAACTCGAATCGTCATGTGTTGTTGGCGGCGGCGTTGACATTTCAGTTGCTGGAATATTTTGAGTAGTGGTGGCAACAGCAGGAATTTCTGTGTTTTCTTCTTCACATGGATTCATATTTGCAACAGTGGGGCTGCTGCTAATTTTTTCTTTTGCTTCTATGTCTTCTTTTTCTTCTTCGCATATATTATTTGTATTCTTAGTCACCAAAGGTGGTGACTCCCTAACTGTTGGAACTGTTGTTGGTGTTATTGGTATTGTTGTTGTTGCTGCTGCTGAAGACAGTTCGTGTTTATCATTGTTGTTATCAATGAGTTCCGTTGCTGCTGCTGGTGTTGGTTGTGTCGTTGTTTCTCCCACCACCTGTTCGTTATCAATTACTGGAGTATGCTGCTGTTCTTCACCGCACTCTTCTTTGGCCTCTTTGGCTTCTTCACATTCTTCAACTGGCAAATCTTGGCCACTTTTGTTATCTCCATTTTCATTGTTGGTGGCTGCATTGGATGCAGTTTCTGCTGCAGTTGCCCCATCCAATTCTGCCAAATCACTATCACAAAAATCAAACTCCTCGATGATTTCATCGTTTACATTTTTTTCATTGACATCGTTATTGTTGTTTTTGTTGTTACTGTTATTGTTGTTGTTACAATTGCCATTGCTGCTGTTTTTAGTTGTTTTGGATTGCAGTTTTGCCTTCAAACTTTTCTTATTAATCACTTTTTTACTTTTTTGATTAGTTTTATTACTATTTGTTTTAGTACCGCCGCCACCACCACCACCGACAAGGTTGTCGTTGGAAGTCGCTGTTGACTGGTTTTTCCCCGGCATAGTTCTTCTAGAGACTGAATTCAAAATTATCGTCAATTGGATAATATAATAATTATTTCTTTATTTTATTTTCGCTTCTTTTATACACGCGTTTTCTGTTGGCTACGTAATCACACTTTAAGTCACTCTGATCCGATCCGCGCGTTAATTTACATACATTTGTTGTTTGAACGTCTATCGTCGTTTTGTGTATGTGGAAATAAACAAACGTAGGAATTGACTGACAAAGCAGCCGCAACTCGATTTTTTCTGGATATTTTTAAAGCACGGATTATTTGTTGTATTCACTTCTTGACCACAATTTCTGCGCTGGGTGCGCTGCGCTTACTCATGGTTTCATTTGCTAACTGACAGTCGGGCCGAGTGATCAAGCAAATTAAAAACAAACCGGCTCTCTTCAGAGGGCAATAAAAACTTAAAACCCACAGAGAGGCACCAGTACACAATGGCATTTCTTGATTAAATTCTCGCTTCTTAAACAACTAAAAAGAGAAACAAAATACATTTCCACGGGTAAAATACTTTTCTCCTCTCTGGTACCTGCATGGCATGTGTGGGCATAAATTTCTAAGTTTTTATTTTAATATTTTTAATCAGAAAATGTAACCAAATCTCCCAGAGAGATCTTCTCTCACCAACCAAAAAAACCAGTTAAAGTCATTCTCCGCAATATTGTTTACCATTGGGAGAAGATTACTTTGAAATGTTGACAGCAACAGAAAACAGATGATTTAATAGGTATGTAGTTTTAGTTTTTCTTATTAAATGTTGAAGTAAATTGATACCAATTTTGAATACGGTATTGAAGTTATAGAAGAGATAATGTATATTGTTATTTGATGCTAAAAGGTAAATAGAAAAAAAAAATAATTTACCATAGCAGCCGATAGAAACCGAGATTACAAGCAAGTAGGTATGTGTCAAGGAAGGCGGTTTTCCAATTGTTGTTATAAATCAAATATGAGATGCTTGATAGCCAAAATCAATGTTTGATTACTTTTCATAAATTGAACATAAGTAAAAAAGTTTCCGTCATTTATGCGGAAAGAGATAACTGGGCTACACGATCCGAGAAGTCAGTCAGAAGTTTGTCACTGTAGGATTTTAGCTTGTAGGTCATTAAGGTCGAAACCATGGACTTGTCCACGAAAAAAAGAGTAATTTGTAGGTATAGATCTTCTTGGAACTTGATGTAAGTTAGGAAGAAATTTTACGATGCGCAAAATTTAGGCAAAATGGGTAAGTTCCCAGCAAAACAAAATTATTATCGGTAATGGACTTTATAGTATTATTGGTAGTCGTAATTACTTACAAGACACCCTACAAACCCATTATTGTAACCAGGGCATGTCGCACTGAATAACTAATTATTTTATTGAAGATTTTCTTGGTCCAATTGTGTTTATTTTGTGTGGGTTTTTTTTTATTTAATTACACTGTGTGTAATTTTTTGAGTCATGTTTTATTAACTATATTCTGACTCCACAGCGTGATAGAAGACCAAAAAATAGAAGACACGTGTCTCGCCGTTTTTCCCTATCTCATCAACTTCCGCGGTTATAGGCTTCCAAAGGTTTGAGGCTTTGATTTAATAAAGGGGTCATTTTCATGACTATATCTTCCAAACCGTTAGGAATTTTGAATTTATCACATAGGCAAAGTTTTAGATCTTGTCTTAAGGAACAAAAATTGTGAACACATATAATCCATCAAACTTCTTCCGTAGGGTCAAAATCGCCAAGGTTAAATTTCTTTTAAAATTTTTTCTTGGTATTTGGTCTGCAGCTATCAAACCGATCAAATTTGAAGCAAACAACCAACTACAAAAATGTACCTCAGATCCCGATAAATATCTTTCTAGAACGTACAATCTCTTTATAGACGGTTCTTAAAGGTCAAAATAACAAAGCAAATGGGACTTTTATCCTGTTTTTTACATATGTTCTAGAAAGTTGTTTA